>NC_072790.1:225169896-225794896 GCF_028583425.1 Eublepharis macularius
GACTGCTCTGCAGCTGCTGGGCTGGGGCAGTGAGCTCTGTGTGTTTCAATACAGTCACTTGCTTCACCTGCATTTTTGCTTCCAGGCAGGGGTCCCAGACAGCCGACATCTCTTGGAGTTCATCACCACCCGCTTCGCTTGCTTGCCCAAAGCTCGTCCTCACCCAACTCACACCGGTTTGGTTTCTCGGGAAGCAGAGCAGCACAAGAACCTCTGGGCCCCCAAATGCTGAGCTAAGCAGCCTCTCTAGTCAGCAAGGGGAACACATTCAAGTCAGATCTAGCAGTCTCACCCCAACTTTGCTAGGACTGGGCCAGCTCACAAATGGCTGTGGCTGAGCATAGATCATCTGCTTAGCAGAAGGTCCCAGGTTCAATTCCCATCATCTCCAGTTAAAAAGACCAAGTAGCAGCTGGCGTGAAAGACTCGGACCTGAGACCCTGGAGAGCTGCCAGTCAGTAGACAATACTGAACTTAATAGACCTCTGACTTGGCTCAGTATAAGGCACCTTCATGTCTGCTCATGATTTATGTATCAGTTCATTTATTTACATCTTTCTAACCCTTCTTTCTCCCTTTGGGACTCCCAACAGAGTACAGTATTAACTTACAAACCCAAATGTTATCATAATAAAAACACAGCAGTAGCTCTGCAACAGCAGAAAACACAGATCCCTAATCAGCAAAAACCATCTGCAAGAACAGCTTTTGTAGGAATGTTTGCCTAAACAACTCCACTCAGAATCTTTTTTAAAAGGCAGCAACCCTTTCTGCTGTGAAGAAACAGGCTCTTTTGTCCTTGCCTGTTCCCTCTGGATGGCCCCCCGGAAGGTCAGAAGATCCCCCACGGCCATCCCAGTTCTCTGTCTGGTGACACTGCCCCTTCTACTCGCTCTCCAGGGGTGCCAAAAACAAACTGCGTATCCAGCTGCTGCCACCAATGTCTCTGAGAGCATTTCTTGCCACATGGAGTAATACATCTAGCACTCTCTACCTGTGTTACCATTTAGAGGCTCTGCCTAGTTGCCGCACATGCCTGCTTCACCCCACAAGCTAGTGCAGGCACGTTCTACTGCAACTCGGCATATTCTTGCTGCCGTGTCCCAAGGATGACTAGCTGACACGCTACTCCTTCCTCTTTACTGCACTTCAGATAGCAAGACGAAATGACATGGGGCAAATCCACACGCCCTTGGCGCGTCCTGGCGTTGCACTAAATGTTTGCTAAACACCCGGAAATATAGTGTCTTTTTAGCGCGATTTCAGAAATCGTGCTAGAAAGATGCTATACTTCCGGGCGTTTAGCAAACATTTAGCACAACGCCGGGACACTCTGAGGGCATGTGGATTTGCCCATGGTGTTTTTCCAGAAATCAGACTTTTAAAATATGTACTATTCAAGCATTCGAGACTGAGCAAAGGAACAAAGAAAAGGTGAAAACATGGGGTCTTCTTTCCCTACACTAGGCACATCCTAACTGGTGTTTATATAGAACAGACTGGCTTTACTTGAAGTTGCAGTAGTTCACCTTTAGCTTAGTTCTCCTGAGTGGGGCTTCTCTCCATTGTCCCTTACTGCATGGATAAGATGGAGTCCCTAGTACTCCTAAGTCAAGAGCAAAGTTACAAGCATACGAGAAAAACAGACAGTATGGTGGAGTGGTTAAAGTGTCAGACTAGGATCTGGGAAACTGAGGGTCGAATCCCCCTCTCTGACATGGAAGTTCACTGAGTGTCTTTGGGACAGTCACACACACTCAGAGCCAAGCTACAAGTGACGCCTGACACAGGTTGGACACTTGTCCGCTTCCCTCAAGTTTTGATGGGAAATGTAGGCATCCTGGTCTTGCAGCTGTAATGGCGAGCCAAGCTGTAAAACCAGGATGCCTACATTTCCCATCAAAACTTGAGGGAAGCGGACAAGTGTCCAGCCTGTGTAAGGCGTCACTTGTAGCTTGGCTCTCAGCCTAAATCCACCCACAGGGTGGTTGTTGTGAGGATAGAACGGAGGAGAGGAGAAGGATGTAAACTGCTTTGGGTCTCCACTGGGGGGAAAATTGGGATATAAATGAAGTAAAAATGTAAAAAATAAGAGTAAGATGCAAGCGTAAAAGAGCTTCTTCCTGATGTCCTGAGAATTTATAATCTAACTTGGTGAGTCTGTCTTACTTGGGAGTTGTTTGACTCTTCCTGCCCCCAAAGGAAGAGCTTACTTTCTAGCCATTTGTCTCTCAGCAGTCTCTGTCCCTTTGGGGGTGAGGCACTAGGCCATTGTTCTGCTTCAGCCAGTGTCATTAGCACAACTGTACTGGGAGCTTGGCTGCTCCTTTCATCATCCCCCTCCCTTTCTGCCAGCTCCTAGTCTGCAGCTGTGCTCCTGTACATGGACAAAGAGCAGTCACACTTAGTGAACTACTGAGGTGAATTCTTGGGTGGAGCACATTTCTCCACACTGCTGTTGGCTGGCAGGGCACTCTACCAAATGGAAATCACTGAAGAGGTTCTAGAGTAGGCACTCGTGGATTTCACTTGCCTGCTAGAGGGACTATTAAATTAGTCTTGTTCAATCAGGCATCACAGAGCCAAGCTACAAGTAATGTCTAACACGAGTTGGACATGTGTCAGTTTCCCTCAAGTTTTGATGGGAAGTGTAGGTGTCCCGTCTGACTTGCAGCTTGGCTCTCCGTCTAAAAGCCCAGTGAAATCAATTGAGGTTTGCAGAGTAGTCAGTCTAACACATTAGAGCTTGGCTGGGCCAAGCTGCCACTAACCCGAGGCGGCTCCGGGCAGATGCCAGTTCCCCAGCTCAGGTGCCCAGGTGCTGGAGCATGGGCAGAGCCCCTCACTACCCCCCTATCTGCAATAGGATTCTTCTGGCTACTACTTTTTTCTCTTTGCAAATGTAGCTGCCAAGATCACATTATCAAGGACTCTTTCTCACCAGAAAGAGTCATCACAAAGTTGCTTTTAACCCTGCTGATGACCAGTGAGGATGGGACTGTAGGTACCTATAATTTCTCCCCCAGCAAGGGTAAAATCAACTTCTACGTGGCTTTTGAGGACGGGATTACACACGGTCTTTCTCCCTCACACCTTCTCCTCCTTCATAAAATAATCCTATAATCTAGATGAGATGTTCTCCCTCTGAGAAATATACCTGATCTTGGAGAATCTGAACTCCACATCTTCGGCATGCTTCTGCAACAACTGTCCTGTCAGGGATGCCATCAAGCAGCATCCCCTTCTCTGGAATTCCTTTCCAAGGCAAGTCTGCAGTGCTTCTGCAGCATAGTTTTCAGATAAGAGGGGCTTTGCTGGTTTATGTTGCTGAACAACAGGTAAAGGTGGATTTTTTAAAGAATGGTAAAAAAGGAGAAAATAGAAGTAGTAGAATCATAGGGTTGGAAAGGACCTCTAAGGTCATCTAATTCAACCTCCTGCCCAATGCAGGAAATTCACAACTACCCCCACCCCCCCCCACCCCGACTGCCCCAGTGACCCCTGCTCCATGCCCAGAAGATGGCAAAACACCTCCAGAATGTATTGTCGAAGGCTTTCATGGCTGGAGAACGATGGTTGTTGTGGGTTTTCCGGACTGTATTGCCGTGGTCTTGGCATTGTAGTCCCTGACGTTTCGCCAGCAGCTGTGGCTGGCATCTTCAGAGGTGTAGCACCAAAAGACTTTTGGTGCTACACCTCTGAAGATGCCAGCCACAGCTGCTGGCGAAACGTCAGGAACTACAATGCCAAGACCACGGCAATACAGCCCGAAAAAACCCACAACAACCACCTCCAGGATTCCTAGCCAAACTGGCCTGTGGAAAATTGCTTTCTGACTCCAAGGTGGCGATCGGCATTTCCTTGAGCATGTAAGAAGGCCACAAAAACTAAGCACTGATGTAACCCATTCTGCCCTCCCCATCACGATCTGCCCAGGTTCACAGAATCAGCATTGCTGTCAGATGGCCATCTAGCCTCTGCTTTAAAACCTCCAAAGAAGGAGAGCCCACCACCTCCTGAGGAAGCCTGTTCAATTGAGGGACCAGTCTAACTGTCAGGTAGTTCTTCCCAATGTTTAGCGGAAAACTCTTGATTGGTTCTGGTCTGACCTTTTGGGACAGTGGAAAACAACTCTGCACCATCCTTTATATGACAGCCCTTTAAGTACCTGAAGATGGTTATCATATCACCTCTCAGTTGTCTCCTCTCCAGGCTAAACATTCCAAGCTCCTTCAACCTTTCCTCATAGGACTTGGTCTCCATACCCCTCACCATCTTCATTGCCCTCCTCTGGACATGTTTCAGCTTGTCTATATCATTATTAAATTGTGGTGTCCAAACCGGAACACAATACTCTAGGTGAGGCCTAACCAGAGCAGAGTAAAGCGATACTATCACTTCTCATGATCTGGACACTATGCTTCTATGTCGATATTATGTTGATACAGTGTGCGACAGCAATAAAAAAGGCCAATGCTATGCTGGGGATTATTAGGAAGGGAACTGAAAACAAATCAGCTAGTATCATAATGCCCCTGTATAAATCAATGGTATGGCCTCATTTGGAATACTGTGTACAATTCTGGTCACCACACCTCAAAAAAGGTATTATAGCACTGGAAAAAGTGCAGAAAAGGGCAACTAGAATGATTAAAGGGATGGAACACTTCCCCTATGAAGAAAGGTTAAAGCGCTTGGGGCTCTTTAGCTTGGAGAAACAACGACTGAGGGGTGACAAGATAGAGGTTTACAAGATTATGAATGGGATACAGAAGGCAGAGAAAGAAGTATTTTTCTCCCTTTCTCACAATACAAGAACTTGTGGGCACTCAATGAAATTGCCGAGCAGTCGGGTTAGAATGGATAAAAGAAAGTACTTCTTCACCCAAAGAGTGATTAACACATGGAATTCACTGCCACAGGAGGTGGGGGCCGCTTCAAGCATAGACAGCTTCAAGAGGGGATTGGATAAACATATGGAGCAGAGGTCCACCAGTGGCTATTAGCCACAAGGTATAGATGGAACTCTCTGTCTAGGGCAGTGATGCTCTGTATTCTTGGTGTTTTGGGGGGGGGGGGGCAATCAGTGGGAGGGATTCTAGTGTCCCTTCCACACTGGCAGACCTCCTGATGACACCTGGTTTTTTGGTCACTGTGTGACACAGAGTGACACAGAGTGGCCTGATCCAACATGGCTTCTCTTATATTCTTATGTTTATACAGCCCAAAACCTCATTTGCCTTTTTAGCTACCATATCACACCATTGACTCATGTTCAGTGTATGGTCTACTAAAACCCCTAGATCCTTTTCACACATACTACTGCCAAGATAAGTCTCCCCCATCCTATAATTATGCATTTGATTTTTCCTTCCTAAATGCAGAACTTTGCATTTATCTCCCTTGAAATTCATTTTATTTCATTTAGCTCAGTTTTCTAGCCTGTCAAGATCATCCTGTATCCTTACTCTATCTTAGATCATATTTGCTACCCCTCCCAACTTAGTATCATCTGCAAATATAACAAGCATTCCCTCTATTCCTTCATCCAAATCATTTATAAAAATGTTGGACAGAACAGGTCCCAGGATTGATCCCTGAGGAACTCCACTTGTCGCTCTTCTCCAAGAGGATGAGGAACGATGTATTGTCGAAGGCTTTCATGGCCAGAGAACGATGGTTGTTGTGGGTTTTCCGGGCTGTATTGCCGTGGTCTTGGCATTGTAGTTCCTGACATTTCGCCAGCAGCTGTGGCTGGCATCTTCAGAGGTGTAGCACCAAAAGACAGAGATCTCTCAGTGTCACAGTGTGGAAAAGATGTTGGCAGGTCATTTATATCTACTCAGGAGGGGTGGGGTTGAGCTGAGTCATCCTGTAAGAGTTTCCCAGGGTGTGGAATGCTAATGGCGGGAGGCTTCACTGTATCCTGAGGAGGTTCTTTTGCATATGGATTGGTGCTTGATGTGCTAATCTTCTCTGCAGGGCTATTGTCGAGTATAGAGTGTTTTGTTAGCCTGGTGTTTTTCAGAACTGGAAACCATGCTCTATTCATTCTTAAAGTCTCTTCTTTCCTGTTGAAGTTTTGCTTATGCTTGTGAATTTCAATGGCTTCCCTGTGCAGTCTGACAAAGTAGTTGGAAGTGTTGTCCAGTATTTTGGTGTCCTGGAATAAGATACTGTGCCCTGTTTGAGTTAGGCTATGTTCAGCCACTGCTGATTTTTCAGGTTGTCCAAGTCTGCAGTGTCTTTCATGTTCTTTTATTCTTGTCTGGATGCTACGCTTTGTGGTCCCGATGTAAATTTGTCCACAGCTGCAGGGTATACGGTATACTCCTGCAGAGGCGAGGGGGTCTCTACTGTCTTTTGCTGATCGTAGCATCTGTTGTATTTTTCGGGTGGGTCTGAATACTGCTTGAATACAGCTGCTGGCGAAACATCAGGAACTTTTCAGGTGGGTCTGAATACTGCTTGAATACAGCTGCTGGCGAAACGTCAGGAACTTTTCAGGTGGGTCTGAATACTGCTTGAATACAGCTGCTGGCGAAACGTCAGGAACTACAATGCCAAGACCACGGCAATACAGCCCGGAAAACCCACAACAACCAGGATGAGGAACCATTAACTAGCACTCTTTCGGTGCGATCTGTCAACCAGTTACAGATCCACCTAATAGGAATAGGATCCAAACCACATTTTACCAACTTGTCAACAAGGATATTATGTGGAACCTTATCAAAAGCTGTACTGAATTCAAGATAGACTATGTCTACAGCATTCCCCGATCCAGCAAGGTAGTAACTTTCTCAAAAAAAGAGATCAGGTTAGTTTGACATGACTTGTTCTTGAGAAACCCATGCTGGCTCTTAGTAATCATAGCCATCCTTTCTAAATGCTTAAGGACTGACTGTTTGATGATTTGTTCTAAGATTTTTCCAGGTATAGATGTCAAGCTGATGGGTCAGTAGTTACCTGGATCCTCCTTTTAACCCTTCTTGAAGATGGAGACAACATTTGTCCACCTCCAGTCTTCTGGCACCTCGCCTGATCTCCAAGAATTCTCAAAAATAATGGACAGAGGCTCAGAAATTACATCTTTGAGTTCTTTGGTGCAATTCATCTGACCATGATGACTTAGTTCCATTTAAAGAAACTAGGTGTCTGCGTACTACCTTTATGCTGGTCCTAGGCTGTAACTCCCTTCCCCCATCACGTGTTCTGTTATTGCCATGTTGAGCACCACCTCCCTCGCAGGAGAAGACTGAGGAAAAGTAGGAATTGAGCAGTTCTGCCTGCTCTCCATCACCTGTTACAATTTCACTTCCCTGCCCCTGCAATGGGTCTACCATGTCCTTGCTTTGAATATAAACAAAGAACCCTTTTGTGTTGTTTTTAGCATCTTTTGCTAGCCTACACTCATACTGAGCTTTGGCTTTTCTAACACTCTCTCTACAAGCATTGGTTATTTGTTTATATTCATCCTTGGTTATAAGGCCCTCCTTTCCATTTCCTAAATGAGTCTTTTTTATTTCTCAATTCATTAAAAAGCTGTTTATGACGCCACCATGGCTTCTTTAAACTTCTCCCATTTTTCCTTCTCATAGGAATCGTTTGTGATTGTGCTTTCAATTTTTCACTTTTAAGAAACTCCCAGCCCTCTTGAACTCCCTTCCTCTTAAGTCTTTCTGACCATGTGATTCTACCCAGTATAGCTTTCAGTTTGTTAAAATTTGCTTTCCTGAAGTCCAACCTGTATGTCTGACTACCAGGGCTTTTTTTCAGCTGGAACGCGGTGGAACGGAGTTCCAGCACCTCTTGAAAATGGTCACATGGCCGGTGGCCCCGCCCCCTGATCTCCAGACAGAGAGTTTAGATTGCCCTCCAGATCAGGGGGCGGGGCCACCGGCCATGTGACCACTTTCACAGAGGGCAACTTCAAAAAACTCCTCCCTTCTTCCAGATGACCCAAAGTGACGTCATTGTGTGGGCCTGAGTTCCACCACCTCTTTTCCCAGAAAAAAAGCCCTGCTGACTACGTTCAGCTTTTCCCTTCCCCCAAATCCCAAAATTACATGGTCACTCACTGCTACCCAGGGTGCCCACTACTTTCACCTCATTAACTAGTTCTTCCCTGTTGGTGAGAATCAAGTCCAAGAGCAGAACCACAAGTGACAAAAGGCACAGATTGGACACTTGTCTGCTTTCCTCAAGTTTTGATGGGAAATGTAGGCATCCTGGTCTCGCAGCTTGGCTCTCCGACTGCTGTCCAATGGACTTTTCAACTGCCACTTGTCCAACATTCCGCCAAGCTGCCTACATTTCCCATCAAAACTTGAGGGAAGCAGACAAGTGTCCAATCTGTGCCTTTTGTCACTTGTGGTTCTGCTCCAAGATAGCAGAACCCCTTGTTTTCCTCTCGACTTTCTGAAAAATGAAGTTGTCAGCAAGACAAGTCAGGAATTTATTTGACCTTTCATTTTTTAGCAAAGTTAAACTTCCAACAGATGTCCTTTCTTGTAATTTGAAGCAGTCCATTTTTTATAGAAGATTGGGAGATGGAGTAGTAGCTACCTAGGGTGTTGCGTCACTTTGCAAACTAGTGCGCATTAGACAAGACTGACAGTTCTTGTGAATTTCTTAGGGTAAATTCATGTGAACTTACAGAAATGTGCGGGGAATCAATTTGCACAGCCGTCAGAACAAACCACTCTACTCAGTAGTATTAATTAATATAACAGTCTCTGCAATTCTTACTAATATACAAAGGCTTTGTACTGAATACAGAAGCAACACAATCCATTTCGTCAAGCAACCCACTTGTGATCCTGTGCCGACAGAAGCTCTTTGGGAAATGCTGTGAAGCCTCAATTAGTATTAGCACCCGATTCCGCAGGCCATTAAAATCTGTGAGGTCAAGTGCAGGTTGCACAACACAGAACTCCTCAGCTTTGCTTTACTGGCAAATCAAGTATCAAGCAAATGAATGTACCAAATATAATTGCAGCTAATAGAGAAGTAGCTGGCCCTGTGTGCCAATCCTAAAGAAGCAAAACAAAAGACGAAAACACACACACACCCAACGCCACCTGTAATAGTCAGCAGTCTGTTTCATGTTTTATGTTAGTTCCAGCCTGAGTTTAATTTATGACTGGGTAAACTGCCTGGAGAAGAGTTGTGAAGAAATCTGGTAGGCCTTGTGCTCTTTTCTGTTGTCTGCTAAATAAAGTTATTCTGTGTTATTTAAAACAGACCCTTTGCATATCCCTGAACATTGCAGAATCTTACACTACCCACAGACTCACTTGGGGACACCCTGAGTATGCAGAATATAACATCTACATGCGTCCTCTTGCCCAGCTGGTGTGGAATTTCTTATCTGCTGATGAACCCTAGATACCACCCAGATAACCCAGCCAGAGCTTTGGAGGCTGTGACTGGACGGTTAAAGCAGAGCAGACTGAAATTGAACCCAGTGAAGACAGGTCCTGTACTTGGGTCATGGGCCATCTGGTATGGGAATCTGGCTCCTATCCCTCGATGGGGTGCCACTTGCGTCTGCTTCGTTGGCAAGGAGTCTGGGTGTGGTCTTGGATGCCTCCTTATGGATGGAGACCCAGATCATGGTGGTTGCCAAATCTGCGTTTTACTATCTTCGTCGGGTCAGGCAGCTTGCTCCCTACCTTTTGTCCCATGACCTAGCAATAGTGATCCATTTAATGGTCACCTCCAGGTTGGACTACTGTAACTCACTTTATGCTGGGCTGCCCTCGGGCCTGCTCCAGAAGTTACAAGTGGTCCAGAATGCAGCGGCACATCTTTTTACCGGGACTCCGTTCTGGTCACATGTGACACCTGTTCTGTACCAGCTGCACGGGCTTCCAGTGGAGTTCCAGATCAGGTTCAAGGTTTCGGTTCTGACCTTTAAAGCCCTTAGCGGATTGGGACCAGCATACCTGCAGGGACCGCCTCTCTCCCTATACTCCCCTGGAGAGCACCCTGCTCCGCAGGAAAACACCTACTGGTGGTTCTTGGCCCCACGGAGGTTCATCTTGCCTCAACCAGGGCCCGGACCTTTTTGGCCCTGGCGGAACTTCCTGCCTGAGACAACCTGGGCCCAGCAGGATTTATCGTCACTCTGCTGCGCCTGCAAGACAGAGATGTTCCGCCCAGTCTTTGGTGGTTGAGCCAAGCCGGCCTCTTCCCTGGCCTCCCATGAGGGGGGAGTACCCCCTCCCAGCCTCTGCCTTTATTTGTTGTTTGCCATTGGCCACCATGGGCCCAAATGATTACATGCTGGATTGTGCAATATGTGCTGCTGAGGGTGGGTTATGCAATTGCAGCTGCTACCAGTTTTAATTGCCAATATTGTCTAGACTGTATGTTATACTGTGTTTTAACTGGATGTGATCCACTCTGAGCCTGCTTGCAGGGAGAGTGGACTACAAATCTAATCATAACCATAACCATAATCATAAAGTTGATCAATTAACACCCCCTCGTTGCAAAATAAGTCTCTGTCTTATGGATAATGAATGTGTTTCCTCAGGAGCAAAGAATATTGAAAACAGTTAGGTAAGTACTTAAGGCGAGAGGGGAGAAATCAGCCTGCTCAAATGGCACAGAGTTTAGAAAATTTGGAAAGGGGAAACTTCAGGGGATAGGGTGAGATCGTCTCTCCCTGAGATTTCCGAATTGTTACCCCCCCCCCTTCCAGCATAGTCCCCCTCAGTCACTCCGTCTGCCAGCACAGACTTTTCAACACGTCTTCTCCTACGAGGAAGACCTGGGTCCAAATCGCCACTTTGACATGGAGCTTACTTTCTGCCACTCACTCTGTCAGACTGACTTAGCTCACCATGGGGAGAAAAGTGGGGTCTAAAGAGCTAAATGAATAAAAGTCCTTAGGCTGGAAGAAAATAGGCTAAGCAGAAGAGCGATAGGATCTTATACAGTCGTATAACACAAGCACGAAAGATGTGACATGATGCCCTGGTGCCCCATTTCCATACAGAACTTCTCATGCCAAAGGTTTGTCTCAAGCACTTACTGCCCCTCAGCCCTGGTTCTCTCCTACTGAGCACTTCAGCAGAACTTAGCTCTGGCTAACAGTCAGCTCTCTCCTTCTCGCAGCAGTGACTGGCCATGCCCCCCCTGCTCCTATCAGCTTTTTGTGCAGGCTATTTGGTCTTCCTTCTTTCATAGCAGCTGCTGCCTAAGTCAGTTCCCTGTCGTCTCATACTACAATTCCCAGGATTCTTGGAGCTTTCTTTCTATTTGCCAGCATAAAGTTTTGGCCTTCGCCTGTCTTGAAAAACTAATCCTTGCAAAAGTCATGACGACTAGACTTCGGGGAAGTTCTCATTCAATGTGGGCTCCACAGGATGCAACACCTCAGGCTTCCTAATGGAGACGAGGCCTCAGCTAGGCCTAACCCACTGAAAGTAGGGTTGCCAACAGTCCTGGAGGTAGGGTTGCCAGCCTCCAGGTGATAGCTGGAGATCTCCTGGAATTACAACTGATCTCCAGGCAACAGAGATCAGTTGCCCCTGGAGAAAATGGCTGCTTTGAAGGGTGAACTCTATGGAATTATACCCCACTGAGGCCCCTCCTCTCACCAAACCCCACCCTCTTCAGGCTCCGCCCCCAAATCTCCAGGAATTTTCCAAGCTGGACCTGGGAACCCTACCTGGAGGGGAAATGTCTTGTCCCTTAGAAAGAGGCTTGATGCATGGAAATGGGCAGGTGAACCTTCCTATGGCATGGAGGTAAATAACTTCCTATTGAGTCGCTATTAAAGGAACAGGCCATTTTTTCCCTTCAGAATGTTTGCAACCCTAACTAGAAGCCTTATTGAAGGCTCAAGTAGGCTAAGCACAAGGTCTTCAGCACACTGAACAACCCCCACATATATTAATATTGATATGATGTATTAATGCTGGGCCATGGACCTTACTGCAGACAACGTTGTTAATAATGGATGAGTTCCTTATTACAGGCAACAGCTGTGCAAACTGGGACAGCTATTTTGCAAAGAGCCTCTCTTTGCAAAGATTATACCTAGTATCAACACATTTAACAAAGATATAACCCTTTTGTTACAGGGAGCAAATCCTAGTAGTCATCACAATAATTGTAACTGGGGGAAGCAGTTCAGCACTTCATACTTTGTAAACTGCTCTGGGTGGGCGTTAAGTTGTCCTGAAGGGCAGTACATAAATCAAATGTTATTATTATGTTGTGGGGAAGAAAGTCTCTGTCCCCAGTAGGGTTGGGGATCTTTAGGTGGGGGCTGGAGAGTTCCCAGAACTACAACTAGGGTTGCCAACTCCAGGTTGGAAAATTCCTGGAGATTTGGGGGCAAAGCCTGGGGAGGGCAGAGTTTGAGGCAGAGAGGTAGCTTAGCAGGGATATGATGCTATGAGTCCACCCCCTCAAAGCTGCCACTTTCTACCGGGGAACTGATCTCTATCATCTAAAGCTCTTCAGGCTCCACCTGGAGCTTGGCAACCCTAATGACAACTGATTTTCAGACAACAGGGATCAGTTCCCCTGGATAAAAAGTGTGGAGTGCGGACTCTATGGCATCATACCCCTCTGAGATCGCTCCTCTCCTTCAACCCCACCCCCAGGCTTCATCCCCAAACCTCCATGAATGTCCCTATCTGGTTACCCTGGTCCCCAAGTATGGGTAAGGGAAGGAGAGAGCCAGTGGTGTGTAGTGGTTGGTCTGGGATTTGGGAGACCTGGTTTGACTCTCCATTCTGACACAGTTCATTGGGTGCCTACCTCACAGGACGGTTGTTGTGTTGTAAGGATAAAATGGGAGTAGAGGGCATGGTTTTGAGCTACTGTGGGTCCCCATTAAGGTTGCCAAGTTTTAAGCAAGTCCTTCAGTTGGGTCTGATATTAATATCGGATGATATTATTTACACCACTCTAAAGCTTCAGCTGCCAATTTCCACACCTCTATTAAAGGGGCAGGGCATTTTTTCCTGGTGAGCTGACAACCCTATTCCCCATTGGAGAGGAAACACATGGCATAACTATCTAAATATGTAACAATAAAAGTGTTCCCGTAATCCAACATTCTCCCTCCCCACACAGCAGACCTATTTTTCCTTGTTCTCGTTCTTTTTCTTTCCTTCTTCTTCATTTTGCCCTCCTGCGTGGCGGTCTATCTTTCTCTTTATTCTCATTTCCCCTTCCCCTTTGTGCAGTAGAGAAAAATTGCATCTAATGAACCCTGAGCTCCTCCTCTTCAGAGCACCTCCCCTTCCGTTCCTCAGCAACAAGGACGCGCAGGGGTACTCGCAGCGCAGAGGAAAGGGCATCAGGAGGCGGTGCGCAGGTATGCCTTCTTCCTTCGCCGAGCAAAGCTTCTACGACCCACCTGCACCAGCATCAGATTTGCTACCTGCCTCCTTTCCCCCAGTTTTCCCCCTCTGGGATCGCCATCTGTCCAAGATGCCCCTCCTCTAAACCTTCTTTTTAAAGGCGTCAAGCCCATTCTCAGGCATGCAATTTTCACCAAATGTTCACGAAAAGCCCTTGATTATTGTGGCTGTGATGTCCTCCCCAAAGCCAAGAGCCTCGCCGTGCCAACATTGGGCCTTATTTAAGAACAGACCAAAAAGGAATGTTTGCAAATATTTGGAATTTGCCAAAATTTCCAGTTTTGCCATTTAGATTTTGGAGTCCCCCTTTCATATTTTGAACATGAAATTCTCCCTTGACATGTGTAAATTTGGAGACTTAGGCTTGTTAGCATCTTTTGTGTATTTCAGTTTTGACTGATGTTGAGTATGAAATTGGATAAGGCGTCAGAGATGCCCAATACTAAACACTGATGTCTGTCAGTGTCCGGAAGGCCTGGCAATAAAAACAAAAAACCCACAGACTGACTGGGGCATGTGTTTTCATAGATAAGAGCCCACAGCCAGTTACCTAATTCGTGCACATACTAAATGAGATACTAAGAGCCCTATGGCACAGAGTGGTAAGTGGCAGTACCGCAGCCCAAGCTCTGCTTGCGACCTGAGTTCAATCCTGGCGGAAGCCGGGTTCAAATAGCCGGCTCAAGGTTGACTCAGCCTTCCATCCTTCCGAGGTTGGTAAAATTAGTACTCAGTTTCCTGGGGGTAAAGTGTAAATGACTGGGGAAGGCAATGGCAAACCACCCCATAACAAAAGTCTGCCAAGAAACCGTCGATGTTCCCCCATGAGTCAGTAATGACTCGGTGCTTGCACAGGGGACTACCTTTACCTTTACCTTTACCTTTACTAAACAAGATCTTGCAAAGGGTATCACTTCACAACTGAATATGAGCACAGGGAACTCTTCTTCCTAGTTCTCCTCACAGAGATTCAAGCTGATGAACGTACTTTGCCAGGCAGCTTGGGTGCTACTTCTCACAAGTATGTAGCATAGATCCAGAGGAGTTCGCTGTGTTAGTCTGTAGTTGCAAAATAGTAGAGTCCAAAAATCTAGACACATTTCAGACTAACCAACTTTATTGTAGCATAAGATGCATCTGACGAAGAGAACTGTGGTTCTCGAAAGCTTATGTATGTAGCAGTAAACATTACTGTCCATTGCTTTTTGTTTCCTTAGATAGCAGTCTGCACCATGTTGTGATATGAGCAGCT
Organism: Eublepharis macularius; assembly: GCF_028583425.1. Classification (NCBI taxonomy): domain Eukaryota; kingdom Metazoa; phylum Chordata; class Lepidosauria; order Squamata; family Eublepharidae; genus Eublepharis; species Eublepharis macularius. Next base: position 225,184,540 of record NC_072790.1, read on the forward strand.
TAAAAGGTGCTTTGTGGCCTTGTTATAGGAATACCAGCCAGTTGAGATAGTGCCAGCAGTCTCTTCCAACTGTTGCACAGCTCAGCTGCTGCCTCCTACAGCCCTGTTGGGGGTCGTCTTCTTGCCAATCAGAATGCCAAGGGATCTGGTTGTGCCAATCTTTCCTTGGCTACACAGCCTGTCCTCCCACTGAAAGGGAACAGGGGTGCCCTCTGAGCAGGAGGATGCCTCCATAAGGTAAGCCTTTGGCATGATCCTGCTCACTGAGACTGCTTAGTTCAGCTGCTCTTTCCTACACACAGCTGCTTCTTCCTTCCCCCAGCCCAGTTTGTAGTAGGCCGCTGTTCCACCCAAAGGCAGAGGGCCAAAGCTGCTGATGCCACGATTGGTCTGCATCAGGCTTCTTTCTGCTTTTCACCTTTCCAGGCCTCACAATGGCCCCCAAGCGAGGAAAGAAGGAGCAGCCAGCCAGGGAGGAGCCCCCAGTCACAAGGGATGTTGCTGAGGATGTTGGGCCCACCCAGGAAGCTGCATTGCTGCTGCAAGACTATGAGCGCATCTGCCAAGAACTGGAGAACATGAAAGTGCAGCGGGCACAACTGCAAGAACAGAATGACTTTCTGCAGCAGGAGGCTCAGTGCCTTCGGTCCGAGAGTCTGGAATTCATGGGCTATCTGGCCAAGCGAGCCCAGAGGCGCAAGGATGCTGTGGTCTCCCTGAGTGAGGAGAACCGGCAGATGCTAAGAGAGATCCAGCAGCAACATCAGGAGGTACTTGCCCACTTCCAGGAGCAGCAGGCCACTCTGCGGCAACAGCTGCTGCATAAAGAAGCAGAACTTGCCCGACTCGGCTCAGAACTGGAGGGGTTGGGGGAGATCCGGGCCCTGCAGCAGGAGCAGGTGGCCCGTATTCAGGAACTTCAACGAGAGCTGGCAGCTGCCAGGAAGCAGCAGGTGGAGCGCCTCCAGGAAACAAAGGCCCACTTCTTGCGGCAGAAGGCGGCCTATGAGAAAGAGGCACGGCAGCAAGTGGAGCGCTTGGCCCAGCAGGCACAAGAGGTGGCAACGCAGTGCCAGCAGGAACACGGCGAGGCAGTGAAACGGCAGAATCAGGAACTGCGGCAGGAGCTGCAACAGTTGGTTCGAAGGGCAAATGAGCTGCGAAAGCACAAGCACCGGCTTGAGGAGCAAGCCCAGCGACTGCGGCAGGAACACTGCTGCCTGCAAGAGATGGCCCTTTTGCGCCACGGCTGTGGGCGCCAGGAAGATATCCCATCAAGAGGCAATGCAACAGGAAAGCGAGGTGAAAACCATTAAGGCAGCAGCGGGGGGGGCAGAAAAGTCTGCTCTGGAAAGTGCGTCACTTGTGAAGGCTACAAAAAAGGAGTTGAAGTTGGTGGAGAACCAACTGATCGGGCTACAAGTGGAACGAACGCAGACAATTTTGCGTCTCCAAAACGTGAAAGAGGAGGAAAATGAGGATCTGTGGGATTTGGTCTCGGAACTACTGGCGACACCCGCGAGGACGACTAAAGAAGAGGTTAAAAGCGCCATTTTGGAGGTCCGTCGGGCTTCTTCAAAATATGCAACAAAGCGACAGTTGCCTCGTGAGATCATTATTGACTTTTCAACTAAAAAGATTCGGGACACCATCCTATATAACTCATACAATGCGGATTTGGACTTTATGGGTTTGAAAGTCAAGATTTTGAAGGACGTTCCATTTCTAGTCCGGAAACGGCGTTTTAAATATAAAAAGTTTGCAGCTCTTCTGAGGGACCATGGAATAAAGTACAAATGGTTATTCCCGGAAGGAATATGGTTCAGATATAAAGATCAGGCCTATAAGATATTATCAGAAGATCAACTAAAGGATTTTGAGAATAAAAACCCAGAATTCTGCTGCACCAAGAACGAAGAAAAGGAGGAGCCGGAGGGGGGGGGGAAGAGGAGAGCATTGCAACAGCAGTTGCACAGAGAGAATTGCGTCCGGGACCCAGAAGGGGGAGGAAAGTTTAATCAGAATTTGAAATGTTTATTCTCTGTATGATTAACCACTCCATCATTATTCTATGGAGCTATTTTTGTATTATGACAGTATGAAGGGAAACATTGAAGTGTAGTGTTTAGTGTTTGTAGTTCATTCCCCCCCCCTTTTTCTTTTTCCACTCCCCTTTGTCCCTTCCCTCTTCCCTTTCCTTGTGATAGTCTGGTGTAGTGTTTTGTAGTTATGAAAAATAAAAAATTTATAAAAAAAAAAAAAAAAAAGAGGCAATGCAACAGGGTACTCTTTTCCAGGACAACCTGAGAGACAACAGAACGGTTTGCTAAAATCATCTGCTTGGTCCCTGGGAGAGTCCCCCATGTAGAACCAGCTCCCACCTGTCCCTCTTATCTGGCTGAATCGTTCCGTTCCAGATTGAGTAGTGCAGGGGACAGAATAACTGCTGGGGTCCCAAAGCACAGGAAACCACCAGATGGGTAGGAGAACTGCAGCTGGCCCCTTGACATGTTTTTGGGCCAGGACTTGGATCCAGCTGCCTAGCTGGCCATGTGCCACCCATTCCCTGCCAGGGAAATATGAATATTTTACCACGCAGAGATGAAGGGTGGAACTAGGGCTTGGCTCAGGCAGTCGCTTAAATCCTAGTTTGCCTTGAGAAATGCGGGTTTCATTATAGACTGTATTAGCAGCCCTCAAAGTCCAGTCTGGACCACCAAGGGAGCCTGGGGTTGCTGTGCAGAGGAAAGCAATGGCAAATCACCTCTGCTCACTTCTTGCCTGGACCCCCCCCCCCCAAGGATGGGGTCACCATCATGAGTCGGTTGCAATTCAATAGCACATTCTTATTTTCTTATATAGCCTGTGTTGCCAAAGGATAAGCCAGGGTGTCTTTTTTCAGGCTTCACATGAAACCATAAGACTAACTATGGTTAATAAACTTCTGATTCTGGTTTCAGAGCCTGGCTTGATGGACTTTAACTAACCGTAGTTAGTGGATAGTTTCAGGAGGGTAGCCGAGTTAGTCTGCAGTAGAATAGCAAGATTCGGGTCCAGTAGCTCCTTAAAGACCAACTAGATTTCCATGCTCACAAGCTGGTGAGCTAGTTGCTATTGAACCCAAATCTTGCTCTCATAGTGGAGTGATCTGCATCCACTCACATTACCCACTTAGTTTAATGAAACAATGGTGGTGCATATTGTTTGAACGGGGCTTGTAGGAGATAGAGTGATTCAAATGAATGCACGTGAATAGATGGACACTCCCCGCCCCCAGCTCTGAGAGGAGATTGCCAATGGAATGAGCTTCCTGGAAAAAAAAGTTCTTTGAGGTTTTCTCAGTGAGGTTGGGTAAATGTCTCTCACAAATGCCTTGAAGTGCATGATGGGTCATCATGAAGCAGGATAGATTGGCTCCCTTGTTATTCCAATCAATATTTCCTTCTGCTCCTCTAGTGGATGTATGAAATTGCTTTCCGCTGAATCAAACCAGTTGGCCCCTCTAGCTCTGTATTGTCTATTCTGACTGCCAGCAGCTGTCCGGGGTCTCAGCGTGGCCAGCACCTGCTTGCTGAGATTCCTTGCCTGGAGACGCCATGGACCTGAGACCTGGAAGGGACTCCCTGGCCAGAGCAAAACCTCACAAGGGTTTGCCCCGTACCCAACAGACACATGAAACACCTTACACGGAATCAGAGAGACCCTTCATCGACCAGTGTCAGTACTGTCTATTCTGACTGGCAGCATCTCTCTGGGGTCTCACGCAGAAGTCTTTTCACATCACCTACTCCTTGAACTTTTTCACTGGAGATGCTGGGGACTGGATCTTCCCAATGCAAAGCAGGTGCTTGGCTGCTGAGCTGTTTCAGAGCCTCCATCTCCATCCCCCTCTCTGCACCCTAGTCACACAATCCAGCCAAGTGCGGCACCCCATTGATTCCAACATCTATCTCCATGGTAGCCTCAGGGCAAGCTCTTTGCCATTGAATGCCCTGCTGTCTGTGACACACTTCCGGGGCCCCCAATCTAGGCAGCAGAACGCTGAAGGACGTTTTCCTGCCTCTGCTCTCCATGTCCTTATCATTAATAAGCCAAAATCCATTTGATTTTTCTGCTCCAGATGTGGAAATGTTTAAGTCTGAAAAACACATGGCTGTGTGAGTGTTGCACTCAGAAGAATTGCTTGATGAGGTTATGTTTTAATACCTAATGTTCGTATCGATTTGAGTTCCTGTTAAATATTTTTGTTTGTTATCAATAAATAATATCACATGATACAAAGTGCTTGGTCTTAACTCTGATTCAGCTACATAGTTGGCACCCACTTCCCATAGCGCATACAAACTGCAGGTGAGGAGAGGGGAAGGTGCTTTGCATTATCACTGTGCATTATCTCCTTTTTTTCCTGCAAGTAGCCAGGCCACAAGGCAGAGATGTCTGCAAGCAGAGGGCTAGGCCCTGAAAGAGGATTTTTACTGCCAGCTGCCAGCACAATTCAGCTCAGCCAGGGTCTTTTACATCTCCATTGGGTAACTTGGCTTAAGGAATTGGTCCCCAATGTGTAAGGTTGCCAACTCTGGGTTGAGAAATTCCTGGAGATTTAGTGGTGGAGCATGGGGAGGGCTAGGTTGGGGAGAGAAGGGACCTTGGTGGGTATAATACCATAGAGAGTTCCCCCTCAAAAATAGCCATCTTCTCCAGGGGAAAATGATCTCTGTAGCATGGAGATCAGTTGTAATTCCGGGAGACCCTCAGACCACCCTCTCCTGGAGGTTGACAACTCTACCAATATGGTGTCCATGGGTGCCCACTGTATTGCCTGCCAGTGTGTTTCTTTCCCAAAGGATCTCCTAAAGTAAAGAACCAATCCTGGCTTTCCTCCACTTAATTGAAACAAGAAGTGCCCAGACATTTGTGCCTGAAAGGAACATAGATTTGAAAAAACAGCAACCTCCCCCTGCCCCAGCATTTTGTGACTGGGCCCAGGAACTATGGCAGCCATTTTGGACTCGGTCCCCCATGACAACCATTTTGTTGTAGTGGCCATTAGCTATTCTCAAAATTCCAAAAGTGTTCACAAAACAGGTTCGATATGAGTAGGAATTCCCTGCTATAAGCCCTAAGGAAAAAGCCATTACTTTATTGTGGCTGTCAACAGTGCAGCCTTTGACACAGACTGTTGTACCATCTTGGGTACTCCCCACCGCTGATGCAGCAGCTTTTCGCGCAAGTGAAATTCAAGGTACCGGTTTTGGTCATTTGTAAGAAAAGTTTTCTTCCCTTGGCTTCCTGTATTGGCTTCTAGGCAGCTCATGGATATCACATTTGCTTGGCAAGGATGAGTTTGTCTTTGCAACCCCTCTGCTTTGAGTCTTGCCTCAGGCCTTTCTGCAGCTGGGCTGGGCCACCAGTGGGCTTGAGCAAGAGAAGTTTTTTCCTGGAGCCCAGTTAGGTTTGAATTCTTTTGTTCCACTTCTGGCCACTTTGCTGGCTGAAAATCTTGAGATTTATCCTGCTTCAGAACTACCTTTCCCAAAGGCAGAGGAGGGCCCTCCAGAGCTGCTGGCTTGGAGAAGCTGTGTGCTCCTGCGCCTCTGTTTTCTAAAGAGACCAAGGGCAGTCTGGGGGCAATGTCTTGACGAGGCTGTGGCTGCAGTTCTTGAGAATCTGTGAGCTTAGAGACACCCTGAGGGGAAAGCCCTGACCCCATGAGGGGATTCCTGCTGACCTTATCCAGTTTAATTGTGAAATGAGTAGCTTGAGCAGGAGGAAGTCGGTCGGCAGAAGGCCCTTCCTGGATAATGCATGTTGCACACTTGTTTGGCTGCTCCCTGGCACAGCACTGGAGGCCCAGTCTGGATCTTGCTGCTCCAGCCACATTCTGAATCTCCTCAAGAAAACTTGGTGCACCTAGCTGAGGCACTTGCAAGCAAGCCGGGCTGTTTGCGGGACAGTATCCATCCGGCTCCCCCTTGTTAGGCACCAGCGCCAAGTCTTGCTGCTCCCCCAGGTTAAGCAGGTGAGGATTCAGGGGCGAAGGCTCCTCTGCCAATTTCATTTGGGAACTTGTGCTATGTAAGTTTCCACTGTTGTCACGTGTGACATCTTTGCTAGGGCACATCACCACCATTACAGCTGCACTTTCTTGCTTTGGGGAATAGTCCACATTAGGAGAGAGCACTTCATGTAGGGCTGTCCAGGCGACAAGTGACCCAGAAGCATCTGGACCAAGGCTAAATTTGTGCACGGCTGGGCCAGAAGGAAGGGTCATTTGGAGGGACTTCTTGACCCCCCTTGGAAGCCCCCATTTATAATGCAGCATTTTCTCCCTTAGGTGATGTTCAAGGCACTGGCGTCTTTCTGCCTTGAAAAGGGGCCTCTGGTATCCTGTGGTGTCCTGCAGTGCAGTGCACACCAGAAACCCCAAAAGGGATGGCACAGACTTCTCCAGGGAGCTTTGGATGGGATGCGGCAAGCCCCAAGACAGTTGCAGTCTCTTCCGTTGGATGTGAGCATCCAGCTGCTCTTTTACTTGCTGGCAAAGGGAGAGAGGGTTCAGAAGTGGCGACTCCATCACCACTCCACTGCCCCGACTTAGAGGAGGAGGGAAGGGACTGGGGGAATCTGTGGCTGGTCCCAGTTCACAAACAGACCCCTGCACAGACATACTGGGCTGCATTATCAATCACAGATCCCCTCTCTCAAGGCTCATTGGCATACAAGTCCTCTGAGCGCCAGCCAGGCCTTGTTTATTTAGAACCAGTCAGCTGGGAACATCCGCCTGCTACTTGGCTTTAAGATCAGCCTAGTGCGAGTCCTCCTCCAGGTGCAGGAAAATGCCAAGCAGCTTCCCTTATTTCAAGGGCTGTAAAGAGAATGTCTCTCTCTGGATGTGCACAGGTTTACCTTCAAAAGGCACTACAGGGCACTTGGTACCCACATAGAAGCTCCAGAATTATCATCTGATTCCCCCCAAGCAATCCAGCTCGGAGCAAGTAAGGACAGGGGATTGACTACCTGGCTTTAAGACTGGCACAGGGTGAGTCCTTCTCGAGTGCAGGAAAATGCAAATCCCCCCCCCCATATCGGTGCAAGGGTTCTATTTATTTGTTGCCATCCCAACCAATTGTGAGGTCAGCACAGGGCTTCAACAGTGTGAGCAGAGAAGTCTTTTCAGGAGATCACCAACACTACTCTCACAAGTATAGAAACATCTGGAAAGCAGCAAAGCTGGCTGTGCTTACTGACTGTGAAGGTGACCACCTCCCTATCGGCAGTGCTTCCACATTCGCATCAGAAATGTAAGATCAAACACAAATGCCAGCATGGTGTCGTGATTAGAATGTTGGTCTAGGATCTGGGAGACCCAGGTTTGAATCCCCTTTCTGCTAGGGAAGCTCACTGGGTTACCTTGGGCCATCATACACTGTCAGCCTAACCAACCTTCCAGGGTTGTTATGAGGATAAAATGGAGAGTATAAGCCACTTTGGGTCCCCATTGGACAAAGGCAGAGTAGATAGGCAGTATGTTTCAAAGACTAGAGCCTACTTCATCAGATACAGTAAGAGGGACCCTCAGTTGGCAGATTTCTTTCATATATTCATTCCCCACCTCTTTACAAACCTGTGAATGAGGCAACTGCCAACCATAATTAAAATGTAATTTATAACAAATAGCACCAAATTAAAAGAGCTGAATTAGAATGGATAACAGTTTGGTGTAGTAGTTAAGAGTGGCATGACTCTAATCTGGAGAACCGGGTTTGATTCCCCACTCCCCCACTTGGAGCCAGCTGGGTGACCTTGGGTCAGTCACGGCTCTCTGGAGCTCTCTCAACCGCACCCACCTCACAGGGTAATTGTTGTGGGGATAACAATATACTTTGTAAACTGCTCTGAGTGGGCATTAAGTCCTAAAGGGAAGTATATAAATTACTAAATTTATATTCTATTGATTTATGTTCTACTAAATTGATATTCTATTGATCATTACTAAAATCAGTAATGATCAACAGAATATTGACGTGTAGATGCAGAGGAAAGGAAATGGTCACCATGGGGTTCAAAAGGCCACAGAATGCAAGAGGAGCAGTAAGTCTGTGACAGTTCTATGGTATCTTACTGCTGGGAGAGATCCTCAGGAAGGGAAGGAGGGGGAAGGAGGGTATGACAAACGCACAATCCTCTGCACTTTTATAGGGCTGAGGGAAGAGGGAGAGATTATTCCAACCTCCTCTTCTGCTGCAAGGATATTTATTTATTTATTGTCCTTCATTCTCACTGAGATTCAAGGCAGATTACACAGTGTGAGTCAGTACAGTCAATATCAAAGACATTTCAATAAACATGTAATGGGTATATACATGCAAATTTGCAGAGTTAAAAACCAGCAGAAATCTAATACAGAGGTGAAGGAATGCTGAAATGGAGCGTATCTATGACTGATGCATTAAACAACATAGGAACTAACCCAGTAGGACCATACTTGTAGCAATAGGAGTGACTCTATGGTCCATCAATATTTACAGCAGTGATGGTCCTTACCGTGTCTCTCTCCTACCATGCCCTTTGGAGTCGTGCTGCACACAGGGAATGATAAAGAACTGAAAATAAAATGGATTGTTACATTGCAATATTAATCTATGGGGGAGCCACCTTTTAAAACAGTGTTGCCCAAACTTTTTTCCATTTCCAAGAAAATGTATTTATAAAGACCTGCTATGTGTGTATCAGCTAATATAAGAAAAAAGTGAAGCATTTTTCCTGTCTGTTTTGTATTATCTAATATTTTTTCAATATCAAAATATTGAATTCAAAATATTGACTCAAAATAAAGTTTACTTAAATAACAAAATACAGTTTACAGCCAAAGCCAATAAAAGGTTTACTTTTTTTAATGTATTCCACAATTTCTCATGGAACTCTAGGTTCCACGGAACCTTCATTGGGAAACACTTTTTTAAAAGCTGCACAACATTGTGGCTGCCTGTTCTCAAAAATAACAGTACAAAGCTGGAAAAGGCACAGAAAAGAACCTAAACACACCTAACTGGTGTGTCCATCCTACCCCAAGTCATATCAGATGTGTACTGGGAGTTTCCAGGCATGGTGAGGCCCAGTTCAAACAGGGACCATAGCACACACGGAGAGAAGACTTAAGGCTTTCTCATCACCCAAGGTATTTTCCCAACCTGAAATAGCCCTGTGTTTGTGTATATGGGCAGTCAAGTCACGACTGACTTATGCTGACCCCTACAAGAGACTTTCAAGGCAAGTGAGAAGCAGAGTAGTTTGCCAGTTCCTTCCTCTGCAGTCTTCCCTGGTAGTCGCCCATCCAAGTACTGACCCTGCTTAGCTTCTGAGATCTGAGAAGATCAGGCTGTACCATGCTGCCTTCCCTCCTGGAACAGCCCTGGGGAGCTGCTATTTATACACAGCCCATCAATACATGGACATTCTCCCAACAGGGCAACCAGCAGTTTTAATTTTTTTAATGCAAAAAACTGGAAAGATGTTCTGTCTAGAATTTATCAGATGAATTTATCTAAATGAGTTAATTTCAGGACAAATGAGTCTGTTAAATGTTATACTTTCTGGCTCAGCTTGGCGATTTATTATACTACTTTATCTCCTTGTATGAATATTAAAGAATATCACCAAGGAAATGCAATTTTTATACATATATGTCAATAACATCTTGAAATGATTTTGTGGAGGAAAGGTATTATATACACTGTAATTAGTCATTCAGTACCTTTTGGCCCACTGGAAGAGATGCTTAGATATCTTAAAGAACATGTTAATAACAATTATGAGCTTCTACAGAAAATATTTACTGCAACCAAAATTCTTACGGCAACTAAATGGTGCTCTTCAAAAAGACTATCACTTAAAGAATGGTTTATTAAGATCTAGGATGTGGCAGAAATCGACAGAATATTCAGGTGAGAAATTGCATGGAGGAGGGGAAAACAGAGACCTTTTTTGCTGTTCTGGAAATCTTTTATTGATTTGTTAAAAAGATACTATCTAAATTTGTATACTTAGAATGTATTAAATATTATGACTGTATTATGCTTTTAACAAACAAAACCCACTCTTGAGCAACAGCCATCCAGATGGCCCTAGGAAAGCTCCTAAAGGCATTGTGATAGGAGAGTGTCACCCCTGCCTCTGAAAAGGACGTTACATTCAGCTGTCAGGGATCACAGCCACTCCTAGACTAGCTTTTGGAAATTTCAATGCCATTTCAAAACTCTCTAATTCGCAGCCCGTGAACCAAGTTTGTGGCAATGAGTACCATGAATACTCCCATGTGTGAACAAAGACATGCTGCCCCAATATGACTTAATATTGTCATTTCAGCTGAGACGCCTCACAAGACCAGCAAGAAAACAAGACAGATTGGCAACCATTTGTTGCCTACAAAGGTAGAATCGTCCAGTCTCTTCGTGCCGCTCGGTACTTTGCAACAGGGCCCAGCATGCAATGCGGCTGCCCCATCCCCGGTAATGTCCTTTGGCATAAGAGTGGAAGAAGAGCCCTGCTGGATCCAGCAGTGATCTATCTCAATCAACATCCTGTTTCACACAGCAGCCGACCAGTTGCCCTGGGAGGCCAATGAAGGGCACACAGAGAATAAGGACTTCTCTGATATTGCCTCCTAGCCCTGGGGTTTCAGAGGTTTACTGCCATTGACAGGCCTTGCTCCTGCGTTTGCTTGAAGAACACAATTCTGATGACCCTGTATCTCTCCTTTGCACCCTCTCATCCTCCCCTTCCTTATTCCATGAGTGCCAAATCCAAACTGACACCCAGAAAATAGCAAAGGTTCTAATTTCTCCTCCCCACCCCTCCCACCCTATCCCGGTGATCCAGTACCAGAAAAAGAGGCATTTTATACAACTAAGAAGCCAACAGCTACAAAGTCTCGCAGTCACAGAGAAGCCACAGAAGGAAATTCCACCCCTTAAGACTGTTCAAGCAGCTGGCAAAATGAACCAGCAGCCAGAATTCTTTCGGGGGGGGGGGGGAGAGAAAGATCAAAGGTGTGCACGTTGACTTAGAAGTAAATCCCATGAAGCTCAGTGGGGCTTATGCCCTTCTAACTGTCCAGAGGACTGCAGCATGAGCCTCTTACACAACTAATTAATGGAGCCAAATGTGATCCAGGAAATAAAAAATGTATAGCCACTTCCTGGCTCCCCTTTCCTGATGCCCTGCTCTCCCCTACTTGACCTACACGATGCAACCTACTCTGCTAATTCCCCCTGAGGGCTGCTGCTGGTGATTATTTCCTTCCCTTTTTGTGACTGAGTTTCAGAGGGTGGCTGGCATCATCTTCTTCGCTGCTCCTGCTTTCACTGTCTGCCAGATGAGAGCGGCCTGCCTTCCCTCTCAGCTGGTTCTGCTCTGTGCCTGACCTGGGGGACTTCTTGGGAGAGACAGTCCTAAGCCTCCTCTTACGGCTGCGGCTTGAGAGATGTTTCTTGCGCTGCCTCTTCTGTTCCGCTCCTTTCTGCTGTAGCTTCATCAGCTTCTCAAAGCTCTTGGTAGTATTTGTGTTAACGTCAAACCAGTCCTGAAAGGAAGACACGCAACACAGGATGGTGTTGTTCATGTGTGTGGGAATGGGGCACTGTACGGCAGGCATTATCTACACAACTACAGTGAAGTCCTCCCTCAGAGAACAGAGCACGTTTTGCAGACAGAAATGCCTAGGTTCCATCCCTGGCAGCATTGATGAAGGAATCTGAGGCAGCAAGTGATGGGAGAGACTTCGGTCTGCTCCAATCCTGGACAGCCCCAGTAGTCAGAACTGATATCCGAACTGACCGATAGCCATACCTGATACACAGTGGCTTCACGTGCTCACCCCAAAGAGGAGGGATGTGTGAATAAGAGCCAAGGGAAGGTCTACTCCCCTGCGCCGCACATATCTCACCTCTGCATGCACCGTGTTAATGTGGTATTTGACTCCACTCTCAGACACAAATTCCTTCTCACACAACAGACACTTGTACTTGCCAGCCACAAATTCACCCTAAAGTTTGGTAGGGAAAGATTCATTTTCAAAACATTTCCAACAATGACCCTAAGCTAAGAAAGGAGGCAAGAGCCAGCTTTGGGTCCACCCTGGGCTGCTTCTCAAGTTAGGTCAGTGGCTCTGTCAGTGGTGGAGGGAGGAGGAGGAGAGGGAGTGTCTCCTCGGAGCTGGCTGACTACAGAAGGCCCCAGACACAGAGCATGCAGAACTGAGTCCAACCCTAAAAGAAAACATTGGCCCACGTACCAGGGTGCAACTCCCCAGGTGGGACTTGAGTCCTGAGATGCTGCTGTAGACACACTCACAACCCTGGAAAGGAACAAGAAAAATGCAGCAGGGAGATCAGTCACTACCCTGACATGCCCAAGGCCAACAGATCCCTGGGCCAGTGGCTGCAGGCAAAGGGGGTTGCCAAATTGCTAGAAGCTATAAGGAAGGCGGCAGGCCTCTGCCAATAGCAGCAACAGTTGAAGCTGAAGACTGGAGTTATTCTTTCAGGATGTTAAGCTGGAAACAGAATTTGGAGGAAGATCACGTGGTGCATTTTGGGCACTTCAGTCCTGGCACTCTCCTCCTCATACAATACGGATGCAGGAAATTGACAGCTATGGTGTCATTGGAAGGGGAACAGATGGCCCTGACTGAAAATTAAACATCCCAACAAGCCATCTGACAGCTTCATTGTGTGTTGCCTAACCAAGCATGGCTTTCCACAGTTACCTGGTTGGGACAGTGGATGCGTCGGTACATCTTTATCTCTGATTTCCACTTGCACAGAACCTCCTGGCTAACAGTGGGCAGCCCTGGCCGAGTGTACTTCAGCTGAGAAACAAGGAGAGAGTAAATCCAGAAGACAGCATGAATAACAGTAATTGGAAGGTCCTTGTGACACCTGCAAACACCATTCTAGGCAGACAGCCCCATCTAACACTATTGTGCTGTCTCTGAAAAGAGCCTCTCCATTGCTGCCAGAGATGCTTCACACCAAGTCAAGGAAGCAGCAATCATGTCAACACAGAACCCATCAACCAACAACACCAAGAGTCTCAATTCTGAGTAACAATAACCATGAAGCGGTGCTGGCCGGGTGCAACAAGGTCCTGGCCTGATGGGACTGGCCCAGTGGGCAGCGAAGGCCTGGCCTGGCAGGTAGCAATGATGCCCTTCTCTGCCCTCTAGCATCCTCCCTCTGTTCCAGAGGGATGGAGGGTGTCCCACTGACCTGCTGGTGTCCTGGCACTTCCCCCGGCCCAGCTGTGCTCTCTTCCAGCTGGGACCGCAGGAACATGCTGATGCCTGCTGGGCCTTGCTTTTTTGGGTGCAACAGCAAGTCATGTCTGCACACAACATACAGTGTTGGTATTGGGGGAGGGGGGTGAACCCTCCACTGTATGTTTCTAACTTTTAGGATTTTGCTGCAACCCTAGGGATTCTCCAAAGTTGTAGAAGCCTCTAGTTTGTTCTGAAGTGCCCCCAATAGATATAAGCTTCAACATGCATTGGGGCCACTTTAGAATTAAACATATGATACCAGATCTATATTCCAGATAAAAGTACACAGGTGCAGAACATCAGTGAAGATCAAAAAGCCAGAAAGTGCCAACCAATCCATTCTCGCACCTTCCGGTCATCAGGAACAAGATCCTGCAGGACTTTCCTCTTTGGCCATTCCTTGACCAGCTCCTCATTGGCAAGCTCATGCAAGTAATACGCAGCCACCTTTGCCGATTTCCTTTGCACTCTGCCTCCACCATTTGGCTCTGTATCCACTTCCTTCTGGCGACTGGGCCTGCCTTCTTCACAGAGAAAAGTCACCTGGCAAAAAGGACCAAGATGCCATAGTCACAATTCTGCTTATTCTTGCCACACTAATCCTTTCATGTGACTTGCACAAGAAGCCAGTGGAATGAGAAAGGGAGCAAAACCCCGAATGGACACTTGGCCAGGGCAGGCTGCTGGTCTGCAGCAACTGTCTCAGACCTTCCTCGCCAAGGTGGCGGACAAAAGCACTCTCCTCTGGTGGCATAGCTGAGCTCCCCCCCCCCCCCAGCGTGCTCACTCTACAACCCTGCCAATGGTAACAGCTTGTTCCCCCGATAGAGGACTTGCTTTTTGGAATGGGAAAGAGAAGGATGTCCACACGGCATGCCTGTTTCCTGGCCAATCCCCTCCATCATTACAGCAGCAACTCACCGGTCCGTGTTCAGACTTCAAGTGGTAAAGGATGCCAGCCTTAGACTTATAACCTTTGCTGCAATGGTGGCACTTGAGAGCCAGCTTCTCCAGTTCGGCAGCTGCCTTCCCACACTTCTGGGCATGGTAGAGGTAACCCATGATGCTGGTGAAGCTGCCTGCGCAGCCCTGGCGAGGGAGGCAAAAGCATGCAGCACCACTGGGCGGAGAGCTAATGGGTTCCGATGATAGAAAGAGCCTGTGCAGTTCTTGCCCATCTGAAACTTGTCAACAGTCCAGGAAAGCAAGGGGGCCACACTCTGTGCCAAGGTGCACAGAGCTGGGATGGAACCTAAACGGTGGGAGCCAGACACTCCTCCCTCTCCCCATCAAACAGAGAAAGCAGTCTGTTGCCGGCCTCAGCACAGATGCACACACCTCCACCTAGGTAACCCTCAGCCACCAGAGCATGCAAAAGCAGCCCCTCCATGCTCCCTCCTGCTCACCTCTCTCGTGCACTTGAGCTTCCCCATTCGCTTCAGCACTTTCCGCAGGCGATCCCTCTCGCTCTGCTCATCCATCTGGCCCCCAGCCTTCGCCACAGCCTACAGGCAAGTAGGGAAGGAAAAGGGTGATCCTCCAGCTATCGCATCCAAGGAACTGCTCCACACCACAGCACCACCCTGGGAGGAGGACATGCTCAGGAGCTAAGAAGCAACTCGGTACCCTCATTATGACAGATGATGGGAGACAGAAAGCTGACTGTGAATTTATGTCCTTCACACAGGACTTTCATTTCAAGGCCCTTTCAGTTTTCCAACTGGCAGTGAAGCATCCGGGGGCACAACAGTAATCAATAGCTTTCTGCATCCCACTTGCAGGGCATTAGGAGGCAACGCAGCAGATTTCAAACCACAGGTTAGTCAAAGGTCCCTAAGCAGAGTGGGCAGGCCTGTCCCATCGCTTGCTGGGACAACAGAGCAAGTTCATAAGGGATACAGGGTCAGCAGTTTTTCCAGCCTAGAAGATATATAATTACCAGGCTATTATGGTCTGCCATGATGTGGTACTTCATTCCTGCCAGAGACCGCAGCTGTTTCCCACAGTGGTGGCATGTGAACACCTCCTAGGAATGACAAGACACATTAGCACAGATCCTAAAGACCCTTTGGGAAATGGACCATTCCCTTTTTAGCCACTCAGTCACTCTCTCTCCGCTCCCCACCATGCTTTCACACAAACAAAATGTTTTGGAAACTGTCTTGTTTGTTCCTCACAAAATGGGAGACAGCTAAAAATGTTAAGGTGTTGTGTCCAAACTATGCCAAAATGCCAAGAAGAAAGCCTGCGTTTTTCTGTACAGTCAATATAAACAGCCTGACGTGAATTATTTCATCTTCTGTAGGACAAGATGATAGGAAACAATCCCATATGGCTGCAGAAACGCAATGGCAAATTAAGCCTCCCCCAGAAGCTCAGCTCTGTTGCCTTGGCTTAGATGAAAACAGCCTGGAGGAAGCTGGCTTTCCATTTACTCACTTGCTGGCAGTTGGTCATATGCTTTTTCAGTCCTTCGACTGTTTTCCTTACTACAGCTCTGCAGGTTGGGCAGGTGACACGGCCCTTATCCAGAATCTCCAAGTGCCACCGCTCCTCTGGACTGCCTGCCAGAGAACAAGAGGATCCAGTTTTTCAGCATACTCTGCAAATAATCCATATGAACTCTCCACTTTACATCACCGTTATGGGCACAGGTGTTTTAACAAAGAGCTTTAGCGGCATATGTGTGCTCCAACATAAGGGATCTCCTTACAACATTCTACAAAAGAAGCTTTGTTTGAGAAGCAGTTGAGAAGCAGCTACCTGCATGGACTAATACTATACTATAGTGCATTTAGTGTTCCAAGTACCTCACACATGTTTTTCTTGTTGTTGTAATCCTTATAATAGGCCAGTATTACCATCCCAAAGTTACAAAAAAGCAGTTGAGGCTGAGAGTTGAGTAGCTTGCTTAAGACCACCCCAGGAGTTGATGGCAAGGGTGCAGTTTGATCCGGGGACCTCCTAGATCGTGACTCCTTCTCTTAGCCATTACCACATTATACTAGCTCTCCCAGTCACGTGCTCTAGTGAGTCCCCCTACATCCTTGTTCCACCTATGTACCTTCTGGGGCTGGGAACACAAAGGATGCCAGAGAGCATCACCGGGGACCAAAGCTTAAGCTTGCATCCTCACCAAGAAACTTGTGCAGCAGCTGGTCTCCTGTGCTTTACCTGCTGCATATGTTGGCGGGTCTTTTTTGATACGGCAGCTTTTGGGCTTGAGATGAGGCTGTCTCCCCACTTGCTGCTCTTTTCCTGGCACAGATAGAAGCAGGTGTGAGAGTTTGACATAGCTACCAGGACTCCCTCTGTATGGAGATTCTCCCCCCCCCCCCACAGCTTGCCTTATACTGTATCAGGTCATTAGTCCATCCGTGTCAAATATTGTGTACTCAGACTGGCAGCAACTCTCCAGGGTTTTATGCAGGGGTCTTTCACATCACTCACTACTACCATATTCTATTAACTGTAGACACCGGGGATTGAACCTGAGACCTTCTGTTATGCCAAGGAGATGCTCTGCTATTGAGCCACAGCCCCTTCCCAGCAGGGAAGCTCACAGGACACAATACAAATGCATAAATGTAGGAAGAAGACTGCCAACAAAAGGACACATGCCAGCACAGAAGCTTCTATTTGTTTTCCAGCAGGAGGGAAACGAGGAATATATGGCAAATCAGGGAAGGAAATCCAAAAGTACTATACTTACCAGACACTTTCTGCTTCTTCCCAGAAAACTCATATTCTTCGGTGCCCTCATGTTCCAGTTGGTGCTTCCCCTTGGACATGGAATCTCCAGCTGAAGATAGAGGCTAAGGAAGTTAAGAGTGCAGGAGGAAACACATGTGCCAAAACCAGTGGCATCTTTGCTTGACGGCATGGCTGCTGAGCTCTTTCTCCATGGAGTACATGGAGGTGAACATCCAAAGCTGACCTATGGATCAGTCAGCAATGGGCCTTCTACATACTGCCAATAATGCTAAGAGATACCTGTGCTCATCCGCACACAGAACACAGCACATACAAGCAAGCAGCAAGCTCCCCGCCCATGCCAGATATGCAGCCCAAGAAAAAACACAGAGACTACAGAATAATAGCAACAACTGATGAATGGAAGGCCCCTCAGAATAAACATGTTTCTTTAGGTAGCACGTTTGACCCAGCTCACTGGAGAAACATTCAGTATTTGCTGCCTTTGCAATATCTATTTTTTAAATAAATGCTTCCTCAAAGTTGCTCAGAGCAACATTTGTGATTCTCCCCTCCTTAACAACCCTACAGGTAAGCTAGGCTGAGGCAAAGCATCTGTCCCAAGATCATCTAAGTGAACTTCATGACTGTCTTGGTCTGACACTCAAAAAGAGGGGAAGATAATTTCGGCTTCAGAACAGACTGCTCTTGAAGATAAAATGAGAACTGATCATAAACTTACAATGAAAATTTTATTACCCAAGCACATGATCTTATATTTGATCCCATTTCTTCCAAATCCTTGAAAGGGTCTTGATAATGGAAGTTACAGGTTGAGAGAGTGTTACAGTATTTTCAATCTAAAGTTGTCCTTTAAAAAAACTTATTTTGATGCAATGCATCTTGGTGAATGTAAGTCTTTGTACACTTAATAAAGATCCCCAGGAACTGAAAACTGTCTTGACATTTTAAACGCAAGTCCAAGCTACTTATTCACATCCCAACTGGATATGTCCAGTTCCTATTGTTGAAATAAATGAAGTATCTTTCTAACTCTAGTTCACAGTGTTACAATATCAAGAAGCCCCTGCCCCATACCTTTCTTCTCCACAGCCTTGTTTTGGGTGGGCTTTATCCCTCTCATCTCCAACCAGTAGTTCGGCCTGCGGATGGCTCCATTGCTCCCAGATTCTGGATTCCCACCGCTCAGCCCTTTGGAGGAGGCTGAAGAAGAATCACTCGATGACTCCTCATATTTGCTTTTGGAACTCTGCAACCCAGTGCCGAACTCCTCTGGCTCCTTGGCCCTAAGAAGAGAAGCTATTTGTGGAACACTGTCCCTGTACAAGCAGGGCACCTGGACATAGGACAGTAGTCACGGCCTTCAGGGCTACTTTGTGACAAGTGGACAAGGAGAACTTTTTCTCCCTGTCCCATAATACTAGAACTCAGGAGCACCCATAGAAGTTGATGGGCAATAGATTCAAGACAGACAAAATGAAATACTTTCCCCTCTCAATAAGTGACTGAATTGTGGGATTCTGGTCAGAAGCACAGATGGCTTTAAAATAGGATTCACCAGATTAATGAAGAGAGGTCCATCGGTGGCTACTAGCCACAGTGACTAAAGGCCATCTCCGAATACCAGTGATAGGAGACACATCGGAGGATGCCTGGTTTGTTGGACCTTGCTTGAAACAGAATGCTGGCCTTGATGGACCAGTAGCCTGATCTGGCAGGGTTCCTCACAGTTCAGCCCCCTTCCCACAGAGGCCAAGCAGGGCAGGAACCACAGCCAGTGGGGAAAGGCTCCGAACCAAGCTTACCTTCTGGTGCCCGGCGCTCGCTTGCCTCTGTGTGGTCTGCAGCGGGACTCTGGTCCGGGACCCTAGCGGTGGGGGCGGGGGGCAGAAAACAGAAGATGGAATAAGATGTGCTTGGGTGGGGCACCGGCTCAGCTAGCGTCTTCCAGCCCTGCAGTCCCCTCGCTTTGCTGGCGCAGAGGCCGCGTCACTCGCTTGCTCCAGAAGAGGGAGACCCCGGCAGGACACTGAGGCAGGCCCTCCTAGGGCTGCCAGGGTGGGAAATTCCTGGAGATCTGGGGTGAATCCTGGGGAGGCTGAGATTTGGTTGGGGAGAAATCTTGGTGGGATATAATACCACAAAGCCCACCCTCCAAAACAGGCATGTCCTCTGAACTGATGAATTGATCTGTACAGCCTGGAGGTGAATTGTCATCCCGGGAAATCTCCAGGCTCCACCTGGAAGTTGGCAGCCCCATCTCCCGCTCTGAGGGTGGCAACCTCCCCCTCCCCGTTATTTAGGCTCCCTCCTCTCACCAAGGCGCTGCCCCCCTGGCCACGCATGCTTGACAACAGCCTCTGATGACGTCATCACCACTCGAGAGACCCACTGCCTAGCCTTCCGGTCAAAACCGAAAGCGGCTATTGGCCTCCATTCCTTCTGACGTCGCTCTGCCTCTCACATCTCTATGGCGGAAAACCGTTCCTCAGATAGGAAATGCCCGTAAGAGCGTATGGAAACGGCTGTGAAGGTTTTCCTCTCTATGCTCCCGAGATGGAGGGAGCGTCTCTCTTCCCCCGAAGCGAGCCGGGAACCGGTGGCAAAATGGCTGCGGCTCAGAGCTCGCCGGTGTGTATCCTGGTGTTGGGCATGGCCGGTTCAGGCAAGACGGCGCTCGTGCAGGTGAAGAGTCGGGCCTTTGCGCGAACGAGAAGGGGTGGGGAGCAGCTGCTGTGTTCGCCTCTTTTCGGTGGCTTTTGGCGGGGGCGGGGGGAGCAAAGGAGCTCTCTAGCCGGGTGTTACGAATGACTGACGAAGAGGGCAAAATGTGCACGTCCGGTGATTCAGGCTTACGCATAATTACTTAAACAGAAATCCAGCTGACCGTAGTGTCTGTCTACCGTCCCGGTATTAAGTGTTGATGGGGAACTTTTGAAGGCCTCTGTCTTATGGTTTGATTTGAGTTAAGTGGCACCTTAGAGACCAACAAGATTTTCAGGGTAATTTCCTTTCTTCCGAGCTCTGACTCGCGAAATCTTACTCTGTAAAAATCTCTGATCTCTAAGGTGCTGCTGGACTCAAATCTTGCTGTTCCACTGCAAACCAACAAGGCTACCCACCTAAAACAATATTCTTATTTTACGTCAGACCATGCAATATTCTGACTTTATGTTAGCCCATGCAAGCCTGGTTAGTGTTGCTAGCACTTTCCACTGCTGTCCCATGTCTGCTGGGGAATTTAGTCTCCACAACCACTGCGTCTGCAGGTTCTCTTCACAAATAGTGATGCTTAAAACAAAGTTGCCAACCATCGAGGCACTGTGGGTGGGAAAAACAGAAGAGCTTCTGGCCGCAGCTGAATGCTACTGGACTTTGAGCAACAGGCAGAGCTCTGCTGCTTGAGTGACAGTCTGCGACTCAAATGTTTACTGAAAGCTGCTTAATAGGAAAAAACCCCAGACAGTTCAGCTAATGGGAAGAAACAAAACATAGGTATTTCAGAGGACAGGACTTATAAATGAAGATAATAGCTCCCTGAAAAAGAAGACCTGACCATTCTACTGTATGGAGAGTGTGTGTGAACGCATAGAAATCACACTATATTCTTCTGCCCTCACCTTGCTTTTTCATGCACTTCCTGTCACTCTCACCCATCAAAAATGTTTGACAGAAGGCAGTGTATGAAAATCAGTGAGTAACAGGCCCAAGTCCTTATCCTGTGATAAGGTGAGAGCTAGTTTGGTGTGGTGGCTAAGAGCTCAGGACTCTAATATGGAGAACTGGGTTTGATTCCTCACTCCTTCACTTGAAACCAGCTAGGTGACCTTGGATCAGTCACAGCTTCTAGGAGCTCTCTCAGCCCCACCCACCTCAGAGGGTGTTTTGTTGTGGGGATAATAATAACATACTTTGTAAACCACTTTGAGTGGTTGTTAAGTCATCCTGAAGGGCAGTATATAAATCGAATGTTATTATATTATTGTTATCCCTCAGTGATGCAGATTGGTATGGGTTATGAAGCTTTGCTTGCCAGACATCCCCCTCTCCTCTTGGCTGATGTGTACTTGCTTCCCCACAGAGGCTCACTGCCTACCTGCACAGCAAGAATTCCCCTCCGTATGTCATCAATTTGGACCCTGCAGTGCATGAGCTCCCCTTCCCAGCAAATATTGGTGAGTTTTCTTTCCCCAAAATTGTTGGTGAGAATGGGTGCATTGCTGCTGTAGCTGTTAGCTTGCCAGGATTATCTGACAGGCAGTCAAGGTTCATAGTGCTTTACTCAAGTGTTGCGGAAGTGTTGGAAATACGACATTCCTATTAAGAAAATCAGGGCGACTGTAACAGAATCAAACAAGGAGCACTAAAATTATTGCTACTATCTACTTGTTCTGATTAGGAGAGGAGATCTGGTGCAGTATATGAATGGGAAGCACATGCAGAATTACTCTACCAAGGCAATGTAGTATTATCTCACAAGTAACATCCGAGAGCTGAGAGTGAAGAAGTGCTTCTGAATTCTGAGCCAGTATGTTATAGTGATTAGAGTGTCAGACTAGGGTCTGGGAAACTCATGTTCAAATCCCCATTCCACCATGGTAGGTAGCTGGGTGATAAACAGGAATAACTGAAAGGCTGCAAGTGCTATTACCAGCATTCTGTTTGAGACACGTGGGCAAAGGAGAACTTTAAAACTTGGCTGGGAATAAATCTCTGTGGCCATGGCCATACTCTCTTATGGTAATTGGAGTTGTAGTTGCTACCTCGTTGTGAGAGGAGAGCTACTTTTCTGGCTGTTAACTGATAGCAGCAAATATGAGAAGCACCTGGTACTTGAATCATGGAGCCTGGGATCTGTAAAACTAGAACTTCAAATGCAAGTGAGAGAAACCTCCAAAAGAAAGCAAGATCTTTAAGATGCTGTATGTGAGATAGCAGAAAGTGACTGGTATGTCCACATCAGATAAGTTTATAAAGAAATGGCACTTACAGAGATTGCTGTTTAAGGGTTTAGACTTACTCAGAATGGCTTTACACTTGGGCATTAGACCAGTTATAATAAACAGCAAAAAAGGTATCTGTCTTGTGTCCTTTATCAGAAAAAGGCAGGTACCAGGACTAGAACTCAAAGCCCCCCCTCCCTATCCCCCGTCCACAGAGCAGTACCCTAACCACAGGCTGCTAACTGGCATCCCTGGGGTTTTTAGGGGTGGGTCTGGAGGTGGAAAAGATAATGTGTGATGTCTCATCTGGCTGAAAACTCATATAGGACATAGTAAGCATTGGGTAATGTTCTGGCCATCCCTACAAATGTCATGATACTTTACTATGGTGATGCTGCACAACATCATTTTTGCCTCCTGACTTTTTTCCTGCCAGTCTGAAGACTGAAGGTGGGAGAACAGGCCCATCAACAGGAGCCTTCCTACCAGAAATGGGCACCTGGCAACCCCTCTACATAGGATGAGGCTTTCATCGTTTTTTGGAACCCAGCCCATAACAAGCTCCCCCTCCCTGTAACGGTCCCCAAAGAACTGGCAATGCCTGCTATATAATTGAGAACTAAAAGGACCCTTTATGGACCCATAGTGCAAGCTTATAATGCAAGACTTTCCAGGTTTGACCCCTGGCAAAAGAAAGAGCTTCCTCCCTCATATGTACCATGGGGTGGTATAATAGGCAGAGTTACCAGTGCATGGACCAGTGGCTTTGTTCAGGGGGTTGTCTAGTTCGTACATGGCTGAGGATGCTTTTTATACTGCTCAGCTTCTTCATCCCCTTCAGCTGCATCTCCCACATGCTGTTTTCATTGCCTGCTAGTATCTGCGTGTTATTTGCCTGGTTTTACAGTGAGCATAGTTGGGAAATGTGTTTGTGCATGGTCACTTAATAGTGTTGTTAAACATGTGGCTATTTCTTTGTATGTTTAGCGGGTGCAAAGCCTGCCAGACCATGTTTGAGGGGTGTGAGTGGAGATGCAGTTTCAGGGATGGCGCAGGAATCAGTGGTAGAAGAATGGGGAAAGAGGCAAGGAGGGGAAAGGGGAATATCTTTGTTGTTCTGGAGCACAGAGAAACCAAGGAGTGAAATGCCACCCCTAAAGGGAGGGTTCGTTTGTTAGGAGACACGTGAACAGTATGTACATCTCTTTGGGGCCCATGAATCAAGCTGTTGTGTTTTTGTGAAGAAATTAGCTTGCAAAACTGTCTGATTACATGAGGATTGCTGTAATTTGTCCTTCTGTTTTTTTTCTAGATATTCGAGACACTGTGAAGTACAAAGAAGTCATGAAGCAGTATCCTTGTCCTAACAGCCTGATCTGTAGAACTGCAGGACCCACTTCACCAGCAGGGTTTGGGGGAGGATGACTCCTCTGAATGGATCCAACTAGGCGTGAGGCCTGGGTGTTGGAATGGGCTTTGGATTATAGCAGGCTCAGTTAATTTAACTCAGGATTGTGCAGGTTATCCTATCACTTTTGGTATGAGGGCTGCTTGTCTATTTGACAGTTTCTTTTTAAAAAATTTGTTTTTTATTATTATTGTGGAAAAGTTAAAAGATAGAACAAAAGAAATAAAGTAAAACATAACAGAGAACTACAAAGGGCTTACAAATCAGTTTACAAAGCAAAAACAATAACAATTGTAATAGGCATATTATTAATCCATTGTAGGTTTTCGCCTTCAACACTTCCTCCTTTATTATCAATCAGCTTGTGGTCTCATTAATATCTTTGTTCTGTGTCTCTTCTTCTTGATATCTCAAAACCTTATTCTTAAAAATCAAAACCACAAGTCATTAATTCATTTTTCTTTGTCTCTCACAGATAGTTTATTTGGCAGCTTCTGATCATAAACTTGGGCTTGCTGGTTCCTAGATAATATCTGATTGAAGGGCAGAGTGTAGACTGTTATCAGGATACCATCCAAAATGGAACCTTGTGGACAAGCTGCTTAGTCCAGTGCTTGGTGTTGCCAGCTGTATCAGGTAGGGGTACCAGAGCAGCGCTGGGGACAGGATTCTGTCTCTGAATTCCTTGAGTTCTGCCTGATGCCTCCTCCCTAGCCCAGTGTCCTTGAGCAAGAGGTTTTCTGGCCTTCTGGCCTACCCCTGGCACCAATCTTGGCTTTTCTTGGCTGGAGGAGAGCTGGGTAGGTTGCCTGTCTTTTTACACTGCAGTGGATTGAGAGGGTTTTCCTGTTTAGAAAAGTTTTATGCCACCTCTCCGTGATCTGGCCCAAGAAGGTACAGAGAAAAAAAATGAAAAAACAGAATTGATTAAAACCCAGCATTAAGAATCCAGCCCAGCATAAAGACATGGTAAGGCTCTGTGTGTGTGTGTGTGTGGCAGTTCATAAAATGCCCGAGTTCTTTCACAAACAGCTGACGATGGTGGGGCTATGAATCAAGGTTTCTAAATGAATGTGTGGAGCTCCAAGCTTTAGTTGCCCAGATATTTTGGTTCAACAAGCCCTGCTTTAGAGAGAGAGAGAGCGTGCAGCTAGATTATATTGGGCTTTTTAATTTCCTGTCCCTTATAGCCCAGGTAAGCCTGATCTCATCAGATCTCAGAAGCTAAGCAGGGTTGGCCTTGGTTAGTAATTGGATGGGAGACCTCTAACAAAGACCACGGTTGTGGAGCCAGGCAATGGCAAACCACCTCTGTTAGTCTCTTGCCATGAAGACCCCACCCACCAGGGGTTGTCATAAGTCAACTCTTAAGGGCACTCTCCACTATCACCACCCTTAGAAGGAGTTTGTCTGAACCAAGACAGGTGATTCTGTTCAGCCTATCTCTGGTCCCAAAATGTTTGAAGTGGATTTTCCTGAATACACTGCAGATACGGATTGGGGCCAAATGGTGGCATCGTGACATCCCTCAATCTTTTTGCTACAAGATTCGATCAGGTATGTAGGGTTTTTTAATTTGAATGCTGATCTCACTACACAGTGGGTAAATTTGTAGTTGCTTAATATTCCATACTGGTTGATCAGTGATCAGTCAATAGTGGATCCTTAGCATTCTAAGCCAGTTCATTGCTAAGGCTCAGGGCAGGTTAAATTTTAAGTAAATAAACATACAAATTAGGCTAAAATGCGTCTACGCTGCTGCACATTATTGCATATTACTGTGAAAACTCTCCATCTCCAGCTGTATTAGTTTATTCTCGTTATTGATTTTGTTTTGTTTCATTGTATATTAAGCCACTTTGATCATAATTTATGGAGAAGTGGCTAAGAAATAAATTAGGTAACAAGATTCTTCATAAAGGCAAGACTTCTCTTGGTTAATTCTTCTCTTTCTGACTAGGTGATGAAATTTATTGAAAAGCGGCAGAGTGCATCTCAGTGAGTAAATAAGAGACTCTAGCAAGGGGTTGGTGGATGGGAACCTCAACTGGGGGATGGATGCAGCCTCACCTTGAGCAGAGCTACCTAAAATTGGTTATCTTTCACCACCCATTTCTCACATGGGGTGTTACCCTATTGATAGGCCATAGTGTGGGGAAAAATATTCTCACTGGAGAGATCTCCTAAGGAGCCTCTAGTTCTTCCTTATACTCAGTTTTGGGATGCATAGACAGGGGAAATATTGTTCTGCACAATTCCTTACAGCAGGATCTCCAGTATGTAGTTTGCTAGCTGCTGCTGTAGCTTGTGCTTCCCCTAGAAGACCCAGGATCACACAAAGATCTAGGCCTGCTTTAAGGTTTTTTTTAAAAAAAACTTTATTTCATAGGATTGTTCTTTGTGTTGCCTCATGGAGAGCTTCATTTCTGGTCCACGTTCTGTTTCTAGGACAGAACAAAACTTGGTAACATGCCAAGGGGAAGGGGAAGTAGCTCAGGTTAATTTTCGTTACTCAGAAGTAGCTTTCATTAAACAAAAGATTGGTGATCCCTGTCCGACAGATAGGGCTGTGCTGGTGCACCCACCCCAGTGCTTTGGTTTATTCTTACCTGGAGGGAGAACTAATTCTTTTCCTTGCAGGTATGTCCTGATTGACACACCTGGGCAAATTGAGGTGTTCACCTGGTCAGCCTCAGGCACCATCATCACTGAAGCCTTGGTCAGTGTTTTGTATTCAGCTTGAGATCAGAGAAAAAAGTTGTGGGGGAAATAGATCTGCATCACTTATTGTATAAACACCCCCTCTAGGCATCCTCGTTCCCATCCCTGGTGGTTTATGTGATGGACACCTCTCGCAGCACCAATCCAGTTACTTTCATGTCCAACATGCTGTATGCTTGCAGGTAAGAGACCTTGCTGGACCACTGGCTTGTTATTGTCTGTCTGTCTGTCTGTCATTTACAGTCCTCCTTTCTAACTGAGACTCAAGGCAGATTACACAATGTGAGACCAGTACAGTCAATTTCAAGAATATTTCCATAAACAGTGCTATAGGGTAAATAAACACATGTTTACAAAGACATAGCATTAGTAAGACTCCAGTACAGAGTTGAAGAAATGCTGAAACAGAACATAAGCAGTTCTAGGGCTGACATTAAACCACATGAAGCACAGGTCGCTTATAGGAGCACATATTTAAGACGCAAATAGTACATAAGGCAACATAGTGGTGAAGTCTATGGTCCTTAACTCATTAGCAAAGCATCTTAGAACTCCTCCCTACAACACAATAGTCTTTTTGAATAATTCAGTTTTGCACCGTTTGCGGAAAGCTAGGAGAGTGGAGGTGCTCCTGACATCCTCAGGCAGGCTATTCCACAAGTTCAGGCCACCACAGAGAAAGCTCATGTACGGGCTGCTGTTGATTTTGCTCATGTGTAGGGTAGCACATTCAGGAGACCCTGTTCAGGTGAACAGAGCTGCTGTGGAGGAACATAGGGGCAGAGGCGGTCCATACCAGGGCCATGAAGAGCTTTGTATGTGATAACCAATACCTTGAACTGAGCAAGGTAGCTGATAGGTAGCCAATGGAGTGACTGCAGAATGAGGGGTGATGTTCATCCTCCAGCTCACTCCTGATAGCAGTCGCACCATGGCATTTTGTACCAGTTGGCGTCTCCTAGTTAATTTGGATGGGAGACCTGTGTATAGTGCATTAGAATAGTCAAGTCTTAATGTTACCATAGCATGGATCCAGGTGGCCAGGTCGAGATAAGAAGCCATCTTCCAGGCTAGAGTGAGATTGTAAAAGACATTTTTGCAGCTGCCTTAACTTGTTTTTCTAGTAGTAGCACTGGATAACCCCATGGTTCTTAACTGAGTCTGCAAGGGTCAGACAAACTCCATCAAAAGTGGGGAATACAAAGTTCTTCAAGACCTCTGGCTTCCCAACAAGTATCACTTCCATCTTGTCTGGGTTCAATTTCAATTTGTTTGTTTTTAGCTATTTCACTACAGCTGTCAGGCAGTGAGCCAAGATTTCTATTGCATCCTGAGGGGACCTGGATAGCAAGACAGAGTTGGGTGTCATCTGCGTATTGGTGACATCCAACTCCATAGTTGCAAATGAGTTCTTCTAAGGGCTTTACATAAAGGTTGAATAACATGGGAGATAAAACTGACCCCTGTGGAACCCTGCAAGATAGCTCCCATTCTGGAGATAGCTGGTCTCCAATGGCAACCCTTTGAGTCCATGAGAAATGATTTAAACCAGTCCAGTGCACATCCTTTGATGTCCACTTCTGTCTCTAAACGCCTCAACATGATGGCATGGTTTGTTGTGTCAGAGGCTGCAGACAGGTCCAGGAGGAGCAATTAGGAGGCATGGGCTTTGTCTAAATTCAGACAGAGATCATCCACTAACGTTACTAGTGCTGTCTCTGTCCCATGGTCTGGTCTGAATCCAGATTG
Source organism: Eublepharis macularius (assembly GCF_028583425.1). NCBI lineage: Eukaryota > Metazoa > Chordata > Lepidosauria > Squamata > Eublepharidae > Eublepharis > Eublepharis macularius. Next base: position 225,212,393 of record NC_072790.1, read on the forward strand.
GAAAGGATCTAGAGTGCTAGCATTTTCCAAGAAGGTATGGGGTTGGTCAGCTACTGCTCTCTCAATCACTTTACCCAGAAAGGGCAATTAGAGACTGGGCGATAAGTGGCCACATCATTTTTTTCTAGGGATGTATTTTTAATTAGTGGACGGATAAGGGAAGAAAGGGTAGGGTAGGCACCTATTCCTTCTCTAATCATTTTTCTGCTGCGAAATGTTTTTGGGGCACTGCATCTGTAGTTCCATGGTCATGTTTGGTTGGAGATGGTTGGTTCAACATTGGTGCTGGTGGTATAAGGCATTTTCCTCAGGTACTGGAGTGGATACACCATTTAGGGGTCCACTGTTATTCCTTTGAGCTTGTCTTTTCTTTAAGTCAGTAATTGCAACCAGCCTGCCAAGACCAGAAGGCCAGTTCAATGGACTTCATTCTCCATGATCCTCTTTACGATTTCTTGAGAAAGCTGGGATGATACAGAAATTCCCTACCAATAAAAGTCTCATTTTTGTCCCTGAGTTCTTGTAGATATTTGTCTTGACAAGTTATTCCCTTTATTTATTATTTATTTAAAGCATTCTATGCCACTTTTCTACCCAACTCAGGATCCCTAAGGCAGTGAATGTTAAAACATTTCACACATTAAAACAGTGTTTAAAAAACAAATTTATATATAATAACAACAACAACAACCAATTTATATACTGCCCTTCTGGACAGTACCTGACTCAAACCAAACTCAGAGTGGTTTACAAAGTGTGTTATTATGATAAATTACTTAAAACAAATAAGACATATAAACAGGAGAACAAAAAAGTCTTCATTCATTGGCAGAAGATGACAATGGAAGAAGACTGGTGAATCTCCCTGGGCAGGGAGTTCCAACGTTTTGGTGCCATGACCGAGAAGGCTGTTTCTTGGGTTGCCACCAATCTAGCCTCAGGAGGCCGGGGCATCTGATGCAAGGCCTCTGAAAAGGACTGGAGTGATCAGATAGGTTCATAAATGAGTAGGCAGTCTTCCAGGTGTGCTGCCCCAAGTCCTATTGGGCTTTAAAGATCAGTGTCAACATCTTAAATTGGGCCCAGAATCAATTTGGGACCCAGTGTATATGGAACAAGACTGGAGTGATATGGTCCCTATGATCCACTCCAATCAACATTCTGGCTGCAGTGTTCTGTACTAACTAGCTTCCAGACTGTCTTCAAGGGCAGCCCCATACAGAATGTTACGGTAATCTAATTGCAGTTATCTGGGCATGCACCATAGTGGCAAGATCTTTGCTGCCCAGGAAGGGCCACAGCTAGCTCACAGCCAAAGCTGGCCACCACTTCCAGCTGTTTATCTTACAGGAAGCCTGGGTCCAGCAGCACCTGGCTGCAAATCAGAAGGGAGAACAATCCTATCCAGAACAAGAGATGTCCTAATTCCTAGATCAAGCTTTCCCCCTCACCAGTAGCACCTCTGTTTTGTTGGGATTTTCTGCTTGTTATCCCTCAGTTTTTTCCAAAACTGCCTCCAGGCACCTGTTCAAAGTTTCTACAGCATCCCTGGATTCTGCTGGAAGCACAGCATATTGGTGGCAACTCAGCCCAAATCTCTAGATGAGCTCTCCCAGCAGCTTCACAGAGAAGCTAAAAAGATGGAACCTTGTAGTACCCTGTAGGCCAGAGAGCAGCAGTCCCCCAGCACCGCACTCTGAAATCTGCCTTCAAGGTAGGACTGAAACCACTGCAAGCAGTGCCTCCAGGTCCCAACCCCAAAAGCCCGTCCAGAGGGATACTGTGATTGATGATATCAAAAGCTGCCAAGAGATCCAGGAGAATTAACAGGATCATCCTTCCACTGCCCATCTCCCAACACAGGTCATCCAACAGGGCAGCCAAGCAGGTGGTAGGTTTCAAGCTTCCAAGAATCCTGTCCACATCCTTGAACTGAATGAGCTAAAGGTATCCCACACAACTGCACAAGTTGGCACCATGGGCCCATCAGTTCAGTCACTGCTAATGTAGATTCCAAGTTGAAACAGATGCAAGAGATTTTATCTGCAAAGTGTTGAGGAAAATAGTTGCTGAGGGCTGCTCAGGACCGACAAAGCTAACTATATTCAATTGTGGGATTCATTGCCAGTGGATGCAGTGATGGGCATTAGCATCAGTTCATGGAGAGAGAAGCCCATCGCTGGCGGATAGCCATGAACCTCTAGAAGCAATTAACTTCTGAATACCAGTGCTAGGAGGCAACGTCAGTGGAGAGGACTTGGCCTCTATGGCCGTTTGTGAAACTGGATGCTGGACTAGATTGACCACTCATCTGATCCAGCAGGTCGCCTCTTACATTATTGTTCTAGAGTTCATGACTGATAATTATCTCTATCCTAATCTTTGAACCTCCTGTCTGATTCTCTTGTTCGCCTGGGATGTTTGTGCTCTCAGGAACTGCACAGCTCCTTAGGGGTGGTCATGGCAGGCCCTGTTCTGGTGAGTTCCCTGGCAAAGTTTTTGCATTGAAACAAGCTATGCTTGCTCCACTGCCTTCTCCTGCTGTGCCAGTACAGCATCTTAATACCCCTTCCTTGCTCATTTGTGGTGGAAATCCCTACTACCTAGAAGTTGAGCCTGAGTTTGCCTAAGGCTTTCTCCAATTTCCTGACAACTGTCTGTTCTTTTCAGTATCCTGTACAAAACAAAGCTCCCATTCATTGTGGCCATGAACAAGGTGGGTGAAATCGTCTAGTCATCTTAGAGCTTTCCAGATCCACAATGTTTATCCCCAGTCCTGCTTCTCATTTGTCTCTCCTTGATCTCTCTGTCCTTCCCCCATTCCTTCTCTCTGTCCTCAACCCCCTTTCTTACACTTTCTAAGCAGCAAAGGAAACTGGTGGTGGGATTTGTATGATCCACCTTAGACTGGGACACGACCTGTTTATGAGTTCTGGACCCAGTTGGCTTGTCTGATTACTAGGTGAGGGGGGAGATCTTAGTCAGTTTCCAGAAGCAGAAATCATGCAAGCAGTCCCCTGTGACTTGCCTGCAGTGGCTGCAGAAAGAACTGTGTGTGTTCCACAAGGGGTCATGGGCTCATTGTTTGTGCCTCAGATCAACACAGCTTTCCGTTATCATGCCAGAAAAATATGAGTGGCATTGCCTAGTTCAACCTGTCTTGAATTGCCAGGATTTTGAACGCTCTGATTCCATTTGGTCAAGGTTCTCAGGATAAGTAAGTGTGTCCCCCCTGGGCAGGGAGACTCAGAGGCATGTTTTCCGAAGTTTCTGTGCCAACTCTGGGTTGTTCCTTTCCCTTCCATTTACTGTGTTCAATTACATGTTTTTAGAAGGGGTGGGGAGGTGGGATTTAACACCTTGAGGTTGCCTTGTATGCTGGTTATGTCCCCAGGCAGGGTGCAATTAACAGCTTTGAATTATTTATCTTCCCTACTCCACAAGTGAGAGGAGTAACCATCAACCTGCCTTTGCCAGGCCTGAAAAGAAGGAACAGTCATGGGGGCTGCGCTAGTCCCAACTCTAATGCTGATGGCAGAAGTAGTGCAGTTTAGGATAATGCTGTAGCTAGATTGCTGGTGCTGGAGCAGCTTTCTGGGCAATGCCAAGGCAAATGCATACATTTAACCACTGGGAATTCTTGTTTTCTTCCTTGAGTCAGACGGACATCATTGACCATAGCTTTGCAGTGGAATGGATGCAGGACTTTGAGGTCTTCCAAGATGCTCTCAGCCAGGAAACAAGCTATGCCAGTAATTTGACCCGCTCCATGAGCTTGGTGTTGGATGAGTTCTATAGCTCGCTCAAGGTGGGTGCTGTGTGGCTCTTCCCCTCTTGTTTTTTGCTTGCTTGCTTTTTGAATGGACATCTCAAAGCTGAAGTTAGAACTTCAAGGATCATGTGTATATGAGTACGATTCACAAAAGAGGTACATACATGCCATTTGTAAACAATTCCGTTGGCCCTGTCAGGGAGATTTTCCAAAGACATTTCCCACCATTGCTTTGCCTTGCCCTGAGCTTAAGTTTTCATATTAGTTGTCTGGAATGACTTTGAACTAGGTGATTACGTTAATGCTTGAGTCATCCCGCAGAAGGATTCTCGGACTTTGCAGCCTCAGCTCAAATCCACCTGATACTGAGTGACCTTGGGCCTTTCCCCTTCAGTTGCATTTTCCCATTTTGATAAAATGAAAATGTCATGCTGTTATTGGGGGTAATAAACCAACACGCTTAGCCAGTTGTTGCTACTAGTTCACTACTAGTCTGAGAAATAACTCAAGGCATTGAAACTGCATGATCATAGAAGTAAAAAGATTTATTTAGCAATGTCTTGATGCAGTCAATTTGGTAACTGAAAGCATGCAGGAAAGCATCAGCACCTGTATTTTATACCTTTCAGTCAACTGAAAAAATGGTATACTATTTATAAGTTCTCATACAGTTCTGTAAACAGCCAATTCTTACAAACAAACAAGTCGAGGTACATGATCTTCTCAACAGTGTAAGATTGACAGGTCATAGCCAAGATAAAGGAACACACTAAGAATAACGTCCCTGGGTGGCACCATTAACTTCAAAACATAACTGGGAGAGAATACCCAAGTCTGAAGCTAAATATCTCTGGATATAAACAAATTTTAACCTTCGGTGTATAGTGGAAGCAAACTTGCTGTGCCCTTTTTTAAAGGCCTCTGTGTTATAATGTAATAAAACAATTGCAGGAACAGGGATGCAAATCATATTGTGTAGAAGGATTTTCTCACACACTTTGAGCAGTCCAGATCAATGAGTTTTAATCGGAAATAAGGGGGCTACCCCAAAATTCCCCAACAGCTATCTTCTGAGGAACAGGGGATGTTTGCTGCCAGATGATGTGCTACAAGCACATTACTCGCAAGTACCTCTTTAGTTCCAAGAGTAACCTTAGACGCTGCCCTTCCACTTCTCACCCCAACATTAGCCCTCATAGAAATAAATAACTTTTCTTTTATAGGTGGTGGGTGTTTCTGCTGTCCAGGGAACCGGGCTGGAGGAATTTTTTGAACAAGTGTCCAAAGCTGTCGATGAATATGAAAGGTAAGCCGGACTTCTTCAGAAAACAAGGATACTCTGAGGCAGAGGGCTGCACAGGAAGTGGCTCCAGCCCCCTGGATATACTTGAGTTTAAGATGGGCTGATCATTGACTAATAGGAAGTGAACCACCCTTTCAGTCCTTTCTTGGAACTCAATAGTGCTGTAGGAGATTGCTACATCTTACAGCAGTAACACTTTGTAGTTGCGTTAAACAAGTCTTCCTAGCTGTGTTTCCTAACTATGACCTCTTCTGATGCCCCTTTTGCTAGATAGGGTGACCAGAATACGTGGCCTTTGGTAGACCCAAGGCCATGATATGAACTCCTCACATACCTTGCTGTGTAGATGTGAGTTCATGAGTGTCCGTGTGTAAAGGGCTGCCAAGTCGCAGCTGACCTGTAGTGGTCTCTGCTGGGTTTTCAAGGCAAGAAACATTCTGAGGCAGTTTGGCATTGCCTGGCTCTTCCTTGGTGGTCTCCCATCCAAATACTGACCAGGACCAATCCTGCTTAGCTTCTGAGATCTGACAAGATAGGGCACATCTAGGCTATCCAGGTCAAGGAAATCTGCAGAAATCTACAGTTTAGTCACCAAAGCACTGTGTATGCAACTGACTGCTCACACCAAATGTTGTCCAGGGCCACGGGAATGCTCTTTTCATCTCTGCCCTTGTTTGTATCTAGCTGCTCAGGTCACATGCCTATGGAGTCCATAAACTAATATATGGAACTCATTTCACTTTCTCCCCTCTCTCCAGAGAATACCGCCCAGAATATGAACGCCTAAGGAAAAAAATGGTAGGTGGTTAGCTTCACACCCCTTGTGTTTCCCTGTGCGCTGCTGGCTGTAAAAGTGCCGGCCTCTTTCTGCATCACCACTTGTTTGATCTCGGCTTAAATCTGTCTTTGGGTAAAAATGCCCAGACATCATACATGAGGAGCATGAGGGTTTGGATAATGGGCAATGGCCCAAGCCAGGGACCAACCCTTGGGTACGCCTTCTGGTGCACCAGGACTTTATCTCCCACCAAAAAGATGTGGGCATGGGTCCCGTGGTCATACTGGGTCTCCTGTTGTTGTCTGGGCAGCTGCCAGGTGCTTCTGGGCCTCTGTCCAGGACCAAGCTAGCCTCTCCTGCAGCTGGTGGATGTGTTCATTGGGTGGCAGGAGCTCTTGGACTTCTGGCTCTGGTCCAAGGACAAGATGCTGCAGGGCTGGCAACCATACAGAAGTTCAAAGGGGCTGAACCTTGTGCAGGCTGGAGGCGGGTCTCAGCCGATACTGGGAGAGTGAGAAGGGGCTCCCCGCAAACCAGCATGATGGGGGATTTGCAGGTCTGCAGCAAGAGGGTGGAATTCACACATCTCTCCCTCCTTCAGTGGAAATCCGTGAGACCCAGTCCTGTATATTATCTACAGAGTTGGACCTGATGCCGCTCTCCCCACCTTCCCTCCCTTGACCATTCATGAGTCTGTATCCCTTTAGTCTGTGATCAGCCCAGCTGTTCTATCAAGCACATCTGACAGGCCTTTATCTGGAAGTTTTTCCGAAGGGAATGTGCAGAACAAAGGAGGCAAGTAAGGAAGGAGTATAGGCAGGAGCAGGCCACATTACATGAGCGAGTTTTAACCCTGAAGTACAACGGCAACTAGGTCAGTTGCAGAAAGAATCCCTAGCCCAAAAGAAATGCCCAGAGAGGAATGGCCCACTCAAGCACTTTCAGCTCTAAGTGTTTTCGATCCCATCAAGGTGCTCTGTTGTCTGACTGAGCAAAAGGTGCATTCCCTGCCACCCCCTCCCATTTAATGAATTCTCTTCCTTTCTCCATATTTGGAAAGTCATCTCCTGTAGAAGCCGTGCCTGGGCACATCTGGTCTCAGAGATTTTTTTCCTTTGCTTTCACTGCCTGTAAGATAACTGCACTTCACTAATAGCAATCCATCCAACTAACCTGCCCCTTTAGTTGCAGGAGAAGAGCGGCTTCTGTTTCTCTGACACTTCAACTCACCCTCTGCCCCCGCTATGCTGTGTATAGTCTGGCTATGCCTTTCTTGACAAGCCCTGGACTGGGGCTGGGCGCTGAACTTGGCAGATCTTGCTACACTTCTGCTCTGCCTCTTAAAAACATGGCCAAGAGCTCTCTTGAAGGTGCCCCAGGACTCCTGTTTCATCTTGCTCCTCAATGGCTTCTCGTCCTCTTACACAAAAAGTTTTGCTGTGACATATGCTTTGGTGAACTTGTGATGTTAATGAGAGCGGCCTTGTCTGGATTGCAGGAAAGAGCTCAGAGCCAGCGGCAGCGTGAACAGCTGGACCGTTTGCGACGGGATATGGGCCCTGTTCCTATGGAGAACAGCTCAGCTGGGTCAGGTATGAAGCAGTGGGCCCGAAGGCATCTCTTTCAAGGCTTGCCTTGGCAATTGGTGCTGTTGTTTGGGGGCAGCAGGAAGTGGAAGGCTAGCTCCACTCTACATATCAGTCGAGCCCAGTGGGAATGTGAGTGAGACTTCGTACTGTATTCTGTCTCCCTGCCGCCTTCAGGGAGCCACTCTGCCCTAAGACAGAGTGAGGGCAGGAGGAGAGCAAAGGCTGTGCACAGTGGCTGGTTTCTTTCCAGCAGATAGGAGGCTCTATGCTCTGTCTGCAGGAGAAAGCAGTGGCGGTTGCAGCCTTGAGTTTGCAACTAGGCTCTGCATGTTGCACTCCACTCCAGTTAGTCCAGGGACCCCTCCTCCCCGCTCAGTTCCCATCCAGTCACTTCTTTGAGTTTCCAAGTGGGTCCGTCCGTCCTTTTTACACTGGACCAGGGGCCACTCGGCTCTGGCTGCAGGGAGCAGAAATATGAGGCATGCCAAAAGGCCGGTGCAAGGTAAGCAACTGCTTCGTTGTTTTTTCTAGGCTCAGTGGCTGAGTCTGAGTCAGACCCTTCGGCACTGATCCTGACGCGAGGAACTTTGGAGGAAGAGGAGGACGAGGCCCTAGAAAGTGATACGGACGACATTGACCATCAAGGTGAGGAAGGTTCTGGAAATCCAACGACATAGGCCAAGGGCCTCTAGCAGGGCAGTGCAGGGAGAGCACAGTCCGACTCTCCTCTCTGTTCTCTTGGGCAGCTGCATTTATCCCCAGAGCTACTGAAGGTAAAGGAGAGCGCTCTTTGGTGGGGCTGGATTGGAGAGGAAGGGGGGGGGGGGAACAGAAGGGCAAGAGGTACAGCTCTATGGCTCTCTTTGGCAGCAGGTGAAGACTCTTTTGTTTTGTTTGGCCAGTATCGGTACTGGCCCTCTCCCTGTTCTTGGTGGTGTTTGTTTTGAGTTACTTTTATACAATTAAAAAAAAATTAAGTTGTTTAAAATATTGTGTTAATTTTTTTAATGTTCACTGCTGTGAGGACTCTGTTGGGGTAGAAAGGTGACATACAAATGTTTCAAATAAATAAATACCTATATCGGCTGCAAATATTTATATGGTAGCTAATGTTTCATAGTTTACAACTTTGTATATATTATGTTGCATATAAACGATAACACTATCTTAGTGCATCTGAAACCTACTAACATATCTATCTTCTAAGTGAAGTGGCCTCCCAGTTGCTTATAGCTGAGTACCAGGAAGGGGTGCTCCATTATATTCACAGCTTCATTAATGACAGTGTTCTTGCATAACTAAATCAGCCTCATGGTGCACTGTCCCAGTAATCAGATTGTGTCCTTCCATGTTCCAGATTGCTTCTGGAGCATCAGAATCTAACTTACATGTGATGAGGCTTCCTGGCTCTACTTGTGGTTCTGCTAAATGGAGGTGCTTGAGGACTCCACCTTAATGAGCCGCGCTTGCGTAGCATGGCAGTAGCACAGCCACTGGCTGTTCAGAGGCTGCACAGAGTTGGTCTTTAAAGTGCTGCTGGACCCGACTCTTGCTCTTCTCTGGCTGCACAGTAATTCTTACATTATAAGGTCACACTCAGAAATCGGCTCCTCCTTGTTGGGGCTTCAGTTCCCCCCCTAGGAAGGTGGTTGGGTATGGAATTTGAATACAGCACCTTCTCTATTGATCTGCTCCTACATACACTAAGCTGTCAAGAGGGTGGGGCAGAAAAGGAGGCTCTCTTTCCACCTCCTGCTGCAGTGCTGACTGATCTCAATAAGGGCATTCTTTGTCCTAAAGGGGTAGGATCCACTTTGTCAGGGTTTCTGTTTCCTTTTGTTCCAGTGACGGAGGAAAGTCATGAAGAACCAGCTTTCAGAAACTTCTTACAGGAAGCCAAACAGCGCTATCCAGCTAGAAGCAGCCACTAGAGGAAGAGGATGCCAGAATGGGTGGATTCAAGAACATGAGGATGCTGCAAAGCAAAATTGGCCGTTCCCTCCCCCTCCCCTCCGCAACAGACCCAAGAGGCAGCGTTGGCCTCAAGAGCAATGCTCTGCTGGTTTCACAGGACTGACTTCAAGATTTTTCTCTTTAGAGAAGAAGCTGAGCCCAGACACTTGGGCATTCAGCACAGTTTCCCTTTCCCAGCCCTTATCTTCCTTTGGACAGGTGGTTTTCCCTTTGTTCGTGGGAGGACGACAAAAGGCTCCCTGTCCAGCAGGCTCATATAAAGCCCAACCAGGGTTTTGACAAACATTCAGGAACTGTGTGTGCCTGTCTGCTTAGGTCACATGACAGGAATCCCTTGTGTGGTGGTTTTGTTTTTGTTTCGTAACTTATCATTATAAAATGTATATTTTCCTATTAAGCATTGCTGATTGTCTGGCTGCTCCTTTGAATCGGGTGTGTGGGTAATTAAACAGCCCTCTCTCTTCCTGCCACAACAGAAGCATCTGCCCCAAATCACAGGCTAGCATGAGAAAAGCAGTGCAGGGGAGGGTGCATTCCCTGAGCAAGGTATAGAAAGCAGAAAGTAGCGTCTTGAGAACCTTTTCTTCCTTTTTGAAAACAGCATGTTTCTAGCCCTCGTGGATGACTTGAAAGCATGTGGGCCATTGCCTCAGGAACCAGCTGGGGACCTTCCTTGCCCCTCGTCTCTCAAGTCCTCTCCTGGTGTCTATCAAATCAGAGCAAGCAGAGGTCCAGTTTATACAGGACTTTGAATTCAGCTTTGTTTTCCTAGTTCTTGTGTGATTGTTTCTTGTTGCACATATAGATTTGCATAGGAGCTCTCCCTACAGCCTCGGGAGAACAGAGCAGCTGTTCATGGCTTCCCTTGCCCCACAAAGAATGGGAGTGAGGACTGTCAACATTTACAGAATCATCAGAGCTCTTCCCTCTCTCTGAGGCAGCTGCTGCAGAGGAAGAGTGCCTGTAGGTGTAGACTTCTGAGGGGCATTACCTCTCTCTTTTCCACTTCACACTTGGTTCCTGAAACTGGGTATGTTCAGCAGTGAGATCAGGGAGCCCGGGGATTTGAAAGATCCTTGGAACGTGTGTGAATGCTGCCACCAGCCTGTGACGGAGGTGGGCAGGAGTCCTATTTATGCAAACAAGCAAAGCAAAAAGCATCCCCAAAGTGTACCAATATTAGAGCAGGTTAGGGCAGCATCAGAGACAAAGCCAAAATCTTGACTTCCAAGTAAAAGGCAGAACGTTAAATTTATTTACTGAGAAAAAGGTAATTTTAAGAACAGACAGGAATGTTTGCTTCCTTAAACAGGTCATTATCTAGGCGGAAACTGCTGGGAAGAGCAGGGCATCCATTAGTGAGGCTGCAGAGTTCCAAGCCCTGGCTCGTAGCATGCATTTCCTCTGCTAATAGTACTTGCTGTGATAGCAGATCAATCCCCCTGTCCTGCTTGCTGAAATGAACTTGTGATTGTTGTCAATTCTCATGTGTCAGAAGCTGCTGCCACTTCTACAGAACGGTCTCTGCTGGATAAATATGGGTCATGGGGCTGCCTTTCCCCATACCACAACCCTCTAGTGAACATTTAAGAACAGACATATGCCTTTATTATTTATTAGTTTATTATTTTAAAATGTTGGATATCTACATACATACTGTCTAATCTGGCAGGAAAAATTATTGATGATTTGGTGGACAGGCACCGCACAGCTCAGAATATATATTCGTGTTTGAAAAAGGGAGCCACCAGAGTAATGGGGTTTGGGAGCTGTGAACTATTTCAGTTAGAACGGGAATCTGGCTCAAGTCACATAGACCAAAGGGCAAATCCATTAAAATACTTCCATTTTCCTGATAAGTATGTGAAGCTGCCTTATGCAGAATCAAACCGTTGCTCCCTCTAGCCCTGTCTTTGTTTGAACGGCAGTGGGTCAACAAAGGATTTGTAAAGACACACATCTTTCCCAGAGCAGCCATCGTTTGAGCTAGAATGCCTTTCTTCACACCTGGGCCCTTCTGGTTGTATGGAGGCGTTCTGCCACTGAGCTGCAACCCTGTATTCTCCTTATGGTTCGCTATCCTTCTAGGGGGTGGGGGGTGGATCTTAATGGTCAATAGCGAGAGATCAAAGCTGCAGTTTGTATCATAATAAGAAAGGCTCCATCATGCTCTACTTGCTGCAGTCACCAAGGAAGGAATGCAGGGCTAGATGAACCCCTAGGTATGATCAACCAGAACAAATATGGGAAGAAGGGCTTGGCCTCGATTGTTGGAAGTTGGGTAGTATGGATGAACACAGTAGCTCAAGTGGATCTCAGGTGCTTGTTTGGCTTTCAGCTGCCCTGGTTGGTCTTGGAGAATCTCTTCTGCTTGCAGCAGCAGCTCCACTTATATGGAGAGCACAGCCATCTAGTACCTCGTTTTCCCTATGCCCTGAAGCTTGCTTGCTAACTCTGGGTTGGGAAATTCTTGGAGATTTGGGGGCAGCCCCTAGGAAGGGCAGAGTTTGGGAAGGGGACAGAACTCCGCAGGGAAGTGATACCATAGAATGCCTCCAAAGCTGCCATTTCTTGCTGGGAAGCTGATCTCCTGTAATCTGGAAATCCATTGTAATTCTGAATGATTTCCAGGCCCCTCCTAGAGGTTTGTAACTGTAGCTGGATCAGGGAACTCTTGGTGCTCTGTTAGTCCTTGACCCAAGGTGGCTACTTTCCCTGATGGCTTGATAGTGGCTGTGACCATGCTAGGGCTTCCAATGACAACTCATCATCGTTTTATACCCACTGCAGTAGGTTTTACGGCTGCAAGGGCTCTTGACTCGTTTTGCTCCATACCAAGCAACTGCATTGGTGCCTTGGGTAGCTGTGCTCCATACATCTCACTTTTGTGGCTCAACATGTTACTTGCGGTATTGTCTCAATCCTTTGCTCTCCTTTGTTTTGTTCTTCTGATGGCCACGCTGGGACAAAGAAGCTGCTGCCATTGGGAGATGTTTCATTGCAACTTGCTGGCAAAGGCTTGGCTTCTGGAAGAAGAAGTAACAGACAGTCCTTTATGGACACACAAAAGGCAACAAAAGGCAACACTGCTCAATTTAGCTTCCATTGACTCTGGCACACAAGGTTAAACTAAAACCTTGAGTATTGCTAATGCAATGATTACCATTTTTTTCTCCTGCTCTTAGCTTTTTAAGGGATCTTTATGTTCCGTCTGGTGGCAGGGAGAAACTTGATCAACTGCTGATTTTTGTATTTTTAATAGGATGCTTCTATTTTTTGCTGCTTCCTTCCCAAAGGTCAAGACTATAACCAGACATCAGCACCTTTTAAAATCTACTTAGCTTGTCACACAGCATTCTTACAGTTAGCTCCTACCTCTATGGATGGGGGTGATGAAGAGGGGGGAAATGATTATTTTTATGGCTGATCCTGGCATTACCTAGTCGAAGGATTTTGGTCTTTCTGAATTAGCATGCAAGTTGCTGTTAGAAAAGCCTCACCCCTCATAAGTAGCTGTGTAGTTCCCTTAGCTCTGGGCATGCAGGAAGAAGGGATTCTAAATCTTACGACCTGGGCATTCTTTTGGTATTTGCATGTCTCCATCATCTAGTGGTAGTGCGCCTGTTTTGTATGCCAAAGGGCCCAGGTTCAAATCCCACCATCTCCAGTAAAAGGATGTGACCTATTGGATGTTGGGAAAGAGGTTTCTTTGCCTGAGAGCTTAGAGAACCACTGCTGTTCAGAGTAGACCACTGAGCCAAGTGGACGAGGAATATGATTCTATACAAGATAGAAGTACAGCAAGTACTTCCTTTGCATGCAAAAGGCCTCCGGTTTAATCCCAGCTCCCTCCATTTGGAAGAATCGCTGGTAGGGCTGCAAGGGATCTGGTCACGGGATCTTGGGAAGCAGGGGCTAATCTGAGCAGCCTGTATTGAGTGAGATTATGGGTCAGCATATGGCAAATGCACACGGATGCTCCCACTTTTGCATTGGCGGCCAGCTGCCTCTGCAGTCCTCAGGACTGTGCAGGCCGTGTTGAATACTTCTAGCAATATATGTATTTGTTCTAAGTAATATTTTAGCTATCTGTGATACATTGTCGAAGGCTTTCACGGCTGGAGAACGATGGTTGTTGTGGGTTTTCCGGGCTGTATTGCCGTGGTCTTGGCATTGTAGTTCCTGACGTTTCGCCAGCAGCTGTGGCTGGCATCTTCAGAGGTGTAGCACCAAAAGACAGAGGTCTCTCAGTGTCACAGTGTGGAAAAGATGTAGGTCATTTGTATCTACTCAGGAGGGGTGGGGTTGAGCTGAGTCATCCTGTAAGAGTTTCCCAGGGTGTGGAATGCTAATGGAGGGAGGCTTCACTGTATCCTGAAGAGGTTCTTTTGCATATGGATTGGTACTTGATGTGCTGATCTTCTCTGCAGGGCTATTGTCCAGGACAGAATGTTTTGTTAGCCTGGTGTTTTTCAGAACTGGCAACCATGCTCGGTTCATTCTTAAGGTTTCTTCTTTCCTGTTGAAATTTTGCTTATGCTTGTGAATTTCAATGGCTTCCCTGTGCAGTCTGACAAAGTAGTTGGAAGTGTTGTCCAGTATTTTGGTGTCCTGGAATAAGATACTGTGCCCTGTTTGAGTTAGGCTATGTTCAGCCACTGCTGATTTTTCAGGTTGTCCAAGTCTGCAGTGTCTTTCATGTTCTTTTATTCTTGTCTGGATGCTACGCTTTGTGGTCCCGATGTAAACTTGTCCACAGCTGCAGGGTATACGGTATACTCCTGCAGAGGTTAGGGGGTCTCTACTGTCTTTTGCTGATCGTAGCATCTGTTGTATTTTTCAGGTGGGTCTGAATACTGCTTGAAGGTTATGCTTTTTCATAAGCTTTCCCATCTGATCAGTAATTCCTTTGATATATGGCAAAAACACTTTTCCTGTGGGAGACTGTTTTTCTTTGGTTGTTTGGTTCATCCTGGGTTTGATTGCTCTTCGGATTTCTTTTCTGGAGTAGCCATTTGCCTGAAGTGCGTGGTTTAGATGATTAATTTATCAAGGTTCCAGTAAAAGACACTATTGCACTTATTAATCAGATTTTCCCAGAGGATGTAACAGCCTTATTCCACCATTGCCTGACAACCAGTTACTTCCAATGGGACAACGAATTCTATGAACAGATGGATGGGGTGGCCATGGGGAGCCCACTCAGCCCAGTTATAGCAAACTTCTACATGGAACATTTTGAAAAAACAGCTCTAGAATCAGCACCCCACAAACCTAGTGTATGGTTCCGGTTTGTGGATGATACATTTATCATTTGGAGCCATGGGGAGGAAGAATTGATGGGGGTTTTGAATCATCTCAACAACATCCACCTGAACATACAATTCACCATGGAGAAAGAAATCGAGGGAAAACTCCCATTCCTGGATACCCTGGTCATCCGCAAAGCAAACTTTCAGTTAGGTCACAAGGTCTACAGGAAACCAACTCACACTGATCGGTACCTACACAAAAACTCCAATCACCACCCCCGACAGAAAAGAGGCATAATGAAAACATTAGTGGATCGTGCAAGACGGATATGTGAGCCGCACTTTCTCAATGAGGAAATTAATCATCTAAACCACGCACTTCAGGCAAATGGCTACTCCAGAAATGAAATCCGAAGAGCAATCAAACCCAGGATGAACCAAACAACCAAAGAAAAACAGTCTCCCACAGGAAAAGTGTTTTTGCCATATATCAAAGGAATTACTGATCTGATGGGAAAGCTTATGAAAAAGCATAACCTTCAAGCAGTATTCAGACCCACCCGAAAAATACAACAGATGCTACGATCAGCAAAAGACAGTAGAGACCCCCTAACCTCTGCAGGAGTATACCGTATACCCTGCAGCTGTGGACAAGTTTACATTGGGACCACAAAGCATAGCATCCAGACAAGAATAAAAGAACATGAAAGACACTGCAGACTGAAAGAATTCTTCAACTATTCTGCTGGACAAAACGACGAACAAAGCACTGAACAGACACCATCACAGCAGCCCCCACCCCCCAACCCAGCAATACACAACCATCGTTACAAAACTCCAGGAAAAAGAATTCCACATGGACACCCCCTGAGGGCCGTAACTCCTCATTGGACTTTTACATTGAATGCTTCCATAGATGTGCTCAGGCTGAGATAATTGACAAACAACAACACCTAAAGCAGAACCTCAGCCGTGGAGAAAGAGAGGCCATAAACAGCCTCCAAAATAATTCTGGCATCGTAATCAAGGAAGCTGACAAAGGCGGAGCAGTTGTCATCATGGATAAAGAAAATTATATAAAAGAAGCATAAAGACAACTCTCCAACACAACATTCTATAAAATACTACCTTCTGACCCCACTGAACAATACAAAAGGGAACTCAATAAAATATTAAAAACACTCCCCATGGACATACAAGAATGCATCCATACGGACACACCCCAGGAACCACGACCAGGAAGATTCTACCTACTACCCAAAATCCACAAAGTGGGTAACCCAGGACGCCCAATTGTTGCAGGAAAATGCACCATCACAGTAGGAGTCTCGGGATACATGGACTCTATCCTCAGGCCCTATGCCACCAGCACACCCAGCTATTTACGGGACACCACTGACTTCCTCAGGAAAATACAGTCCATTGACAACCTACCAGATGACACCATCCTAGCAACCATGGATGTGGAGGCCTTGTACACCAATATCCCACATGCAGATGGATTGCAAGCCATACGGAATATTATCCAGGACAAAACCACAGCAAACCTCGCCACTGAACTTTGTCACTTCGTACTCACTCACAATTACTTCGAATTTGGTGACAACTTATATCTACAGGTTAATGGCACAGCCATGGGCACACGCATGGCACCACAATATGCTAACATATTCATGGCGGACTTAGAGCAACGCTTCCTCAGCTCCCATCCACTGGAACTACTACTATACTTAAGATTCCTGGATGACATCTTCATCATTTGGACCCATGGGAAGGAAGCCCTTGAGAGATTTCATCAGGACTTCAATAACTTTCACCCTACTATCAACCTAAGCCTGGACCACTCTACACAACAGGTACACTTCCTGGACACCACTGTACAACTACATAATGGACGAATAAATACCGGAAACCAACAGACCGATACTCATATCTACATGCCTCCAGCTTCCACCCTAAACCTACCACTCGGTCTATTGTCTACAGCCAAGCCTTACGTTACAACCGTATCTGCTCCAATGCTCTCAACCGAGACTCACACTTAAGAGATTTACAACAAGCATTTTTGGGACTACAGTACCCACCAAATGAAGTGAAGGAACAAATTAACAGGGCCAGACTAGTACCCAGAAGCAGTCTGCTCCAGGACAAACCTAAAGGAACTAACAACAGAACACCACTGGTTGTCACCTATAGCTCCCAGCTCAAACCCATCCAACGTATCATCAGTGAGCTACACCCCATCCTGGAAAATGATACCTCTCTCTCAGAAGCCCTGGGTGGAAGACCTTTCCTTGCCTACAGACAGCCCCCCAATCTTAAACGACTTCTCACTTACAATCATGAATCGGCCAGCAGAGTCACCAACACAGGTACCAGGCCCTGCAACAGACCCAGATGCCAGCTCTGCCCCTATATCTACCCGGGGAATACAATTACAGGACCCAATGGCATCAACTACACTGTCTCTGGCTCTTACAGCTGCTCATCCTCCAATCTGATATATGCCCTCATGTGCCAACAATGTCCTTCTGCTCTGTACATTGGACAAACCAGCCAACCTCTACGCAAAAGAATAAATGGACACAAATCTGACATTAGAAATGGAAACGTCCAAAAATCAGTGGGAGAACACTTCAATCTACCAGGACATTCCACCAAAGACTTAAAGGCCGCTGTGGTTCAACAGAAACCTTTCAAAAACAAAATCCAACGGGAGGCTGCTGAATTGGAATTCATATGCAAATTTGACTCTGTCAAGCTGGGACTGAATAGAGACTATGAATGGTTATCACATTACCACAGGTAACAGATTCTCTTTACAGAGGCGTGATCTGGGGGAGCCCAGTGACGCCTGGTGTGGGCTTTCGGGGACCACAGTTCTCTTTGTCAGATGCAACTGGCAGGGAGAGCTGTGGTTACCGAAGGCTTATACTACATAGGAATTGGATACCTTCACTGCTACAAACTGACTGCACACCAAAAGGAGATGTTTACATTTCCAAGCAAAGGAATGTTTTGATTGCCTCTATGCTAATTGCATTCTGTCTTCTTGTGATTTATGCCCCCTTCTCTCTCTTTCCCCCTCCTCTTCTGTATCTGCCCAGTTTTGATCAGGCATCTGATGAAGAGAACTTGATTCTCGAAAGCTTATGCTATAATAAAATTGGTTAGTCTTAAAGGTGCTACTGGACTCTTTTTGATTTTGCTACTACAGACTAACACGGCTAACTCCTCTGGATCTATGACTGCAGACTTGGACAACCTGAAAAATCAGCAGTGGCTGAACATAGCCTAACTCAAACAGGGCACAGTATCTTATTCCAGGACACCAAAATACTGGACGACACTTCCAACTACTTTGTCAGACTGCACAGGGAAGCCATTGAAATTCACAAGCATAAGCAAAACTTCAACAGGAAAGAAGAAACCTTAAGAATGAACCGAGCATGGTTGCCAGTTCTGAAAAACACCAGGCTAACAAAACATTCTGTCCCGGACAATAGCCCTGCAGAGAAGATCAGCACATCAAGTACCAATCCATATGCAAAAGAACCTCCTCAGGATACAGTGAAGCCTCCCGCCATTAGCATTCCACACCCTGGGAAACTCTTACAGGATGACTCAGCTCAACCCCACCCCTCCTGAGTAGATACAAATGACCTACATCTTTTCCACACTGTGACACTGAGAGATCTCTGTCTTTTGGTGCTACACCTCTGAAGATGCCAGCCACAGCTGCTGGCGAAACGTCAGGAACTACAATGCCAAGACCACGGCAATACAGCCTGGAAAACCCACAACAACCTATCTGTGATATATTTATTGCTGCTTTATGTGACAATGAGTGATATATTTTACATGATTTATGTTGAACTGTTATCTTTTTGAATCTTGGCTTTTCTCTCGCCTTCTTTCCAGGTTTGGCCCCACCTCTTCCCAAGGTTTGCCCCCTAGCGCCCCACCCGAAATTAAGAACTCTACACCACTGCCTGTGTGTGATCAGCCCCAAAGGCAAACAGCCCCTTAGCCCTAGTTCCCCCTTCCCTACTGTTTACCCTGAAGAAAGATTGTGTCTTTTATGTCCTTCTAACCTTCTGAGGATATAGACAGAACCAGGGCCAGCAGCTTGGCCAGCATTGAAAGAGCTCTGGCTGCATTGATGCTGCAGAGACATGTATGGATAAATAGCCTGGGGCCTTTAGAGAAATGATGGCTAAGGGGGAACATGGCAGAAGTTTCTAAAATTATGCATAGAGCCGAGAGAGTGGATAGAGAGAACCTTTTCTCCTCTTCTCATAATTCTAGAACTCGGGAGCATCCAATTCAGTTGACTCAGAACAGAAAACACAGATTTTTAACAAAGGGGTTTTATCATGTTTAGCTGATTTATGGTCTGCTCCTTGCCTGAGGACTGTTTTAACTATTTCTTTTTAGGCTGCGTGATATTCCTTTTATGTTGGTTTTAGAACCTGGCTTGTTCAAAAGAACATAAGAGCCTTGCTGGACTGTACTAGAGGGCCATCTAGTCCTGCGTCCTTTTCACACAGGAGCCAACCAGTTGTCTTGGAGGGCCAACAAACAGGGCACAGAGATCAAGATCTTCCTTGATATTGTTTCCCAGTGCTGGTATGCAAAGGTTAGCTGCCTCTGTATATGGAGGTTCCCTTTAGCCACCATGGCTAGTAGCCATTGATAGACCTATCCTCTATGGACCTAACTCCCCTGTAAATTGCGTGGCCATCCCTATGTCAACTGGCAATGAATTCCACAATTTATTTATCCCTTAAACAAAGGAGTACTTCCTTTTGTCCATCCTGAATTGATTGCCCGTCAACTTCATTGGATGTCTGCAAGTTCTATTATTATGTGAGAGGGTCTTAATAGTTGTGTTTTCCTTTAAGTGTCTGTGTTTTGACTAGTGTTGTTTTATGGTTTTAGTTGTAAGTCCCTGCACACAGAAAGCTAGCATGCCAGGTTTATCCTAGCTTCTCCCTGAGGTGCTCATTTTCTAGAGGTTTGGATTTGATTTTTGTATGGAAAAGGACAGCCTGGACACTTCATTAGGGTCTAATGACACATTGTTGATTTACATAACTTATTTTTGAACTGTCATATTAGATGTTGCCCTTGGATTCAATAGAAGGAACGGAACTACGGACTGTATTACTAACGTGTTACCTATTGCTGAATGTTTTTTACCCTGCTCTCACTGTGTTATGTTTCTACTTACGTAATACCATTTCTCGCACTGTTTAACATGTCATTTTTAATACTTATGCCTCATTTCAGAATACTGCAATTCTAATCCTTCTACACTGATTAGTAGCTGTTTCCTTGTCCTGTTGATTGCACTGACTTACATTGTGTCGTCCACTTTGAGTCTCAGTGAGAAAGGCAGATTATAAATAACATAAACAAATAAGAAAAAATAGTATATTTACTCCATGTACAAGTGGCTGCAAGAGTAGTTTGTTTGCCTGTCCTTTTGATGGGCTATGAACAGCAGGCACCTGGGAAGGATATTTGGGGGGGGGGGTCGTTATTTTATTTTGGTTTTCACTTGTAATGGTTTCATTATTACTGTAAGCTGCCTTGAGCCACGATGAAAGGCACATATTTTAACAGATAAATGTATGCCCCGTCTTTCTCCCAATGGGGACAGAAGTGAAGTGCATCGTTCTCCTCTTCATCTTATCCAACCCTGTGAGGTAGGATAGGTTGAGAGTGTGTGACAGCAATCTTCCATGGCAGAGTGGGGTTTGAACCCGGGTCTCCCAGATCCTGGGCTGGCACCACCACACCACACCGCACCGGCGCCACACGGCGTACAAAGAGATCCTCCCTAGCCTCGGGACAGCCGCGTTCTGCCTCGCTCGTTGGTCCTCCGGGGCAGCCCTCTGGCGAGAGAGGGATGCGGCTCTCCCGGGCAGCGGGCAGCCCGTCTGTTCGCACGGCCGGCGATTGGCGGGCTGGGGGAGGGATCGCGGCGGGCGTCTCCGGCGGGCGGGCGGGCGTGCAGCGCCAAAGCGCGGAGAGGCGAGAGCGCGGCAGGAGCCCCGGAGCCGGGCGGGCAGATGCGGCAGCAGGGGCCCCTTCCCGCGCTGCCTTCCCGGCCGGGCCCCCCGCCGGCGCGAACCAGTGGCCCACGTGTGCGCCGCCTGGGCTGCATTGCGGCTCCAGCTGCTGCCCGGCGCAACCGAGGGAAGCGATGCGGAGGCCGAGCAGGTGAGGGGCCGGCTGGGGGGCGGGGCGGGGCGGGGGTGCCTGCCTGTCCCGAGAAATGAGCGGACGGGTGGGAAAGAGCGCAGGAAAGGGCGGCTGGTCCGGTCTGGTCTGGCTGGGGGGCGGGGGGTGCCCCCTGTGCCCCCCCAATATGCCCGCCGCCTTCGCGAGGATCGCACCGGCGCACACTGGCGCGCGCGCTCCCTTCTCGCCCGCGTCGCTGTTTCTTGTTGTTCCGTGTCTAAGCAAGGGATCCCCCGAGGAGAGACGAGAAGTCTCTAATGAGAGCAAAATCACGGGCGCGGGGGGGGGGGGGAGGGAGATGGCACTGCTGGCCCCCTGGCTCGCCCTCGCCTCCGCCAGGTTCTGAGTCATACCCACCGAGCAGCCTCAAAACAGCCCACTGCAAAGACACGCTCTCTTGTGGAGCCTTAACTGGCTTCTGTTTTGATTACGGCTCTTGTTTCTCCTCAGCCTCCTTTGTAACCCCCCCCCCCTTGTGTGTTTAACCAAAACTTACCTATCGGCTCTGACTCAAAAACTCTAATGCTGAAGTAAATTGTGTGTAATTTGGTTAAAGAGCAGAAAGAGAAACTGGGAAAAATAAGACAAATTAATGGAAGGTTGTTAAGGGGACTTTCCTAGCATCTGTAATATAGGACTTGCTTCTTCCCAAACTGCCTTCACACACACAGTGGATAATTCCACTGAACCACTCCCCCAAAAGCTCTCTCTGTCCCACACTCCATATCACTGACAAATATGTTTTTATTTAGCACCAGTCCCAGTTCAGATCCCTGGGGACCCACTGCTTACGTCCTCCATCGTGAGAATTGCAGTTTCGCTCTATGCCCGTCAGCTTCCTGTTCTTTAACCCAACCCGGCCTCTTGTCCTATGGCTGCCAAAGTCATGCCAATGCTTCACCAGCAAACAAAAACGCAGTTCATCAAGACCAACCGAAATGACCCAGAATGGCAGGCAAGCTTCCAGGTTCTCCAGAACTTGCTGTCAGGCTGCATGTTAAATTTTAAAGTTGCTTCGGGCCTCATCTTCAGTCCTCTGGTCTGCATCTGGTGCAGAATGCCAGGCAGGTTTGAATAGACGAAGCAGGGCTGGGTGGAGCCCTTATCAGATGCTGGCTGCTGGCTACCAGGTTGCACCTTTGGCTTTATGGGAAGAAGAGCTGCAAACAATGGCAGCCTCCAACTGAAAATGTGAACGCTGGTGGTGGATCAGATATCTCTTTAACACCAAATGGAAAACTCAGGTCCCTTACAAGCCCTGGGGACAAAGGGAAAATTGTATTGACAATGCTAGACATTGATTTGAAATAATGCACTAGGTGAGAGACTGTGAGTGATCTTAAACAGGTCTACTCAGAAGTTATCCCCTTTGTATTCAATGGGCTTACTCCCAGGAAAGTGTTCTTAGGATTGCAGCTTTAGTTAAAAGCTCTGTGGGATTTGAACCTGGCTCTCCCAGATCCAGTCCTATACTCTAACCTCTACACCACACCAGCTCACAACTAATGGGCAATAGATTCAAGTCAGGAAAAAGGAAACAGCTGACAGTTAACATCTGGAATTCACTGATGCTAGCTTAGATGGCTTCAGAAAAGAATTAGACAAACTCTTGGAGGCTGGATCTCTTTGAATGGGAATGCTGGCCTAGCTGGGCTTTGGTCTGATCCGGCATGGCTCTTTTATGCCTTTCAGAACCTAAGCAGCGTGTCTTGGAAGTGGCCATATCGCCTAGCAAGTGCTACAGGGTCATTCATCTCATGCTATCCATCTCTCCACAGGTCTGCAGACCCCTGGCACTGCCTGTGGCTTCCCCGGCGGTGGGGAAGGGGCTGCGTCTGGCTGAGCTTTGTTTTGCTGTGTCTTGCCATGGTCTATGTAATCTGCCTGCAGTCAGGGCTTGTGCTGCGTTTGGGACCTCGGGCAGCCCTCCGGGGCATCCATGCCCGCCATGCAGGAAACAGGACTCTGGAACTCCTCCCTGCTGGCTCCAGCAGCCGGAACTTGGGCTCTGCGCCACAAGCTCTGCCCTGGGGCTCCTTCTTTTCCAGCATCAGGAGTTTCTGGCAGCGTCTGGTGGAGGTGCTGGTTGGGTCCCGGCGTCACCGAAGGGCTTCCCAGTCTAGCCTCCCTGCTCAGCCCCTGCCCTGGCCTGTCTGGCAAAAGGAGCTCTCATCTCAGGTGCTGGGCCCACGTCTCCAGCAGGTCTTCCGAAACTACCAGGCCATGAACAAATACCACGTACCACCAGATGCTGGTCCACGCCAAGGTACCCCACACCTAACTGGAATGGAGCTCTTGTGCCAGCTCAAAGGCCGCGTGGATGTTACGACCCTGTTGGGGGATGAGGGCCCCTTTGCAGCCCCTGAATGGGTGGGAGTGCTGCCCCGGAGGAGTCTGGCTGAGGACCTGGGACCCTTGGAGAGGTGTGCAGTAGTGAGTTCTGCAGGCTCCATGTTGGGATCCGGACTGGGCAAGGAGATTGGTGAGTGTGCAAGAAGTGACGGGGAGGGATTTACCTGTGAATGGCTCTAACCTATGGACAATGTATGTCCTAGGAACTGAAATAGCTAATTTCCACTGAGAAGCCTTCTCCTATCCCAAGTACATATACATCATTTACAATGCAATCCTAAATGGGCTTAAAGCTGTGTAAGCCCATTGAAGTCCATGTGCTTAGAAGGGTGTTAACTGTGCTTAAGATTGCACTGTTAAGTACATAATGTTCCTTTTAAACATGTGTGGTTGTAGCACTTCATCCTATTTTGCTTAATTGTAGGGCTACCTCTGTAAACCATGAACGAATGTCTGGAAATCACTAGAATTTATATTGTCTAAAAGCACCTCCCTCCTTCTTGTGCTTATTCTCCACATGGGCTGTATTTATGTGCCTGAGTGTTCGCTGACTAGGGGGACATTGCAGCCCCGCAAATGTAGTTTCTTCTATTATGCCCTGCGAGCTCCACCATCTCTTGCCAATATTTATTAGATTGACCAGTGCTATTTTTTCATCTTTCCAAATCCCATGATTATATTTGTCTTCTTTATTAAGTGAGGCCATTTATTGAAAAGTGAGGCCATTTCTACACATCCCCCCCCTCCCGAAAAATGGCACAAAACTTACAAAACAGCGCACCTTCATAGCGCGATTTTCCATCATGAATTTGCTTTGTGGCGCGTTTTCTGATGTCATCGCACCATGAAGCAAAGTTATGTCGGGAGATCGCTCCATGAAGGCGCATCATTCTGTAGGTTTTGCACCATTTTTCGGGAGGGGGAGAAGATGTGTGGAAACGGCCCATGTTTGCCCACTTGCACAGGGTGCCTCTGCTATGTTTTCTGAGCCCACTACCAGATTGTTCTTTAGGCTTTAATGGTAAGATGCAGTGCTAGGTGGTCTTGGGGGGTTTATCGTGCCAGTGAACAGATCTAGATCTCAATCTATAGTATGTATTTTATTTTATGAGATGAATTTGAAACACTTCTGCCCCTTCTTTTGGTAGAAAGATAGGGAGTCAATATATCAATCCAGGAGAATAAAAAGCAGCTACAATAAGATGACAAAAGATATGAAAACCAGCCAGTGGGTAAAAATGAACTCTTAAAGGATGCCACAAAACAGTTTTTAAAGGATGCCACAAAACAGTTTTAAGGCAGTGAGGAAGCTAAGTGAAATAGCTTCTAAAAGACAAGGAGGATGGCAGCTGAACATTTTCAGGAAGAGCATTGTACAATTTTGGTGCCACCACCAAAAAGGCCCAGTCTTGCTTATTGCTACTCATCACAAGGTCTCAGCATCTGGCAGGTTTATATTAGAAAAGGAAGTCCCAAACTATTTAAAGGTAACTTGGCCACACACTTTTAAAAGCTTTAAATATAAAAAAAACCCCTCAGGACTGTAAATGTATCAGGTGTAATGTAATCCTGGCAGCAAGCCCGACTACAACCGAGCAGCTGCATTTCAGAATAATTGAAGTTTCTGAGAACTTTTCAAAGGCAGCTCCATGTCGAGTGTGTTAACAGTAGTCGAGTCTAATAATTATTGTGATTTTGCTCAGATTGGGTTCCTTGTTTAAACAGAATGCTGCTGGTGCCTCTACAGGAACATAAATTCTGTTTACAAGTTTTGTACATGTGACGCCTGAGGAAGGAGAAATAACATGTTAGGGAGGAGGAACCTCAGGGTTGGCAACACAGTCCTGAGCTGTAGCTAAGAATCCTGCCTTTAGCTCATTCGCCAGTCTCAAATTGGGCCCCTCACCCAACCCTGCACGAAACTATGGAGAACTGTGATTCTCGAAAGCTTCTGCTACAATAAAATTGGTTAGTCTTAAAGGTGCTACTGGACTCTTTTTGATTTTGCCCAAACCTTTATTCCCTGAGGCGTGAAAGTATAGAGGGTAAGGCATTTTGCATATCCTCAGAGCCACTCTTTTTAAAAATTATCTGTGTGTAGGCTTGCCAACCTCCAGGTGGAGCCTGGAGATCTCCCGGAATTTCAGGTGCTCTCCAGACAGCAGAGGTCAGTTCCCTTGGAGATAATGGCTGCTTTGGAGAGTGGCATTATATGCAGTTGAGGTCCCTCCTCTCTCCAAACCCCGCCCTCCCCAGGCTCCACCCCAAAACTTCAGGGATTTTCCAACCCAGAGTTGGCATATTAAGTCCTGTCTAGTTTGATATGTATATGTGTGGGGGTTGAAGAGGATCAGTTCTGTCTAGCTGAGCTCTTAACACGCCTAACCAGACACTAAGGCTGCTAGCAAAGTCTCAACCCCTCAGTTACTTTGCCTTCCTTCACCTCCCAGAAAAGGGAATTTGGGGGTACGTATTCTTAATGGCGCATGGTTGAGGAGATGGTTGAGCTGGGATCTGCTTAGTCTGTCTCCCTGATTTTCCTCCCCTTCCAGACTCCCATGATGCTGTTCTTCGCTTCAACGGAGCGCCAACCATGGGCTACGAGCATGACGTGGGCACGAAAACCACCCTCCGCCTTGTGAACTCGCAGGTGTATCATGAGGAATGGGGGCATGGGGCAGAAGAGTTATGGGTGGGGGGGACATGAAAAGAAAAGCCTGCTGGGGGGGAGGGAGACAGGGAGCTGTAGAGCAGGGTTGGGGCTTCCATTAGCATTGAAATATCCTGGGGCCACAGTTAGAGATGCTCGGTTTATTGCTTTCAGAGCTTAGATCTAGCTGTACGGGGCTGTGGGTTTTGTGTTCATTTTTATATCTTCAAGCAAATGGAAACCGCCACCCCCTACACGATTTTTTTGTACAAACTGCTGAATTTACAGTGGAGTCATCATTATTATATGCCTGGATTATGAATTCAATGACCGTGGTTTCGAATCTCAGGATGAACTGCTTAAGAAAGTTCAATTTGTCTCCTGCCCAAACTTTTATGATAGAGATAATACTGGCCAACCTAGCAGGGATGGTGTAGGGATGACTAAGAAGTCACATGTGAAGCCCTATCTGCATTTAGGAAAAAGCACTATATATAAGCATATCTGTCTCTAAGGAGCTTGTTGCAGTGGTCTAGGTCTCTCTTCCCCATTTTATCTTCACAACAATCCTGTGAGGCCGGTGAGACTGAGAGTGACTGTTCCCAGGGCACCCTGAGACCTTCATGGCAGAGTGGGGCTTTGAATCTAGGTCTCCCAAATTCTAGTCTGGCACAACTACACCATGCTGGCTGTCAATGCATAGGACATAATCCATCTCAGACCCCCAAGAAAATAGGGAGATGGCCTCCACTACTACCTTTTCTCTTTCAGGTGATTTTGATTCTCACCTGCTAGTGTTCAAGAAAGCAGGAATTATCCAGGGAAAAGAAGCTGTACATTGTAATGTCCTGGTTAGATGAGTCTGGACCTCCTGTTCTATCTATATCTTTATCCTGCCCTTCCTCCAAGGAACTCAGGGTAGTATACAGGGTCCTCCCACTCTCATCCTTCTAACAACCCTGTGAGGTGGGCTAGGTTGAGAATGTCAGGCTATGGGTGACAGGATATAGCAGACAGATCTCTGTCCCATTTGCAGTAAGACACTTAGTCAAATTGAGTTACTTAGTCAAATGGAGTTTATTCAGAAATCAGGTCATTTCCATATTCAGGTCCATAGGTCTACTTAGGAGTAAGACAAACATCTAAGCAGCTCGACTAGAGATTGACAGGAATGACAACGTGTGAGAGAGACATTTCTTTTCTAGTCCACTTTTCCTCCCCCTCCCAATTATAAAAAACTTTTGCCTCTCTTTCTTTGTGAGAACATTTTACATATTTGTGCTATCACGCTGCATTGCTAGGGAGAAAGACATATCATAGTCTGAGAGGAAGTACAAGGTCATAAACATTAGAGTCCAACAGACTCCAGAGTCCAACCCATGAAAGCCTTAGAAACAGAACACTAGCAAAAAGTAAATTAAAGTACACCAAGATCCTGTTTACAAATATTGGACGAAGCATCAAGCACTGAGCACTAGAATCAAAATTGGCATGGGTGAATGGGTACAGACATACATGACAGAGAAGAGGGAATGTCTGGCCCATGGTGACCCAATGACCTTCATTGCTGAGTAGAGATTTGAACCCAGGTCTCCCCCTAGTCTGACCTGTCATTGCAGTCTCTCCCCCCGCCATGCCATTTTCCTCACCTAAAACAGTCCAGCGGGAGGGACAGTATCTGAACTGTTCTAGAACATCACAATTGTACACATGGGATGCCCCGACAGGCCGAACAGTGCTCTCCATGAGTGTTTCAGGTCAGGAAAACAGCATGGGGGGCAGGCGAAAGCCCCTTCTCTATGTTTGTCCCAGTTACAATCTGGACTGAACCCTGTGGGTATGGAAACTGAGGAGAACCTGCAACTTACATCTGAATGATACACTGTCAAGACCCAGGTGGGGTCCCCAGATCTGAACTGCGTATTCTGTAACATATAGCTGTCACTTTGCATGCGGTTCTGTGGAACCTCCCAGAAAGGTTAATCTTACCAGCTCTTTGCCATTCATTAAGGATCCTGAAGAATGTCAGTTTCAGAAAAAGCTTTTCGTTCTTGGAACTGAAATGTTAACTTTGGGCTTCAAGCTTTTATTACGGCTTTGTATGTTTTATGTTTTATTATTTGAGTGGGATATTTTCAAATATGTATGTTGTTCAGTTTTCTTTTTGTAAACTGATTGAGAAGCAGTGCTGTGAAGTGCAGTTTTTAAAAAAGCAACCCTCCGAATTAAATAACAATTTGACTTCATTGAGCCATAATATGCCTAACTCTGGGTCAGGATGTAAATTAAGCATCATTAACATAAATATTAACAATGTTTTCACCCATGTAAACATCTTTACAGTTATCCACTTAAGTATTAAATGTATTGGCTTCAGGTCAAATAAACATTCAACGTGCTCTCCCACATCCAGTTGATTGAAGCTGGAATGGAGATTCTGGGCAAAACTTGCTTTGTACATTCCAGATGTTGGCAGCTATCACATTTCCACCATTCATGCCTTGGGCTTCTCTGTTGGTTGGTATATGACTGAAAGCCAACCCTGTGGCATATATGCACACTGTTTATAGTGTAGCAACTCCAAGCAAAGGCCAAAATACAAATTTCAACTTGAGATAATAAACTGTAAATTATTAATCAGCGCCTGGGAACACGGTCAGATTCAAGGCAATAAAGGGTGAAATTCAATAATGGTGTGATTTGCGGGGAGGGTGGCCCATCTAATTTAAAAGATAGCACAGGTGAAATGTAGACAGAAGGAGAACAATCTTGGTCTGGGCCAGATGGGAGGGGAATCCAAAAGGAGTGAGGGCTGTCCCGTGCCAGTCTTTCTAACAAGTCCTTGACTAGGTTTACCAACTTCCAGGTGGTGGCTGGAGATCTCTTAGAATTACAACTGATGTCCAGGCCAGAGAGATCAATTCCCCTGGAGAAAATGAGTGCTTTGGAGGGTGGACTCTATGACATTATGCCCCACTGAGGTCCCTCCTCTCCACAAATCCCATCCTCTCCAGGCTCCACCCCCCAAATCTCCAGGAATTTCCCAACCTGAAGCTGGCAACCCTAAGTACGTACGTTCGTTCGTTCGTTCGTTCGTTCGTTCGTTCGTTCGTTCGTTCGTTCGTTCGTTCGTTCGTTCGTTCGTTCGTTCTTTCTTTCTTTCTTTCTTTCTTTCTTTCTTTCTTTCTTTCTTTCGTTCGTTCGTTCGTTCGTTCGTTCGTTCGTTCGTTCGTTCGTTCGTTCGTTCGTTCGTTCGTTCGTTCGTTCGTTCGTTCGTTCGTTCGTTCGTTCGTTCGTTCGTTCGTTCGTTCGTTCGTTCGTTCGTTCGTTCGTTCGTTCGTTCGTTCGTTCGTTCGTTCTTTCTTTCTTTCTTTCTTTCTTTCTTTCTTTCTTTCTTTCTTTCTTTCTTTCTTTCTTTCTTTCTTTCTTTCTTTCTTTCTTTCTTTCTTTCTTTCTTTCTTTCTTTCTTTCTTTCTTTCTTTCTTTCTTTCTTTCTTTCTTTCTTTCTTTCTTTCTTTCTTTCTTTCTTTCTTTCTTTCTTTCTTTCTTTCTTTCTTTCTTTCTTTCAAAAAAACCCTATTCCACCTTTTGGCCAATCTGAACCCACAGATCAGTTCACAGTTGTTTAAAACATAATGAACCAATCAATACAAATTCAATTACCAAACAGAAAACAAAAAATACAATAATACTAAATCTGGGATAGAAATGTCTTTAGGTAAACAAGAGTAATAGAGGGCCATGTGGTGTTGTGGTGACCATGTCGGGCTAGGGGTGAGGAGACGTGGGTTAAAATCTGTGCTCAGCTATGAAGCTTATTAGGTGATCTTGCGCCAGTCATCCCCCTTCAGCCTATTCTACCTAACAATATTGTTGTGAGGATAAAACAAAGGAGGGGAAAGCACTGAACATTGTCCGTAGCTCCTTAGAGGATGGGCAGGGTAGAAATGTGACAGAAATGAAAAATAACAGTACAATCAAAAGTTGCCAAAACCAAAGAAACAGAAGCTCAAACCACATACTCGGAAACCACCCCAAGGGCCATCAGGGACCTTTGGGATCCCCCAGCCTCCAAAGACAGGCCATTCTACCTGTTCCACCACTCCTGCAGAGGTGCTGATGAGCATAAACTAAGCTTTGCAGAATTTATAATCCATCAAACATTACATAGCCCTCCAAATATGCAATGTGCTTTGCAGAGTGTTTGCAAACTTGTTTTTGCAATCCAACCTAGGCAGCAAAGACTTTTGGTAGGCCAGTCTGGACTGCAGTGGCTTTTGGGGTCATTAATGGTGCAGGGCTCATTTAAACCAGGATTCAGTGGTCCCTAAGTGCTGGATGACAAAGGCAAGACACACATCCATCTTATACGCAGGCTCTTCTCACCATGTTTGTTTTGGCTGCCTCTTCCCAAAGCATAGATGGTGGTTCTTTCTCCGAGACATGGGATCTCGGCAGGGCACTACTTAATTTGACTGTATACTTGAGCCAGCTCTGTGCTCCACCCCTCTTCCTTTTGCATCTAAAGGCTATTCTAGTAGCACTTTAAAGACCAATGAAATTTTCCAGCGTATACCCTTTCATGAGCCAAAGCATAATTCATCAGATACTTAGTCATAGGCTGACAAAGTGAGCTTTGACTCATGATACCCTGGGAAGTGTTGTTGATCTTTGAAGGTGCTACTGGACTCCAATTTTGTTCTGCTACTGCAGACGAATACGGCTACCCACCAGAATCTACTTGCATCTAAGTGGTTTGCTTTTGACTTGGAATCAGGCAAGTTCTGACTCACCCTTTCTCCCACAGCTGATGGCTTCCCCTGATCAGCATTTTCTGGATGGCCTTCTCTATGCCCAGGGAGCTTTAGTTGCTTGGGACCCAGCCCCTTACCCAGGAGACCTGCAGGAGGTGAGCCTTGATGTGTGGTTTGGGGTAAAAAGGTAAAGGTAAGTTCCCTAACCCATGGGGGATGTCACATCACGACATTTTCTTGGCAGACTTTTTGTTACAGGGTGGTTTGCCATTGCCTTCCCCAGTCATCTACACTTTACCCCCAGGAAACTGGGTACTCATTTTACCAACCTTGGAAGGATGGAAGGCTAAGTCAACCTTGAGCTGGCTACCTGAACCTGGCTTCTGCCAGGATTGAACTCAGGTCGTGAGCAGAGTTTGGGCTGTAGTACTGCAGCTTTCCACCAGGGCTGGTGCACCTATTGAGGCCAGGTAGGCCTCAGGGCGCGAGGGCACTGGAGAGGCACCGGAGGGGGTGTCGGGGGTGGAGGCGCACGCTGCGGAGCTGGCATGGCTGGCCCGCAGCTGCTGCAGCCAGCCAGCCCCGTGCCGCTGCTGCCCGCCACCGCCACATGCCCCCAGCCTGGCGCAGCAGCCATGAGCCGCTGCCGGGGAGGCATGCGGAGCGTGGAGCAGCCTCCGCCCGCCACCCCAGCCATCCGCCAGCGAATGCCCCCAGCTTGCGCTGTGCAATGATGTCATTGCGCGATGATGTCATTGCGCAGTCTGTGGCGCGCACGGGGGGTTGCCGCAGGCACCAGAAACCCTGGCACCGGCAGTGCTTACCACTCTGCACCACAGTGTTTGTGGTAGAAGACTGACAAAGCAGCCGAGCTGGGGGTATGAAGCTGTCATACTGAGTCAGGCCATTGATCCATCATGGTCAGCGTTGTCTATTCTGACTGGCAGCAGCCCTCCAAGGTCTCAGGCAGAAGTCTTCCCAACCTCCACTCCTGGAT
The DNA here is from genome assembly GCF_028583425.1 of Eublepharis macularius. NCBI lineage: Eukaryota > Metazoa > Chordata > Lepidosauria > Squamata > Eublepharidae > Eublepharis > Eublepharis macularius. Next base: position 225,244,063 of record NC_072790.1, read on the forward strand.
CCTGTTAGCTGGAGTTGCCTTCTGCATGCAAAGCAGATGCTCTGTCACTGAGCCACTCATCCCTCTGCACACACACACATATAGAGTGAGTCAACACATCTTCACCCTAGGGGATCAAGGGTTATCCAGGAGACTCAAAATGAGCATGTAAATGCAGTTGGTGACATACTCTTTGCTCAGGCAGTCTAGATTGGGGCTGTTGGCCCTTCAGTTCACAGGCATGAGGGGGTACCTAAGAAGACCTAGCTCTGGTAGACAAAATTTATTTAGATTCCTTAGCCTTGTATAGAGCATCTATCGACTTCCAATTAAAATTGGAAGGCAGCCCAATGCGAACTAAAGCATTGTCCCCCTCACCCGCCGCCCTCTTTAGGCCCACAGATCGGACGGATTCAATCCAATTCTCCTTTTTTTGCAGCAGCCTCCCTTCACACGGCATATTGTTCAGAACTGGATTACAACAGATATTTTCTGGAGGGCACAAGGGACTGTCAGGGGAAAGAAGGAAAGATTCACGCATTCTGTATTCAGCAAATGGAATTCAGCCCTTAATTTTTAGTCAATCACAGTCTCTCCCACCCCCTGCTAATTCCCTTCTTCTTCTAGCTAGCAATCGAGGGTTCCTCAAGGTGGCGTTTAGGGCTTGGAATGTACAGCTAGGAAGTAACCACTCACACTTGGCACTGACAGAAAAGAAATATCAACCTTCATTCAGTACAAATTCCCATTCACTGGGGCTGAGCTTTCTTCTTGCCAGCTCTTCAGTTATTTGATTGATTTAATTAGGCATTTATACATCATTTTTTTAAAAAAGCAGTTTACAAACCATTAAAAATCCATAAATGTTAAAAACCTAACAACAACATTTTAAAAGACACAGACCTGATACAGTATCAGCTGTCTCACTGGAGCAGGGTTGTCAACTCCAGCTTGGGAAATTCCTGGAGACTTTGGAGAGGTCCCTGGAGAAGGCAAGCCTGATAATGGTGGAGAACTCAGCAGTGACGTGATGTCAAAGAGTTCACCCTTTGAAGCTGCCATTTCCTCCAGGGGAATTGTTCTATGTAGTCTGAAGGTCAGTTATAATTCCAGAAGAACTCCAGGCCCCACCCAGAGATTGGCACCCTATGCTGAGGGTCTTGCTACATGTTACACTGCCCGTGGGTCCATCCCCAGGTCAAACAGATGTGCTCTGGGCTGAAACTTAGATTCTCAGGCACATGGGTACCCCTTCGGATCAGGACCATGGTGAACAGGCAAAGGGCTTTAAACTCCCTCCTCAACAAATGCCATTTTTACTGACTTTTTAATATGAGGAATATAAGGGAGGAATTTTGTCAACAAGTTTGTAGAGGCAAGGCACATAAAGGGGAGTGTGGGGGTTGAGGAAAGGCCTAGGTTGTTGAGAATATCCATTTTGTTGCTGTTTGGGGAACTGCGGGCGATGTTTGAGTCTTGAGTATGTGAGGGAAGCTCTGAGGTAATACAGAAAAGCACAACAGGTAGCAAAAGCCCTGGGTAGGGGAGTGTTTGGGGTGGCTTTGGCTGCCAAAGTGTTCTTCTCTCCACTCCTCTGTTCCTTTCTCTTTCCTCCCACCCCAGTGGTACGAGGCCCCTGATTACCCCCTATTCGGCCCATTCCGCACCGTGCGCTCCCGCAGACCTTGGCAGCTCTTTCACCTGTTGCACCCACGACTGCAGTGGCAGCTCTGGGAACTGGTGCAGGAAGGAGCAAGAGAGCAAGTGCAGAGGAACCCTCCATCCTCAGGGCTGCTTGGTAAGGACGCTCACACCCCGCACCCCCAGCCGTGCATGTACCTTCCTGAATTGCCTGCCTGGAGGGCTGCCTGCTGAAGAGTCTGGCCCACCCAAACACTAACTGGTGGCATCACATGCTCCTTTTCCTGCTGGGTGACTTTGCAGCCACTTCCTGCTTCAAGGCTCCACAGCGTTCTGTGGAAGCAGCAAGTAGGGTTGCCAACTCCGGATGGGGAAATTCCAGGAGATTTGGGGGTGGGGCCTGTGGAGGGCAGGGTATGGGGAAGGGAGAGACCTTAGTGGGTATAAGGCCATAGAGGCCAGCCTTCAAAGGTGCCATTTCCTCCAAAGGAACTGATTACTCTTCTATGGATATAGGTATGCATTTAAAATTTTTCTTAGGTTTCTGGGTTTTTGAAAATCAGTGTTGTTTCAAAGGTGTGTGCTATTAAATTTTCTAGGCTGTTTGCCTAGTGTCTCATATACAGATGTAAGACGGTGTTCAGATTTAACCTTATTTTCAAATTTCCACAATCTGTACTCTATTGTATTTGTTCATTGGATAGTTTAGCTGTTGATCATATTGACTTGCACTGTGTAATCCACCTTTGGTCTTAATGAGAAAGGCAGACTGTAAATAAACAAACAAAATAAAATCTGTAGTCTGGAGATCAGTTGTAATCCTGGGAGATCTCCAGGCCCCATCTGGAGGTTGGCCACCCAGCCAAAAGTGTTGCTTCTGGGGTGCCCTGAATTGCTAAAGTATCTCATGAAAGGGAGACACGGGGGCTGAAAACTGCTTGAAAACAGGAAAACTAGACTTGTGCCTGGAAACTTTCCCTCCTAATCTGGGGTAGAATTTGGGGCAGGCTCAGGCAGCCCTGGCCTATGTAGTTTATTTTAAAGGATGGTCCAAGTTATTGTTTTCTGGGGGCTTATTTAACCTTTTACTTGTGTTAGCTTAACATAAAAACAATAGAAACATTTAGAAAACTAAGTTTTGGGGTTGTAAAAACATTTTAATCAAAATTGTTCTTCTTTATATACACCATTTATGAAATAGACTACAGCAGCCTCAAAAGTTAGAATTTTGAGTTAGAATTCCACCGTGACCATTGCAGATTGTAGGTAGTGACAGTCGAAGCACTCTGCGCATGGCCGGGGGAGCTCTTGTCTTTTTATGATTTTAAATATTCCAGGACTGAGAACTAGCACCATCCATTTAGGGAGTAAAATCCTGGCTGAAATTAACCCTCTAAACTCCATGTCATGCTTCCCAACCTTGCATGCTTATTACAACTTAGCCATTATATTAATAATCTGGGTTCTGTTCCCCGCCTCCATTCTACTAGGGACGGTGCTGATGATGTCACTTTGCAACACAGTTCATGTCTACGAGTTCCTGCCATCAAGACGCCAGACACACCAGTGCCACTACTACCAGACTTTCTCAGATGACGCCTGCACACTTGGTGCCTATCACCCGCTGCTCTTTGAGAAGGAATTGGTGCGGCGCATGAACCGTGGCTCTCAGGAAGACCTGGCGCAACGTGGCCGTGTGACTCTGCCAGGGTTCCGGGCCTTGAACTGTTCAGAGGATGAGTAAGGCAGGGAAAGAGACAGCCACAGGCATGGGAAAGTCTGGGTGGTGTGTTCACCAGGAAGCAGGAAGAGTAGATGGGCCACAGGCACTCCTCATTGCAGGAAGAGGTCATCATGATATGGATGGTCTCAGAGGAGCAGACAAGCCTGGAAAGGTGGCGGCCTCAGACAATGCAGCCCCTCCCAGCAGCAGGGGGTCAAGGGGCACTAGAAGGAAGAGAGCTTCGGTGAGACTGTTGACAAGCGCATGGTGTCTCCCCTACCCCTGGATCAGCTTCTGGTGCTCTCTCCACTTCAACCAAATGCAACTTCCCTGGACCAGCATTAGGATGCTGCTTTCCATCACAGCTAGGCCAAGACTAGATCAAAGCTGGTTTTTTTTAAAAAAAGAATAAATCGCATACAAAAATCAGCCACTGTGGTACATTATTAATTCCTTTTTTCCCTGCAGTGTGGAGCCTCAAGGTGCTGATGACACACCAGCCCCACTCCTTCCATCAATAGGCAGGAGGTCCATGCTGATTGTCACCAAAAAGCTACCGTTCAGTTGGCGCAAGCGGCATGAGGGGAGGGCAGCCAGAGGAGAGCCCGCAGCAGTCAGTGTAGCATAGAACCACAACAAAATTCTGTCAACAAGGTCGATTGGATCTGTTTATGAAGTGCACAGCTGCAAGGAAACTTGGGGGAGAGAGCTGATAAACCTTTAAAACAGCGGAAGAAGAAATTTTGACAAGTGCAGTTTCTCAAGCCACAATGAGAAAAGTTTCATTTCACTTCTAAACAATTTTTTTTTTAAAAAAAGGTTTGATCACAGGGATAATAGAACATGAATTCCTTTATCTTCATGCATAAATGCGTATGTCTATGATTATATAGGGGCTAATTCCAGGTTTTTGTGCAAGTGCTCTGCGTAGCCCCCCTAGACTTCCTTGGTGGTCTCCCATCCTAGTATTAACCAGGGCCAACCCTGCTTAGCTTCCAAGATCTGATGAGATTGGGCAAGCCTGGGCAACAGAAAGTAAAGCACAAACTAGGAAAAATACAAATGAAGAACAGAAAGGTGCAGCTGCAAGTTACCTGTGCGATTCACTTTAACATTTCAATTTTAGCAATTCAGTTTAGAAGCACTGCAGGGGACTGATCTGGACTGGGTCTCGGGTGCAGGCCCCTACCTTCCCTCTGCACTGTTTTCCTAACCCAAAACACCTCCTAGGGGCATTATTTGCCCCACTGGTGGGCTGCATGTACATTGAATGCTTGCAAATAACATCCCCCCCACCCCGAACTGCAGTCTCAGTCAGATGCAGGCCCCTGTGGTGCATCTAAAAAGGAGTTGCCACAGGACACTTGTTAGCTGCAGGCTGCAGCAGGGGTACAGCTGCCAGTTCCCACTGTGACCTTCTATAACATGTACTTTGGTCCTATCTTTGTGGCAATCCCTATGTCCTCCAGCAGAAAATGCCACCATTTAATTACTCATTGACCAAAGAATTATTTCCTTTGTCCATCTAGAATCTAAGTTCTTTGGTGCCCTGAATTATCATAGGAGAGGGAGAAAAGGATATCTCTATCCATTTCTCCATCTCATGTATACTTTTATAAAATCGTATCAAATAGCTCTTTGTTTTTTTTTAACTGAAAAGCCCCAGACCCACCCTGCTGCTCTTCTATGACTGGAAACAGAGCTTAGGATCAAAGCCCACATGTCAGTCATAAACCTATTTCTGCCATCTCATACATGCTTATTTAAAAGTAATTCCCATTGATCATAGTGGGACCACCTCCTGATTAATTGACAAGGTGTGCAAATGCAATAGGGGAGGAGTAGCCAGTGATGTCATCGAGTGATGTCAGAGCAGGAAGTGTGGCAGATGACAAAATGACGATAGTTCTCTCTCTTCCACGCACCTCTCAAGGTCACAAGCACCAAGCCCTCCTTTGTGTAGGGGTAGTCCGTGCAGCAGAGCAGATGGTAAAGCTGGCCGCCCTCAAAGACTCACTCAACAGTAAATACACACACATCAATATTTTATTATGTATTAAATATTTATACGTATTTTAATAAATAACATATGAATCAATTGCCTTGGAAAGTTGGAAGTAAGCTTGGTTAGGGCTCGGCTGTATGCATCTATTGTCGGATACAGCCCCATTTGCAATATTATAGTATTAGGTTCATATCCCCAGTCTGCCATGGAAACCTGCTGGGTGACCTTGTCACTGTCTCAGCCTAACCTACCTCACAGGTTTGATGTGAGGATAAAACAGAGGAGACTGATATAAGCTACTTTGGGTCTTTCAGGCTTTGACAGGGTCCCCTTTGGGGAGAAAATGAGCTATAAATATTTAAACCAATTACTTTTTTTATTACACGCCTGAAAAACTACAATTACACAAAAACTAATAAAACAAACAAAACAACTAACATACAAAAACAGCAAAACATACAAATCGTACAAAGAAACAACAGAAAAAGAAAGATCAGACTATCTAAACAAAAAAGGCTTCCAATTTTCTCCCCAATAAATACCGGTAGCATTTTCAAATCCAGACTTACTCTAAATAAATAAATAAAGTTCACTTTTTTAACATCCAAATTCCTTAGTCCATAAATCCACAAATCAACAAATCATGATTATTTATCGTTATTATCAGATCATTATTATCTAGTTGGGCAAAAAGATAATCAATTAATTATTTTTAAAGGTGTTATAGATCTAGGAAAGGTACAGAAAAGGGGAAACAAAATTGTCAATGTATTGGAGCAGCTTCCTTATGAGGAAAAGCTAAAGAGTTTGAAGCTGTTTAAGGGAGAATGGTTAAGGATATACATCCAAGGCTTTTTTTCAGCTGGAACACAGTGGAACGGAGTTCCAGCACGTCTTGAAGATGGTCACATGGCTGGTGGCCCCACCCCCTGATCTCCAGACAGAGGGGAATTTAGATTGCCCTCTGCGCCACTGGCAATTTAAACTTCCCTCTGTCTGGAGATCAGGGGGTGGGGCCACCAGCCATGTGACCATTTTCACCTAGGATGATTTAAACTTTAAAAAACTCCCTCCTTGTTCCAGCTGACCCAAAGTGATGTCATTGTGCGGTCCTGAGTTCCACCACTGAGTTCCACCACCTCTTTTCCCAGAAAAAAGCCCTGTATACATCAATGCACAGTTTACAGAAAGTAGATAAAACTTTTTTCTCCCATGATTCTAGAACTTGAAGGCACCCAAGGAAGGTGATGGGTAATGTATTCAAGGCAGACAAAAGGAAGCAATCCTTCATACTGCATAATGGAACTCACAGCCACAGAATATAAAAGATTAGACATATTCATGTAGGATAGGTCCATCAATGGCTAGTAATGGTGCAGAGGCAGGACACCTCTGCATGCCAGTTGTAGGGGGACACCAACAGAGGGAGGCTTTTGCTTGTTTGCCCCTGCTTGTGGGCTTTTAAGGCCTCTGGTTGGTTATAGTGAGGAATGTGGTGCTGGAAGAGACGAATCATTGGCCTGATCTGGCAGATAATGCCACTCAGTCAGCCATGCTTTTCATCAGCAGAAGAGAGAGCCGAAGAGTTCTAGGTCCACATCAAGGATAGGATTAGGAAACAGGACAGGACTCCTGGGTTCTCCTGCAAAAAAGGAGTGTGTGGTGGAGGGATGAGCAGAGGTAACTGGAGTACAGAAATGGACAAGGCTGTTAGGGTTGCCAATGCAACTCTCATTTGGGAAATTGCTGGAGACTGGGTGAGAGGGTGGGACAGAGAATGAGGAGGCCAGATTATGGAGCGAGAACCTTGTGGGGATGTGATGCCAGAGTCCACTCTGTGAAGTGGCCACTTCCTCCGGAAAAATGTATCTCTGTGGTCAAGATCTGCTGTAATACTGGAGTAATACCAGGCCTCACCTTGAGATTGGTAACCCTAGATGCTTGTGGCTCGTGCATCAGGCCAATGCTGAGCTTATACCTACAATGAGCCAGTTTGATGTACTGGTTAAGAATGGCAGGATTCTATTCTGGAGAACTGGGTTTTATTCCCCACTCTTCCGCTTGAAGTCAGCTGAGTGACCTTGAGTCAGTCACAGCTTCTCGGAGCTCTCTCAGTCCCACCCACCTCACAGGGTGTTTTGTTGTGGGGATAATAATGACATACTTTATAAACCACTTTGAGCGGGTGTTAAGTTGTCCTAGAGAGTAGTATATAAATTGAATGTTAATGTTAGGAGGCCTCAGAATCTTCCCTGGGGCCTTGCAATCCATCCCTCACTTGGCTTGTGGGTCATGAAGTTGAGTTCTCTGCTGCTGAGGCTGGTTCCACCCACCTCTTCACAGAGTTTATTGAAATAAACGGGTCTCCTTCCTCACCCCCAGTAGCTACAGAGATTACTTCCTATGCATGCGGTTTCTGCAAAGGGCTGAGCTCTCTCAAACTGAGATCTCAAAAGTCAGGAAGCAAAATTTCAGTGGCTGAAGCTGAGCAGGCTTATTTTTACCCTTTGTGAATCGGCAACCTTGTGGTTTCTACATTCTACTGGATTCTCAGAACAAAAAAAACTTTTCTTCTGTGAAGTAAGTTATGTGTTTTTATTTATTTACTTTACTTTTCTTATAGTCCACCATGCTTGCTGAAACCCAATGTGGATTACAAAATTAGCAAGGGAGGAGGGGAGGGTGCAGGAATTGTAGTCAGAATGCTTGCATCTGCAGTCCCCCTCCCCACCCTGTCCCCGGTGCCATTACTAGTTGGGGAAAACAACATGGGGGCATAGGGGTGGGAGGCAAGGAGCCCTTCTCCTGTGCCGTGGTTCCAGTCTGTATTGGAACCCTGAACTGTTTCTAAATGAAGTGCCATCAGGAAGTCCCAGCTGCTGTATGGCTGGCAGTTCCCATAGCAAACTACTGTCACATCTCGTTTTGCCTAAAGTCTCTAGCCATGTGAACTGGGGATAGGATAGAAGGTTGTGGGGAGGGAGGAAGACTGGCCTTGCCAACATCATTGCCATGAAGAGGTCTGGCCACCGCATTTGGCATAAAAGCATGTTCTCTCTCTCCCACCTTAACAGATGAGCATTTTCAGGAATTTTGCCCCAGTCACAGCTTCTGGAGCAACTCATGAAAGCAAAATCTGTGTTGTTGTTTTTTCTGGGCTACTAGCCAAGGATCAGAGGGGAATGTGCAAGTGTGTGCGTGCATGCGTTGGTGCCCATCTACATGAGATGGCCAAAGTCAGATATGCAATGTCTCCACATAGGACTGCCCTTAAAGATTATTTGGGAACTTCAACTTGTCCAGAGTGTGGTTGCCAAGTTGATGTCTGGTGTCAGCCACATAGAATACTAGAGGCAGATGGTCCCTTTAATTTGCTGGGAACGTTCCTGGAGGTCCACTCCACTGGAGCAAGCTGAGCCAAGTGGCCCCAGTAGGAATTCATCCTGTTCCTGGGCCCAGGTTCCTTTGACTCAGGCCTGATTTAAATTTAATGTTGGTGGGCAAGAAGATCTTAGCCATGCAGTCTTTCACACACCCATGGCAGTTCAAGTGGGCTTTCTGCTGCTGTTCGTGGCAGAGCATGGCTGGGTGTTGTGCTAGCATGCCAGTATTATATGCAGCAATATTATATGCATCAAAGCACATTTTCAACATAACGCTGGGCCATGTGCCATGGGTAAGTCCTTCTTGTTTGCAAAGCATCATGTTTAACTCCACATATTATAGAGTACATGAGTTGGATCTGTCCCCCCATGTCAGTTGTTAGCACAATCACACGTGAGTTGTGGATTCTCAATTCCTGTGTGTCCCGGAGTAGGAGAAGGGGCTTCGGCCTTCCCCCTTGTTCAATTTTCCCAGCCTGAAACAATCCCGGGGGGGGGGGGTTGCTATTGGACCTGTCAGATAAACCCTCACATATCTCAGGCGTTTACACAAATAGCACCCCCTTAGGACTGTTTCAGACGGCGCAAGAAGCCCTACAAGTGGTTGTGAGGGCTCCAAGAAGGCTGCAAACAACCTGCCCTATGATCACAGAAGAATAAACAACGTCTGTTGATGGGGGTGGGGAGGAGCAGAAGTTTGGGAAGAGACCAGAATGTGACCGCAGTAGTGGCTGATCCTCTGCTTGGGTCTGACAAAAGGGGCAGTGCTGGGCGGCATCCATTGCTATTTCTTCGTTGGCTATTTCTTCATAACAATCATCTGCAAGATTATCTTGCACACAGGGATCAATCCAATTGCTATAGTGCAACACTAACACAATGTATGTGTGCAGCCTTGGAGAACAGTCATCTATCAGACATGCAGCTGTCTTGCCCCCTGCTCCCAGAATTCCTCCTGACAGCCTATCACAGCTCCCCCTCCCCAATTATTCTGGACATTTGGCAAGGTACAAAAGAGCCAGGGGGGAATTCTGCTTATGATGCAGCAGGTCAGGCCATCTTGAAGAGGCTGCAGAAAGGCTGCCATTCTCAAGTTTTGAGCCCTTTGCTTCTCTGCCCTCTTTCCATTCCCTCTACCCACTCCCCACTGTGCAAGTCCTTCAGCAGGGTGGGAGTAGGGTTGAGAGAGGTAGCTGCTTTGCAGATGTATGCCTAGCTGTCAGCGTTTCATTTACTACTAACCATCTGTGGTTACTAATGTACAGACCAACTACGGTTTGCCGTGTTTGCCCAGCAAAGCCATATGGTCCCATCTGTAGGCATAGCTGTCAGTGCTGAATTCTTTAGAGAAAGGGTTTAAAGGTGGCTCAGAAGACAGCCAGGTTGCTAATGTTCCTGCACATTTCTTTCAGGGAAGGAGGGAAATTTCCCCAGGAGCACAAACTGTTTGCATTGAGATGGATCAACATGGCTAGCTGTGTTAGTCTCTCTGTAGCGGTAGAAAAGAGCAAGAGTCCAGTAGCACCTATAAGACTAACAAAATTTGTGGTAGGGTATGAGCTTTCGTGAGTCACAGCTCACTTCTTCGTATAGAAGGAAGGAAGCACTCACAAAAGCTCATACCCTACCACAAATGTTGTTAGTCTTATAGGTGCTACTGGACTCTTGCTCTGTTTGCATTGAGTCCAGGTTCTGTAACGTGGCATCATACGGACCTTGGCTCGAAAGAGCTGATCAAGCCCCAAGAATGCAGAGATAATGAACCAAATTCGATGTTATCAGGGACGGAAAATATTTGTCAAAGGAAGCACCTAACCTCAGAAACTGCAACCTTGCTTAGCAAAGCATCTGACTCCTCTTCGTCCTTCTTTCCCCAAGGAAGCAGATAACAGATGGTTGGTGCTGGCAACGAGCTGTAGGCTTCCAGCAATACACCCAAGCGAGCTGTGCCCTGTATAAAGATGAACCCCAATTGCACCAACTGCAGCAGTGTGGTTGACATGGCCTTCGTAAGCATCTACTCAGTGATCTTTGTGGTAGGCCTCCCCCTGAATGTGGCTGCGCTGTGGATCTTCTTTTTCAGAGGGACCCTACGGTCCAACACAATCATCTACATGAAGAACCTGGCTGCCTCTGACCTGTTGCTTTTGGCATCGTTGCCGCTGAGGGTGTATTATTACAGCAAGAGGCCTTTGCTATCCCAGACAGTTTGTGAAGTTGCAGGGCTGCTGCTCCTGGTCAACATGTATAGCAGTATCTTCCTGCTGACCTGCATCAGCTGGGACCGCTGCATGGCGGTGTGCTTTCCACTCCAACCCTGGGTCCAAGGCTTGCGCCGACAAGCCAAGTACATCTGTGTAGCCATGTGGGGCCTAAGCATCGTGGGCACCATTCCCTCCTACTTTGTAAACAAGGCAGAGAAGAAAAACGACACGCTCTGCTTTGACAGCCGGCCTCGATACATCATGGACGTTCGCGTCTCCAGTGCCATGGTGCTTGCCTTTGCTGTGCCCTTGGTCATCATGGTGACTTCCTCTTGGGGCCTGCTGCGGGCCATGCACCAGAGCACAGCTGTCCAGATGGAGCTGGTCAATGGCACCAAGATCCAGCACATGGTGGTCATCAACGTGGCCATCTTCCTGGGCTGCTTCTTGCCCTACCACCTGGTGGTGTTTTGCTACCAATTGCAAGGGCTGAACAAAGAGCACTGGGATGTGGTATACCGCTGTGCCCTGCTCCTGGCCTGTGCCAATGCCGCCCTGGATCCTTTGGCATACTACTTTGCCACAGAGACCTTCCAGCACCTGGTGACAACGGACCACCTCTTTCAGGGCAGGGGCACCCATTCCAACAATGCTGGGGAGACGGAGTACCTTGCCCAGCCTCTGGGGACACATCACCAGCCCACCATGCCCACTCCTGTCTTTGATGTGCCATCCTGCATCAAGGCACTTGATGTGAAAGAGGCTACAGGCCAGTTATAACACAATCCGATGTTCTAAGGCTAACAGGTTGGTGACCCTGTCCTTCAGGTTGAGGCAGACTTTATTTCAGAAAAGAACTAAAGTATTCAGACTACTCATACCAGGAGGGAGGGATGGAAGAAGAGGGAGATTTACAATGTGGCTAAACATGGTGGGTGGGGGATTGGTTGGGGGAAAATGACCTGAGGTTTACCATCAAAGGCTCAGATGGTACAGCACCCTGAGTGAAAGCAGAGACATGGCAGTTATTGCCAGGGCTTTTTAGCCCCCCCTTTCCTAATTTTTTTCATTTTTTCTTTTTATATTGTTCTGTGGAGTTACAGGGGGGAAGGGGTTTTGTCTCTCACACAAAGTTTTTTGCCCCAGTGTTGGGCCCCATTTCAACAGCCTGGAATACTGGCTGACTTTAGGGATGCAGAAAACCTGATGTGTGTAAAGTCTAATGTTCACAAGTGATCCAGGTTTGGCACATGTTTGAATACTCAGGTATGGTAAAGTGTCACTGAACATATGCTGAGGGCAAGGTTTTCAAGTCAGACGATGTCATCCCGTCAGGCCTAAGCCCCAGAACTTCTCCTTTCAAAAATAATTGAGGACACACACACACAACCACAGGCAACAGGGTTGCTCTGTTTTTTGAAATGGGACAGGTTCCCTCTTCAGGAAGATTACACCTTGCCTCATAAGCCTCACAGGTTTACAGAAGAATTGCACATTATCTGAGGGATCCATGTTTAAAAATAACATGAACCTACCGAAGCTGGTAGTTTTACTGAAACAGGCCCCAACCCCATTTTCTTAATCATACTCCCCTGGTTACAGTTCACCCTGTGAGGAGAAACTGTAGATAGCGGTCGTTTTCCTTCATGGGGCAAATGAACCACTGAGGTGAAGCACCATCTTGTTCAGAAAAACAGGGAGTGGAAAAATACTGCTGCTTGGATCAAATTGGCCACGCCCTCCCACCCCAGCAGCTGCATTTCATTATGGCAGGATATATTGGAAGGTCTCATCATAGAGCTACAGAATAATATGTAGTTTGATTATTTAAGTGTATACGGAAAAGAGCAAACCCCTAGCAGACAGCACAGGTACTGCCTGTGCTCACCAGGGAAGAAGACTGTGGGGGTTGATGGTGGTGGAGAGAACCCTCAAGTCATAGCTGATTTATGGCAACCCCTGGCAAGGTTTTCATGGCAAAAGACTAACAGAAGTCGTTTGCCACCACCTGGCTCTGCAACCCTGGTCTTTGTTGGAGGTTTCCCATCCAATTACTAACCAAGACCGATCCTGCTTAGCTTCTGAGATCTGACAAGATCAGGCTCACCTGGGCTACCCAGGTCAGGGCATGTTGATAGACACAGGTAATTTACAGATCCTCTTGCCCAGATTTGCTCATGATGGATCTAACAGGGCCTAGGGATCTAGTCACTAGACTGGCTGGGACAAATTTCAAAAACGTTGTCACATTCCTTGTAGCAGCATTTTCAGTAAGTTTTTCATAAGATATTTCAAACGCACAAAATTTAGCAGCACAAGTGATGTGCACTTCCAGACATTTATGTACACCAGTGCATAGCACCCTGGAGTAAAGTCTTTGAATGTGCATTATTGCATAGCAGTGGACTTTGAAGAGCATATTTTTAACTCCGCAGTTGTTTTTAAAGTCCAGCATTTCTGCACATCAGAACACTGTGAGGGATTTTTTTAACAAGAGTATTTTGTTGTGGGTTATGCATCTGGTCTCAGCTAGAGAGGAAAAAAGTGAGAACTGTTCTTTCAAATTCAAAAGATAACATCAAAGCAGTCACACAACAGGGGACTTCTGTACACAGGTGTACAGAAATGGTGTGAAATTATGGAACAAAGAGGAAGGGGGTGTTTCAGATATCTTTGCGTCAAAAACACAGTCTTTACAGTGAGTTAAACAAAACAAAAATGCAGAGCAGCACTAATCTCAAAGAGCGTATGCCCTTTTAAAATGTTTATTAAACATGTAAGTATAACATAGGATTTCATTAAATCTGTTATTCAAAAAAACTGATAAAGATCCATTTTTTTCACAAACTTGGCTGAACTAGTTCTTATTGTTATTTTTTTTCTTTTTGGAAGAAAGAGCACTGTATTTACCTTAAACCCTTTTGCAATAAGAGTGGATTAAAACATAAGGAGATCCACTCAAAGAATAATCATGTTTACAGGATGACTAGAATCTTAAGTGCAATCTTAAGAACCGTTTCCTGCATGTGAGCCCCGCTAGATAGACCTGAGTAGGAGTCCGAAGAGACTTGCTTAGGCTGGCATGGTTTGATTCTTATGTTCAAAGCACTGCATAGGTTGGAGACTCCCCACTCTCAGAAAGGCTACGTACAGACTTTTTTTCGTCCTGGCCTTGATATTGTGAAACAAATTATTTTCACGCTTTCCCACATCTTGGTGCTTCTTTGTACCTTGAGGTTTTCCAGCAAACTTTCTCAAACCTGATTTGCTGCAGTTTTTTGGGGAAAGATTGCAACAAAGCTGCAACGGTGCCCATGCGGGCAGGAAAATCCGACCCTTACCCACCCTGCCCACATTCACATCATTTCCCCTGACCCAGTACCCTGCAGCAGCCATTTTTCCTCACAACGCAGAGGGCTTTTTTCTCTAATCACCAACTTAATATTGTTACAGAATTATAACAATTAGCTTATAAAGTTCTCTGAATCCCCAGCTTCATTAAAAATAAAGCAAGTCTATAGTTCCTTTTGTTGAAGACATATGCCTTCCCCTTGTATCTTTCTTTAAATGAAAGCTGAGAATTAGCATATCCTGATAGACCGTTACAATGCTATAATGAGATGTCAGCTGCTGATTTTTTTAAAAAGTGAAAAGCCCCTGCCCCCCCCCCACCTGATGGTATAGGAGAGGAGACAGACATTGCAGGGGCAGCAAAAATGTAGAGACATCTACTTTAATGGAAGCCCTGTTGCCGCTGTGCTATATTGGCAACCACAGCAGCCCCAAGGAAAGCACACCAGCCAATTCCTGTGTGGAAAATACCACAGCCCATAAGCCCTAGTGGCACCCTTCTAGTGTTTCTGGCCTTCCAAGGTTACCAGTTCTCATAAGAAGTCAACCAGGAAAGAAGACTGTAGAATTAGACTTCCTTGATGGACATAAAACTTCCTCCCACAATACTAGCTTTTGGTGCTACTCCAGTGGTTCAAGACAGACAACAGTAAAGTCCTTCTTCTTCTGTCTGAAGGGAGCTCTGACTCTTGAAAGCTTACACCCTGAAGATGCCACTGGACTCAAATCCTGCCTCTGTACTTCTTCCCAGAATGTCTAATTAATGCATGGAATGCTCAGCCAGTAGATGTGGTGATGGCCAAGGGCTTTAAAGGGGGATTAGACAATTGTTTGGAGGATAGGTCTATCAAAGGCCAGGCTAGCTAAATGGACTCTCCAGGTTCAGAAGTTGTATACTCTCAAGGCTGGTCACAGAAGGGAACGTGTAAATAACTAGGAGAGGGATGCTGTCTTGAGAGCTTCCTGAAGGCATCAGACTGGTCACTGCAGAAAGCAAGATTAGATGGACCCTTGTACTAATCTGGGAGGACTCCCAATTTCTTCCGGCTCAAGCAGAGTAGGGTTGGCTAGATTGCTATGAACCGTCACCTATCTGTTGTGCAAATTAAATACTGCTTGGGTCGCTTGTGCCTGGACTCACAATCAGGACCTTATTAATTTTGATCTACATGACGCTGTTGTTGGAAGCCATCCATTTACCTTTTTAACTCACCTCGCAAAACAGATCTCCATACACCCACTCACAGCTATATATATCCACCATGTGCATTGTCTATTTCACACTTTTGCTCCCACAAACTCCCACTGTCACAATGCATTCGTCAGTTGTTAAGATGCCGCTGGGCTCATTCTTGTTTTCTGTCTCAACTTTATTGTTCTCAGTCCAGCTCCTTTTATGACTGGTGGGAAGCCACAAATGAGTCCTCTCCCTTCTACAGAGGGTATAGAATCCTTAACAGATTACCTTCATTCTGCATTTCCATCACCTTCCGGGGCTTTGCCAGAATCCCACACCTGTTCCCAAGCATCAGGGCCTAACAGGCGATAGTTCACATTGCGATAGGTGCCCACATTGTGGAGCCGTCTGGCACGCACTGCTTCATAGATCTCTTGGACTGCAGGAGGTAAAGGTGGGAAGCCTGCAAGTTTGGCCAGCTCCTTTGCATAGCTCCACTGTTGAGCCTTGAGCCTCAGAAAATGCCGAGCCAATCCCCCCTCCCTCAGATACCGGTCTAGCTGCCCTTGGGCATCAGCTTCCATCTCCGCCGCAGAAGGAAGGAGGCAGTGGCCTCGGAGCACTGCAAGCGCAAACAGCACCTGGCAGTGGAAGTGTGGGAAGGGGCAGATTTGCTGGCAGAGGCCAATAAAGAACAGCGAAGGGTGTTGGGGGGCAAGCAGGTGCCGGTACAGGGGGCCCACACCATATTCTGTCTCCTGTAAGCCCAGCCGGGCCAAGGTCAAGAAGGGAAAGCGGTACCGGTAGCCAGTGCAGAGAATCAAGACATCAGGCTGCAGCACTGAGCCATCCACAAACACCACCATCTCCTTCACCACCTTCAAGAGCCGGGGCACCTGCAGGATATCTTCAGGTAGGCCGCACACAGGAGGCCCCTGGTGGCTGAGCGCCACATGAGCAGCCACGGGAGACAGCTGCATTGCCAGGTCAACACCTGATGCACCCGCACCCACCAGCACCACAGTCAAACCTGCAAAGGGCTCTGGGCGCCGGTACGAGTGACTGTGCAGGAGGCAGCCTAGAAAGGGGGAAAGAGATGGAGTTGGCAGAAACTCAAGGGGAAAGCTGGGCATTCCTATCCTCTTCTTGCGAATACAATTCTCACATCTGACACATACCCATTGTTCAAGTTGCTTCTCTTTACCCTTTACAAAGGTTCCCAAGGACCAGCATTCCTTTCTGTTCTTTTGCAGAAGCTTATTATAGTTTCTGGAGCCATGGCTCAATGGTAGAGCACAGGCTTTGCATGAAGAAGGGCATACGTGGGTTTAGTCCCTAGCATCTCTAGTTAAAGAAGCTCAAGTAGCCGTTAACATGTACGAACATAGGAAGCTACCTTATATGAAGTCAGACCACTAGTCTATCAAGACCCAAAGTCTGAGGTCAAAGTCTACCACATAGTACCTGATTCTTTTAACCAGAGATGATGGAGATTGAACCTGGTACCTTCTGCATGCAAATCAGATGCTCTGTAACTGAGCCACAACCCCTACCCTGTTGGGAAAGGCCTTTCTCTGCCAGAGACCTTGGAGAGTTGCTGCCAGTAAGAGCCGATAAAACTGGACTAGACTCCATTTAAGGAAGCTTGGAATGTTCGTACAGTGCTGTGTGAGTACATTATTGGTACTCATCCAAGCTACTGGCAAAGAGAACTTTGCTTAGTGGCTCTCCCAAAGAGCTCCACCAAGAGAAGACAGGAAAGGGAATGGCTAGCAATGGATAAAATGGAAGAGAGGAGAAGCAGCTTTGGATATCTATTCGGGAGAAAAGTGAGGTATAAATATCTAAACACATAAATAAATTCTGATGCAACCTCCTCCTAGAGTTACAATTCTTCCATATCCTACAGGTATCAGAAGCTCTCTACACTTGCTAGGAAATGGTTCTCCTTTCAGATCATTCTTCCTCCAGAAAAGAGTGGCCAGCTCTATAAATATATTTATTTTATTTATTTACAGCCCACCTTTCTCACTGAGACTCAAGACAGATGACGGAATTTTTTAAAAAATGCAATCATAACACTATGAGACATCCAGTGAATAACGCAGGACCAGGATCGTAGAAAAGCCAGCACCAACCAAGACCTTCATATTTGCACAAGTAACTCACAATTCCCTCAGATGAGGGGTTTTTGCTTTTTTTTTTTTTAAGGAAGTTTAATGTGTCTTATTTTAATGGGGTAGATCCCTGTTTCTCCCTCATTTGGCATACAGGGATTTGTGAGAATGTAGTGGCAGAGTTGCAGGAGACATCAGAGGAGCTCAGAAAAATGACCCAAGAACTCTAGCAAAAATTGGGACAACAGATTAGCATATCTATTTATTTATTTCGAATATGAGGGTGACATCAGTTGTCCCAGTACATGATGAGAGGGGTCCAGTGTATTTTAAATATATTCTAGGATTTATAGGACTAGAGCTAAATCCACATGGCTGTTTTGCTCTGCCTTGGCTTACAAACTGGTGTTTTTTTGGAGGATCCACATGTCATCCACCAACCATCCATGTTGGGCGGTTTCCCGTTTTCCTCTGACCTTTCCCAAATCTGCCTTGCTATGATATTTTCTGAAAGAATGCACACCATCTGGATGGCAACATACACATTTTTAAACCTCCCACCAAGATTGGCACCAGTTTACTGTCATCATCCCTCTTGTGCCCGCAATATTCTAACACCACCACCCCTGTGCCTCTGGAGGGTTTTTTGTTTTTAAATCAGTTCTTGCTGTACTGATGTAGCATTATAGAGACATAGGAACCACAAAGATAAAAAAGAAAAACTAAAAAAAAAAAGATCTCCAGTGGCACCATGGCAATGACCACGGAAATAGCCCGATGTGGGCACTTTGCTGCTGCTGAAAATGCCTCTGTATTCTCCGTGGCAATGGCTGCTCAATGGGGGATCTTCAGTGTGTGTATGCAGCCTAGTTGATCAGAGGCTTGGTTATGGGAAGCAGAAATTCTTTTGTCCAAGACAGAATGAACAAGATTTAGGCCTTACCTTGGAAGCTGTCCAGACCAGGAATGGGTGGTATGAATGGGATGGCGTAATGACTGCAGAAACAAGAATGTTAGGGACGTGAGTTGGAGGACTTGTGTACATGTGTGTGCCAAGCATCAGAGCCAGTTAACTCCCTTCTGCTTCAATGGTTTGCAAAGATGCAGGGAATGCAGCTGGGCCATCCCTCTGCCTGGTTTAGTTGGCAGTGGTGGTCCTCTGTCCTGGACCCGTGTATTCAAGCTTCCTTGGGCCCAAGACGTGCCTCTTAAAACCTAGCATCCTAGCATTGGCAAATAACAACCTATTATCCAGTTCTGCCCTCTGCTCAGGCACGATCAACTGATTACCTAGATGATCCCCCACTAGCCAGAACTCACCCAGTACAGACCATGATGGCATCAAAATGTTCCGAGACATGCTGTGTCAATCCTGACCCCCGCACAGTTGCCTTGACATCCCAGCCACTTGCAGTGCCCTGGTCCCCTAGCACAGGCCTAACGTCATTCACCTGCCACCGGAACTTGAGTAGGGAGGAAAAGAAGTCAGATACAGGAGTCATCAAGGTCAGGAGGAAATCAGCTAAGACTCAGCTGCAGGGAGAGAAAGTGATATCTGGCATAAGGAGGTTTGGGTCCTGACAAGCCACTGCTCCAGGCCAGGAGAGCTGTGGAAAGAGCTGCTCAGAATATGCCATGACCTGCCCTTAAACAAAAGACTGAAGCCTGTTTCTACAGCTAGCGACTGGCTGTGGTTATTCTGTGGTGAGATTAATGCACTCTGTGCATGCTCAAAGACACTCTTTTGTATAACCTCATAGATTATACAGGTTTCATGGCTTAGTCCAGCATACTACCCCGACACAGCTTCCACCCAAGTTCTCACAGAAGCATGTGCTTCTGCTCAGCCCACCAGGGATACCTTCCAAGGCCCCTACTGTGCCCCCACCCCCAGTCTCACCTGGACATGGTCCTGGACGCCAAAGTGCTCTGCGTAGCTTTCCAGGTAGGCCAGCACATCTGAGTGGTGCACAAATGATGGCAGTGATGGGTTGAAGGGGAAATCCGGAAAGGCCATGACTTCTTTGGGAAGGTTGGTCCTGGGAGCCAAAGAAGAGACATCCCACCCCCCAATTAGTACCAACCTGCCTCTGGTCCCTGTGCCATCCCTTGCCTACTTAAAATGCATTGCGGCCACTCCCCCCTCTGAAACATCACACCCATCGGCCTGCACAGGCTCCATACACTCTACCTCAGAGACTGACAGACAGAGCCTCAGTTGCTACCTGAGATCGTGGTACATGCTGGAATGGATGGGCCATCCCTCAGCATCTTCCCCGCTCTGCTCAGTATAAACCCAGGTGCCTCCCAGTTGATCAGACGCCTCAAACACCACCGGAGGAAGGAAAGTGTCAGGGTAGTTGAGGACGTGGCGGGCAGCACACAGCCCTGCTGCTCCCGCTCCAATCACAGCCACGCGCAGCCTCTTTGACGCCATCTTGCATCAGGGCCTGAAGGAAAGAAAGTATACAAATGAAGGCCCCATTGCCCTCCAGAGGCCTGGATTCTGCCCACTCACTAAAATGCACCCACTTCTCTTTGGCATCACAAGGAAGAGAGTGACAAATAACAGTCCCAAGTCTATCAACCAGGGCTCATTTCGAGGGGGAACGCACAGGAACGCAGTTCCAGCAGTTCCTCAAAGAGGTCACATGTCAGGTGGCCCCGCCCACCTGACTCTCAGCCATTTTGGGCCTATTTCGGCCTGAATTGGGTCTGAAATGGCCTGGATCAGGCTTCTGACGGGTGGTGGATCACTCTCCCGCTCATCAGCGGCCTGATCCTGACCATTTTGGGCCCCTTTTCAGCCATTTTCAGCCCCCTTTTGCCATTTTGGGCCCACTTTCGGCCCTGAATGGCCAGGGTTGGGTCCAAAACAGCCAGGATAGGTGATGTCAGGGGGTATGGCATATGCAAATCAGTTATACTAATGACACACTTCTGGTGATGGCAAGAGGCATGGCATATGCTAATGACTTATGCTAATGAGTTCCTCCAGCTCTTTTTCTAAATGACCCCTGCGATCAACACAGCCACTGTGGTGTAGTTGTTAGTGTGTTGGATTAGGATCTGGGAGATCCAAGTTCAAATCACCACTCAGTCATGGAAACTTGTTGGGTGACCTTGGGCCACTCACTCTCTCTCAGCCCAGCCTTACCTCACAGGGTGGCTGTGAGGAGAAAATGGAAGAGAGAATGAGGTAAGCCACTTTAGCTCCTCATTGGGGAAAAAAGTGGGGTATAAATGAAGTAAACACATAAGTTAAGAGATGACTGCATGTTTTATGTCAAGCCACAAAGAGCAACAGAGTTTGAACTAAGAACATTCTAAAACGGATTACATTTGTAGCCTGCCCCCCACCCCAAAGGAGGACAAAATTTAGCAAACTACTGCAAAGACACACAAGAGTCTGCAAAGCATCACTCCATCTCTGTGTACGGTTCCAATTAGGGTTGTGTACACCACTGCTTAGAACAGAAATGTGACTTGTGGGAGAATATGAGAGGCTTTTGCAAAGTAGGCAGGGCTAAAAAACAGTATGTGAAGTGTTTAGAGCGTTGAGTCAAAGCTACTTGGGTTTGAATCCCCCACTCTGCCATGAAGCTTACTCCTATTCTAAATTCTCCCAATGGTTTAAACTATTCAAGAGGGATCGTGTTAGAGCCCCCTACTTGGTTAATATCCTTCCCTACAACCTTAGAACAGCCTTTACCTCAATTAGGTTTCAAACTATGCCACAGGGCTGTTAGCTGGTTGTTACACCAAAATACCTCAAGCTCTTCGCTACTGTATTTGTGGAGCCCATGTTGTGGAGGATTTACCACATTACCTATTATCCTGCCCACTCTATGCAGAGCCAAGGACTAAATTCCTAGCAGAGTTTTTAATTGGTTTAAATTCCTCTTCAGACTCCGAGAAGCTGCTTTTTCTCCTGTTTGATACTGCTGCATTTGTTTCTTATAGCCTCTCTTTTTGCTTCAGCAGCCAAGAAAATTTGGGCTAGAGCTGTTTCCAGTGATAGTAATGCTTTTATTTGATTGGTATTTTCTGCCTAGATAATTTTAATCTGTCAATACCTGTACATATGATTAATTGCTGATTTGTATATACAAGTCTTTTATATATGTTAGACTGTTTTATGTATCTGGATTGTAATGGCCTTTGGCTACAAACAATAAACTCTACTACTACTACTACTACTACTACTACTACTTACTAAAACATAATCCTATGAAGAGTTACTCCCATCAAAGCCAATTGGGTTCAGACTGGAATAGATTTGCATAGGGTGGCACTGTAGGTGATTTTTGGCCAGTTTCCTAACCCACTACACAAGATTGTTGCAAGGAGAAAATAAGCACAAAGCTCTCAGCTCCTAAGAGGAAAGGTGGGATCCAAGTATGTTAGACAAAATGTCCCTGATGCCAGAGAGGCTCTCTTCTCTATGATCAGAGGCAGCCCCAGCAAATCTTCTGCTCTGGAGAAAATACAAAGGAGTACAGCAGAGCTCCTGCAGTATGTGCAGATCAGGGAAGCCTGGGAGGTGTAGTTTACTGCAGGAGATGCAGCAGCTAGCTGTGCATGATAAAATCCCCTCTCCTGCAACGGCTAAAAAAACCATCCATCCGGTAACCCTGGTGCAGATACGACAGTGATGACTAAGATGTTAACCTGGGGACTTCTATAAAAAAATGAACTAGCTCAGTAATTTTATCTTTCAAGGTATTTAAAAAAAACAAACAGCAGGCCCTGTTTGGAATAGGGGAAAATGACATTTTATACAGGCACCAATACACTGGTTAACCCATTCCATACCTTTCAAAGCGCAAAAACAAGGAAGAGAATAGAATCCCTCACCCAGGGGACCAGTTTGTTTCAGTTTCTTTCCGTTAATTTTGCATCGCTACAACCCAATTATAGGAAAGTGTACTGCGGTATGACCTGATTCACTTACGTACAGTGGGGCTTTTTCCTACAAGAGGTGCGGTACTCACAATGTTCGCTGCCTTGGTGCCCAAGGCTGCCAGCTAAAAGAGGTGCTGGTGCTTGTATCCCCAGGGGGGAAAAGCCCTGCAGGAGAACAAGGTGGTAGGAGTCATATTGCAAGTACTGGATCCGAGCTCCGCATATTCTGTTGCATGCAAACACAAAACTAGCATGGTGCTAGTCTACTAGTTGCAGGGAGTTTAAAATGTGCAAAAGCAATCTGAAAATGCAACCTTCCGTGGCAATTTGTAGTTGCACAGTCCTTCCTACCTAGTCACTCCTCTCTGTGTGGATCAGGGTAAGAGGGGAAGAAGAATGTGGAACGAATGCAAGGTAGGCTATACTACAGAAGAAAGGGACAGGCCAGAAGATCTGCACTTGCTATTCCTCTAGGCAGGGGATTCCTCTATATTCAAGAACTACCGGACAGCCTCTGGCCTAAGCCAAGACGGAGCCACAGCCTTTACCAGATGGCGAGCTAGCTACTTTCTCCAAGGTTGCCAACCTCCAGATGGTGGCTGGAGATCCCCAGGAATACTCCCCCCCCCCACTTCTGCATCCAGTGTCTCAGCTCCAGACCTGGCTCTGCTTTTAAGCTCTCTGTGGGTGCTGGAATATTCCTGTAGTTCTCAGGGCTGGTTTTGGGGGGCGGGGGGGGCAGCCAGTATTGGCTCCAGGAGGGCGGTGCGTCTTGCGGGTTCCGTCCGGGATGCCCCAGGCCGCCTTTTCGTGCTTTCCCCGTAGGCGTAGGAGGCTGCCCTTTGCGGACGCCCGACCGGCCCTGGGGTGGAAACTTAGCTTTGGTAATAGGTTCGGGAGCCCTTGAGGCCGGATGCATGGGGCTGAGCAGGAACTGACCGCCCTCTCGGTCCTTCTCGGCGCATTCTTCCGCCCTCGCAGCCGTTTTGATCCTGCAACGTAGCGCCCGCCCCCCTCGCTTCAAGTGCAGGGAGCTGGGACGGAGCTCACCTAGCCCGGAGCGGAAGAGGCTCTTCCCTGGCCAAGCTTTCGGCCCAGCGCAGCAGTGGAGGGGAAGAGGAGCCCTCCCGGGAGGGGTCGGGTGGAATGGGGGCGGCCAGCCGAATCCTGCCAGAGGGAAGCCCAGCCCAGCCCCCTCCCTCTGCACGCAAACCGGTGCAAAGGTCAGGCTGGGCGTTGTGGCTCCAAGTTCCTTATTTGTGTGCTGGTTTCTTATTGACCTCCTGGGGGCCAGGGAGACAGTTTTAGGTGGGTGGCCGGGCTGGTCTGCAGTAGAGCAGCGGGATTCGAGTCCACTTAGAGACCAGCAAGATTTCCAGGGCGAAGCTTTCCAGAGGCAGAGCTCCCTTCTTCAGCAGAAGGTTGCCTGGGGCCAGGAAGCCTTTGGGGTTCAGGGGGTTGTTCAGGCCCTTGTACATTCAGCCAGACGCGGGGGATCAGTAAGCAAAGGCACGCTCGGCTTGGTTTCCGTGCTGTGTAAGCAGTACACACACTCTCGCCTTGTGTCGGCTTACCGCTTAGCCTTCAGGGGACCGCGGCCTTCCTGTCTTGGCCCGTCTAGCCATTCTGAAACAAAGCGCTTGGTTTTCCCACGCAGGCCACCCAAATGAGACAAGCCAGGCCGGAGGACTGATTCAGATGTCTCCACCAAATCCAAACGGAATCCTTTCGTATAGACATAAAAGGTGTTTTCTAGCCATTGGGATACCGGCCCTGAGGATCCTTGCCAAGCTTTTGCACAGACCTGCACATCCAAGTGTGGTGATGATAACAAGTCTTGATGGCAGTGGTCCTCAAACTTGTTGAGCTGTAGACTTTTTTGGAATTTTAAGAACAGGTAACGGGCCCCACCAGAAAATGACTGCTACACATGTAGTAAGAACAAAGCAAAACGCTGTGAAAACTAACTAGAAAAACAATTAAGGAAAGTCTAGGTAAAGGTAAAGGTAGTCCCCTGTGCAAACACTGAGTCATTACTGACCCATGGGGGGACGACTAAGGCAATGTAATTCATTCCTTTAACTAGCCTAGAGCAAATTAAGGCACATTCTATAAATATGAGGTTGTGTTTATTATACTTAACAAACAATTCTTCTAATAGATCTTATATATAATCAGTGACAAGGTCAGACTGGACAAATTCAAGGCCATATGAACAGAGCAGGTGACCATTCAGAATTCTTATGTACCATAAGAGAATCTCCATTCAATAAAGTGCCAGTGCCTACTAATCCTTCAAGGAATACACAATAAACAATCAGATACACTCAATTATACAAAACTAGTTTCTAGAAAAATAGGTAAATGATACAAGACAGTACAATCTGGAATATATTCAAAAAAAGTTCATAAATATTCATAAATAAGCGATTGCATCTTAGAGGGTCCAAGTGGTGGCTGGAGATCTGGAATTATAACTGATCTCCAGATGATAGAGATCAATTCCTCTGGAGAAAATAGATGCAGAGGAGTTAGCCATGTTAGTCTGTAGTGGCAAAAGCAAACAGTCCAGTAGCACCTTTAAGACTAACCAACTTTATTGTAGCATAAGCTTTTGAGAATCACAGTTCTCTTTGTCGGATGCAGAACTGGAGAGAATGGCTGCTTTGGAGGGTGAACTCTGTGGTATTATACCCCGTTGAGGTCTCTCCAAACCCTACAGTCTCCAGGCTCCACCCCCCACCCACCAATCTCCAGATATTTCCCAACCTGGAGCTGGCAACCCTATCAGAGGCACAAAATGTTGGAGGTTCCAAGCCGAGCATCCTGTCATGAACAACTAGGTGTTCCCTTGTAAAAGTAATGTCTCCCGAGGTCTTCTGAAGGGCCTTGTCTTCCAGTGAATTGGAGGAATGTCAGCTCTTGCCATTTTCTTTTGGAAAGAAGGAAACAATGGTTCTAGCTGGTAAACAATGGCTAGAAGCATTGTGCCCATGTGAGCCACCATAGGGATCACCACTCTGTGGAGTATGAAGCCTAAACTCCACAGAACAGACATTCTTTCTACACAAGACATCTTACATGGGGACGCTCAAGTGACTTACTTCCTGTGTGGTCTTATATTCAAGTGTACTCTGTCTCCCTAGCAGTGAATGTGTATCCACAATGGGAGAAGAAGTGTAAGATCTTCCACTTGAGCGTCCCTGTGTAAGATGTCTTGTGTAGAGAGACTCTTACTTCCTGCCCTCACTTGAGTGCAGGCAGGTATTTTGCTATGCCCAACAGGCTTGGCATACACTGGTGGTGTCCCATGCCACACTTAATAGCCTAGTAAAGTCTTCCTATACTTTCAGATTATGTGGAGGGTACGTTCCATATCCAGAGAGGTCTAAAGTGGATTCTGGGAAAAGTCCACTGTAAGTTTGCCCCAACTGAATCCAAATATCCACCAGTGGATTTCAGCATTTTAGGAATACATGAAAGGGAGAGAAGACATGAACATTGGCCACAGAAATGGGCGAGCCTGCATAGTTGCCCACAGCACAAAATGGCAATCTGTCAAAGATGAGAGAGACAGAGGGGAACAAATGGCAGGTGGCCTGAGGAAGACTTCCTCAGGCCACCTGCCATGCCTGTGTGTGTAACCCGCTGGGGTACAGGAAAGGGCCCCATTAAGAAATCAGAGAGGTTTGGTGGCTCCACCCTCCAAATGTAGAAGCAGTCTAAAGCTGCATAACAGGAGGCCTGGTGGCTTTAGCCTTGCATTGTCTACATTTCCCTTTTTATAGCTAGCTTTCCTTCAGGACAGCCAGTATATTTAAATTTGTAAAATAAAAATAAAAATGGATACGTGTAAGTTGGATCCCATGGAGGATTTCTGCTGACTGGAAGGGGCGTGATTTTTGCTGATTTCCTTCCTCCACCTGCATACCTCTTGACCACCTGGGAGTCCTTCATTCCCCCCAGGAGATGCATTGAGGGAGGGATTGGGGGCTGCAGCAGGAAGAAAGAGGCAAGGAAGCCATGTTCTGACAGGAATCCTTCAGTCAACAGAAATGTTTGACTGGATTCAAGCCGCGATTTCTTAACAGTTAAGGAATAAGTTATCCATTAAAATGACCCGCAGTTTAAGAGCTTAAGATGAAGTGCTTGGGTGAATCAGACCAAAGTTCACTTGTAGCGTCATCCTAAGGAAAGCTACACTCTTCTGAGAGTCTACACAAGACATCTTACATGGGGACACTCAAGTGACTTACTTTCAACGTGGTGTTATATTCAAGTGTACTCTGTCTCCCTAGCAGTGCACTTGTATCCACATTGAGAGAACAAGCGTAAGATCGTTCACTTGATCCTACTTGTGTAACGCTCAAGTGTAGGGAGACGCAATGTTAGCCAGTGCTGTTAATTTCACCTCCCCTTGGGGGGAGGCAAAGATGAAATTAACAAACCCTCTGAGGAGCAATCTCTGCAGGCTCTTTTTAAACTACCCTCTTGTAGAGGCGAAATGATATTTTTAAACTACAATTCCTGGCTAACATTGAGTCTCCCTACACTTGAGCGTCCCTGTGTAAGATGTCTCATGTAGAGAGACTTAAAGATGAGGTCGATGGGCTTAGAAATCTGCTTTGGATAGCAATATTGGTCCCATGTTTTTTTGCAAGAATCCAAACAAATTAAATGCCATCAAGTCAGAACTGACTTATAGCAACCCATCATGGGAGTTTTCAAAGCAAGAGGTGAGCAAAGGTGGTCTTGCTATTGCTTTCCTCTGCATAGCAACCCTGGACTTCCTTGGTGGTCTCCCATCCAAGTACTAACCAGTAGGATCTGAGGTCTGATGAGCTCAGGCTCATCAGAATTATTCAGGTTGCTAGAATCCAAGCAGCCAGCAGGCATTTGACATATTTATTCATTTATTTAGGAAATTTCTATCTCCCAATTCTGTTGTAAGCAATACTTCAGGCAACTTACATCACTGGATAAAAAAATTCTACTAAATTACATATCATGTATAATAAATCAGAACAGCAGCCAGCAATTTCTAAAAATACAAATTAAAGATCAGTAAGCAGCAGTAAACATTAAACTTGATAAAAGTGAGAGCTTGTAAGAAAGGCAGAAATAATGAATTAATGATAATAACATTCGCAATTATGCAGTCAGCCATAAATATTTGAAAAGAAGCACCAGTGCAGATTAAAATGACATGTATTCCACACACAATATGTACAAAGAAATGACAAGCTTTTGTAATGCCAGAAGTGAGGAGTCTGAATACAAAAAAGTCTATAGTTCGAGGGCAGCAAAGAGTCATAACCGGCATAGCTAGGAGACTTGTTTAGAGACTGCAGACATGAGGAGCAAGGCACAAGAAACTGATCTCAGCTCATGGGCAGATTGATATAGGAGAGGGAGGCTTTTCAAGGTACCCTAGTCCCAAATTTCTTAAAGCTATAAAAGTCAGGACCAGCACGTGGATTTGGGTCTGAGAAAAAAATGGGATCCAGTGAGGTTGTATAGTCCCCACAACAGACTCCAATTAAAACTCTTGACTACTTTTTAAGCAGTCTTCAAATGCAGATGTAATAGTGTATAACAGCTATCTAATCGGGATGTTACCAAGGCACGTAAAACCTTTGAAGGGTCATTGTTCACTGCAATCCTTTGCAGATGTATTACCGTCTAAACCAACTGATTTCAGTGGGCTAAAACTGGAATAAATACATAAGATTGTACTGTTAATAACATCTCAGGGCTACCCACAATACTTTTCAGGAGATCTTTTTGAACTAGTTTCAGGATGAACCACAGGAAGCCAACAAAAGACCACAGGGTAACTTTTTTAAACAGAAAAAAAATAATCTGAGCTGCATATTTTGGATTGGAGAGATCATATAGAATAACTTCATTTTCAAATTATCTGCCCATGACATGATGCTCATATACTTTTTCTATTTAAAAAAGTTACCCTGTGGTCTTTAGTTTTTTTTTTTAAAGATGACTAAAGAGGAAATACCAGTTATTTATTAAACTATGCATGGGGGTGAAGAAAATGGATAGAGAGAGCATCTCCCCCCCCACCATAATACTAGAACTTGGGGGGAGGGGTTAAGTTTATAGGCAATAGGTTCAGAACAGACAAAAGAAACACTTTCTTTTGTGAAATTCACCTCCAATGGATGTAGAGATGCTTATGAGCATGGATGACTTTAAAAGGGGGTTGGACAGATTCATGTAGAAGAGGCCCACCAACCTCTGAAACCCAGTGCCACAAGGCAACACCAGGGAGGCCTTTATGATTGGTTTGGTGGTCCTCCAGGGCAATGCATTGGCTATTGTGTGAAATGAGATGCTAAACTTGATGGGCCATCATCCAATCCGGCAGGGATGTTCTTATGACCCACAGCTCAGTCAGTCAATCAATCAATCAAGACCTTTAACGGCATAATTGACCCACAGCTAATTTTGTTCCTTCCCACTCTTTAGTATGGCCATAAAAAGCTATAGAATCATGACAGAGCCTAACAAGCCACCTGCCAGTTTAGGTTCCTGATGGCGACTGAGGGTTCACTAAGGGTCAGACATACTAGATAAGATCTCACAGATGAAAAAAAAAATGTAAGCACATGACTTTTACCAGTGACAGCATTTGGACATTGTAACAAAATGCTGTTAAACTGAGTCTCCCCAAGGGGAGGTGAAATCGACAGAGCCTTAGGAGAGGTGAAGATGAAATTAACAAACCCTCTGAAGAGCCGGCTCTGTCTTTTTAAACTACACTTCCTGGCTAACATTACGTCTCCCTAAACTTGAGTGTCCTGTGTAAGATTTCTCATGTAGAGAGACACGGATTTTTGCAGGATTTGACATGCCTTGAAACAAAGGCTGGTTCCTTGTGACAGTTAAATTCAGGTGCCTGGGTACATTGGAGTTTGTTTTTCTTATACAAACTGGGATACTAAACTGCAATTAAACCAAGGTAATGTTGAAGAAATAAAGACCCTTGGAATCTGAAGGAAGATAATATTCCCAGTGGTTGCTCTTATTTTTTAAGGACTTATTTCCAATAAAGGTGAGGATGGTAGCTTTTGCTTCCAAGACATATCTTTTAAAATAAGCTCCCATCTGTTTTATTACATGACCCACCTGAGGCCTGACAGCGTTAAAAACTTGATAGTTAAGACAACGATGTATCTAGTGTTCAGTAGTACAGTGCCTTGGAACATGGAAGTTCATTGTAAAACAATTGGCAATGGAATTAATACTGTTACAAAGAGAAATCGTTTCAGTGGTTTCCGTTATATCTTTAGAATTTGATGCCTCAGGCCCACCCACTGTTTTGTTCGGATCTTTTTCATCTCATTTCAAGACGATGTGTAGGAGGTCAGCAAAAGATCAGAGAGTAACCTTTTAAAAACATTTGTTCTGCCTTCAAAAGGTGAAATATAATTTTGCTTCTTTTATCAGCCTTTGCTACAGGAAGGTATTTCTAAGCAGCACTGAGAGAGTTTTGACAGTTAATGCTTGAGGTTTCGTCCTTTGCTTGCTATGAAAAGGTGCGGTCACAAGTGCTATAAATTATTTTTTATTCATTTACTTTATTTACCCCGTACTTTATTTTTTCCCCCACTGGAGTGCCAGAGTGACTTACACCATTCTCCTCTTCTCAATTTTACAACAACCTTGTAAAATAAGCTTAGGCTGAGGGAGAGTCACTTGGCACAGTCACTTAGCACACTTCCATGACTGAATGGGGATTCAAAAATGGGTCTCCCAGATGTGGGTCCCCAAGATCCCAGGCTGACACTCTAACTACTACACTATTCTGTTTCCTTTAGAGACTCCAAGGTGCTCAAGTGCTATGAGAAGAGTCCTAATGTACAAGAAGTTAAGGTTCTGATGTCTAAAACAAACTAGAGAATCTCAAGATGGGTAGCCATGTTTGTCTGTAGCAGTAGAAAAGGGCAACAGTCCAGCAGCACCTATGACTAACAAAATTTGTGGCAGGGTATGAGCTTTCGTGAGTCACAGCTCACTTCTTCACAGCTCATTTTTCATTTCTTCACTGAAAAAATGAGCTGTGACTCAGCTGTGATGGCTGCATCCAGAGATGGGCCAGGTCTCACTGCCTTGTCCAACCAAATATGGGTGGTATAAACCATGGCCAAGTTCCTTCTCAGTGGTAGAGCAACTGCTTTGAATGCAGAAGGTCCCAAGTTTGATCCTTGGCACCTCTAGGTGAAAAGATTAGTAGGAGATATTAAAGACCTCCATCTGAGACCCTGGAGGGTTGCTGCCAGTTAGAGTAGACAATACTGACCTTGAACCAATGGCCTGATTCAGTGTAAGGCAGCATCGTGTGTTCTAGCCCAGTGACCGGATCTCTGCTTTTCAACTCTCTCTGAGGGCTGCACTAGATATGTCCCCAGGCCCAAATTCTGGCCACTTAAAAATACTGTGAAGGCCTGATCCTGAGACACTGTTGTTCTCCCCACTTTTTCAAGTGCTGAAATGGCCTCCCTGCCCCATGCAGAGAAGGAAAGAATAAGAGCATCTTGTCCTGTGATGGTACTGAAGGCCAGATCAGGACCAGGTCCTTAATATTTTTAATGGCCAGCTTTTGGCTTTAAAATGGCAGTGACCTCCTCAGGTCAGATCCAGAGATGCTGTCACTTCTAGTTTGGCCCTGAGACTCAGCACAAAGCTGTAGAGATCCCTACTCGCCTTCAGGGATGGGTCGGGTCCTCAGTCTCCCTCAGACTAAAGGAGAGTCATCCGTCTTCTTGATTTTTGTGTGCATTTTCCCCATTTGAGGGAGAAAACGGTTCCCTTCTGGATGCTTGGGAGTTGGCATGCTGTTTGGCTGTCTTAAGTAATCGGAACAGAGGATATCTATGCTTTTAATAGAGGAAATGATATAGCAGCATGACACTGCTTGCCATTTCAATTTCCTTCCCCTAATGATTCCTAGCGTTGAATTTACCCTTTTCACTGTAGCTGATAATCAAATCAATGTTTTAAAAGAACTATTAACTATGACTGCATGGTCTGTTTCCTGGGCAGTTGTAGATTGCTCAGATCTCATTAATATATCCATGGGTACAGTTTTCCTTTGGGGAGAGATCCTTGGGGTTAATTTTCTGTTTCCTCTAACTTCTGTTCCGCTAGAAGACCTCCAAGGAGTCCACTCATAAGGTGTAAATAACTTCTCTGCTCATGCTGTGCCGTTCTTCCTTTATAGAGTTGGATCCCTGCTTGCTCTGGATGAAACCAATACTGGATTTTTGCAATAACCTGTATGGTGCACACTCAGTTTGTCCAGGAGTTGGAATATGCTGTGACACTGGCTGTGGCCACGCAAACTGTATTGATCCCCAACTCTGTGGTGAGTTGGCGGCCTAGCTGGGTACCACTGCTTGGAGGGGATGAAGTACAGCGAAGCAGGGCTTGAAATAGATATGGCAGAGAGGAGATTCCCATTTTGCTCTCATTTGCAGTGGAGCCTCTGCACGGGCCGAAACTCCATATTCCTCTTGGGCCCGACATCTACCCACCGCCACTATTGGTGGGCTTTTTGCCAGTTTAAAAAATGTAATAATTTTAGTTTTGACACTGTACCCACTTTTCTACTGATCATAATTCTCAAAAATGTCAAAAAGCCTGCAGAGGTGGAGGGGAGGGGGGAATGGTCTGTGAAAGGGGTATCAGAACTGGAACAATTTTTCAGGAAAGATTGTACCAAAGCAGGTTTGGGGGGAAACCCAGCAGAGCCATGGAAAACAGGGACAGTTAGCAAAAGCACAACAATGCCATGCAGGAAGCAAAAAATAAAAACCTATGTGGGTTTTTTGGTGGCAGGCAAGAGCTCCATGTGGAGGTAGGACACACCTGGAGTAATGTGCCTGATTCTCAGAAGCATTTCTCTTTCTGAAAGACAGAATGAGCAAATCTCATGTTTCCTCCTGAGCATCAGAACTCCCACCCCTACCTTTTTAAAGAGCAGTCAGATCTTCTTGTGTAACGAGTAACCTTTTGGAACACAAACACAGAGCACACGGTGGACCTTGGTCATTCCAGGATCTAGAATCCCTTTTAAGATTTATTAACTCCATGGTTAAGAATAGGATCACCTTGGAGTAACACATTCTCTTAACAGTTCAACCTTGTTAAACCAGTAAGTAGCATATTGGTGAGTGGCAAGATTGGGGAGGCAGCCGCATCCCGTCTCACCAGTGGCGTAGCATGGGTTGAGAGTGCCCTGGGCAAGTCAAGTATTGCGGCAAAGTTTTTTGCTCTCCCTCGCATGCATGCAAAGCATGCGCATGCTCCCAGGCCTGCATGATGATATCACGGTGCAGGATGCAGCTGCCCCCTGCCACCACAGGCCGAAGGCATGGCTGGAAAAGGGGCAAACAGCCACTAACAAGCTTTGAAAGAATCTTAAAAGAAAGATCAGTAAGACAGAAGGGTATCCTGTCTAAGATCAATTCAATTCTATTGGAAGAAAAACAAAAATGCAACATTTTGTTTTTGGTTTTTTTTGAAAAATTTTTTATTGGGTTAGAATCCGTTATTTTTACATTTACATTCAATTTTCCCCAAATTTTCATTTCTAACCCCCTCCCTTTCCCCCCCTTTTGTTGACTTCCAACAGCTTTCCCACCCTTTGTCCCTTTTCCCTTACTTCTATTAACTTCCTCTATCTAAAACAGATATACATTCTCCATTATATTAAGCAGTACATCCTTAACTACTTTTCTTGTTATATACCCAAACTGTAAGTCTTTGTTTCCATCTTGGATAAACAATTTATCCCATTTTCCAGTTTTAAATATTTCTATATATCATAAACCTATATATCATAAACCATAAAAATCTTACATTTAAATCAAACAATTTGACTTATTCTCTATATATTACTCATTCTATCTTTTTGTGGTAATTCTATATAGCTCATCACATAGTCAATCAATTTGACTCTTCTGTACATTCAGTTTGGTGCATTATATAAATCTTATCAAAGAAAGAAAATATTGTTGGTTACTCAATCCTTATATTTAAACCTTATCATTAATTATTTTCTGTCAATATTCTATCTATTAACCTATATATATCTATATATATATCAATCTGTTAATCTAACTGCTTATAAATTCACATTTATCTCTTCCTCCCCCGGTAAAGTCACCCCCCTCTATTATACTTTTATTATACTTCAGTAGTTCTCAAACTGCCACAGTTTTCCTCCCATTTCTTCTCCAAATATTGTTTCAGCTTCTCCCAATCTGTGTTAAACTGCCCTGAGTCCAGATTTCTCAGTTTTCTTGTCATCTTGTCCATCTCTGCCATATACAGCAATTTGTAGATCCAATCTTCAATAGTTGGCACTTCTCGTACTTTCCATTTTTGCGCATACAAAAGTCTAGCTGCTGCTGTCATATAAAATATTAACGTCCTATGATGGGCTGGAATTCCCTCCATTCCCAAGTTTAGTAGCAGGAGTTCTGGGTTCTTATTTATTTGAAACTGTAAAATTTCACTCATTTCTCTTATTATTTCCCCCCAGTACTGCCTGGCTACCTCACATGACCACCACATATGATAGAGGGAGCCCTCATGCTTCTTACATTTCCAGCATTTATTAGAAGTGTTCAAATTCCCTAGCGCAATCTTCTTTGGTGTCATGTACCAACGATAGATCATTTTGTAAATGTTCTCTTTAATATTAGTACATGTCGTTGTCTTCATTGTAGTTTTCCACAAGTATTCCCATGCCTCCATTGTTATTTCTTTATTAAAATTTATAGCCCATTTCACCATCTGTGTTTTAACTGTCTCGTCCTCGGTATACCATTTCAACAGTACTTGGTATACCTTGGATATTCTTTTCTTGTCTTCTTTAAGAAGGGTCTGCTCTAGTTCCGAATTCTCTATTCGTATACCTCCCTTTACAGAGTCCGAATTATAAGTCTCTGATCTGTCTATACTGGAACCAGTCGTAATTAGGTGATAGTTCCTCTTGCGTCTTTATTCTAAGTTTAGATGCTTCAGTTTTAGTTATTTCTTTATACGTTAAACATTGTTGTTCATTATCAACAGCTCTCGGATCTATCACCTCATATGGAACCACCCACAAGGGAGTTCCTTCTTGTAAGTAAATTCTGTACTTCTTCCAGATTATATATAAACTTCTCCGTACAAAATGGTGCAGGAACATCGAGTTGACCTTTACTTTGTCATGCCATAGGTATGCGTGCCATCCAAAAAATTTTTTTATATCCCTCTAGGGCTAATAGTTTCTTATTCTTTAATGTCATCCACTCTTTCAACCAAACTAGGCAGATTGCATCATGGTAAAGTCTCAGATTGGGCAGTTGCATTCCGCCTCTTCCGGAGGAGAGGCGGAATGCAACATTTTGTCTTATCAAAATATTTGGTTCAAGGAATGCAAAATTGACCCTTCAAATGATACATGGAACATGATTTGGAACTCAAATAATTTCCGTACAAATATAATAAACATCAAGATGCAAACCATAAAACTGATTTCACATTGGTATATGACCCCAATCAAGCTCCATCATGTCAATCAATCTCAGTCAGCCACCTGTTGGAAGCAATGCGGCCAGCTGGGCACATATTTTCATTGCTGGTGGGAATGTAAATACATCAGTTCTTTTTGGGATAAAATAATTAAGGAAATTGAGGTCATAACAAGTTATGTGATACCTAAGTCTCCAGAAGTAATATTATTAAGCTATTGGGAAAATCCTGGGATTCCTACTTCTAGCCTTAATATTGTATTCTCACTTCTGGCACTAGCGAAATTATCAATAGCTTCCTTCTGGAAACAAAAATCAATCCCATCCATAAATAACTGGAGAAGTCGCATATAGGATCATTTTGTCATGCAGAAGATTTCTGACCAGCTGGCACAGAGAGAAAACCCGAAACATAAGTCTTGTTTTCTTGAGCAATGGCTACCAGTACTTGATTATTTAACCAAAGATGAACAATGGTCTAACAACAAGGTGAAACAAGACTTATACTATTCCTTGGCCTATCTTTAAATATTACACAGTTTTATTTACAAAAGCGTTATCTGACCCTTACACCACTAGGCAATTTATAACCTGGTCACTGCAAATCAGAGATGTGTTTTCAATAATTGTTACATCATTTTATTTGTTTTAATTAATGTTAATGTTCTTGTCAACATTGATAGTTGTTGGCTGTTACTGAAAAGTACACTATTAATTTGTTTAAAATTGAAGTTGAATATTTTCTGTTAATAATTTCCAGATGTTGTATTATAAAAAAATTGAAAAACTTAAATAAAATACAATTTGAAAAAAAAACACTCAGTCCTTGAGCGTTTAGAATGGATGGCTGTGATTACTAAGAGCCAGCATGGGTTTATCAAGAACAGGTCGTGTCAGACTAACCTGATCTCTTTTTTTTTGAGAAAGTTACTACCTTGCTGGATCAGGGAAATGCTGTAGACATAGTTTATCTCGATTTCAGTAAGGCTTTTGATAAAGTTCCACATAATATCCTTGTCAACAAATTGGTAAAATGTGGTTTGGATCCTATTACTATTAGGTGGATCTGTAACTGGTTGACAGATCGCACCTAAAGAGTGCTAGTTAATGGTTCCTCATCCTCTTGGAGAAGAGTGACAAGTGGAGTTCCTCAGGGATCAGTCCTGGGACCTACTTTGTTCAACATTTTTATAAATGATTTGGATGAAGGAATATAGGGAATGCTTATTAAATGTGCAGATGATACTAAGTTGGGAGGGGTGGCAAATACGGTCAAAGACAGAGTAAGGATACAGGATGATCTTGACAGGCTGGAAAACTGGGCTAAAACAAATAAAATGAATTTCAACAGAGATAAATGCAAAGTTCTGCATTTAGGGAGGAAAAATCAAATGCATAATTATAGGATGGGGGAGACTTGTCTTGGCAGTATTATGTGCCAAATGGATCTATGGATCTTAGTAGACCATACACTGAACATGAGTCAGCTGTGTGACATGGTAGCTAAAAAGGCAAATGTGGTTTTGGGCTGTATAAACAGAAGAATAGTGTCCAGATCACGAGAAGTGATTGTATCTCTCTACTCTGCTCTGGTTAGACCTCACCTAGAGTATTGTGTTCAGTTTTGTGCACAACAATTTAAGAAGGATATAAACAAGCTGGAACATGTCCAGAGGAGCACAACAAAGATGGTGAGGGGTCTGGAGACCAAGTCCTATGAGGAAAGGTTGAAGGAGCTCGGAATGTTTAGCCTGGAGAGGAAACAACTGAGAGGTGATATGATAACCATCTTCAAGTACTTGAAGGGCTGTCATATAGAGGATGGTGTGGAGTTGTTTTCCACTGCCCCAGAAGGTTGGACCAGAACCAATGGGTTGAAATTAAATCAAAAGAGCTTTTGGTTAAACATTAGGAAGAACTTCCTGACAGAGCAGTCCCTTAGTGGAACAGGCTTCCTCAGGAGGTGGTGGGCTCTCCTTCTTTGGAGGTTTTTAAGCAGAGTCTAGATGGCCATCTGACAGCAATGCTGATTCTGTGAATCTGGGCAGATCATGAGGGGGAGGGCAGAATGGGTAATATCAGTGCTCAGTTCTTGCCTTCTTAAATGCTCAGGGTAATGCTGATCGCCACCTTGGGGTCAGGTAGCAATTTTCCACAGGCCAGTTTGGCTAGGGATCGTGGAGGTGTTTTGCCATCTTTTGGGCATGGAATAGGGGGTCACTGGGGCAGTCAGTGGGGGAGTAGTTGTGAATTTCCTGCATTGTGCAGGGGGTTAGACTAGATGACCCTAGAGGACCCTTACAACCCTATGATTCTATGGTCATTACAATATTGGCCATTTTTATTTTCAATCATTTCCTCTTTATCATAAACCAGAGTGAAGAGTGCCATGGGACAGATTTTCAGATTATTTCATTTTTCACTTGTGTAGACTATAGATGGCTCCTACCATTTTGAAGAGCAATCAGATCTTGTGTGAACACCAAAGCACTTTTTCAGCAATCTTTCCAAAAAGATAATAGTAAATCAGGTTTGAGAAAGATCACAGCAAAACATGAGGAAAACCTGAAAGGAGAGTAATTAGGGGGCAGTGTTGGTTCCAAAAAAAAAAATTGCTTGAATTTGGATGTTAAACTGGAGTGAAATCTCTGTGCAGGAACAATCAAGGACTTTTACGGTAACATGACTTTGCACCAAAACGTCTGTTTGTGGACAAAAAAAGATCAGATTTTCCCCAGTTCCTTCCCCCTTCTTCACTATTGCTGTTTGCTACCGTCCAACAGCATCTGTAAATGTATTGTCGAATGCTTTCACGGCCAGAGAACGATGGTGGTTGTGGATTTTCCGGGCTGTATAACCGTGGTCTTGGCATTGTAGTTCCTGACGTTTCGCCAGCAGCTGTGACTGGCACCTTCAGAGGTGTAGCACGGGTGCTACACCTCTGAAGATGCCAGTCACAGCTGCTGGTGAAACATCAGGAACTACAATGCCAAGACCACGGCTATACAGCCCGGAAAATCCACAACAACCAGCATCTGTAAATGTTCTTTTGTTTTCCTTT
Source organism: Eublepharis macularius (assembly GCF_028583425.1). NCBI lineage: Eukaryota > Metazoa > Chordata > Lepidosauria > Squamata > Eublepharidae > Eublepharis > Eublepharis macularius. Next base: position 225,282,151 of record NC_072790.1, read on the forward strand.
CCAAACTGTTGATGTGGAAGAGACCTGAAGAGAAACTTTTGGCTGGTTTTGAATCACAGTGCATGTATCTCTTGCTCTCCATTCTTTCACTCACATACACTCAGGCATTTACAACTAGAATCTTCCTTCTGTTTCACAGCTGTGACCACTGACGTTACTGCTTCAGCCCCATTCTTGATGGTACAGCTGACCCAGAGCAGATTTCACCTCATCCAGGTTCTTTCATTGTCATTACTCAGAGGTCCATAAGTACTAAAGGATGGTTGATCTGATTCTCCCTACCCCTGTGAGACAAGCTTTGTGTATTGTCATAAGGTCTCATTTTAATGCTGTTCTGATCTGGGAAGTATGGCCTGGCCCTATGGAAGAGATGCCAGGCTTTGGGGACAGGCAGTACAGGTTATGGGATGTGAGTCAGTTGCATGAGAGGCCACACTCTGGGGGTCAGACCCTATCCAGTGGGAAGCACATGTGACCATGAGTCACCAGGACAAGTCATGTCTGCAACAGGGCCAGAAGACTGGGCATGAGGCTATGTAGTGGTAATTTGGAAAGGTGGTACCTACTGGCAAGAGAATTCCAAAAAATGGCTTGTTTTCTTTTAAACGCCTCTTCTAAGTGATTGAATTATTTCTAATTTATTTAGAATTTTTTTATGCTGTCTCTCCAGGGAACCTGCCCAAAGCAAAACAAACCTGCCTGAATACAAAATAAAACATAATAAAAAACCACGCATTAACTGTGAAATTCTAAGCAGAGTTGCTTAGACTGGAGTAACTTTGCTTAGGATCCAGAGGAATTAGCCATGTTATTATGTAGTTGTAAAATAGTAAAGAGTCCAGTAGCACCTTTAAGACTAACCAACTTTATTGTGGCACAAGCTTTTGAGAACCACAGCTCTCTTCGTCAGATGCATCTGACGCAGAAAGCTGTGGTTCTCAAAAGCTTACGCTACAATAAAGTTGGTTATTCTTAACGATGCTACTGGACTCTTTACTATTTTGCTTAGGATTTCACTGCAAAAGTTGTTAATTGAAACCCAGCATTAAAAAACTCTGCCAGCGCATGCAATCATAGAATAGGGAAACAGTTTTCAGACTGAAAACACACTATTCAGTCTCAGCACAGAGGTGCAATAGAATTCCCTTCCTCGGGGAGGGCACACGAAGGGCCAAACTACAGGTTACATCCATCATGTGATCACCGCGAGAACTTGCAGTAAGATGACAGATGCGAGTTCTCTGTGGGAAACTGAGCCGCAGGGCTCAGTTCAGCTGGGACTGCAGCGCATGGGGAGGAGGCATTCTGCCTTGCCCCCAGCACCGTTTCTTCAACCTGAAACAACCTTGGGGGTGTTATTTGCCCCATGGGGGTGGGGGCTGCACGCGCAAGCATTCTGCTTGCTGGCTGACCATGGGTCAGTCACTGTCTCTCAGACATAACCTACCGAACACGCCCACTGTCCACCCACCCACCATACCCTTTTCCAGACTGGATGTACTGTTCCAGGTAAAATAGTCATAAGCACATTTGGTTGCTCCCGGCAAGAACAGCACCTGCCTTTACGGACTGCAAGATGGGAGGCGTGGGAAGTAGCCCTGACCCCAACTGGTTTAAATCCCAACATATCGAGGTTTTTAAGCCTTGGCTCCTCCTGGCTGGCTGCGCAATGCGTCTGGAGTTCTCCTTCCTCCTTATGCGGCTTCTCAGCCTCTGCCCTGAGCTGTCTTTAGCGGACAGTGAGCCTGACAGTGAGTACAGTCCTGTGGTTTTGTCAGGGCCAGACTTCGGGGCAGGCGTCCAGGCCCAGGGCCCATAGACTTCGCAGGGGGCACAAAGCCTTTGCATTTGGACATATACGTCACCATAAAAGGTGAAGGCGGGAGACCACGGAGGCCAGTCTAAAATTAGTAGGGTTGCCAACAGGCCGGGGGGGAAATGATAAGTAACATCCTTTTAAGCCCCTATTAAAGGGACTGGGCATTTTCCCCCGGGCCTGTTGGCAACCCCATAAATTACCCCACCTTTTAACTGGGGCAATCAATTAACCTAATTCCAATAAACTGCTGGATTTAAAATCACTAGATTTAAAATTCCCTGTGTTATGAAGCCCATTCTATTACAGTATTTTCAGAGGAATCAGGCATCAGTCTTGGCAATTCAAGTTCAAAAAGTATAAATAGTTTCACCATGTTTTTGCATTTAGGAAGATGGGTTTTGTTCTGGGGTGTTCAGACTTCTGGCTATTTCCTAGTATGCTTGTGAGTTCTGCTATGGGAGCTTTAAAGACAGACAGTTCTTGAAAGCATACTTTATCATACACCTTGCAAGAAAACATTGGCCTAGACCCAATTACTCCTTTCTGGCCAGTAAAGAGTCTTCCTTCCCTTCTCGCCATCATCCCTGTCTCTCCTTTGGTGTCCCAGACTCCCCAGTGAACCAGGCAGCCAAAAGGAGTCCAAGTAGAGAAAACTAGAGAGGGATCATCTCACCATCCAGTAGGGTTACCAGCCTCCAGGTAGTGGCTGGAGATCTCCTGGAATTACAACTGGTCTCCAGGCCACAGAGATCAGTTCACCTGGAGAAAATGGCTACTTTGGGGGTGGACTCTATGGAATTATGCCATATCAAGGTCCTTTCCCTCCCCATACCCCACTTTCTCCAGGTTTCACCCCCCAGATCTCCAGGAATTTCCCAACTTGAAGCTGGCAACCCTACCATCCAGGCCATCACTCAACAGGAGTTTGTACCAACCAGGAAACATTCCAAGGGCTGTTAGGATACTCTTGGGGTTTGTCAGCCACTGGAAAGGGCGATTTAACTGATCTCCAGCCCGGCAAAGATTAAGAGGCCCCTTGAGTCTAATAAAGGACCTGTCCATCACACACACGCACGCACGCACGCACGCACGCGCACACACACACACACACACACACACAAGATGACCTCTGTCCAATCCCCAGTTCACTGTTACTCCAGGCAGCCGTGAACATTAAAGCAAGGATAAGACCTGCCATTTAACAAATTGATGATTTCCTTCATATGTCCACACTCCACAGTGATGCCAAGGCACTTGCGGTCTGCTTAGATCCCATCAGTATACCTATGGGTAGGATCAGGGCTTTTTTTCAGGGGGAACGCAGGGGAACGGAGGTCCGGAACCGCTTGAAAATGGTCACATGGCTGGTGGCCCCGCCCCCTGATCTCCAGACAGAGGGGAGTTTAGTGTGGAGGGCAATCTAAGCTCCCCTCTGTCTGGAGATCAGGGGGCAGGGCCACCAGCCATGTGACCATTTTCTCCGATGGCAACCCACTGAGTTCCGCCACCTCTTTTCCCAGAAAAAAAGCCCTGGGTATGATGTTCCTTTGGGGCATTCACCACCTCAGTGAAGAAGAAGGTGAAGACGTTCTTTACCTTAGCTTTCAATCCCCCGAGTCCTCGTCCCACCAGAACTCCAAGGGGCCCACTCACCAGGACTGTTTCCACGTAACTATTTTCTTCTGCCTTTTAAAACAGCAGTGCTGTTTAGGGGAGAATCCCCACGATGTCATTTTCTATTGGCCTCTATTGATCCTGCTACTGTGTTTCGTCCTCCTTTGCTGAGATCTTCCCTAAACCTGGTTTAGTATAAGCTTTTTTGGAAAGTTCACAGTAAAAATGCCATCTATGTGCTAGTTTTTAAATTTGCAGCTACCAAACCCTGTTGTATTTGTTTACATTGAATGTCCGAACTGTTGATCATATTGTATGTTTGCTCTGTGAATGTCCTAGCTATTGATTATATTTTATTCGCTTGCAGTGAGAACGACAAGACTATAAATAAACAACAACAACAACAATTTGGACACTTTGAGAATGGGAAGACGTGCATTTGCAGTCCTGCCCATATTAGCACCATTTTCCTTACCTCAGCCGCTGCGAAAAGCATTCCTGCCTCCACAGCAGGGCTGGGGGGGGTGCTTTTTAAAAAAAGTAATTGACGGATTTTATAGTGTTAAATGAGCTACAGCAACCATGTACCAGTTCCAAGCTTCTTCCTTCCTTCCTTCTTCTTAAAGTACATCTCTAGCCCTTTTTATTCCAGAGCTGTAAGGGGAAAGGTATAGGAAGCACATTTCTGTTTTTAACTCTGCAATGACAAGGGCTAGAGACTTTAAAACAAAAGGAAATCTTGCAGTAGATTGCCATAATGGTATAGTGATCTGCCAATTACTGATTTTCTTTTAAAACCCTTTAAGCTGTGTGTGTTGGGGGAATGGTGGCTGCAGGGGCTGAGGGAGAAAATTAGGGGAAACACTGCTGTGTGGCTGCTATATTGCTCCTGAAATGCCTCTGCAATTACACTGGCAGCTGTAGTGCAGGGTTTTTTTTTAATGTGTGTATTCTCTGTCCTTCTGTCTTTATAGATTTTGATCCCTGCCCAGAATTGAATCCTGCATTTCCATTGCTGGGTTTTTGCAGAGATACCTGTAAGAATCACTTCGATTGCCCAGGGAATGAGTTATGCTGCAGAGGGGGCTGTAACAAACTGCACTGTACTGATCCCAATTTATATGGTGAGTTAGTAGCCTCTCTGTGATTGACTGATAAACAAGGAATAATGTGTTGGGGGCGGGGTTCAGAGTATCATCACTATCCTACCCAGGTGGCCCATAGCCACCCACTCATACTTTTAGATTTTCTGGGATTGGTCTTCTCTGCATTATACCTCTGCAGGAGGTGAGCCTTGTGGGCAGAGTCTTCTCTGTGGTGGCACCCAGTCATTGAACTCCTTTTCCTAGGAAATTCCATCTTAACATTTGATGGTCTTCCAGTGACCTGCAACACCTATCTTCCAGAAGTCTTTGAGGGAATCTGATTCCCCAAGGTTGATATATTTGTGCTAATTTTTTTTCCTGTGCTTCTCATGTATTAATATTGATTTGAGGGGTTTCTACTTTTAAGATGTTTAGTTAATGCTGAGTTGAGCTGGGTCGTGTTCTGTTATGGAGGAGTGCAGGAGAACCCAGTTTCATTTTAGGAAGGGCTGACATTCTTGGAGATGAACTGCTGTTGGTAAAGACATCTAGGCTAGGAAAATCCTGTTATTTCTTGATCAATACGTTTTCTCATCTTGTGGGAAAAATAAGAAGTCCCTCTGATGTGAGAAACACCCAGCTATTGACTATTGCATTCTGATAGGCTTCTGTAGACAGAATCCAGAACCCAGATTGGGCAGGCCTTTCTTCACTGATGGGGGAGGGGATTGAAAAGGAAGCATTTATTTATTTATTTACTTCATTTATACCCCACCTTTCCTCCCCAATGGGGACCCAAAGCAGCTTACACCATTCCCCTCTCCTTCATTTTATCCTCACAACAACCCTGTGAGGTAGGCTAGGCTCATAGAACTCATAGAATCATAGAGTTGGAAGGGGCCATACAGACCATCTAGTCCAACCCCCTGCCCAGTGCAGACCAAGATGGCTACCCATCTGAGAGGAATACACAAGTAATCTTCTATTGCAGGATCATTGGCACATATCCCACGCAAATCTCAACCCAAAGTCCTACAAGATGCAAAACACAGCAGCAGGGGAGGCCAGGAGAGTGGCACTTCTACACTCCAAAAACTTCTCCAAGGTCATCCGTAGCCAGGCACAGATCAAATCTACATGGTGGGTATATTTTTATCAAGGGGAAATGGCGAAACTCTTGGCTTTTCTACAAAACACACTGCAACATTTTGGAAAATGCAGGGAAGACAAAACAATCTAGCGATTAATCCAGCAAAGTATAAAACTATAAATCACCTGTATATTAAAAAAGAGAAAAATGATCTTTGATAAACTACTGAAACAACAATCTGCATGACAGTTGGAGAATTCTAATCTGCCCAATGAAAAGGGTTAGAGGTTTAACTTTTTGTAAGAAAAAAGAGAACTGATTTGTTGATATAACACTAAGGCAATCTAGCAATTACTAATTTCTTTTTTAAAGTCTGAAAGAGCCCTCTGGTGGTATGGGGAGAAAATACAGTTTTGAGCTAAAGAAGGAAATCGGCACCAGCAAGGGAAAGTCCTTTGACATGTGCCCCATGCCATCCACATGGTGTACAAACATACTCAAGCTGCGCTCTTCCTAAAGAGATTGTATCATAGAAGGTTTAGGAACGATCAGAGCAAAGCTGTAGATACCCCGGAAAGTAGATGACAAGGTTGTGGAGATGCTACCAAAAAAGCTGCTACTGGACCTGAATCTTGCTCTACAAAAAACACCTCTCCACTTTTGGATGTCAGACCAGAGTAAAACATGCATGTTAAAGCAACCTAACCATAATCTGTATAATTAAAATGATTCTCCTAAAAACATTGTTTCCTTTTCAAAATATACCAATATTACTACACACCATAGGAAAAAATGGCAGACAATGAGTGATTCCGCACACGTTGGATAATGCACTTCCAATCCTCTTTATAGATCATTTGGAACGGATTTTTTTGTGTGCAGAACAAAAAATCCATCTCAAACGATTGATAATGTGCATTGAAAGTGCATTATCCAATGTGTGCGCAATCAGCCAATAATAGAACATTATTTTTAGACCTAAGATTCTTCTCCTCAAGTCTTACAGTGCAATCCTAAGCAGAGTTATTCCCTTCTAAATCCATCTACTTCAGTGGATTTAGAAAGATGCCACTCTGCTTACGATGGTACCAATAGACACCTTTCTGATAAAAGAGGAATGGGAAACTCAGACCCTCCAGATATATTATGTGGCATCTCAATTATGCAATGTATAAATTGATGTGCAAAAATCTTCTTAGAAACACTAGATAACTATATAAAGTAGTATACCAAGTTCTGCATGCTAAGGGAGACCATATAGAAGCAAGAAGACCAAATCATAGCCCCTTCTTGATGGTACCATTAAAAAAATGGGATGGCTTAAAATTGTTGCTCCAGGCTTATCTCCAGTACAACCCTTCCCTCCAGCCAACTCTAAATGGACTTCTCAAAGCTGGAGATGGTAGCAGATATGTGGTATAATCAAAAAGGGGTTTATTATACTAAAACATGCCGTGCAATCAAAAAAAGATAATCAAACACCATGATATGAATACAATATTTTGCGAACACCGCAATGAATAAAAGACAAAACCCAGATCTCTTATTTATATAGAGCGATTTCTGTATGATACATGATCTTACATCTATCCTTTTGGGGGAAAGACCCAAGATATGAGAAAGTTTTGAGACCAGCAGTGGACTTAGAGAAGTATAACTGATGGAGGGAGTTTGACTCTCGAAAGCTTATACACTGGAAATCTTGTTGGTCTTCAAGGTGCTACTGGACTCAGATCTTGCTCTTCTACTGCAGACCAACGCAGCTACCCACTTGAACAGACCCAAAGTATGTGAAATAAGGAATGTGATACAATACAAGACTCGAATACATTTTTCCTTCCATTGCACACCATCCAGCATCAACATTAGAGCACTATTGTTTTAAGTTGTTTGAATGATTTTACCTAATCCCCAATAGCTTGTAACACATTCGTGGCCAATATCTGTCCACATATTTGACAAAATATGGAAAGATAGGCACATACTTTTATATGTGATGGGTGTACAATAGGATTCAATATTTTTGGGCAAGCCAGTTAAAGAAGCCACTGTGATCTGTCCCCAAACCCGAAGCTTCTGTCCTCCCTCATTTCTTTTTCCTTTTTCCTTCTGCAAAGAAAAAGTGAATGTTCAGATATCAAAAAGTCAAAGCTTTGTTGCTAATCTTGGACTTCACAACCATAATGGAAAAGTGCCAAGCACAGCAGGATTGAGCTACTGGGCCTATTTTCCCAATTATTGAAACAGTTGCTTTTTGCTCTGCCAGCTTTAATAGCTCTGTCTGTTAGCTCTCATGGACCCAGTCTAAAACTAGGACTTGGGTTCAAATCCTTGCTTTGCCATGCAACTCGCTAAGAGATTGTTACCTCTCATTGACAGGGTTACTGACACTGACGGCAAAAGCTCTGTGTGGACAACTGGATACCCCTGCTTTTACACAACAGTGTACTTATCCTGGGCATGATAAACGTGGTTCCTCCAGGGGGATGGGAGTGTTTTAATTTTTTTAATTTACAAGTAAACAGTACATATAGTACATAAGTTCTAGGCAAAATCATTTCTACAGTAATAGATTATTGAACTTTAAATATTAATAAATACCAGTGTTAAAGACAGGCATTTCAGTAACATGCTATCTTTTTGCAAATTTGCTGTCTAGCTTTTTACTTTTACAAAAGGTTACAAAAAGAGATTGGCCCCACGGGATGTTGCACTTTTTAATCCTTTTATATGCTTGACCATGGCTGCAATTTCTCAAACTTCTGCAGAGGTTTAAGGTAGAATGCTGCATGAGCCAAAAAGAGGCTAATGTGATAACGCCCTTATGTGGCTGATAGCACGATTGTCTCCATCAATAAGGTGGGAGAGGCAGTCAACATTCTGAACTCTCACCTGAGTTATGAAGTCAAGAATGGTCAGCCTCACTTTGCCACAATTTCCTTGTAGAGTGTCTGGCTTGTACAACTCCTGGTCCAAAATTAAGAACTTTCCACGTTTCCAGCCAGAATGGTTTAAAGGTGCATACTTTGTTAACCCTCATTCCCCACTGGTTTACTCTCTGCCCTTTTCTTCAGCTTACCCCCTCTATCAAGTGATTTCTGCTCAGATGTGTTCTGTTTCTGATTCCTACTCAGATTTCAAACTACTGGCCTACATTTACACTCTGGTCTGACCACTGGTCTATTGAGGTTAGTTTTACTTTGATGATCAGCAGATCTCCGTGTTTTCAAGCGGAAGACTTTCATATCACTGGCTACCTGATCCTGTCTTAACTGGAAATACTGAAGACTGAATTTGGAACCTTTTGCCTGCAAAGTGGATGCTCCGCCACTAAGCTGCAGGATGTTACCATCTTGCTCTTAAACGCATACAGCTCCCTCTTCTAGAGACTAGTACAGTTTGGTGTAGTGGTTAAGAGCGCAGGACTCTAATCTGGGGAACCAGGTTTGATTCCTCACTCCTCCACTTGAAGCCACCTGGGTGACCTTGGTTAAGTCACAGCTCTTAGCCTCTCTCAGCCCCACCCACCTCACAGGGTGTTTTGTTGTGGGGATAATGATAACATACTTTGTAAACCGCTCTGAGTGGGTGTTAAGTCATCCTGAAGGGCAGTATATAAAGCGAATGTTATTATGATTATTATTCTCTTAACCAAGATGACCTTTCACTGTCTTCTCAGAAGTTACACTGCTCATGAACATTCTGTTACTGAGCATTCCCCATTCAGAATGTATAAGGACATTTTACAACACATTCACATCAAGGATAGGGCTCACTCACAAAAGCCAGGCTTTAGGTTATCACATCTAAGACTTTTTAAAATATGGTTCAGCATTTCCAACTTAGCAGACTGTGCAGAGATATCGAGTACCACATGGCAGAAGTCCAGTACAAAGCCTAGTACTGCACACTTCGCAGGCATCTGGATCAAGGTGGGTTGGCGCTGCTTGTGTTACTCGATCTCACAGCAGTGTTTGACACGGTCGACTATGATTTGTTGGCCAGCCGCCTCACCGACGTGGGGATTAGGGGGACAGCCTTACAGTGGCTGATCTCCTTTCTCCAGGGTCAGGGACAGAGGGTGGCGCTCGGGGGAGATCTATCGCCCGTCACCCTTTGGTGTGCAGGGTTCCGCAAGGGGCGATACTCTCCCCGATGTTATTTAACATCTACATGCGCCCCCTCGCCCAGTTGGTGCGGAGGTTTGGGCTGGGCTGTCATCAATACGCGGATGACACCCAGCTTTTTCTGTTGATGGATGGCCGGGCAGACACGGCCCCAGACAATCTGGCCAGAGCTTTGGAGGCTCTGACGGCATGGTTGAAACAGAGCAGGCTGAAACTGAACCTGGTGAAGACAGAGGTCCTGCAGCTGGGATGGGGGCTGCCAGATGTTGGGATCCAGCTCCCTGCCCTGGATGGGACACCACTGGCAACTTTGCCAGTGGTGAAGAGTCTGGGCGTGCTCCTGGATGCCTCCCTGTCGATGGAGGCCCAGGTCACGGCGGTTGCCAAGTCTGCATTTTTCCATCTTTGTCAGATCAGGCAACTTGCTCCCTACCTGATGCCCCAGGACCTGGCTACAGTGATCCATGCAACGGTCACCTCCAGGCTAGATTACTGTAACTCACTCTACGCTGGGTTATCCCTGGGCCTGATCTGGAAACTACAATTGGTCCAGAATGCGGCAGCGTGGGTCCTGACTGGTCTATCCTACCAGTCACATATCACTCCTGTTGTGCAGCAGCTGCACTGGCTTCCGGTTGAATTCCGAATCAGGTTCAAGGTATTGGTTCTTACCTTTAAAGCCCTGAGTGGGTTGGGACTGGCATATCTTTGGAACTGCCTCTCCCTGTATGTTCCCCGGAGACCATTTCGATCAGTGGATAAATGTTTACTGGTGTTCCCCAGCCCTAAGGAAGCCCGCCTCGCTTCAACCAGGGCCGGGGCCTTTTTAGTCCTGGCCCCATCCTGGTGGAACGCTCTGTCAATGGAGACCCAGGCCCAGTGGGACATATTATCGTTCCGCCGGGCCTGTAAGACAGAGCTGTTCCGCCAGGCATTTGGTAGTTGAAGGGGGTGGTGCCGTGTCGGCCTCCCACCTTTGGGGTGGGGGGGTTCTCCCCACCATTGCACCTGGTTAATTTATTTCATTATTGTTTTGTATGTTGATCTTAGAATTGTTTTCTTGTTTTTATTGATTTTAACTTTTTCACCGCCCAGAGCTCCTGAGGATGGGCGGTATATAAATTGAAATATAAATAAATAAAAATAAAACACATAACACCGGTATTGCGCCAGCTGTATTGGTTACTGGTGGAGTACTGAATCAGATTCAAGGTTCTGGTATTAACCTATATTATAGGTCCTATAAAGCCCTATGCGGACTGGGACCAGCATATCTACGGGACCGCCTCTCCCTGTATGAGCCCTGGAGGATGCTTTGATCCAGTGACAAACAGCTGCTGCTAGTCCCTGGCCCCAGGGAGGCCAACCTAGCATCGATCAGAGCCAGGGCCTTCTCAGTCCTGGCTCCAACCTGGTGGAACGCTCTGTCTAAAGAGATCTGGGCCCGACCAGATTTGCTATCCTTCCGCCGGGCTTGTAAGACAGAGCTGTTCTGCCAGGCATATGGTTAACACCCTTGGGCCTCCCTGCCGGCCACCTAGAGATAGCCATGCCCCTACAAAGGGAATCTACCACCCGGCCTTTGCCAAATATCTCTGAAGGTAGTTGGGTGGTGGTCGCTGGAGAAATTTGCTGCTATATGTTTTTAAAATCTGCTGCTGTGGTGCTTGGTTGGGCATTTTTAAATATTTAAGGAGTTTTATTGATTTTTAAAGGTACATGTATTTTATATTATTGTACAAATTGTAATCTGCCCTGAGCCTGCTGATGCAAGGACATAACAAAAGGGAGTCAAAGCACTTTAAAAAAGCAAGCTTTATTGAATTACAAGTGCAACTCAACGGCAGAGGCCGTCCCTGGCATTCCTGTTAAGTGGATGCTTGGTATCTTGTGCTAAGAAGGAACAGGCCATTTGTTAGCATCGTACCGCATGTTTGACAGAAGAGGACAGAGAGGGAGAGAAACTTGGGACACGACTGGTTGGCAGGCCGAGGGGGAGGAGCTTGTTGAGGGTAAGGCGGCCAGGGCCTATATTGCTCAGGGCCTCAGCTTGCCCAGAAGTGAGCATCAGCCTGCGCCAACTCCAAAAGCTGTTGCTCCAGGAATTCAGCATCTTCAGGGAAGCGGTCACGGAAGGACCTGATCAATCCTGCAGCGTTGCTGTCATATTGCACCAATACTACATTCTCACCTGCAAAGAGAAGGAGAGAATTGCTAGAAGGCCAGCACAGCTATGTTGGAAAAGGCACTGTCATGGACAGTTCAGAAGGCTGTTAAGAGAAATGGCACAGCCTTACAACAGAGGATTATGTATCTGAACAGTTGACACTCCCTTTTCAAAGGGGTAGTTGCCTGCAGCATATACTTGTTGATCCAAAAAAGTGCGTCAGCAGAAGAGTTCCAGACTGGCCCTGCTGCATGTCCTCAACCAGGGACTTCTTTAAAAAATCAGATGATAACCATGTGGCAATTTCACAGCCAAATGTCCTAAACATTTGGAAGGGGGGGGAGAAAGAGGAATCTGGTCTGGAGTCAGCAGAAGCTCTGCTCCTTGGAGTCCATGCATCAGAAGGAATGCATTACTTTCTCAAAAATGATTGTCGTCGGGTAAAGATCATCCATACTGCATGTGATACAGTCTGCTTTATTTATTCCATCAGCTGTGGCAAGTCAACGCTGTTATTTGCATTTATTTGACTGCACTCGTAACCCATCTACATGTTGATTGAGCACATGGGGCAAGTGAGCACATGTCTTGCCACTGCACTATTGCTGAGTCATCTGCATGATGCAAATGCGCAAAAGTGTTCACACGTACGGCTCTTCCCCATGATCTCTGACATTTGCAAAGCAGTCTCGATCATGGGGAAGGAGCGTATGCACAGAGGCGCCTGCACATTTGCACCGCATGGACAGCACAGAGGCAGGGCCTGCATGCTCATGACCTGCTTTTCTAGCCTGAAGAGTCTTTCAGCACACAGATAGGCCACCTGCACAAGGCTTCAATTACAGGGGGGTGGGGAGGTAGTGTTTTTGTTTCTCTTTATTAAAGAATACTGACTGATTCATCAGCAGTGGTTGACGAGGATTTTTCTGCAATTGTTTTCATAGCGTTTCTTCATGTATACATGCATATCGTTTTTGTCACATTGTTCTTCAATGTCACGATCCTGCTTTAGTGTAGGTATTATACCATTTCTGGTGCATTCTCTGATTTTATTCTATTGTTTGTTGCATTGATAGACTTTTCTTATTGCATTGTTTTTAACTGGGTAATCCACCTCGAGTCTCAGTGAGAAACTCAAGACTATAAATGAAATAAATAAAAACAAATTGTTGGGGTTAGTTTCATGGAGTTTTTGAGCTGTCCTTAAAGGCTATTCAATGAAAGGGCAAAGGAGACATTTATCAAAATGGGATACCTACCGTGTGCCTTCTTTTCTGAGTTATGTAAAAACTGTTTCTGATCTGAAGTATGAGAGTGTCTAACCCATTCTGTCTCTCTCATTCTAGATTAATGCCTTCATCCTTTGGGCCCCTGACTACAGAATTGGCCACGGACCCTCCCAGGGAATGAGGCAATTAGAAATTGGAAAGTGGGAGTATTCCCCTTTCAGATCTCTCCCCTACCATAATACAGAAGAGCCAAGCTGCTCTGTAAGCATGGAGGCAGCTACTGACTTCTGTGTATATCTTAGGATGGTTTTCATCCCAGTAGTAAAGCTGGAGCAACTAGACACCCATCCAGATCCAGTTTACCAAGAAATTCTTGGGATACAATAGCAGGAAAAAGGGTTATGAGCTCTTGTGAGTGCCACGGACACCTTTAGTATTGCACAATATGTAGCCCAATCTGCCCCGCCCCTCACACACACTACGGGTCAAATGATGCCAGAGGTGCCCCTTATGATATATTGTTGAGCTGAGGTGCAATCAGAGGGCTGAACCCCTTTCTCATCAGCATAAAGATCAATGGAGGCTTTGGCCATTCCCTTAAGCGCCTGGCTCTCCAGCCCTTGTACAGGTCAGAATATGGCCTTGTCTAGTTGCTAGCCAGGCATGGATACCAAAACCAATTAATCCATTCCAAAGCAGATAGGTATGACACAGAGTCCCTGGAGCCCTTACCTTCCAGGCGGGTATTTGCTTGTACGAACAGCTTGCGAGCCTCTTTGCGCAGGAGCACGGTCTGGCGCAGGGTTAGGAAACGTTCTGGCTCATCGTCCGTCACTGCAGAGTACGCCTCGTACAGTGCACGCCCACCTACCACGTCTGCCGTGGACTTCAGCACCTTCAAGATGAACAAAGCAATGGCAGAACAGGACTGCCGCACCGTCTCCTGAAGCCCACCCCCATGATCAACTTCTCCCACCTGTTCCTCATTTAACCCTGTTCTTCTGGTCTGTATCTAAACACACCGGTGGATTCTGGAGTTGCAACATTTAATCAACTGAAGCTTCGTTAATTAATTGGTCCAGCCAAGAGTGAGCACATTTGTTTATTTTTCAGGTCTTTTTTTCCCCCCTGGTGTGTTACTGTGGTGAGAAGCAAACAACACCCACCCCAAGGACTACAAAAGGGAGGGGAAATATGACTGTCAGGGGTCAGGCAACCGAGGGTCACAAGATAACCGTGCCATCTTTGTCCAGAAGCAAGGATTAATCAGATATGAATTCTCACTTATTCCAACGCTATCAATCCCACTTCATCCTATGCGTGTCTTGTCTGTTTAGAATCACAGAACCATAGGGCTGTGTAAGGGACCTCTAGGGTCATCCAGTCCAATTCCCAGCACAATGCAGGAACTTCACAACTACCCCCCAAGTTCCCCAGTGGCCCCTGCTCCATGCCTAGAAGATGGCAAAACACCTCCAGGATCCCTAGCCAAACTGGCCTGTGGAAAATTGCTATCTGATCCCAAGGTGGCGATTGGCATTACCCTGGGCATGTAACAAGGCAAGATCTAAGCACTGATATTACCCATTCTGCCCTCCCCCTCATGATCTGCCCAGATGCACAGAATCAGCATTGCTGTCAGATGGACATCTACCCTCTGCTTAAAAACCTCCAAAGAAGGAAAGCCCACCACCTCTCAAGGAGATGGGAGGTCAGGGACCGCTCTGTCAGGAAGTTCTTCCTAATGTTTAGCTGAAAACTCTTTTGATTTAATTTCAAGCCGTTGGTTCTGGTCTGACCTTCTGCGGCTGTGGAAAACAACTCCTCACCATCCTCTATATGACAGCCCTTCAAGTACTTGAAGATGTTTATCATATCACCTCTCAGTTGTCTCCTCTCCAGGCTAAACATACTGAGCTCCTTCAACCTTTCCTCATAGGACTTGGTCTCCAGACCCCTCACTATCTTTGTTGCCCTCCTCTGGGTACATTCCAGCTTGTCTATATCCTTCTTAAAGTGTGGTGCCCAAAACTGAACAAAATACTCTAGGCGAGGCCTAACCAGAGCAGAGTAGAGTGATCCCATCACTTCTCATGATCTAGCAAGGTCAGTTTAGTAAGCTTCAAGGTTGGGCCTACCCCTCTTAATTTATGTGACTTGATTTGAGATAACTGTTTGAAAAGCGGACCTAAAGGAATAAATAACAAGATTCCTACTCCTTTTGTCCCAAGCGATGACCTTTTCTCCTTCAGAATGAGTCGTAGCTTTTATGTATAAATGATACATTCTCACTACATCCTTCAATGCTTTTAAGACTCCTATACAGTGGGGCTTTGATAATGTGAACGTTCAAAACAGATTACCAAGGGCCTGTCTGTTGATTAATTTGTACAGAAGAAGGAAGAGATGGGGTTAATGCTTATTAGACAATCCTGCCCCCTAATCCCAGATGTGTTCAACTAGGCCTGAGATGCTTAGAAGTGAAAGAAATGCACTTGTCACATGCTCAGAGAGACTGCTAGTATTCCCTCTTCTTCATGCCCAGCCTCCCAGAGCTGAAAATAAGCATCTGGGATAGAGACTTGACTCAGAATGAATCCCAACTGTTTTTTGGTTCCACTGTATGGTTTAAGCAGTTCAACAGCCTTGCCTAGATCAGGTGTGGAGACAGCCACTTGTCTTGGCTGGCTGTGGGCGGAGGGTGGTGGTGATGGTGGAAAATGTCCTCTGAACAAACCATCTTATGCAAGAGGAGCAGCCTGTTTCATTTCTGGATCGCTATAGTGAGTGTGGGTGAGCCTAGAAAGAAGCTAGTAAAGCCTTTGACCAAGCTGCTGTCACAGAAGCCCATGGAAGCCCCACTTCCAAAGTTATTCTCCCTCCCAGCTTCCTGCTTCGTGCCAGAACCCACAGCTCTGAGACAGGCAGACTCGGGCCTCCTCTACACAGCACTGGAGGTACCCTCTCCTATCTCACTACCGCCTACCTGTAGCTTGCAGAGGAAACGCTTAAGAGCAGGCTTCCCCACCCTGGTGATCTTGCTGCGATCCAGGGAGATGATTGCATCCGGCTTGCCGTCCGTTCCTGTGATGCGATGGAGTGACACCAGCCCTTTACCAGCCTCCAGGAGAACCCTCAGGATGACGAAGCGAGCTTGCATGTGAGCCTGGGCTCAGGAAGAAGGAATGCAGGGAGGAAGCAAACACATGATGCTGCCTTATTCTGAGTCAGACCGTTCGTCTAGCAAGATCAGTATCACCTACTCGGGCTGAAAGCGGCTCTCCAGGATCTTAAGCAGAGGTCTTCCCCACCACCTACTATCTGATCTTTCTAACTGGAGATGCTGGGGATTGAACTCGGGGCCTTCTGCGTCTAAAGCTATTGCTCTTTTACTGAACTACGCCCTCCATAAGAGGAAACCCAGAGGATTTAGGATTCCCGGGCCCCAGTCCCACCCATAAGAATATACAATTGGCTTTGTGTGATCAGACCACATTGCCACTGACAGTAGTCAGTCATTTTCCGAAGCCCAAAAACCATAATGTAATAGACACCCTAGAGCAGTTCCTGCTTAATAAATAAGACTGGTCAAATGTTTGCCTGGATAGTCCTGTTTCCCAGCTGCTGTCTGAAAGCCCTTCTAGAAGGGGCCAAGCAGACCCCCCTAGGGAGGGAGTCCCTGGAATTCCATGCCCATGCTGGAAGGGCCCCATCAGGTGTGACCAGCCTTCTCACCTCAGTCGGTGGAGCCATATGTTTACTGCAGAGCCTCGAAGGAAGGGCAAGAGTCTGAGACACTAGTGGGGGGTGGGGGTGGGGGTGACGCTCACACCATTAATCATACAAGAGATCTTTGCCACATCATTGAGCTGCACAAACTGAAAAGTGTATCCATTCTATTAAAAAGAGAAGCGGAGTCTCTAGTGCCATCCAGAACCAGTTCATGGATTGATATTTGTATCCCATTCCCCACTCCATGGGAACTCAAAGCAGCTTCCATTTTATCATCACAACAACCCTGTGGGGTAGGTTAGGCTGAGCGTCTCTGACAGGCTCAAGGTTACCCAGCAAGCTTCCATGGCAGCGTGGGGAACTGAACCTGTATCTCCCAGATCCTGGTCCAGCACTAGCCACTGCACCACACAAACCACTTAGCATTTTGTCTCTGGTGGGGAGGAAGGGGTAGAGAAGGTTCCTCCAACTCCCCTTGTGGGTTAGAATGCAACAGCCCCTCCCCGCAACATACACAGTGGTGAGGAAGAAATGAGTTCTCACAACCAGGAACTAGGCTGTAAGAGCGCCCTATCCTACCTGGCGCCACGTTCCTGATTCCGGGGTGTAGAACTCGAGTGCCAGCAGCCCAGCACGCACCATGTTCAGCCAGTTAATATACATCACATCCACGGCATCTTCACCTCTGAGGTCAAAAATCCTGTTGAAAAATGGGAGGAAAGATTACAGAAGAAAAAAGGGGTCAGAGGAGCAGAACAGCAGTCACTTCTAACATGGAAGCAAAGTGCTCCCCTAACTCCATCTTGAGAGCCTAGCTTGTAAGGGTAAGGGCAGCTATTATGCCCATTTTGCAGATGAGAAAAACTCAGGCTGAAGAGTGACTTGGCTGTGCAAGGTAAGACTAGAGTGCAGCTCTTCCAGAGGCAGGTCTCTAGCTACTGGAACGCACAGGTGCTCAAGAAGACTTTGTAGCAACGATGCCTTCCTGTCCCAGCGGACACTCCCAGTGCCCAGTAGCCCATAAGGAGGCTAAAGGAAATGCAGCATTTTGAAAAAACTTACCTAAATATTTCCTAAAGGGCTTATTTTAAAGGGCCAAGGCTCAGTGACAGCATCACCCCACTTTACCTCCAATAGTCCTAATGGTCTAGCAGTTAAGAGTGTCAGACTCAGGCTGGTGACCCCTGGCTTCAAACCCCCACTTGGCCAGGAAACTCAGTGGCTGACCTTGGCCTGCTCTTTGGGCGTGACCCACCTCATAGGGTTGTTGTGAAATTAAGTTGGGAGGAGGTGCTATGTATGCTGCCCTGAGTTCTTTGGTGGAAGAGCAGGCTAGAAAGAAATAGTTAAAATAAGAAGCTCCCACTTCTACCATCTTGCCCTTTAATGATACTTCCCTCGGCCCCAGTCTAAATGCAGCCCTGCACCCTTCGTGCCACTGGCGTCTCAGGCACTCACCGCAGCACCTCCTTGTTCAAGCAGAGGTACAGCCCCACGCATTCAGCCCGACACTCCTCATAAGTTGACGCCACACTTGAAAATTTGCTATCCCAAGTCTCGCCACCCCGGTACCAACTCCGAACCTGTGTGAACATTAAAACACTCAGAGGCTAGATCTCCTTACATGCCAGAGTTAGGTAAAGTGGGTCCAGCAATCCCAAACTCTTAACTAAACAGGGGGAAATATTTCAAATACGATAAAAATACACTGTGTTTTAAAAAATGAAGGGAAGAGGAGGAACAGAAGTACTTTCTACCTCCAGATTGTTTATAAGGATTTGCATAATCTATAAAGGTACAAGCACCAAGTCATTACTGACCCATGGGAGGACATTGCATTACGATGTTTTCTTGGCAGAATTTTTACGGGGTGGTTTGCCTTCCACCGTCATCTACACTTTACCCCCAGGAAACTGGGTACTCGTTTTACCGACCTTGGAAGGAGGTAAGGCTGAGTCAACCTTGAGCCGGCTATTTGAACTCAGCTTCCGCCAGGATTGAACTCAAGTTGTGAGCAGAGCTTGGGCTAAAGTACTGCGGTTTACCACTCTGCGCCACAGAGCCCCGTGGCACAGGGTCTAAACTGCTCTGCAAAATGGGGGGCACAACTCTGCCACCTCCCGATTACAGGAATCCTGATTTAGCACTCCTGTAGCATTTGGAATTTAACCAGATATCTGTGCAGCCATACATTCTTAAGGAAAACAACCTACAATTTTTGAGATGCCCAAGTCAGGGTTCCATCCCAAAGTCCACATTCCATGCCAGTGCACAGAAGAATATTAGTACACGTGCAAGCATATTAGCTCTGTTAGTATTATGGGAGCGCCTGTGCGAGAAGGAGAAAAAAGGGATGGAATCACAGCATAAAGTCTCCCAGAAGCCCACCAGGTTTCTAATTCCCCTTTCCAACCTCCCACCTCACCCTTGCAAATCCTCACCAGTTCCCCTGTCTCTGGATTGATCACTGCATCCCGGTCGAAGTTGAACGCACCTGAGTCATCCTGCCAGGAAAAGGGACACTGTTTAGTTTAGAGCAAAAATGTAGGTGGGCAGCCATGTTGGTCTGCAGTAGAACAGCAGGAATGGAGTCCAGCGGCACCTCAGAGACCAAAAAGATTTTCCAGTGGCACCTTAGAGACCAACAAGATTTTCAGAGTGTAAGCTTTTATGAGTCAGAGCTCCCTTGTGAAAGCTTACACTATGAAAATCTTGTTGGTCTCTAAGGTGCCATGGCACGCAAAATCTAGCTTAGAGCAGAGGCTATCTTCTCAGTGGAAGCAGCATCCATGTGCCTGAGCTGTTCAGTTCAGCCTGTCCACGCGTGACACCGTGCTGAAAAGGGATCTCTGACCACAGAAAACTAGTGTGTCAGGGAGAAGGACTTGAGCATAGCCTTCTCCCTGACTTATTAGTGTTCTTTGTACATGGATTCTTCTTTTTTTGTTTTTGCATGGAGGAGCATCCAGTCATGTGAGCTCTACCTGCAGTCCAGAACTACCCAGAGGCAAGTTGGCCAACTAAACTACACTAGAGTCATTCAGAAAATCCTTGCTAGTTTGACTAGTGCATGGGGGTGGAGGTGGTTCTTTCCCCTGACTATCAAGGCTAAAGACTTGCAAGCAGCACCCAGATTTAGGCAACTCTCAGATTAAAGAGAAGAGGAAGACTGGCAGCTTTTCAAATGGAATTAGACCAGTGGCCTCCTAGCCTCCAAAAGTCCATCCTGGCTGAAACTGATTTTCCAGGTCTTTCCGATGAAAGATACATGGGCAGCCCAGTTGGAAGATGCCAAAGTTGAACCAGTTTGACTGCACATGTTAATCTACATTCACAGCCCCCGCATCCTTTCCCTTCTTGCCTCTCCAACTCCACCCTACCCTAACCTCCTGGTTAGAGAGACAAAACATGGAGAGCAAAGGTTGCTGTAGTGTTAAAGAATTTTTAGACCCCATTTTATAAAATCTTGTTCTGAGCACACATTCAAAGCTAATAGCACACAAAATATGTAAACAAGTAAGAAAGCCTTGCTCCAAGTGTTAAAATTCTTTCTCTGAGATATCCTGCAGGTCACACAGGTCTCCAGTGGATGAGACAGGTTGCTGAGCAAAGTATAAACTTTTTTTTGTTTTGGTTATTCTAATCAGGTAAGTAAAACTTCAACTTTGATTACATTCTTTCCTCTAGAGAGTATCAGCTGTACGGCTCCAGCTTCTCAAATGTCTGTGTAATTCATTTGTCACTCAGGCTTGTCACATGTCATGTATTCTTGGGAAAAGTGCCATCCTGACGGGTGTATGCGTCATTTTGACAGGGTGTTGACACTAACCTTCTGATCTTTTATTCTGTAAACAATTAGCAGTTATCCTGTAAACAAACAGCATGAAGGGTATTTAAAGCCCTCCAATGGAACTGGTCTTTACACGTCTCTCCGAAATGAAGGATGTGTCATGGGGTTATTAAATAAACAATAAACCCATTTTTCTTCTGTAATCACTGTGTTTGGTGACTTGAAAGATATATATGGGTAACTGGTAATAGGGGACTTATGAACTGGCAGCAGAGTACTATTACAAAAATTATCATGTAGCAACCCAAAATGCCACACAAAAATCAAATCCCCCCTTACTTTTTTTGGGGGGGGGATTAATCCCCCTTTTTAAAAAAATTGTGGTTTTCTACAAACCTGGAAAGTGGTTCCTGCATTTGCAAAAGATATGCCGTAGCCCTGAGCAGCCCCACGTAGTGCTTTTTTTAAAAAACGTGCCTGGTAGGGTCATGTGCCATTATCAGATATGTGATAGCAGTATGGGGTGGTGGCTACAGTGCTGGACAGGAACCATTTGCTGGCTGTAAATCCCTGTTCAGGGTCAGACCAGGGGGTTGCTATTTTATTTTGGTTTTAATTGGATTTTTTAAAAAAAACTGTTATTGTAAGCTGCATTGAACCACATGGAAAAGCGGAGTATAAATGTTTTAATAAAGTAAATAAACTCACCACGTGACCATGCAATCTGTCAGCCTAATTTAATTTACTGGGCTGCTAGAAAGATAAAATGAGGGGGGAGGCAAGTAAGCTGCGGTGAACTCCTTGGAAGAAAGGTGCCGTTTTGAATTTTTTGAAAGACCTTCAAATTACATCTTTAAGTAGGTTGCAATTCCCATATTCCACCTCAAAAGATCTTTTTCCTGCATTCCACCAAATGACAATGATGCGCAAAGATGTGAAAACGGAAACATTCGTGTGAAATGTGCATTGCTGTACCAGAGGCCTGCAGTGTGCCATGCTCTCTCTCTCTCTCTCAAGCAAAATGCCCACCTGGACAAAAAGCTTCCCGCTGCCGTGGCCCAGGAGTTCGTGAAGTCCAACCTGCACCTCAAAGGAGGGCCCCTTCCACTTGATGTAGAGGTCCTGCAATAGAACGCCACCGATCACACTGAGGGCAGAAGCACCTTCTTCCATGACAAGGAGGCTCGGCTCAGTGGTCCAGTCTTCCCCAAGATTCTACTACCTACAGCAGAGCTTGCTCAGCAACTGTGATACAGCTTCCTACACTTTCTGGTGGAAAGTTGAGAGATCAAGATGGGTAGCCGTGTCTGTAGCAGTCTGTCTGTAGCAGTAGAAAAAAGCAAGAGTCCAGTAACATCTATAAGACTAACAACATTTGTGGCAGGGTATGAGCTGTCGTGAGTCACAGCTCTGATATCTGAAGAAGTGAGCTGTGGCACATGAAAGTTCATGCCCTACCACAAATTTTGTTAGTCTTATAGGTGATCCTGGACTCTTGCTCTTTTCTAACGGTGGAAAGCTGAAATCCTTTTTTTAAAATTTAAAAAGGCCTGTAACTGTTGTAAAATTTGTTTCAGTGGTATAAATGACTTCCTTCACACACAACAGATAAAAATGCCAAATTTTGCCCCCATCCAAAGCCGAATCATTGTATTGGTGAAAGAAAAAAAAAAGGTCTGCAGAGCAGAAGTTTCATAATTCTATTGTCAAACAGTAAACATTAATAGAAAGCCTTACGAACCAGGAATCTTTTACATGCTGCGAGGTTCAGGAGCATCTCTGCCCCTGTCATTGGCAGCTCCCTTATTCATCACACATTTTTATCCTACTTGAGCTTGCAGATCCTCAGAACTGGGAAAGGGAGAGTTTGCAGCAACTGGCTTCTTTCCATTCAGCCTCTCGGCACAGCCTGGAGAAAGCTGAGCCCCCTTCTCTCTGGCCTTCTTCTAAGCCCCTTAGGAGGCTAATGCAACAGGCTGCACGTGCTCAGTCAATCCCCCTGAAGTCTTGAAGAACTAGCAATTTCCTATCTTGGCTGCATCTGCAGCCTCTTTCCCCCTCATTGCCCTGGCCGGGCTAAACTGCGGGCAATGATTGTTGCATTACTGCTGTTGCAGCATGTCTCCTTATTGCCACTGTCGGGTGGGCATCCCCGTTGCTGGCACTGTGGGTTCCCAAGTGAGCATCCTGTGACTCCTAGGTAAGTCCAGGGACAGTGCTGGCAATGGTGGTGGGCCCTCTGCTGGGCACATGCCCTGCAAAAAGTCAGCTGGGAAAGCACATGATGTGCATTCCATTCCACCAATGGGAACTGCCCCAAGAGCAACCCCGCTGCATCGGAACAATGCTCCATCAAGTCCAGTCTATTTCCCATTGTGGCTGACCAGATGCCCTGGAAGGTCCATGAGGTTTGCCAAGTACAGGAAGGAAGCCCATTGGCTAACCATCCATGTCACAGTCACCTGAGACCAAGCCACCATCTGCTTTGGCCAGCTTGAGAACACAGCACCTCTTTCTTGAGATGTTCTGTGTTGTTTTCAGTTAAACAATATTTGTCTGTTTAAACTGCACTGCAGGTTTCTGTAAGCTGCTTTGGGTCCCCACTGGGAAGAAAACAGGGTAAAAATGCCCCGGTTAGTTGTGGTTTGCTGCAACTCCTTTATTCACAAACCCGTGTGGCTGAGTAGTACCGCCCCTTGCAGGCACAAAAGACACTCCTATAGAGGATGGGTGTGGACCTTTTGGGGAGGCAAAAAGGAGATAAACTAGGTTTAATGCCCAAACCAGTATGGCACTCACATCCAGTAGGTGGGCCAGAATTTGCTGTGCAAGCCTCAGTCTGCAATTCAGACACACTCAGACAGACGCTGCAGGTTTCCAGGCTAGCAAGCAGCCATCCTCCCTGCAACTATGTGGCCTCGTGAGCTCAGGGAAGGGACCATAATTCTATGCAACGGGGCTGCTGCAGATATAGCAGAACCCCAGAGCATCCTTATTCCTAGGCAAAGGGGAGGGGGCTACATCCCTGCAGCTGTTAAATAAGATGATCTGTTTTGGAGGACAATGCACAAGCCTGCCTCAACAAGCTCCCACCAGCTCACACACCTTGTCCTCCTCTGCAAGGAAAGTCAGCTTCTCCTTTTGCGTCGAATAAGCCACTGACAGCACGTTCCCCAAGGAGACATTCTTGAAACCATCTTTCTGGCGGATATCGTCATCTGAAAACACAAATGTATGAAGCTGCCTTGTACAAAGCTAAAGAGCTGGTCTACCCGCGGCTCAGGATCGTCTGCTCTGAATGGCAGCTGCTCTCCAGGATTTCAGCCAGAGAAAGGCCTTTCCCCCAACACCTGCAACTC
Organism: Eublepharis macularius; assembly: GCF_028583425.1. Lineage (NCBI taxonomy): Eukaryota > Metazoa > Chordata > Lepidosauria > Squamata > Eublepharidae > Eublepharis > Eublepharis macularius. The sequence continues at coordinate 225,306,163 of NC_072790.1, forward strand.
ACAACCTTTTAAATGGAGAAGCCGGGGAATCAAACCTGGGACTTGCTGCAATGTAATGTCGAGAGTAGTGGACAAGGCCTGATGACTAGGCTGCCTGGGGCACCACAGGACAAGAGGAGGCAGAAACTCATCACTCCCCTTTCCACGTACAAACAGATAATTCTGCAACAGCTGCAGGATTCAGAACACCCAAAGGTCCCTTCCAAATGGGTTGTCAGTCCAGGATGCTGCCCTCCTTTCAAAGCACTTATTTTGGCCCTATCCTAGCTGGGGACTTTCCTCTGGCGAAGAACCACATAAAATTTAAAAGCAACTGAAAATGAGAGGTGCCAGGGCTCAGGTCAGCCATTCTGTTACCAGTAAACCCAAACAGGCAAGGACAGTGCCATCTGTGCCTGCAATCAAGATGGTTAGCCGTGTTTGTCTGTAGAAGTAGAAAAGACCAAGAGTCTGGTAGCACCTATAAGACTAACAAAATTTGTGGTAGGGTGTGAGCTTTCATGAGTTCAGGTTGAGAAGTGAGCTGTGGCTCATTAAAGCTCATACCCTACCACAAATATTGTTAGTCTTGTAGGAGCTACTGGACTCTTGCTCTTTTCTACTGTACCTATAATCATTAGCTCAGAGGGAAAGAAGGCCTAAGATGAGCCAAGGCGACCAGAGAGCAGATAGTTCAGGGAGGGAACCTTGAACAACCATCCTGCAGCAAGAGAGAGTTGCTGACCGGGGCCTTACAGTTTGGGATGTTGATGCCGGCAGGAATCCCGCTACCAGCGAAGGTCAGGACATCCAGCGAAGTGAAGTCAGGCTTCAGGAAAGCGTCTTTCTCAAAAGCACGAGGCCAGGGCAGTTCCTCCAGCAGACGCTCTGCTGCTGCCACCAGCCGAGCAAATTTGGCACTCATGGCTTTGTTCACAACAGCCACAAATCCTGGGGAAAGAAAACATGCCAGTGACCGGGCAACACAGGCCCATTTCCTTCATCTCACTACTCATCTCATTGTCTTACAGCGCACTCCAACAAATGTTAGCTTGCAAGCAAGTGCCAAAATTTTAAGGACTTACACCTAGATAAACATGCACAGGATTTCAACCTTGCAATAGAAAATACTTCCATTTCATCTCCCTACAAGCCGGTGAGTAGTGATGCATGCATCCTAAGTTACCCGGGAAGGCTCACTGCAAAGATTTAAAACTGGCTCTCCCCCATCCAACTGGGTCTCCTCTATCCAAACTCATCACTGTACTCATTTCAAAATATAAGCAGGGCTCTACACATCCCTTGACTGCACTGCCCAAGCATAGAATCTAATACTAAATGAAGAATTCCACAATCAATGGAAAGTCAGCCATTTACTTGTGTTTCTAAAAGCAGGTTTCTAGCCATCAAGACAGGCTTGCAAGTGGAGAGCTCTGCAGGAATCTTACCCCTGCACTACCTAAGATAGGATCAGTTTGCAATAAAGGCAAATACAAGCCAATGTGCTTGATTCACACAAAATTTGATTTTATAGTCAATACAAGACTATGTATTTTATTGTATTTTATGACTGTTGTACCTTGTCCTGAGCCCACTTGTGGGGAGGGCGGGTTAAACACCGAATAAACTAAACTAAACTATACAAAGCCCTGTACTTTTAAAAACAAGGCACCGAAGCACCCCTCCATGCCTCCAATCTGTTGCAGAAATGCCCTCAAGATACTTTGCAGGCAAATAAAAGAACGGGCCACTTCAACTTCAAAAGGAGTGTACAAGTGGAGAACTAAGAGGAAGTTCAGGGCCAAATCCACTCCCACTTATCTGCCCCAGCCGGCTCACCAAACCAGGGGAGCAGTGGCTGTCACAGTGAGACTGCCAGGCAGTTCCCCTTTCAGCATCCAGGGGATGATGATCACTGGCCCACAAGATCTTCCTCAAAGCAGTCCTCCAGTAAAAACTAGTTGTTGACCTGAGTATGAGGGCTTTTCTACCTTGCTGAATGTACTAAATACTAACAGGATGCTAGTAATATACATACAAGATGGTCCCCCGCACTTCTCGTTAAGCCAGGCCAGTTTTTCTACCTCAGGGAGGTTTGACAGCCCAGCCCCAAACACTTCATTGCAAAAGCCAGTTTGGTGTAGTGATTAAGAGAGGCGGGACTCTAATCTGGAGAACCGGGTTTGATTCCCCACTCCTCCGCTTGAAGCCAACTGGGTGACCTTGGGTCAGTCACAGCTCTTCAGGGCTCTCTCAGCCCCACCCACCTCAGAGGGCGATTTTTGTGAGGATAGTAACAACACACTTTGTAAACTGCTCTGAGCGGGCATTAAGTTGTCCTGAGGGGCGGTATATAAATTGAATGTTGTTGTTATTAAAAGCAGAGTGGTACCTTCAAACTCGCCTCTTGAGCCATATGGATCTCGGTAGCTTTCAATAAATCCAATGTAGCTGTGAATGTGAACAGAAATGAAGAATACTTCAGCTTGGCTAACCTCGGGGCACACAATGCTCCCTTTCATAAGCACTCAGAAGTGAAATCTAATTCTCTGTATAAATCAACTCTTTCTCTCTTCCATTGCCCTTGGTCACATAGTCCCTTGAGCTGCACAAACCACCATGCGGTCACACAAACCCCCCAATTTTTAACTTGGAGCAACACCCCAGAAATAGTAAACAGGCCTGTGAATTTGCACTGCAAACATCAGTATGACCTGAAGCCCACCTCTCCACGATGGGCCCCTTGTCCTGGATCCAGCAGCGGGAGCCTTCCTTATGAGCTGTAATTGAGCCCTGTTTGAAACTGGTGATGTAGTGGGTCAGCATCTCAGCCTGCGTGGTGTTGGCTGCATGTGGCTGGTGGAAAAGACAAGACGTTTGGAGTCAGGTAATTCGCTCCTAAGTTTTGCTTCATCGTTTCAACTTCTGCTACTGTGTTATCAAGTGGAAAGGAGAGCTTCTCAAAGATAACAGCATCCGTTTAACATTCAAGTCCTCCTGGCTACAAAGATGAGCTCAAAGGTGTGTGGGTCATGCCTGCAAAACCTGAGAGCTGAACAAGCCATTCTGTTGCTACCACTGAAAATGGCATCCAGGTGCTTTCCCTCTGCCTAGAGATTATCCAGATGATGATGTATGGCGCTTCCCAGCTCCTGATCTATATCACAGTCTTGGGGGATGGGGAGGGGGCAAGGAAGCACAATGCCTGTGTCCAGATGAAGTTTTTATTGAATGTTACAAAGAGAGGAAGAGAAAACTCACACACATGCCTGCCATTTTCAGTGGCAGCTATGCTAAGGTTACAGCTTGTATTAAGCAGTCCATTCTGATTCTCCATTTCCACTGCAGACCCCCATTTTGCAACGTATGCTGCTAATAGGGTACCCTGACTTCCACCCCGCAACAAGATTTTGGTTTAGGAGGACAGGGCTCAGTGACAGGCAGTGGGAAGGGTAGGTGGGAAGGTTATTTTCTGTGAGTTCTGCTTTGTTTGTGGATCTCACAGTGTACCAAGCAATTAGTATTTTTCCCCCAGAAGCCAGAGAAGCTGTTGAATCAGTGGGAGGACTTCCTGTTCCTCCCCAAGGCTAGCAATACTTGAATGAATTATGCAAAGTAGGTCATGAAAATCTGTTCAGTGTATATACATTTAAACAGGAAGTCAGGGTGGGATTTTTTTAAAAAATCCTGTCAGATTCACAGAGTCAGAGGTGGACGATGAAACTCAACATCCCACCAAAAACTTCATTTGAGTTCCTCTGCTCAAGGAGGGAGACACAGACAAACAGGGGCAGTGCCCCCCCTCCAAGTCTCACCAAGGCTTTCTGCAAGTTCTCCACAACTTTTTCCAGAAGGGAGGCATAATCGCCTCGAGTCACTGTGAAATCGCAGCCGCCAAACTCAAAGCACTTCAGTTTTGCTCTCATTTCATCATCAAGATGAGAATCTGGGAGGAGAGGGGGAGACAAAAAACACCACGCAAGTATGTAAACAGGTAGTCTAAGGGTAGCCAAAGCTTATAAACCTGTTCTGTTTGTAGACAGGGAGAGATCTCTTCTGAACTGCAGTTCGACCCTGAGACACCACACGTGGTCCTGCAGTTCTATGACAGCTATGAACTCCCTACAGGAACTCACTTCTGAAGCGCTGTAGGGACCCAATTGGGACTAGGGCCTTGAAACAGGGAAGGAGGGGCTTCAGCCTCCCCCGGCACCATTCTTCCTGATCTGCAGCCATCTCACGTTGGGAAAACAATGCAGGGGCGGGGGGAGGGACTCAGGCCCACTCTGGTCCTGATCTGAATCAGCCTCATGTGGCATTTTAGGAGTCCCCACAAGGCGATCATGTGTTACATGTATTGGCTAGTTTGGGCTTGATTCGCTCAGAGACTATTTATGACTCTGGTGGCTACGGGTTCAAGTCCTGCCTGCAATGAGCCCACTAGGTGGCAAGCAACACTTTCAACCTCAGCTCCCCTCCATCCGAACCTTGGGAGATATTTCTCCATTGGTTTTTATTGCATTGTTTAAGTTCTGTGTTTTTTTAAAATACTTTTTATTTAATTTTCCAAATATTTATACAAACAACAATTTGAACAACTTATTAACAATACAATAACCAGCGATAAAAATTGCAATATCCATTAAAGTATTGGAAAAGTAGAGAGCTGAGTTATACATTATTAGTAAAGTACAAAATCTGAGTATTTTTTTTTTGGTAAAGAAATATATGATGATGCATAACTAGTTACATGATCAAAAAAAGGGAACCATTTCCCCAAGAAACAAGGTTGGAAGTTGAAGTTGTCATTCAATATTAGCTGTTCAGATATCTTATCCATTACCATGACATCCCGTATTTTTTGTTTCCACTGTGTAATTGAGGGAACTTTATCATTGTTTAAGTTTTGTAATTCACATGCAGGGTAAAGAAAAAGAATGTGTAAGAGAGGTGACTCCCCACAGCAGCCATGATAACATCATCTTCTCCGCTCAAAGAGCAAAGGTGGGGCTGCCGCAGAGTCATGTGAGAGGAAAACCTCAGGCAAAGGGGACATTCTGTTGCCACCACCAACTCGTTTGCACCCACGGCAGCAATGAAAACATCATGGAAAATTGGTGCCACATGGAAGCAACCTGAGTCTCTACCTCCAGCCTGGATCAGTATAATCCATTCTAACACGTTAAGAACCTGCCACCTTATTCCTGGTACCTGCCATAAGGGCGGGGGGGGGGGGAGGGGGGACAGGGAACAGACCAAGCAACTCAAAAAAGGCTCTTACCATCTGAAATAACCGAGGCCAGCCGTACCTCGTAGCATGATTTGCTGCCTGCTTTTGTTTTGAAAAGCCTTGTGTTGTAAGCACTGATGTTCTGGAGAAAGAGCCAAGCAAAGTGTTGGGGAAATCCTGTTGTTACTTCCTGACGGTTTCACTTTTAACTAAGCAACATACAGCGGCATGTCACCTGTTCCCCTCCTGCCATCCTAAATCCACTCATACAAGTCAGGGTTCAGCCCCAGAAAACAATGCAACACAGAAGAGTGCTCCAGGACATGGACAGAAGGCCTTTCCAGCTCAGCGGGTCACCTCAACCAGTCCCATTCACACATCTAACCAGTACAGAAAGCTATACTCGAAGTCTTTCTGCTCCAGTGCCTTTCCTTTCCAGATTAAGCCCCACCTCCATCCTCAAAGCACCTAGGGAGATCTTCCAGTGTTCTCCCTGAACCCCATAAAGTGCCCAACCCACCCACTCTCAATGCCCAGAGCTTCCCACCCCATCTATTATGCCATCGCTACGGTACAGACCACAAATTCTTTGTAGTACCTGTGAGTCTAGGAATTCCTGGGCCAGCTTTGCATCTTCCATGGAGCAATTTGCTGAGAAGTATGTGGAGATGCCCTACAGAAAAAAAGAGGTCACAGAATAACAACCTACCCCCATGCCTGCTTCCAAATCCCATAGCTGCTGCTGATCCTTGTTCCAGAACCACCACCACCTCCTAGAACTAGGCTCCCAGTAAACAGGTGGCTAGGGGGAAATACCTGACCACTTAGTCCCAAGTGCTTTTGTGTGGGTTTTAAGGAGAACATGAGCTCTCCGCATCTGCCCCATAGCGCTTCCATTTCTTTCGGGTGCTCCTTGAAGGCTTGGCTCTCCCACACCAACTTTTTCAGCTTATCCTAGGGTCAGAAGGGCACAAGGATGTATCAGCACACAAACCATGAAGCCCCAAACCATCAGATGCCACTCCTTCTGCTGAAAACTCAGCCAATAAGGAGACGGGAGCATTCCCATTGGTCAGAGAACAACAGATAAAATTGCTCTTTCCATCTCCACAGGCTAGTACCCTTTCCTATTGCCAATACTCGACACCCTTCATGTCATGCTCACCTTGGGAAGGTTAGGCACAAATTTGGTGTCCCCAAAAGATTTGTAGTTACCCATATTGGCATAAATGCCAGCAGCATAAACCAAGAATGCCTGCAACAACAAAAAATAGTTACAGTTAATGTGCACACAAATATAACTGTAATTCATGTGTTCTGCAGCGTCCCTACCCTTCTCACAATCAAGTGAAACAAGATAGTATTACGTCCCACCACACACTTGCGCACAGAGTTCTAGACTAGGAAAGTCTAAAGATCAGATACACTATGACTGGTTGCCTACTTTTTTTTTTTTTTTACTGAAAGCTGCCCTCGGTGAGGCAGTTTTCAAAAACCTACCGAAAAGTCCATTTACTTTGATATTTTCTCCACCCTTCTGCCCTGGGATAGCCCAAGTGAGCCTGATCTTGTCAGATCTCAGAAGCTAAGCAGGGTTAGCCTTGGTTAGTAATTGGATGGGAGACCTCCAATGAAAACCAGAGGCAGGCAATGGCAAACCACTTCTGTTCGTTTCTTGCCATGAACACCCCCCCCCTCCCAGGTCAGATATGCCACTCCACTCTTCTACCAAAATTGCACATTGAAAGGTTCACAAAGTAAAATAGGCCAAACAATGTCCTGTAATCAACCATCCCCATGCACAGAATGCAGAGGTTTCTTCCTGCATTCCTCTCTGGTCCTGCAGCTTCTTTGGACTCCCAGAAAGGTCACTCCTAGGGCTGTAGGACCCATGTGGAGAAATAGCCATGAGGGTTGCAGAGATGTAGCGAGGAAGGGGATGAAACTGCCCCTCCTTCCTTTCCGTGAGCTCCAAGAGGAAAAATAATTGATTTCCTCCCCTTGTCTCTCTTCATGACGAACCCACACAGTGTTCCTCCACACAGAACCTCTGGTGTGGGAGAAAGATCCATGACATCATCAAAATGGTGTGCAGCTGTGATGAAAGTGTCAAGTTTCTCACTAGAGGTCATTAAGACAGACTAAAAATAAAGACAGCCAGTGTCATACTGTCTTTGCATGACTCTGAAAGGTAGAACTGCGGTATACAGTTCTGATCTCAAAAAAGGGCATTGTACAGAGCTGGAAAAGGCACAGAAACAAAGGACTGGATCTCCTCCATTGTAAGGAAAAATAAAGACTGCAGGACTTTTTAGATAAAAAAGAGACAATTAAGGGGGGACACGACGGATTATAAAATCATGCAAGGTGTGGAGAAAAGAGATAAAGAGAAATATCTCCCTCTCCCATAATGCTAGAACATTGGGGAGGTAAGCACAGTGAAGCTGATGAGCAACAGATTTAGGAAAGACAACATTCACTCAACTTGTGGAACTCACTGCCACAAGAAGTACTGAGGACCAGTTGCTTAGAAGGTTTTAGAAGAGGGCTAGACAAATTTTAAAGGAGAGGTCTATAAACAGCCATGATGGCTAGCCTAGGGGAAAATTCTCTTAAAACTCTGAATAGCGGCTGCTGGCAGGCAAGCAACATGGGCAATTGACTGCTTACGGGCATCTAGCTGGCTGCTGTAGCAAGAGGAAGCAGAAGTAGATGGACCCTTGGTATGATTAAGAAGAGCTATTATGGTTATAGAAGGAAGCTGCCCAGGTAGTAAGGCCAGTGAGGAAGGCACTGCAAATATCCAGTAGGTGGAAGATTTAAGTGTGAAAATGCAGGGATTGGATGAAGAGAAGGAAAAGAGGCAAAACTGTCCGTGCAGACACAAGCAGAATAAGACTCAGGCATACCAGAACACGGGGAACCTAGAACAAGACAGAGTTTCAGGTACCTGATACTCCTCATCGGAGAGACCAAGGGAGCGGGCCAGCTCCCCTAACTGAGCAGGTTCCTGGGCCCGGAAGAGCCGAGAGATGAGGGCATAGATTGCAGGTGCCTCTGGGGAAGTCTGCAGCAATACCACTAGGCCTCCGTACCAACAGGCTCGTGAGAGGTAGTGGGCGTAGAGCTGTTCTTCTGGAGACAGCAGCCGGAAGGCTTCGGCACAGTCCAAGTTTGCAATGCCAATATCATTGGGCAAAATATACTGGGAGTCCACCATGATGTCAACCTGGAGAGAGAAGGCCACGGATGCATAATTAAGCGTCCTGCAGAGCTGTATAACTGTGTTAGAGGTTAGTACTTCATGTTGTTCAGAAAATAACAAAGAAAAGGGAGTGCTGGGACTTGAGCCTGTCTTTAAAACCCTGCACATTATTCCCCAAGAATGAAGGAGCAGGCTGCAATTGCCAATGGTGATGAGAAAAGCACTCTATAACATCCTTAAAGAGACAGTCAGCGTGGTGTAGGGGTTGGAGTGCTGGAGTATAATCTGGGAGACCCTGGTTCAAACCCCCACTCAGCCACGGAAGCTCACTTCGTTACCATGGGCCAGTCACTCTCTCTCAAACTAACCCACCTCACAGGGTTGCTGTGAGGATAAAATGAAGGAGGGGAAAACAATGTAAGTTGTTTTGGGTTCCTGTTAGGAAGAGAGCTGGGGCACAAATGAAGTAAATAAATAGACTGCACTTTTTTAAACTATGTCCCCAATACTTAGTGGGTATTTTGTGCCTTGCTTTTTCTTGTTCAGAATCAAGATCCAGGTCCAATGGCACCTTAATGACCAACTAGATTTCTAAGGTATGAGCTTTCGAGAGTCAAGGGAGCTTTGGCTCTTGAAAGCTCATAACTTAGAAATCTAGTTAGTCTTTAAGGAGCTATCAGACCCGGATCTTGCTCTTCGACTGCAGACCAACACGGCTACCGAACTGAAACTTTTTTCAAAATGACATCATAGAGGCAATAACACCAAGAATTTCTTCATTTTGTTATTATTAATAATAGTGTCGTATGTGGTGCTTTACAAAGCAACAGAAGCCAGAAAAAAGAGAAAGATCCCTGCTCCTAGGAGTTTGCAGGAAGGGGTTAGAGAAGCAAAGGGTTACTCTTAATACCTTGCATATTCCAGATCTCAGCCTTGATATTCATAATAGATTCTGAGCTCGGTCAAAAGGATACAATCTCACTCATCAGAGCAGCCATGAAATCAGGAATGGAGTCATGGTTAGAGTGTAAAATCAAAAAGAGTCCAGTAGCACCTTTAAGACTAACCAATTTTATTATAGCATAAGCTTTCGAGAATCAAGTTCTCTTCATCAGATGCCTGATCATAATAAAATTGGTTAGTCTTAAAGGTGCTACTGGACTCTTTTTGATTTTGCTACTACAGACTAACACGGCTAACTCCTCAGGATCTATGGTTAGAGTGTAGGACTAGTATTGGGAGATCCAGGTTCAAATTCCCACTCTGCCATTTAAGCTCATTTGATGACTCTGCGTATTAGGGAATTTTTAATAAAGACCCCTACCATTTTAGTTTTGTAAGCAAGAAACTTTGCCTGGCATGTGAAAGTTATGGAAAACACCTAAACAGCACATTCCATATCTCTTGTTGTGATTGTTGCTATACTGTGGGTCGGTATGACACTACACAACTTTGTAAATACCTAACTATACGCAATTTTTTATCTAGAATAAGGGTTCCATATTCAGCCTTGGACACTTTATATTGCAGATTGTTTACATTCTGGCCTTACTGCAAGGACCCAGAAAGGATTCTTATTTGTATTAAGTATTTTATTTTGTTCTATAAACAATTTAGCCTTAAAATATGTAGGCATAAGGATAAGGTAGCTCAGAACACATCAGGCCCCGGGAACCTCATGTGTCTGAGTTTTGTGTAACAATAAAACTCATATTTCTCTGTATCACTGTGGTTGGTGTCTTGGATTATATTTGGGTAAGTGGTAAAGGTAAAGGTAGTCCCTTGTGCAAGCACCGAGTCATTACTGACCCATGGGGGGATGTCGCATCACGACATTTTCTTGGCAGACCTTTTACGGGGTGGTTTGCCATTGCCTTCCCCCGTCATCTACACTTTACCCCCAGGAAACTGGGTACTCATTTTACCGACCTCGGAAGGATGGAAGGCTGAGTCAACCTTGAGCTGGGTATTTGAACCTGGCTTCCGCCAGGATCGAACTCAGGTCGTGAGCAGAGCTTGGGCTGCACTACTGCATCTTACCCCTCTGTGCCATGGGGCTCCCTTGGGTAAGTGGTAGAAGGGAAATTTATAACTGGCAACAGAGTACTATCAAAGAAATTTCCACATCGCTGCACCAGTCACACTCTCAGCCTCACAGGGTGGTTGCAAGACAAAAGGAGGGACAGCAGGCTGCCCTGAGTTCCTTGGTGAAAGAGCAGGATGAAAATATAGGAGACAGACAGCCATGAGCTATGGGGTGTGGGTTGATCCAACACAGGGAAGTAATGTGACCAGCAGGCAAAAGTTTGACCTCACCCAAGGGCCCAGATGGGTGGAAAAAGCAGACATTCAAATCCAGAGTCAAGTACCCAGTCTGAGGAAGCCACCCAAAGGCTATGCTAGCAACCTGCATGGCACTTTACAGACCACAAGGTGACAAGTCTCCAACCCCAAGGAGCCTACAAACTAAACTTTGCCATAATGGAGACAAAGGGAAGGGAGAAAAGTGGCAGTGAGCATCTGTCAGAGAAGAATGTCTGTTCAGTCCAACTACTCAAGGGTTATTAAAGAAAGGGGGATCTGAAGGGAGAAATGTCTATTATATGGCAGTTCTTCCTCTTTTTCACAAGAAACCTTGTGACTGGCACAAGGTGGCTTCCTAAATATCACAATTGAGTGGGAAATTGAAAGTTTGGTCTCCCAGTCCTAGGCCAGCTCTCTAACCAGGGCATCTCTTTGGCTCTTAGAATGAGCACAGCAGATCAGTCCTGCCAAAGAGAGTGCAATAATTCTGTTTATTGATTTAGGATGAATTAGGGCCTGCAAAATTAGAGGGTGCTGCAGGTCGGCTGCTTGGCCAGCTCACCAGAAGTCTCCATAGACTGAAAATCCAGAAACTTGGAAACACTTTGTTCGCTTACAGCTGGAGTATAAAACAAAGAATCAATTTGACACACAGTTTGTGCATGCACACACTACCGCTCAAATGGGAATATTTTACTACTGCTATGGACACATAACCACCCCATCACACAACAGTATAAGCACACACCCCAGCACATGCTTTATTATAGCTTTAAAATTGCAATAAAAATAAAATACAAGTTGCTCTCTGAAAGAAGCTAGATCAAGATGGGCAGCCGTTTGTCTGTAGCAGGAGAAAAGAGCAAAAGTCCAGTAGCACCTATGAGACTAACAAAATTGGCGGTAGGGTATGAGCTTTCATGAAGATCTGAAGAAGTGAGCTGCAACTCACAAAAATGCACACCCTACCTCAAATGTTGTTAGTCTTATAGGCGCTATTGGACTCTTGCTCTTTTCTCTGAAAGAAGGCAGCTGTTCATTTTTTCTTCTCATACAGTGGCCAAACATCCCTGACAGTTAGCCATGTGCATTTTGGCAGCAGGGTGAGAACTGCTGTTAGAAAACCACAAGCCTCAAGCTCCCTTTTTCATACTCCCAGAAATGGGCCTTCAGATCCTGGCCTGATGATCCAGTACAGAAACAATCCTTCCACCCCAGGACCGAAACCTGGCATCTCAGGCCCACAAAACACGTGCTACTTAAAGCCCCTCCACAAATGGGATCACCCTCCTTGGCATCTTCTCTTACCAGACTTCCTGTCCTACTCTCCTACTCTCCTGTCCTTCTCTTGCTACTTTCCACTTCCTGCCCCCCCCCATTCATGGCTTGAAGCATACTGGCACACCCCTGTGACTTGTTTAGCCAATCTCATACGCTCTTTTGAGGAGATTGATGTCTACGTTGCCTGGAAACAGAAGCCCTGTCCCTCACTCCTCCCCCTGTGTCAATGATTGGCTCTCCTTTTCATTGTGCAGGATCACACCCCTTCCCTGCTAAGTACACAGAAGTACTGCTTCAGGCACATTGTTCTTCTTAAATTTGACAGTCCTGTTCATCCAGCGACTTTGGGATAATAAGATACAGCACACGCCTATGCATATTTACAAAGAAGGAAGTTTGCTTCCAAATTCGTGCAACTAGGATTGGCTGTAAGGAACTCGAAACTAAAGCAGCTAAACCACTTCCCACAATCCCTCAAAAGACTTGTCATTGTCTTCGGATTCAATGCAACTTACTTCCAAGTAAATCTACTTAATAGGACCATAGTCTAGCCTGCAAGTAACATGGCGCTGAAATCTGTGAGGCAAACCAATCCCCACCCCCCACCCCCGCAAAAATCCCATGCATTCTCTACATTGATCAAACCTGAGGCCTCCTGCAAAGATGCACTCACAAGATCACCTGGGGCCAGTCCAGAATTACTCTACAGGCAACCGAGGCAGAGATCTGGGCACAGCCTTCTGCATCCCTCTCTAGGGCCCTGCCTCTTGCAGATGAAGGGAAGCAGTCAGCAACATTCTCAGAACTCTGCTAGGGAGCTGATGGCTGATCAGACAGTCTCTCCTCCATCTACCTTCTCGCAAGGCTGAGAGAAACACATACATTTCCTATCCAGATTAAAATCCTCTGGTTTTACAGAGTGAAGAATTGACACATGCACACACTTTCTCCCTCTCTCTCTTTTCCAGAAGGATGGCCTCTAGAAGAGATTTTGTCTGCCTTGTGCAAAAACTCCTACCAAGGAAAAGCATGCTCATCAGGGGTCAGAAAGGCTGTCAGCCTAGCCTTTCCCTTGCAGTGCTAGTTAACCACTGACAGGGAATGTAGGGGTGTTGTAATAATATAGATTAAAGCACATTATACTAATCAATACTAAGCTAATACATAGTAACGGCTTGTATTCTAGGTGAACTTTAAACTTTTCATGAACTGTCTGTGCATTTTTTTAGTGTTAGGTAACTAAAACAGGTGTGCTTTAATCTTTTGATAGCTAATTAAAAACAGTGGACTCCATCTAGATTAATGTTTCTTTATTAGAGACTGGACCAATAGTGATCTAGTATCTTAACTCTTCCTGTCATTTCTCACAGATTTATGGCTTTGTTTTGCAAGTTAGCTATAACATCATTTTTTGCTAATTAGAAGGTTATACAACAGAAATTATGAATATTCAAAGAAGCATTAAACCAGTCATAGTTTGCTTATGCTACTACATGAAAAGATCTTAGATATTTGCATATGATAACCTATAAAACATGCTAATCTAGATAATGAGTTAGAGTTCTGATTGGAAGAGATGTCATGAAGATTAGGTGAGATTCTTATCTTTGCAATGTAGGCTATGAAAATCTTAATGCATTTCATAAGAACTTTATTTTAAACTTAAGAGTTAGTTAGGAAATGTTAACAAATTTAATTCTGATTGCCTTTCTGTGTTCTATTTTTGTAGGACTTATATTAATAATCATATATTTTTAACTACCTGCTTCATTAAAAAATAGTATATTTTCAATAAAAGAAATAAACTCTAACAGGTGTATGAGTACTTTGTTTAGAAGCGGCAAAGCAATAAAGAACCTTTTACAAATAAATATACTGATAAGCAAACGGTTCAAAGAACCATTTTGCTTGACAGGTCTTGAACTAATTGCTGAACACTATCCAAAAGAAAAGATAAATCTTCCCTTTGGAGTAGTGGAAGCTTAGTTCAGACACAGGCAAGAGAGTCTGTTACAGGGGGTCAAAATGAGTAGTCCTTCCCACTCGCACTCAGATGTGGTTCAGTCCATTCTATCACCTCAGCACTCCATCAGCTCATGCGTGTCCATAACCCCTTACAATCCTGGCTTCAGAAATCCTTCATTTAAATTCTTTCCAGTGGAGAATTGGGGTGTGCTCAAGTCAAGAACTGACAGCATCCCCTGAGACCTGGCAGCCAGCCATGAAGCTGCTTCAAGGAAAAGAGAAGATATCCACGATATCATGGGTTGTTGTTGTTTTTTTCAAGATAATATAATTTATCATAAACTTAAAATATAACAGCTTGCAGCCACTTGTATAATTAAGACACATGTGCTATGAACAAAGCAACTTGGAAATGCAGGATCTTTAACATCCTTCAAAAAAGGGACTCTGAACAGAAGCAAACCCTAACTAATGGTTCCTTGCAAAGAAAAGGAAATCCAAATTATTCACTTTGGGACATACAGGGCCTCCTAGAAGAACTACAGAACTATTTTCTGGCCAACTAGAACTTTTGGGCCACCCACACACAACCTCAAGTCCTGCCAAGCACAGCCAAGACTATTTCTACCAATGCTCTCCTTTGCCCCCACTGTCCGATGCTAGGCACCACCCCTCACCTGTCAGGCACAGCCCCCCAGGCTTTTCTCAGCGACTCTGTGGTCTAAATCTAAAAGGAAAAGAGCAGGCTGCTACACTTCCCTTTTAAAAATCTCGGGGGGGGGGCAGAAAGAGGAGTGGCTGGTTATTTTCAGTTTCTGACCCTAAAGAGAGCAAATGGAAGCTGGTACTCAGTCGTTAGAGGTGCTGACCAACTCCCCCCACCCTCAACTTTAAAGGCATTTTAAGATGGGAGCAATTAGGGCTGCCAACTCTGTACTGGGAAATTCCTGGAGACTTGGGGTGGAGTCTACAGAGAATCGGAGAGGGGAGAGACTCCAGCGGGGTATAAGGCCACAGAACCCACCCTCTGACGCTGCCATTTCCTCCAGGGGGGACCAATCTCTGTAGTCTGAAGATCAGTAGGAACTCCAGATCTCCAGGCCCCCCCTGGAGATCGGCAATTCTAGGGGCAATGGAAAACCACCCCCTTTTAACTCTGCACCAGAGAACAGTTCGGCGTGAAAGACAGCCGCCACACGCCCTAGGCTTCCCCTCCAAAGACACAGAGGCCCAGGACAACAAATCCCTCTCTGGGTTCCGGATATGGGCGGGAAGAGACCGGCTGCAGGCGAAAAAGAAAATGGAGAGGCCGCCACCTGCAATATCTGCTAAGCTATTCGCCAGCATACAAAGCAGGAGCTCCTCCAGTGACATGCGACCCCTCCCAAAGAGATGTATATACAGCTTACATATAAATCACACACGTGTTCTCACCTGCTTCTCTTGCTAGCTCCAATTTCCTGCCACGCCCCTTTCCTCCCCATTCATTGTCCAATCCGGCAGACACGCCTCCCCGCCTCCTTCAGCCAATCCCGCGGCACTCCCCTCGGAAAGGCGGGAGCCTGCGTCGCCAGGAGACAGTGGCCCCGCCCTTTCGTCCTTCCTCTGCGACAGTGGTTGGCTCTTATTTTCGTTTCGTGAGCTCTTGCCCCGCCTTTTTAAGTCCACACTATTATCGTGACGTTTGGGTGGCAGGAGCGTCCTGTTGTGCTAGATATTTTTAAATCATTTCAAGGAGCTGCATTAATTGCTCTCTGTCAAATCTGATCCCGTCTGAAAGCAGCTGGATATTCAGAAGATCGAGTGTAAAGCTGACTCGACCCATGGAGCTCAATGAGATGGTAGAATGGACTGTACCACTTTATTGTACAGGAGGGTTGCCGGCTTGCAGGTGGGGCCTGAACAACCGTTCCCTCCCGTGGGATGTACTAAAATGAATGACAGGATTGCCCATTGGAAATAATGGGAGAGGCTTGAATGGGAAATAATGGGAAACTGGAATGCCCATTGACTTGCATGGGCTCCATTGAAACACATTAGAGCAAAAAAAGAGGTGCAAAGAAAACGTGGAATGGATTTTGAAGGAAAGTGTCTGGGCTCAGATAACCTGTTCTGGGACTGGATTAACAGGCCCCATGCTGGAATGACGGCCCCTGGGTGTGCCAGAAGGGCTCTGGGACTGGAATGACAGGCCCCTGACTGGAATGACGGGCCCTGGGTGTGCCAGAAGGGCTCTGGGACTGGAATGACAGGCCCCAGACTGGAATGACGGCCCCTGGGTGTGCCAGAAGGGCTCGGGGACTGGAATGACAGGCCCCTGACTGGAATGACGGGCCCTGGGTGTGCCAGAAGGGCTCTGGGACTGGAATGACAGGCCCCATGCTGGAATGACAACCCCTGGGTGTGCCAGGAGGGCTCTGGGACTGGAACGACAGGCTCTGTGCTGGAATGGCGGCCCCTGGGTGTGCCAGAAGGGCTCGGGGACTGGAATGACAGGCCCCTGACTGGAATGACGCCCCCTGGGTGTGCCAGAAGGGCTCTGGGACTGGAACGACAGGCTCTGTGCTGGAATGACGGCCCCTGGGTGTGACAGAAGGGCTCAGGGACTGGAATGACAGGCCCCTGACAGGAATGACGGGCCCTGAGTGTGCCAGAAGGGCTCGGGGACTGAAACGACAGACCCCTGACTGGAATGACGGCCCCTGGGTGGGCCAGAAGGGCTCTGGGACTGGAATGACAGGCCCCTGACTGGAATGACGACCCCTGGGTGTGACAGATGGGCTCTGGGACTGGAATGACAGGCTCTATGCTGGAATGACGGACCCTGGGTGTGCCAGAAGGGCTCTGGGACTGGAATGACAGGCCCCTGACTGGAATGACGGGCCCTGGGTGTGACAGAAGGGCTCGGGGACTGGAATGACAGGCCCCATGCTGGAATGACGGCCTCTGGGGGTGCTGGAAGGGATCTGGGACTGGAATGACAGGCCCCTGACTGGAATGACGGGCCCTGGGTGTGCCAGAAGGGCTCGGGGACTGGAATGACACGCCCCATGCTGGAATGACGGCCTCTGGGGGTGCCAGAAGGGCTCTGGGACTGGAATGACAGGCCCCTGACTGGAATGATGGTCCCTGGGTGTGACAGAAGGGCTTGGGGACTGGATTGACAGGCCCCATGCTGGAATGTCGACCCCTGGGTGTGCCAGAAGGGCTCTGGGACTGGAATGACAGGCCCCTGACTGGAATGACAGGCCCTGGGTGTGCCAGAAGGGCTCAGGGACGGGAATGACAGGCCCCTGACTGGAATAAAGGCCCCTGGGTGTGTGAGAAGGGCTCTGGGACTGGAATGACAGGCTCCTGACTGGAATGAAGGGCCCTGGGTGTGCCAGAAGGGCTCTGGGACTGGAATGACAGGCCCCTGACTGGAATGAAGGGCCCTGGGTGTGAGAGAAGGGCTCTGGGACTGGAATGACAGGCCCCTGACTGGAATGAAGGGCCCTGGGTGTGCCAGAAGGGCTCTGAGACTGGAATGACAGGCCCCTGACTGGAATGACGGGCCCTCGGTGTGCCAGAAGGGGTCGGGGACTGGATTGACAGGCCCCATGATGGAATGACGGCCCCTGGGTGTGCCAGAAGGGCTCGGGGACTGGAATGACAGGCCCCTGCCTGGAATGACGGCCCCTGGGTGTGCCAGAAGGGCTCGGGGACTGGAATGACAGGCCCCTGCCTGGAATGATGGGCCCTGGGTGTGCCAGAAGGGCTCGGTGACTGGAATGACAGGCCCCTGCCTGGGATGACGGGCCCTGGGTGTGCCAGAAGGGCTCGGGGACTGGAATGACAGGCCCCTGACTGGAATGACGGCGCCTGGGTGGGCCAGAAGGGCTCTGGGACTGGAATGACAGGCCCCTGACTGGAATGAAGGGCCCTGGGTGTGACAGAAGGGCTCTGGGACTGGAATGACAGGCTCTATGCTGGAATGACGGACCCTGGGTGTGACAGAAGGGCTCTGGGACTGGAATAACAGGCTCCTGACTGGAATGACAGCCCGTGGGTGTGATAAATTATGTCTTGGCTCCTTGCTAATGTTATTTCTTTAAACTTGAAAATATTTGCCGTATGGTACTCTATCGTATCAGGACAAGCTTTACTGTATAAACTCAACATTACCTCCACTGACCTGCAGAGCAGAGTCACCTGGGCTCAGGAGCACATGGTCTGCAGCTGCTAGAGGAGGTAAGGGCTTTTTGCCTTTCTTGGCTGTGGTGGGTTAAGCTGAGAAGCTAAGGGTGGTCCTCTCTAGCTTTGGGGCTTTGTGGCTTTTTGTGTGTAGTTTTGTGTTGATTTGAGTGTAGTTTTGAGGCTGAGTGTGTTTGGGCTTGATTGTGTTTGAGGGTGAGTGTGTTTGTAAGGCTGCTGGGGGTTGCTGGAGTACAAGCCACACACCCCCTTTGTGCTCACCTCCTGTGCTTAGCAGGAAGTGACCTTTTGCATTGAAAAGGCAACTGCTGGGCAGGGGCGCGAGCCTTTGGCGTGAGCCGAAGGGCAAGGGCTCTTGGCCTGTGGCTCTTAGCCGGGGGATCATAGCCGTTTTCTTTCCTCTTAGTGTGTTATTCCTAAAACAGAATAATGAAGTCAGAATGCCAGCAGGGGGTTGGGGGCTTTCCAGTGTATTGCACTGAGTGTCACATGTATGACTATCTGCCTTCTGGTCAGAAGTCCTGGATGTGTGCTCGCTGCAAGGAGCTCCTGGTTCTCAGGGAACGAGTACGTACCCTTGAGGCCAAGGTGGCTGACCTGGAGAAGCGGAGACAGTTAGATAGGCACGAGGACAAGATTCTCAGGGACAGGATAGATGTGTCCCACTCTAAAAATGGCAGCATTCTTGTTGTCAAGGAGAATGAGGATCTTGTGGAATCAGGGCACCGTACTGAGGATAAGGGGAACATGCCCTCAGAAGGGACCTCTTCTTCAGTTGGTGAGCAGGTTTCCTTTCGCATCAAGGAACCATCCCTGGGTGGGGCGGGAGGGAGGCTCTTGGTAGTTGGTGATTCGATCCTTAGACAAGTAGATAGCTGGATGGCACAACCGCGTTCTGACCGTATGGTGACTTGCCTGCCTGGTGCGAAGGTAGCGGACATTACGCGTGTTATAGATAGGCTGGTAGATAGTGCTGGGGAAGAGTCAGCGGTCGTGGTCCATGTTGGAACCAACGATGTTGGGAAATGCAGTCGTGAGGTCTTGGAACAAAAATTTAGGCTGTTAGGCAGGAGACTCAAGGCCAGGACCTCCAAGGTAGCCTTCTCAGAAGTGCTACCTGTTCCACGCGCAGGGCCAGAGAGACAAACGCAGATCAGGAGTCTCAATGCGTGGATGAGACGATGGTGTAGGGAGGAAGGGTTCAAGTTTGTTAGGCACTGGGATTCTTTTTGGAACAAGCGGGAGCTGTACAAGAGAGACGGTCTCCACTTGTCCCGAGAAGGAACCCGGCTGCTGGCACTTAAAATCAAAAAGGTGGCAGAGCAGTTTTTAAACTAAATGCTAGGGGAAAGCCGACAAGAGATAAAGTGTCTCTGGTTCAGGATGGTTCATCTCAGAGAGATGGGCTAGGTATAACACTTCTACAGGGAGATAGATTAGAGTTGTCAACTGAGATGGAGACA
This sequence comes from Eublepharis macularius, assembly GCF_028583425.1. NCBI lineage: Eukaryota > Metazoa > Chordata > Lepidosauria > Squamata > Eublepharidae > Eublepharis > Eublepharis macularius. The sequence goes on from NC_072790.1 coordinate 225,325,784, forward strand.
AACAGTGCAGATGACCTAACTACGTCTCGAGGCAAAGTGTGCCGGGGAAGTTACAGGTGTTTATATACAAATGCTAGAAGTGTCCGAGGTAAAATTGGGGAGCTGGAATGTTTAGTGTTGGGCGAATCCATAGACATTGTGGGCATATCAGAAACTTGGTGGGATGAGGAAAATCAGTGGGACACGGTGATTCCTGGATATAAATTATATCGGAAGGATAGGGAGGGAAGGGTTGGTGGTGGGGTGGCTCTATATGTCAGAGAAGGTATACATTCCAGTAAGATTGAGAAGGTAACTGAATTAGATTCGCTTCTGGAAATGCTATGGGTTGAAATTACGGGCCCAAATGGAAACTTAACTGTGGGAGTTTGTTATCGCCCTCCAGATCAGAAAATAGAGGAGGATTATAAAATGATGACAGGATTAAAGATGGCTGCTAAACAAAAAAACTGTGTTGTAATGGGTGATTTTAACTACCCACACATTGACTGGGCCAATGTTCGAATCGGGGGAGAGAAAGTGAGTTTCTAGACTGTCTCAATGACTGTGCTATGGAACAGATGGTTACAGAACCTACTAGGGGAGAGGTGATCCTGGATTTGGTCCTCAGTAATGCTGAAGACCTGGTGAGAGATGTAAATGTGATTGCACCACTTGGGAACAGTGACCATAATGTTATTGAGTACAACATATGTATAAATAGGAAATTGCCAAATAAGACCAACACAGCCATGTTTAACTTCAAAAGGGGTAACTTTTCTGAGATGAGGGGGTACGTGAAGAAGAAACTGAAAGGGAAAGTAAAAAAGGTCAAAACACTTGGGGAATCTTGGAGACTATTTAAAACTACAATCCTGGAAGCTCAAATTAAACATATACCGCTGGTTAGGAAAGGCACAAATAGGTTTAGGAAAAGGCCAGCATGGTTAACAAGCAATGTAATAGAAGCTGTAAAAGGTAAGATTCTTTTAGGCAGTGGAAAACTAGTCGGAGTGAGGTTGATAAAAAGGAGCATAAGCTGTGGCAAAAAAAGTGCAAGTCAGTGATCAGACAGGCAAAAAGGGAATATGAGGAGAATATTGCAAAGAACATAAAGAAAAACAATAAACAATTCTTTAAATATATTAGAAGTAGGAAACCAGCTAGGGAGGCAGTGGGGCCCTTGGATGACCAAGGCGTAAAAGGATTACTAAAGGGTGATAGGGAAATGGCCAAGAAGCTGAATGCGTTCTTTGCTTCTGTCTTCACTGTGGAAGATAAGAAGTGCATGCCCACTCCGGAAGCACTGACTTTGGGAGGGGTTTTGAAAGACCTGAGTCACATTGAGGTGACGAGAGAGGAGGTTATGCGACTGCTAGATAATTTAAAAACTGATAAATCACCGGGCCCAGATGGCATACATCCAAGAGTTCTGAAAGAACTCAAGTGTGAACTTGTAGATCTCACAAAAATATGTAATCTGTCATTAAACTCTGCATCTGTTCCTGAGGACTGGAAGGTAGCTAATGTTGTCCCCATCTTTAAAAAAGGTTCCAGGGGAGATCCGGGAAATTACAGGCCAGTCAGCCTGACGTCAATACCGGGTAAGTTGGTGGAAACTATTATCAAAAATAAAATTAGTGGGCACATTGATGACCAAAAGCTGATGAGGAAAACTCAGCATGGGTTCTGTAAGGGAAGATCTTGTCTCACCAATCTGTTAGAGTTCTTTGAGGGAGTGAACAAACAAGTGGACAAGGGAGACCCGATAGATATTGTTTATCTTGACTTCCAGAAAGCTTTTGACAAAGTTCCTCATCAAAGGCTCCTAAGTAAGCTCAGTAGCTATGGGATAAAGGGCCAAGTCCTCTTGTGGATCGAAAACTGGCTAATTAATAGGAAACAGAGAGTGAGTATAAACGGGCACTTCTCACAGTGGAGGGTGGTGAGCAGTGGGGTGCCACAGGGGTCGGTATTGGGTCCAATGCTTTTTAACTTGTTTATTAATGATTTGGAATTGGGATTAAGCAGTGAAGTGGCTAAATTTGCAGATGACACGAAATTGTTCAGGGTGGTGAAAGCCAGAGAGGATTGTGAGTCACTCCAAAGGGATCTGTCGAGGCTAGAAGAGTGGGCATCCATGTGGCAAATGAGGTTCAATGTAGCCAAGTGCAAAGTAATGCACATTGGAACCAAAAATCCAAAATATAAATACAAGTTGATGGGGTCTGAACTGGCGGAGACTGACCAAGAGAGAGATCTTGGAGTCATGATAGATAACTCACTAAAAACGTCAGCACAGTGTGCGACTGCCATAAAAAAAGCTAATGCTATGCTAGGGGTTATTAGGAAAGGGATTGAAAACAAATCAGCCGGTATCATAATGCCTCTGTATAAATCGATGGTGAGGCCTCATTTGGAGTACTGTGTACAGTTCTGGTCGCCACACCTTAAAAAAGATATCATAGCACTGGAAAAAGTACAGAGAAGGGCAACTAAAATGATTAAAGGGTTGGAACACTTTCCCTATGAGGAAAGATTGAGGCGCTTGGGGCTCTTTAGCCTGGAGAAAAGACGACTGAGGGGAGACATGATAGAGGTTTACAAGATAATGCACGGGTTAGAGAAGGTAGAGAAAGATGTGTTTTTCTCCCTTTCTCACAATACAAGAACTCGTGGGCACTCTATGAAATTATTGAGCAGTCGGGTTAGAACAGATAGAAGAAAATACTACTTTACACAAAGGGTGATAAACACATGGAATTCGTTGCCACAGGAGGTGGTGGCAGCTACAAGCATTGCCAGCTTCAAGAGGGGACTGGACAAATATATGGAGCAGAGGTCCATCAGTGGCTATTAGCCACAGGAGATAGATGGTATTCTCTTTGTGGGGAGGTGGTGCTCTGTTGTCTTGGTGCTGGAAGGAAGGCAGTGGGAGGGCTTCTGGTGTCCTGGCCTCACTGACAGTCCTTTAGATGGCACTGGATTTCTAGCCACTGTGTGTGACAGAATGTTGGACTGGATGGGCCACTGGCCTGATCCAACATGGCTTTGCTTATGTTCTTATGCTTATGTTCTTATGACCTATCAAAATCTGCACAAAATAGTTAACTCATTCAGCCCCTACTCCTCATAAAGGAACTAATTCCAGTAAGAAACAACTGGGCAACAAAATGGAAAGCATTCCAGAGTCAAGAAATTGTTTTTTTCCCCATTTCCTTGCAAGCCGTATAAGTGGGGAAGGGGGGAAACAATCCAAACTTAAAAAAAACCCCAGTTTAATATGTCACTAGCAGTTTGTGCTACCCAGCAGTATTGAGGTTCGGGGGGGACATTTTCTCTTGCTCCCAATAAAGACAGGCCCTTGATTTTGCACTTTTGTTCAACAGGCCCAAATGAGTTCACTTTCCACAGGGTCTCTCAGAGGCTGTACATATATCATGTTTTTTGATTTAGCATTTGGTATGAAAATTGCTTTCTTATTAATTTGAGTTCAATAGTTTTTGTTATCAACATTATATTGCCTTTTCAATGGGTGGTGGGTAGGGGGTGAAGTTTTGTTATTTTATACTAGAAACAGAGCCCGTTGTGCAAATAAATACAATGGGCTCTAGAAAGCTGGGGCTGCGGAGGGCTGGTGGGAAGTTGTGGTTAGAAAGGGCTGGCAGGTGGGGGGCAAGGTGGGTCTGGGGAGAGGTGAGAAGCAGGAGGGGTCTGGGGAGGGATGGCAGGTACGGAGGCAATGGAGGTTTGGGGAGGGCTGAGAGGCAGGAGGGGTGTGGAGAGGAATGACAGGTTTGGAGGCAACGAGGTTTTGGGGAGGTCTGAGAGTCAGTTGGGGTGTGGAGAGGAAAGGCAGGTAGGGAGGCAATGGGTGTTTGGGAAGGGGTCAGGCAGGTGGGGTGTGGAAAGGAAATGCATGGAGGGAGGCAATGGGTGTTTGGGAAGGGGTCAGAGGCAGGTGGGGGTGGGGAGAGTAATGGCAGTTAGGGAGGCAATGGGGTTTTGGGGAGAGCTGAGAGCCAGGTGGGGTGTGGAAGGGAAAGGCAGGTAGGTAGGCAATGGGGTTTTGGGGAGGGCTGAGAGCCAGGTGAGGTGTGGAGGGGAAAGGCAGGTAGGGAGGCAATGGGGTTTTCGGGAGGGGTCAGAGGCAGGTGGGGTGTGGAAAGGAAAGGCAGGGAGGGAGGCAATGGGGGTTTGGATCGGAGAGCGGAGTGCCGTGGCTCCAGAGGCCTTGCAGGGCGGTGGCACTCCGCTCACGCCGCCTTTCCCCGGGCCCAAGGAGAGTGGAGAACTGCTGCCCTGCGAGGCACCAGGAACCGTGTGCACTGCTCTCCTCGAACCCGGGTCGAGACGCCGCAAGAGGAGCACCGCTGCCACGCAAGGCCCCGGGTCTTTGCAGAGTGGCGTGCCCGGCTCCGGCAGGGCTGACATGGCAGTGGGTGCTTTGCCCTCGTCCTGTCCCTGCCGAAAGCAGCGATGCGCGGTTCTGGCAGGGGTCAGAGGGCAGCAGGCTTCTCTCCTGCCACGGCTCCCCTGAGGCTTTCTGACACGCCGCCCTTGCTGCCCTTCCTGCGCCACCGCGGGAAGGGCTGAGAGTGCCACCGCCCTCCGAACGGGCTGCGAAACCTGCGGCATCCAGCGGCACCCTCCAGAAGCGGCCTGCCTGGTGCACTTCCTGGTGCATCGGAAACCCGCTAAGGGAATTATAAAGTAGGACTAGCAACAAAGCCCGTTGTGGGGGGGAAAAACCAACAGGCTCTAGAAAGGGCAGGGCAGGCGGGGCAGGCATTTCCTCTTCCGCCCTGTGCTGCGCCCCCTTCGCAGTCGCGCAGTGCCCGCTCGGAGTTCAACACGGGGAGAATCTGTGCGTAGATTTGGAGCGACGCGCGTTCTCGGCCTGGGGCAGCGCAGGCAGCAAGAGCTTCGAAGTGGGCGGGACAGAGTAAAAGCCGGAACGAGACGGAACAGGCCGGAACGGGCACAAAAGAAATGCCAGTGCCACAAAAAAGAGGGGGATGTGTTAGAGACACTCCAGAGCAATATTTTAGAAATGAAAATTCTGGACTGGCACCCTTTAATTAACCCATTCCATGCCAAAAAGCTCCCGGAACAGCACAAAACAGCCCGGAACGGGCACTAAAGAAATGCCAGTGCCACAAAAAACAGTGGGATGTGTTAGAGACACTCCAGAACAATATTTTAGAAATGAAAACTCCGGACTGCCCCGCTTTTATTAACCCTTTCCATGCCAAAAAGCTCCCAGAACAGCACAAAACAGCCCGGAACGGGCACTAAAGAAATGCCAGTGCCACAAAAAACAGTGGGATGTGTTAGAGACACTCCAGAACAATATTTTAGAAATGAAAACTCTGGACTGCCCCGCTTTTATTAACCCGTTCCATGCCAAAAAGGTCCCGGAACAGCACAAAACAGCCCGGAACGGGCACTACAGAAAGGCCAGTGCCACAAAAAAGAGGGGGATGTGTTAGAGACACTGCAGAGCAATATTTTAGAAATGAAAACTCTGGACTGGCACCCTTCAATTAACCCTTTCCATGCCAAAAAGCTCCCGGAACAGCACAAAACAGCCCGGAACGGGCACTAAAGAAACGCCAGTGCCACAAAAAACAGTGGCATGTGTTAGAGACACTCCAGAACATCATCTTCAAGGCCTGTCCATCATCTTCAAGGCCTCCTGGAGGACTGGGGATGTGCCACAAGATTGGAGAAGAGCGAATGTTATCCCAATCTTTAAGAAAGTGAGGAAGGATGACCCGGGAAACTACAGGCCAGTCAGTCTGACTTCTGTTGCTGGGAAGATATCAGAACAGATTTTAAAGGGATCAATCTGTAAGCATCTGAAGGACCGCTCAGTGATCCGGGGAAGTCAGCATGGTTTTGTTCCTAACAGATCCTGCCAGACCAACCTGGTTTCCTTCTTTGATCGAGTGACCAGCTTGCTGGATTGGGGGAACTCTGTTGACGTGATTTATCTGGATTTCAGTAAAGCTTTTGATAAGGTCCCCCATGACATTCTGATGGGCAAACTGGAAGACTGTGGAGTAGACTATAGGACAGTTCGGTGGAAAGGGAACTGGTTGGAGGACCGCACTCAGAGTGGTGGTCAACGGCATTTCATCAGATTGGAGGGAGGTGTCCAGTGGGGTGCCGCAGGGCTCGGTTTTGGACCCGGTACTTTTCAATATTTTTATCAATGATCTGGAGTGGAAGGGCTGCTCATTAAATTTGCTGATGACACCAAAGTGGGAGGGGTAGCAAACACCCAAGAAGATAGAATTAAAATTCAACAAGACCTGAATACTCTGGAGAAGTGGGCAGCTGTGAATAGGATGCAATTCAACAAAGACAAGTGCACAGTATTACATCTGGGCCACAAAAATGAAAAGCACAAATACTGGATGGGGGATACACTTCTGGGCAGTAGTATATGTGAAAGGGATCTTGGGGTAAGAGTGGACTGTAAACTGAATATGAGCAGTCAGTGTGATGCGGTGGCAAAAAAGGCTAATTCAATCCTGGGTTGTATCAAAGGGGCCATAGCATCGAAATCGCAGGAGGTCATAGCCCCTCTCTATACTGCCTTGGTCAGGCCACACCTGGAGTACTGTGTGCAGTTCTGGAGGCCTCACTTCAAAAAGGATGTGGACAAAATCGAGGGGGTGCAGAGGAGAGCGACGAGGATGATCAGGGGTCTGGAGACTGAGCCCTACGAGGAAAGGCTGAGGGCCTTGGGAATGTTTAGTTTGGAGAAAAGGAGGTTGAGGGGGGACATGATTGCTCTCTTTAAATATTTGAAAGGCTGTCATTTGGAGGAGGGCAGGGAGCTGTTCCAGTTGGCAGCAGAGGGTAGGACGCGAAGCAATGGGCTAAAACTACAAAGGTACCGACTGGATATTAGGAAAACTTTTTCACCGTCAGAGTAGTTCAAAAGTGGAATCAGCTGCTTAGGGAGGTGGTGAGCTCCCCCTCACTGGCAGTTTTCAAGAAGAGGCTGGATGAATACTTTTCAGAGATGCTTTAGGCTGATCCTGCACTGGGCAGGGGGTTGGACTAGATGGTCTGTATGGCCCCTTCCAACTCTATGATTCTATGATTCTATGAGAAATGAAAACTCTGGACTGCCCCGCTTTTATTAACCCGTTCCATGCCAAAAAGCTCCCGGAACAGCACAAAACAGCCCGGAACGGGCACTAAAGAAACGCCAGTGCCACAAAAAACAGTGGGATGTGTTAGAGACACTCCAGAGCAATATTTTAGAAATGAAAACTCTGGACTGGCACCCTTCAATTAACCCATAACATGCCAAAAGCTCCCGGAACAGCACAAAACAGCCCGGAACGGGCACTAAAGAAACGGCAGTGCTACAAAAAACAGTGGGATGTGTTAGAGACACTCCAGAACAATATTTTAGAAATGAAAACTCTGGACTGGCAGCCTTCAATTAACCCTTTCTATGCCAATATGCTCACGGAACAGCACAAAACAGACTGCAGTTTTCTGCAGACTCGGGACTGAAAGCACACCCAGACCATATTTTTCGCTTCCCTCCACCCCAACAATTATCTGTTGGTAGCCTGGGACTTAGCCTCAGGCGAAGAGGAGTTACCTGGCTGGATGCTCCAAGTAACAATAAAAAAATATGTCCTCTTTTTTCAGTTATTTATTTGTTTATTTATTTGAAAAAAAAAATTAAGATATGTCCGATTAATATATATAATAAACCAAAAAAAGGAATCCACTTTAAGGATTGCTTCCCATAGACCAATTCAGTTAGAGGGTCAAAATGAAGGTGAGTGCAAAAATGATGCGAAGGGTGTGTGTGTTTGTACAGTGAACAGTGGATTAATGTGAACAAAATCAGTGATGCAAAAATTCATGACAGCTTGGTTGGAAAGCTGCATGAAGTATTGGTATCTGAAGAGGGTTTTGACTAAAGTGTCAGCAGGTGCTTGGAGAGACGGTTCAAGCATACAGGAGGGAACAGCAGAGCTGATTTGAAGAGAAGGAGACTGGGTAAGGTTGCAACCTCCAGATAAAGCCTGGAGTTCTCCTGGAATTACAGCTGATCTCGAGATAAGAGAGATCAACTCCCCTGGAATAGCTGCTTTGGAGGGAGGACTCTATGACATTATATGCCACTGAGGTTCCTTTCCTTCCTAAACCACACCATCCTCTGATATTACCCCTAAATCTGCTGGCACAAGCAGGAGTCAGCAACTGTAAGACTGGGGAGGCTGAGGATGGTGAAGCAGCAAATATCATACTCTAGAATGTAACAGATAAAGGGCTTCTAAGCAAGATCAGCTTTGCCATTATGGCCTCTAGGAGAAAATTTCCTATAGGATGGTGGTCTGGGGTACCATTTGTCTGCACACAACACACACACACGTCAGTGCCCAGGCAGCCAGGAGGGCCAATAAGGCTGGCTAGGCAAGAATCAGCCAGTGGTCTAGTGGTGCAGAAAAGCCTGGTGCTGCAGATGCTGCCTATCCTCCTCACTTGGCTTGCCTTTGCCTCAGTTGCCCCATCAGTGATCCCTCTTGATCAGAGACACCAGCCACAGATGACCAATGATGAGGCAAGTGAGGCAAAGACGAGCCGAGGGAGACAGGCAGCAATAGTCCTTGGCTTCACTGTGGTGCTGCCTCCTGCTGCTGGCTTGTACTTGCATATTAGCCCATTATCTGTTGGATCTCCTCCAGATGAGGCAGTGTTGATGGAAGAGGGATGGGACCAATGGTGAAGAACCATTTTCCATGGCTTCTTTGGCAACCCTGTCCACCCCCGTTGCCACGTGATAAAGATGATCCATTTCAGTCTGATTGTTGCCCTCATCATGGCAGACTAAGATCATTTGTTGCCCTGATGAATGCCCTACACTGATCCTCTTATTTGGAAACTGCATCCTTGTTTGTTTTCCTGTACTTCTTAGTGCCTTTTGATATCGTTGACAATGCCATCCTGTGACAGCACAGCATTCATATTTGTTAACGCTGTGACCTGGAACCAGGTATTTGGGACACAGGGAAGTTTATATCCCAAACATCTGTCTGCCATGCAGCCACAAAGAGGTAGGTAGATAACATGCACAAATGATGTCTTCTTCACCCACTGGTTTGTAAAGTGTGGGTTGGTGAACCCCAAAAAATGGAGCCAGGGCATCCATTGTAGATGTCAGCACTCAAAAGGCAAGGATTGGTGGGGGGGGGTTTACCTCCCCCTGTCACATATGTGGAAGAGAACAGCTTCTCACATATGTGAAGGACAAAGGCTTTACATTCAGTAGACAAATGGCAGCTTTCTCCCTCCCTCCTCAACGGTATCTGAAGACAGCCCTGATCAGGTGAGCAAAGCTGCTGTGGTGGAACATAGAGGAAGAGGTTGTCCTACCGATATGCCAGGCCAAGGCCATCTCACAGTCAAGACTTTGAACTGAGTTTGATAACTGATGGCGGAGGTGGGGCGGGGGGCGTCAGGGGGAGCGGCGCAGCCGCGACCCCCAGGGGACCGGCTGTCCTCGTCCTGGGCATGGGCATGGGCAATTTTATTTTTGGCAACCTCTTCTACATGCAAAACTTTTTTGGTACAAAGTTGTAATGTTATAAAATGGTAAAAAATTCATAAAATTGTAATTTTACTAACAATCCAACTCAAATAAGTTTATAGACAATTCAAACAGTATTGCTTTTATAATCATATTAGGCATAAATATTAAACATAACTTGTAAACATTAAGTAAAAAGTATTAAACACTCGGTAGAGATGGGTTGAAGGTTTTATCTTAAATCCTGAGCAGCTTGAAACCTTCAAGTGAGAACTGAAAACATGTTTCTCTGTTTTAGAGAAACTGCTTTTCAGTACAAAATAAACGGGATGTATGTTTTTGTTGCACTCTCCCAACCAGGAGACAGACTCCTCCTAAGAGTTTAATGGCTTCTTTCATTAACAAACGCTAGTCGTTTTCATTACGTGAGGTATCAAAATATAAATGTTTATTTAAATAAAACATAGAAAAATAGAACAGATGAACGCAACAAGAATTAAGTTTCCTAACATTTCTTAATGAAATCTAACTCAGTCAGATTAACGATGAAATGCATTCAAGTTACCGTAGCACATATTACAAGGGTAAGTTTCCTGCCTAGATATTCATGAGATTTCTTTTGGCCAAAACCCTGATCTGCTATTTGGATTACCATTTTTATATATTATCTTATGCAGAAATCTAAGATCTTTTCATATGATAACAAAGATAAATATCAAACCAATCATAATTTAATTCTTTTTTACTATTTCCAATCATGTGACATTTTACCTAGCCAAAAGTACCACTGTGCCCAGCTGTAAGATAAGAGATATGGATAGTAAAAGTGACAAGAAAAGTTACATGACCAGATCATCCTTGGTCTCTGCTAACAATTACAGAACATGTATCTGATACTGTTCACTATTTTTGATTGGCTGTCAAAGATAAAGAAGCACCAGTTATACACCATACTAGAAAAAGAAGTACAGTGATGTTCATACAGTGTTATTTAGAATGCATATGTTTCACTAAGTATGTGTTCTAAACCATAATCAGCAGTCTACTGGTTTGAATCCCACTACTGACATGAGTTCAGTAGGTGGCCTTGGGTCAGCCACTCCTCTCAGCCCCAGCTCCATTGTGGGGATAAGAATAACACTAACTTGTTCACTGCTCTGGGTGAGGCACTAATATGTGTAGAAGAGTGGTATATAAGCACGGTTATTATTATTATTTATATTTCCATGACACCATCCCTTGACCTGTGAAATTAAGTATTTTGATAAATATGAAAGTGATACCAAATATAAATGCATTGCATAATGTGTGAGTGTATATATACAAACTTTAAAAATTGTATTGGATAATACCACAAAGCATGATTACTGAGAAAGCTGCTTTCACTGCTTTCAGTGTGGAGAGCTGCTTGTAGATCAAAACAACCTGACGAGCTGTCTTCATGCAGAGTGCGCTTGATTCTCTTGGCTTTCAATTCTGCTTTCGTTCAACATGGGTAAATCGATGTGTCAGCAGTAAACATTTGAATCACTCCTCTCTGAATGACCTTTTAAATTTTACTGCCTATCGTGTCAAAGCAATTAAAATTAACAATACAGTTACTAAGCTGCTAAGATCAATTAATGGCTCTTAGGCTTTATCTGTTGATCTAGTGACATCTTCAAAACCCACTGGTAACAGACTATACATACTTCTCTTCTATCCACAATATATACACAAGGATTAATTACATATTCTTATCTTCTAAATTACATATTTAAATGACATTCTTATCTCCTAAATTAATTAGTCAAACTCTTACATCAAGGATTGGTGACAAGTTGTGGACAGACTACGCTTGGACAGAATGTACACTGAGAATAAATGACATCAAACAAATTGGAAACTAAATAAATCACTTTTATTTAACAAATAAATTTCTTCTGAAGTCTCTTTAGAAATTAAACAATAGAAACAAACTATGTGGCATTCCTCAAATCCACGTGTAGGATGCTATGAAAGTGGTACTTAGAGGGAAATTAATCTCCGTTGCCTCCTGTCATGAAGAGCAAAAAGAAAACATTAGACATGAAATGATATCTAGAATAAGAAAACTAGAAGATGAACACAAAAAAGGCCACCCAATCTATAAACTTGCTTGCATGAAAATTAGAGGAAAAAACCTCCTCACATTCTATACAAGCTATTAAAGGCACCCAGGAAAAAACTCAAACTAATTCTGTAAAATTAGCCGATGTATTTGCTGAATACTACCAAACCATTTGTACATCAGACAATCCTGACACTAATCATATTTTAAATTATTTATCATCACAGGAAATTTGGAAAAAACCTCACAAGAACATAAACAATATCTGGACCAACCAGACACAACAGAAGATGTTACAGTCACTATCAAATCCTTGAAAAAAATAACAAAGCTTCAGACAGGGATGGATTCCCTGTCAAATTTTTACAAAAAAATACATTCACCTACTTTCAACTCCACTAACTGCCACGTGCAACTCTGTTATGTTAGGAGGTAGCATCCCTCTATCTTGGTCAGAGGCTGAAATAGTAGTTACTCCAAAAAGGACAACCATATTACAAATACTAAATCTTCTCAACCAATACCCTTCCTGAATGAAGACCAAAAGATCTTTACAAGCATATTTGCCAAAACATTGTCTAAATTTAAATAACCAACTACATTCACCTTGACCAGACAATACACGTAACACTTTAACTATAATTAATTTCTGTGAAGCATACAAAGCCCCTGCATTACTTCTGGCCTTTGATATAGAGAAGGCATTTGATTAAGTGGAAATACCATATCTAAAACTTTTACTTCAAAAAATGGGTTTTGGCGACCAATTCTAAAATGCCATTAATGCTCTTTATCTTTCTCCAAAAGCTACAGTTAGGACTAACAATGTACATTCAATAGATATCCATATAGCAAGGGGAACTAGACAAGGCTGTCCCCTTTCCCCATTTCTGTTTGCCATAACTATAGACAGGGCCAATGCTACCATTAGACCAACTAGGCAGCCGCCTTGGGCACAGACCTCAAGAGGGGCATAGTTTTAAACAGATTACTTTCTTGAAAAAAATGCAACTGAGAAAACCTATTGAGCACCCCCTAAATGGTCCTGTCCACAGACATCAAGCAGCTCAAAAGCTCACCGTAACTTTTTTATTTATTTATTTATTTGATGTATACCCTGCCCTCCCCACAGATGGGCTAAGGGTGGCTAATAACATTAAAAAATACATTAAAATCACAGAAACATAAAATCAATAATTTTTTATACAAAATAATTAAAATGGTCCAGGAGCAGGCTATTTAAACAAATATTGGGAGTCCGTATACAGGCATGGCAGATGGCTGAGGGCAGCTCCGGAAGAAATGGTGGTCTTAGATGGAAGAAGAAGGACACTCGCTGGCACTCAGCCAAAGGCCCAGCAGTACATCTCCGTTTTACAAGCCCTGCAAAACTGTAACAGGTCCCACAGGGCCCAGATCTCCATCGGGAGAGCATTCCACCAGGCCAGGGCCAGGGCAGAAAAAGCCCTCGCCCTGGTTGAGGCCAGATGGATGTCCTTTGGGCCAGGGACCACCAGGAGTTGCTTGTCTGCAGAGCGCAACACCCTGCAGGGGACGTAATGGAAGAGGCGGTCCGGCAGGTATGGAGGTCCCAGTCCATGAAGGGCTTTAAATACCAAGGTTAACACCTTGAACCGGATCTGGAACTCCACTGGAAGCCAGTGCAGCTGGCACAGCACATGATGAATGTGTGCTTGGATGGGCGTTCCGGTAAGGATGCGTGCCGCTGCATTCTGGATCAGCTGTAACTTCCGGGTCAGACCCAAGGGCAGTCCAGGATAGAGTGAGTTGCAGTAGTCTAGCCTGGAGGTGACCGTTGCATGGATTACTGTGGCCAGGTCCTGTGGTGAAAGATAGGGCGCCAGTTGCCTGCCCTGTCGAAGATGAAAAAAGGCAGACGTGGCAACAGTCATGACCTGGGCCTCCATTGAAAGTGTAGCATCCAAGATCACACCCAGACTCCTCACCATCAGGGAAGGTTTCAATTGTACCCCATCAACAGCTGGGAGCCGGTTCCCAGCTCGATTGCCCCATGATCCAGACACAGAACCTCTGTCTTCAGGGGATTCAATTTCAGGTGACTCTGATGTAACCATACCGTCACAGCCTTAAGACCCTTGACCAAGGAATCCAAAGCAAGATCAGACTGGCCATCTGTAATGATTCCAAGTAAATGTGTGCATGTATCTTTAAATGCTTGGTGAGATAGGTGAAGAGTGGGGGGTGAAGGAGATGGATGAGTGAGTGATATGTGTCACGCTATGGCATTCCATACTTGATAGTCTGTTTCACTCCCTTCTGCAAGAAGATGAGGTCTTTTGATTTCAAAAGGTTTATTGTGAAAGACAGCATTCAAGCCCAGATGTGCATATTCCAGGATTAGAGATCCTGGCTGAGCAAAGCATTGCTAGGAATGAATCATAGAGCAAAGGTTGTTACATTTCACACTCCCGGAGCCCAGCCTCCCCCCCCCAAGTTCATACAGCAAAACTTCTCAGAGGTGCGCTGAGCTGGCCAAGGTCGAAACAGCAGATAAGACAGGATGCTTTCCCATGGAATCGGCTCCTTGCTGGTGTTGCCTGGAGGGAAAGAAGTCTAAACACTACACGATGAAATATGGTGTTACTTAGGTTAAAACAGTTTCTGACAATATGATTGGTTGAGGACTGAGAGGGTGGGTGGAGTGAATGCAGTTTGAGACGGAGAGTAGAGAGAAAATTTTTAGTCAGAAGAAAGCAGGCTAGCTGTGTGCTGCCTGAATATGTTGAAGTGTTTATGAGAGAAATATAACCTGTGTGGAACCTGAACTGAGCATGTTTGTGAAAGGACACTCAGTCAGGGAAAGAGAGGCCAGCTGTGTGAATGAGAGTAAATGAAGTAACTTTAAGAACCGAGAACTACGTTTATGAAACCAATACGCTTCTCGAATAAATAAAAGCTTATTTTTGTTTTGCTATATCCCAGTGTAGCTGTCATTGCTATATCCCATTCCTATCTTCAGGGCCACATAGAACCACGAAGGAGCCTGACACTTAGGAACGTTACCAAAGGGAAAATTTAAATAAAATATCTTGGAATAAAATATTCCGGGTGGCAGCAGACTACCCAGAGGGTTAAGGGATAGATTAAAAGAAAAATCTACGCTAAAGAAAGTAAAGGTCATAACACCATCCATCAGCAGATAGAGCTGAGTGTCATCCGCATACCAGTGACAACCTAGCCCAAAGCTGTGGGCTAACGGGGCAAGGGGGCACATATAGATGTTAAATAGCATCGGGGAAAGAATCATCCCCTGAGGGATGCCACATACCAAAGAATGGTAAGCAGACATCTGTTCCCTGAGTGCCACCCTCTGTCCTAGATTGTGAAGGAAGGAGTTCAGCCATTGCAGGGCTGTTCCACGAATCCCCACATCGGCAAGGCAATGGGTCAGAAGATTATGATTGACCATGTCAAATGCTGCTGTAAGATCTAAAAGTATCAGCAGTGCCGACCCACTCCGGCCCAGGTGTCGCCGCAGATCATCTGTGAGGGCAACCAGAGCCGTCTCTGTACCATGGCCAGGCCTGAAGCTGGACTGGAATGGATCCAGGATAGAGGCATCACCCAGGTATACCTGCAGCTGTTCTGCTACCGCCCTCTCAGTTACTCAAAGTTATCTCAGAAGTCTCAGTCAACTTGAGAGGAACAATCCTTAGTGAAAGTACTCCTTTTTAGCTCTCCAGAGAGCCAGCTAAAAAGAAGAAAGCAAACAAATTAAGTACCTGCAGACAAAAGTATCTCCTTTTCAAGTACAACACAATTCTCTCTCTCATTGTCTCACAGCAAACATGAGAAGGGGGTGGGAGTAGAAGACACTCTGTTGTGCCAGCTAGGAAAAAGGTGGGGAAATAGCTTCCAATGCTACAAAAAGAAACTTTTCAGCAACTTGAGGAAGCCAAGAAAGAAGTGAGAAGGAAAACAAAAGGGAAAAGGTGGGAAACTGCCTCCAGAGCTAAGAAAAAAACCCACTTCTTAGAGCAAACTGTATCCCAGCAACACCAAGAGAAGAGGCAGAGTGGAAAACACTAAAATCTTCACAGCTATTCTGCTGTGTCTGGAAAGAAAAGGGCAGAAAGTCAGCTTCATGGCTGCAATAAAAGGGAGGAAAGTAGGGAAATTCTGCTGTAGCAATGCGCATAGCATACTTGCTGCAGAGGAACAAGTGCAGGGAAAAATACCTCTGCACTAGAACCTACAACTATATAGCCAAGCTTTTAAGGTTTCCTCAAAATCTGAAAATCCTTTAAAGAGTTATGATGACCTTGTCCAATCCTTAAGGCCACTTTTGGTAGGTGCTCGGGAGGGAAAACTGGTCAAGACCAATTTGTCATCTAAACCTGGGTTTGATCAGAGCTGTATTTGTGCTAAAAATGCTTTAATCTATGCCTATAAGTTAGCACTGAGAGCTGATGAAAAGACCAGACAAGATGCATATCATTCTATTTCATTTTTAAAAAAGAAGTATAAATCACTGGTTGCCCGCTGTAAGAAAGAACATACCAGAAAACTGTGGGCCAATATAATTGAAGCAGCTACAAGCAAAAACTCAGTGGTGTTCTGGAAACTAGTGTCAAACCGTGCCTCCACAGCCGCCTCCCCCTTGGCTTCCTCTATCCCCCCAGATAAATGGACTTCTTTTTTCCAAAAATTGTATGATGATCCTATTCAACCCCCTCCTGCCCTAACAATAGAAAATCTGGCCAAATGCCCCCCAGTTCATGCCGAAGAAGTAAACGCTTATATTAGCCAGTTAAAGAATGCAAAAGCCCCTGGGCTTGATGGAATATCTCTAGAATTACGAAAAACAAATAAGGACTGGTGGGAAACTTTCCTAGCCTCCCTATTTACTTATATTGATGAAACCGGCTACATCCCCAATGATTGGGGAATGGCTATAGTAGTCCCCTTCCATAAGAAGGGAAAGAAGGAGGATCCATCCAATTATGGACCAATCAGCTTACTAAGCATTGTAAGCAAGTTGTCTACAAAACATCTGCTGAAGAAATTTTTAGACCGGCTAGAACAGGAGGATATAATTGCTGATGAGCAAGCAGGGTTTAGAGCTGGCAGGTCAACAATAGATCACTGCCTAGTAATGCAAGACCTTGTAGAGAAATACGCTACAGGAGACCAAGCATCACTTTACCGGGCATTTGTTGATTTAAAAGCAGCTTTTGACACAGTCTCTAGAAATAGACTTTGGAGGAAACTGCAGGCCTCCTCTGTTGATAAGCGACTGCTGTCCCTTTTGGGGGCTATGCACAAGCAAACTGCCCTGAGTAAGGTGCAGCCAAATTGGGCATTTGACTGACCCCATTCAAACTTACAGGCAGGTGTGCCTTCTAGCCCCCTTTCTGTTTATCTTCTACATCAACAATTTGGTAAACCTTTTGAATGCCCCTGGATTGCACCCTCCCAAATTAGCAAATAGGCACATTCACGTACTGCTGTATGCAGATGATGCTGTATTACTTTCTAGGACCCCCATAGGGCTGAAACGAGCCCTAAAAAAATTCTCCCAATTCTGTGATACTGAACACCTTTTAACTAATTACCAAAAAACTAAGATCCTGGCTTTCGGTAAAAATCCAAAGATCAGACGATGGGAGCTTCAGGGGCAGCTTCAAATATTTGGGTGTAGTTTTGCAAGCCTCAGGTACCAAAACAACACATAGCAGCTTCATTGCTGATGTGGGAGAAAAAACAGCACACGGTATACTGAAATTCTATCGATCACAAGGGGGACAGTATGTACCGGCTGCGCTCAGATTGTTTAAAGCCAAACCATTGGCCCAATCTTGGGGCTGCCATCCTCCTCTTTCTCTCAACTTGAGAGAGTGCACTCCAAATTCCTTAGAGCTCTATTACAAGTGCCCAAATGCATGCCTAACTCATGGGTTAGACTGGAAACAGGAATGTTAAGGGTAGAGGCCAGAATCACCATCCTTTCAATTTTCAAATGGCTGTCAGGGTGTCTAAACCCGCAACGTCTACTCCCTCTGTTATTCCAAGACAATCTAATTGGCAAAAGGCGACTCTGAAATCCCTGGGAAAATTGGGTCTTTCCCCTCAAAGTTTGCTAGTCATGGGGTTAGACCGAGCAAAATTACTCATTAAGCAGAGAGTGACAGACATTGAAAGACAAACATTTTCTTAGAGCGCCAGGTTTTATTTCTTCAGATACTACTAAATATATTGCCGCTCCTGCAGCCTATTTTTACTTTCTTGAATCCAGTAACTCCAGAAGGGCATTTGCTTTAGCTAGAAGTTCAACTCTACCCTCTGCCGTTCTGGAAGGAAAGTTTAAAGCTGTCCATTACTCTCTTAGGCTTTGCTCCTATCCCCTAAGAGAAATTGACTCAATGGAGCACATCTTCTTCAACTGCCCAAGTCATAGTAAAATTAGAGCGGAAACCTTCAGTCCATTAGTAGAAAGATTCCCTGGAAGTTCAAATAAAATCAAACTTGATTATCTTTTGTCTGATCGGAATCACCAGGCACCGTGTCAAGTAGCAAGATTCTGTGCCCAGGTCTACAAGCAACGTAAATCACATAAGGCAGCTTAAACAACTAATTTATGATGATCTTATTTTTTTACTCTTATATTTTTTCATCGTTCTTCCCCGGTATCCAGTCTCAATGGCTTTTAAACTGATTTGCAAATGGTTTTATATGTACTGGTCGCAGACTGTAATAATAAACTTGACTTGAGTACCTCTGCACTAAGAACAGCAGAAATACCTGAACCTACTTCATGGGGTGAAATATCCTAGCTACCACCAGAAGAAGCTGAGAAATGGAGAAAAGAGGAGGGTGTGGTGTCGGTGTTGAAGAGAATGATTGCACTTTGAAAGAGCTCCGTCTCTCCCATGCCTGAAATTTAAAATTTATGTTGAAAAGGTAAAGTAAAAATATTTACCCTTCCAACGTAAAGATACGCTAAGAGATCCGAAAGGCAGATTCATATTTATTAAAGGCACTATAGAAAACCAAACTTACACATTTGGCTCAATTTATGCTCCAAACCAAGACAGCCTAATGAAATTCTAAAACAAAGTTCATTAGAATACACATATATCACTTAGTATAATTTGCTCTAAACCATATTTTCATGACAAACCCACAGAAACAGCAGCAACATAATCTAAGAGTATAATGGAGAGCAAGAAATAGAAACAGAAGGATTAAAAATATCGTGCTCACTAGGTTGGAGGCAAGTTCTGACGACAACAGGGCCAACAACAAAGATTCTCAGGTCAAACTCCATGGTCAAGTAACAGATTCCAAAATCAAAGACTGTGACCCACCAAGGCTCAGGCAGCCAGAACCGAAGAGCTCACCAGCAGCTAAGTCCAGAATACCACAATTGTGACTAGCTAATCCCATGCTAGCTGCGGCCTTATAAAGGGAGTTTCTCCTACAGGTGAGGCTGGGTTCATTAAGCTTCTTTCTCCAAGCTGGCTCATCTCTGCTACTCAGGAGGAGTAGATCAGATCCTGTACTGGCTCTCCTGACATTTCCTCAGCAGGGGGAAGGCCGTGGGCTGCCAGGCATGCGCTCCTGTGCTTGGTCCATGCCTCTGCCCTTACCCTCAGCCTTCACTGCTCCTGGGGTTCTTTGGGAGACAGTGGCATTTGGAGATCAGTTGTAATTTGTGGGGATCTCCAGGAGGGTTGACAACCACAGAGTCATCAAGCCAGGCGGCCTTAGCATGGACCTGCCTGCTGCCAGAACTGCCACTGTCTCCCAAAGAACCCCAGGAGCAGCGAAGGCTGAGGGTAAGGGCAGAGTCATGGGCCAAGCACAGGAGCGCATGCCTGGCAGCCCATGGCCTTCCCCCTGCTGAGGAAATGTCAGGAGAGCCAGTATAGGATCTGATCTACTCCTCCTGAGTAGCAGAGATGAGCCAGCTTGGAGAAAGAAGCTTAATGAACCCAGCCTCACCTGTAGGAGAAACTCCTTTTATAAGGCTGCAGCTAGCATGGGATTAGCTAGTCAGAATTGTGGCATTCTAGACTTGGCTGTTGGTGAGCTCTTAGGCTCTGGCTGCCTGAGCCTTGGTGGGTCACAGTCTTTGATTTTGGAATCTGTTACTTGACCATGGAGTTTGACCTGAGAATCTTTGTTGTTGGCCCTGTTGTCGTCAGAACTTGCCTCCAACCTAGTGAGCACGATATTTTTAATCCTTCTGTTTCTATTTCTTGCTCTCCATTATACTCTTAGATTATGTTGCTGCTGTTTCTGTGGGTTTGTCATGAAAATATGGTTTAGAGCAAATTATACTAAGTGATACATGTGTATTCTAATGAACTTTGTTTTAGAATTTCATTAGGCTGTCTTGTTTTTGGGCATAAATTGAGCCAAATGTGTAAGTTTGGTTTTCTATAGTGCCTTTAATAAATATGAATCTACCTTTCGGATCTCTTAGCGTATTTTTACGTTGGAAGGGTAAATACTTTTACTTTACCCTTTCATCATAAATTTTAAATTTCCGGCATGGGAGAGATGGAGCTCTTTCAATGTGCTATCATTCTCTTCAACACCGACACCACACCCTCCGCTTTTCTCCATTTCTCAGCTTCTTCTGGTGGTAGCTAGGATATTTCACCCCATGAAGTAGGTTCAGGTATTTCTGCTGTTCTTAGTGCAGAGGTAGTCAATTCAAGTTTATTATTACAGTCTGCGACCAGTACATATAAAACCATTTGCAAATCAGTTTAAAAACAGTTGAGACTGGATACTGGCGAAGAATGATGAATAAATATAAGAGTAAAAAAATAAGATCATCATAAATTAGTTGTTTAAGCTGCCTTATGTGATTTACGTTGCTTGTAGACCTGGGCACAGAATCTTGCTACTTGACACGGTGCCTGGTGATTCTGATCAGACAAAAGATAATCAAGTTTGATTTTATTTGAACTTCCAGGGAATCTTTCTACTAATAGACTAATGGTTTCCGCTCTAATTTTACTATGACTTGGGCAGTTGAAGAAGATGTGCTCCATTGAGTCAGTTTCTCTTAGGGGATAGGAGCAAAGCCTAAGAGAGTAATGGACAGCTTTAAACTTTCCTTCCAGAACGGCAGAGGGGAGAGTTGAACTTCTAGCTAAAGCAAATGCCCTTCTGGAGTTACTGGATTCAAGAAAGTAAAAATAGGCTGCAGGAGCGGCAATATATTTAGTAGTATCTGAAGAAATAAAACCCGGTGCTCTAAGAAAATGTTTGTCTTTCAATGTCTGTCACTCTCTGCTTAATGAGTGATTTTTCTCAGTCTAACCCCATGACTAGCAAACTTTGAGGGGAAAGACCCAATTTTCCTAGGGATTTCAGAGTCGCCTTTTGCCAATTAGATTGAAATTTGTCTTGGAATAACAGAGGGAGTAGACGTTGCGGGTTTAGACACCCTGACAGCCATTTGAAAATTGAAAGGATGGTGATTCTGGCCTCTACCCTTAACATTCCTGTTTCCAGTCTAACCCATGAGTTAGGCATGCATTTGGGTACTTGTAATAGAGCTCTAAGGAATTTGGAGTGCACTCTCTCAAGTTGAGAGAAAGAGGAGGATGGCAGCCCCAAGAATGATCCGTATACTAATTGGGCCAATGGTTTGGCTTTAAACAATCTGAGCGCAGCCGGTACATACTGCCCCCCTTGTGATCGATAGAATTTCAGTATACCGTGTGCTGTTTTTTCTCCCACATCAGCAATGAAGCTGCTATGTGTTGTTTTGGTACCTGAGGCTTGCAAAACTACACCCAAATATTTGAAGCTGGTAAGTTGTTCTAACTGATGCCCCTGAAGCTCCCATCGTCTGGTCTTTGGATTTTTACCGAAAGCCAGGATCTTAGTTTTTTGGTAATTAGTTAGAAGGTGTTCAGTATCACAGAATTGGGAGAATTTTTTTAGGGCTTGTTTCAGCACTATGGGGGTCCTAGAAAGTAATACAGCATCGTCTGCATAGAGCAGTAAGTGAATGTGCCTATTTGCTAATTTGGGAGGATGCAATCCAGGGGCATTCAAAAGGTTTACCAAATTGTTGATGTAGAAGATAAACAGAAAGGGGGCTAGAAGGCACACCTGCCTGTAAGTTTGAATGGGGTCAGTCAAATGCCCAATTCGGCTGCACCTTACTCAAGGCAGTTTGCTTGTGCATAGCCCCCAAAAGGGACAGCAGTCACCTATCAATAGAGGAGGCCTGCAGTTTCCTCCAAAGTCTATTTCTAGAGACTGTGTCAAAAGCTGCTTTTAAATCAACAAATGCCCGGTAAAGTGATGCTTGGTTTTCTGTAGCGTATTTCTCTACAAGGTGTTGCATTACTAGGCAGTGATCTATTGTTGACCTGCCAGCTCTAAACCCTGCTTGCTCATCAGCAATTATTTCCTCCTGTTCTAGCCAGTCTAAAGATTTCTTCAGCAGATGTTTTGTAGACAACTTGCTTACAATGCTTAGTAAGCTGATTGGTCTATAATTGGATGGATCCTCCTTCTTTCCCTTCTTATGGAAGGGGACTACTATAGCCATTCCCCAATCATTGGGGATGTAGCCGGTTTCATCAATATAAGTAAATGGGGAGGCTAGGAAAGTTTCCCACCAGTCCTTATTTGTTTTTCGTAATTCTGGAGATATTCCATCAAGCCCAGGGGCTTTTGCATTCTTTAACTGGCTAATATAAGCTTTTACCTCTTCGGCATGAACTAGGGGGCATTTGGCCAGATTTTCTATTGTTAGGGCAGAAGGGGGTTGAATAGGATCATCATACATTTTTTGGAAAAAAGAAGTCCATTTATCTGGGGGGATAGAGGAAGCCAAGGGGGAGGCGGCTGTGGAGGCACGGTTTGACACTAGTTTCCAGAACACCACTGAGTTTTTGCTCGTAGCTGCTTCAATTATGTATTGTCGAAGGCTTTCACGGCCGGAGAACGATGGTTGTTGCGGGTTTTCCGGGCTGTATTGCCGTGGTCTTGGCATTGTAGTTCCTGACGTTTCGCCAGCAGCTGTGGCTGGCATCTTCAGAGGTGTAGCACCAAAAGACAGAGATCTCTCAGTGTCACAGTGTGGAAAAGATGTAGGTCATTTGTATCTACTCAGGAGGGGTGGGGTTGAGCTGAGTCATTCTGTAAGAGTTTCCCAGGGTGTGGAATGCTAATGGCGGGAGGCTTCACTGTAACCTGAGGAGGTTCTTTTGCATATGGATTGGTGCTTGATGTGCTAATCTTCTCTGCAGGGCTATTGTCGGGTGTGGAGTGTTTTGTTGGCCTGGTGTTTTTCAGAACTGGAGCCCATGCTCTGTTCATTCTTAAGGTTTCTTCTTTCCTGTTGAAGTTTTGCTTATGCTTGTGAATTTCAATGGCTTCCCTGTGCAGTCTGACAAAGTAGTTGGAAGTGTTGTCCAGTATTTTGGTGTCCTGGAATAAGATACTGTGCCCTGTTTGAGTTAGGCTATGTTCAGCCACTGCTGATTTTTCAGGCTGTCCAAGTCTGCAGTGTCTTTCATGTTCTTTTATTCTTGTCTGGATGCTACGCTTTGTGGTCCCGATGTAAACTTGTCCACAGCTGCAGGGTATACGGTATACTCCTGCAGAGGTGAGGGGGTCTCTGCTGTCTTTTGCTGATCGTAGCATCTGTTGTATTTTTCGGGTGGGTCTGAATACTGCTTGAAGGTTATGCTTTTCCATAAGCTTTCCCATCTGATCAGTAATTCCTTTGATATATGGCAAAAACACTTTTCCTGTAGGTGACTGTTTTTCCTTGGTTGTTTGATTCATCCTGGGTTTGATTGCTCTTCAGATTTCATTTCTGGAGTAGCCATTTGCCTGAAGTGCGTGGTTTAGATGATTAATTTCCTCATTGAGAAAGCGTGGCTCACATATCCGTCTTGCACGATCCACTAATGTTTTCATTATGCCTCTTTTCTGTCGGGGGTGGTGATTGGAGTTTTTGTGTAAGTACCGATCAGTGTGAGTTGGTTTCCTGTAGACCTTGTGACCTAACTGAAAGTTTGCTTTGCGGATGACCAAGGTATCCAGGAATGAGAGTTTTCCCTCACTTTCTTTCTCCATTGTGAATTGTATGTTCAGGTGGATGTTGTTGAGATGATTCAAAAACTCCCTCAATTCTTCCTCCCCATGGCTCCAAATGATGAATGTATCATCCACAAACCGGAACCATACACTTGGTTTGTGGGGTGCTGATTCTAGAGCTGTTTTTTCAAAATGTTCCATGTAGAAGTTTGCTATAACTGGGCTGAGTGGGCTCCCCATGGCCACCCCATCCATCTGTTCATAGAATTCGTTGTCCCATTGGAAGTAACTGGTTGTCAGACAATGATGGAATAAGGCTGTTACATCCTCTGGGAAAATCTGATTAATCAGTGCAATAGTGTCTTTTACTGGAACCTTGGTAAACAGGGATACAACATCAAAACTGACAAGTATGTCTTGTGGATTGAGTTTCAGAGAACTGATTTTGTTGATGAAATCTGCTGAATCTTTGATGTAAGACGAGGTTTTCCCGATGTGGTCCTGCAGGAGATCTGCCAGATGTCTAGCTAATTCATATGTCGGTGAACCAATGGCACTCACAATGGGTCGGAGTGGGACTGAATCTTTATGTATTTTGGGGAGTCCATATAGTCTAGGTGGCTGTGCTTCAGTCTTGCATAGTTTTCTGTGCGTGTCGGGATGTAGTGAGGAATTCTTGATCAGCGCATTTGTTAGCCTGGTGATTTTGCAAGTGGGATCTCGTTTTAGTTTTTTGTAGGTGGAGGGGTCCAGGAGTTCCTTAATCTTCTTTTTGTATTCCTCCGTTTTCATGATCACTGTAGCATTGCCTTTATCAGCTGGTAGAATGATGATGTCTGGATCTGCATTGAGGGTCTTGATGGCATTTCTCTCCTTGCGTGTTATATTGCTGGTGGGAAGCTTTGCCTTTCGTAGAATCCTGGCTGTCTCTCCTCTTATTTCCTCAGCTTCCTCTTCAGGTAGATGACGGATGGCAGCTTCTACATTTGCAATGATGTCTTCGACAGGAATTCTGGTGGGGGTGACTGCAAAGTTTCCTCCCTTTGCCAAGATGGAGGTTTCTTCTGGTGAGAGTTGACGGTCTGTCAGATTGATGACAATGCGTGCATTGTCGAGCATTGGGCTTGTCTGTCTTTTTTCCTGTAGTTTGTTAAACTTCTGCTTCTGTCTGGATGTGTGGTTGGTAAACACTTGTTCCATCTTCCTGTAGGTGAGATTATCGACCTTGTCCCAATCCTGACTTCTCATTTTTTTGTGAAAGACACTGCAGACTTGGACAGCCTGAAAAATCAGCAGTGGCTGAACATAGCCTAACTCAAACAGGGCACAGTATCTTATTCCAGGACACCAAAATACTGGACAACACTTCCAACTACTTTGTCAGACTGCACAGGGAAGCCATTGAAATTCACAAGCATAAGCAAAACTTCAACAGGAAAGAAGAAACCTTAAGAATGAACAGAGCATGGGCTCCAGTTCTGAAAAACACCAGGCCAACAAAACACTCCACACCCGACAATAGCCCTGCAGAGAAGATTAGCACATCAAGCACCAATCCATATGCAAAAGAACCTCCTCAGGTTACAGTGAAGCCTCCCGCCATTAGCATTCCACACCCTGGGAAACTCTTACAGAATGACTCAGCTCAACCCCACCCCTCCTGAGTAGATACAAATGACCTACATCTTTTCCACACTGTGACACTGAGAGATCTCTGTCTTTTGGTGCTACACCTCTGAAGATGCCAGCCACAGCTGCTGGCGAAACGTCAGGAACTACAATGCCAAGACAATACAGCCCGGAAAACCCCCAACAACCATGCTTCAATTATATTGGCCCACAGTTTTCTGGTATGTTCTTTCTTACAGCGGGCAACCAGTGATTTATATTTCTTTTTAAAAAATGAAAGAGAACGATATGCATCTTGTCTGGTCTTTTCATCAGCTCTCAGTGCTAACTTATAGGCATAGATTAAAGCATTTTTAGCACAAATACAGCTCTGATCAAACCCAGGTTTAGATGACAAATTGGTCTTGACCAGTTTTCCCTCTCGAGCACCTACCAAAAGTGGCCTTAAGGATTGGACGAGGTCATCATAACTCTTTAAAGGATTTTCAGATTTTGAGGAAACCTTAAAAACTTGACTATATAGTTGTAGGTTCTAGTGCAGAGGTATTTTTCCCTGCACTTGTTCCTCTGCAGCAAGTATGCTCTGCGCGTTGCTACAGCAGAATTTCCCTACTTTCCTCCCTTTTATTGCAGCCATGAAGCTGACTTTGTGCCCATTTCTTTCCAGACACAGCAGAATAGCTGTGAAGATTTTAGTGTTTTCCACTCTGCCTCTTCTCTTGGTGTTGCTGGGATACAGTTTGCTCTAAGAAGTGGGTTTTTTTCTTAGCTCTGGAGGCAGTTTCCCACCTTTTCCCTTTTGTTTTCCTTCTCACTTCTTTCTTGGCTTCCTCAAGTTGCTGAAAAGTTTCTTTTTGTAGCATTGGTGTAGCAGGGTTCAGTGTTCCCAAGAATTGAGACTAGACAGAATCTTCAGGAAGGAATGATGTTTATTGCCGGCAGAGCTCAGCATGACTAGTGCCACAAAGAACTGAGCTCCCGATTCATTCACAGTTCCTCATTTTATACATACAGCATATAGACACATCACATGGTGTTGGTGTAAGGTAAGCTAAGCTCATTTTAGCTAGAATGTATCTGTTTTCCCATCTAACAGCGAGGCACTTCAACTGACATTTTAGATGAACATGTCTACATTGCTTCCGCTTTTACTTTGAATGCAGGCTATTTTAGATAAGCATGTCTACATAGCTTCCTCTTTCACTTTGAATGCAGGCTACTGTAAAATGTGAGAACAAAGTTTATTTTTCATTATAATCATTCAGTATTAATGGCACTCAGCATTTGCAATCTATTAGTAATTAAACAATTGGTATTTCCTTCAGCTACATTTCCCCCCTTTCAGCCTCTGATTAGCGCAGCAAAGAGGCTGACCCAAAACTTTGTCTGTACAATTTATGCCTTTAGCCCTACATACTCCCCCTCCTTCTTTTCATCCTCTGACGGGAACCTCAGAGCCCGCATCTTAATTGAATAATCCCGTTCAGGAGATACAGAGGTAACAGTATATAGCTGAGTCAGGGGTGGGGCTCCCCTGGGTGGAGGCGCCACCGGTGTGGCCATCATTGTCATGCCTGAAACTGTAGATTGTATGAGGCGAATAACACAGGGAATACAACAAGGGAGGAATATAATACTGGCTAGAGCACACCCCATCAGAAGCAAAGCTTTCTTCCACCAACCTCCTCCTAAGAAGGAGTCCCACCAGGTAATGTCCCAAGCAGATTTCTACGTCTGCACAGGGACATGGGCTAGCTTGCGTATATTGGAAGCTATGTTTGTAACTGCTTGCCCACTGTCATCAATTGATAAACAACAATCCGAGAGATTAAACTTTCTACATACTCCTCCTTCCTCGGCTAGCAGGTAGTCTAGAGCCAATCTATTTTGGTAGATAGGTGCTCTCATTTGGGTCTGCTGCCGGGCCAAGAGTTCAAGAGCCGCAGCTGTTTGATTAGTAATAATCTCAAGGACAGCCTGAAGACGGATTAGGCGGTTCAGTATGTAAATAGGGTGTGGCAGCCCCAAGACCCATCCTGTGCCCAGGTGGCTGGGCCATAATACTCTATTATACGCTGGGGGGCCTGAACTTATGCACAGAAGAGCAAAAAGGCTTCATAAGGTCTGGCAGACCCAGGGCAGGGGCTTCCAGCAACTGGCCTTTAAGAGTCTGGAATGCTTGCTTCTGCTCTTTTCCCCACAGAAAAAGGATCCCGTTCTCCCTCCTTTGTAACTTCATAAAGGGGCTTTGCTGTTTTTGCAAAGTTGGGAATCCAAATTTGGCAATACCCTGCAGACCCCAGAAATCTCGCACTCGCCTCCTGGAGGAGGGCTCTGGAATGGAGCAGACTGCTTCTTTACATTCATGGCCCAGGGACCTGATTCCTTCTGATATATCAAATCCCAAATATTTTACTTGGGGCTGACAGAGCTGTGCTTTCTTCTGTGACACTTTGTAGCCAGCTTTGTATAGCACCTTTAGCAACTTCTGGGTAGCCTCATAACAAATCCCCTTACAATGATTGTTTTATCTGTCACGGGGACTACTGGCTGAGTTACTACTGAATGTTCAGCTCTAGTGTCCACTAAGAAAGAAATATTTTGGCTCCTCATGCAAATTTCAACCATGGGCTCCTGGGGGCCAAGATTGAAGGTGCTCAGTCTGGCTTATGCCTCCCATTCTTCGTCCCATTCAGAGTCTATTTGCCATCCATATTTGTCCTCTCTCAATGCTGCTTCCATGGCTGGTCCTCATCTTTTATACATTCCATCTCGGACTTCCCCTCGGCTCTGGGGGTCCCATCTTTTCCTTCTTCTATCATCTCGTCCTCTTCCACATCCCCTGATACTCTGTAGCCTCTCTTTGCACTCATCTTTCTAATGCCCTCTTTTAAAACACCACGCACATGTTTCAAAATCTAGGGGCTGCCTGCCTCCTCTCTCTCAGGGTGCCCCCCATACGTCCCCTTCCAGAGGGGTACTGTCCCTGTTAGGGCTGCTGGGCCAGTGCTACAGCCAGCAATTCTGCCTTCTTTTTCATTTTTCTATCTGTCTCTCTTTGTGCTTCCTGTTCATGATTAGAAAAAACTTTATGGGCAATTTCAAGCAGCTGCTCTATATTCATTCCCAGGAACCCTTCTTGCTTCTGTATTTTCCTTCTAATGTCCCCTGCTGCTTGGGTGACAAAAGTGTTCAAAACCATTCTCCTATTTTCTTCTGCTTCTGGGTCATAGGGAGTGTATTGACGGTAGGTCTGGTAGACCCTTTCTAGGAAAGCACCAGGAGGCTCATTTGGTCCTTGTTGACACTCTTGTATTTTTCTCATATCGGTTGCCCTTTTTCCTGCAGCCTTTATCCCTTGCATCAGGGCCTGCTGGTACCCGGTTAGTTTAGCCATGCCTCCCTCTTCATTGGCATCCCAGTTCGGATCTGCCATAGGAAATGCCTCTTTCACCTTTTGTTTCTGCATCCTCCCCTTCTTTCACTAGCTTTGCTAGGTATTTCCTAGCTCCTTGTATAATACGTTTGCGTTCCTCTGTATTGAAGAACGTGATTAGGAGCTGGTTACAGTCCTGCCAAGTTGGTTTATGGCTATTAATTATGGACTGAAACAAAGTAGTCACCGGTTCTGGCTGATCTGAGAATGGAGGTGTGTGAGTCTTCCAATTGTACAGATCAGTAGTTGGAAAGGGTATATATATTAAATGCGAGGTCCCTGAGCGAGGGTCCACTGTCTCTCTTAAGGGACAGGCTTTAGTTTTCTTCAAGGGATAGACATTGCTCTCTTCCCCTTCTTTTTCTAGCTCTGGGATATCTTTATACTCATCTTCTGCCTCTAAATTTTCTTTCCGTGTCTAAGATCTGGTTTTGGCAGGGGTAGCATTGGAGGGGTTTCTTGGTCCACCCCCAGCTCCCCTTACTTGCTCTTCTACAGGCCCTTCCACTCTCTCTCCTCCTCTAGGCAGTGAAGGAGCATATGGTGGTGGGGGCACCTCTTCTTCTTGGGTTTGTTGAACAGGCTTAGACTTCGGCTGGAGCCTAGCTTCTAGAGGGGCAGTGGGGCAGGCAGTATCTCGCTTTACTGGCACCACCGGGTAGATGCCTCCCTTTGGTGGTCACCTTCTTGACTATGGATTCATCCTCCTTCCTTTCCCTAGGGCCATAAGCTGCACCTCCTTCTTCCTAGCCCAGTACCCCGGCCAGTTCTTAACCCAGGGAGGGGGATTCAAACAAGTATCAAACCATGACTGTGCATATATAATCTGATCATCATGTTACTTAAGAGTAAAGTGATAAACATTTAGGGCAGTTGTTTCATCAAAAGTCCCTTCCTTTGGCCAGCCTAAATCAAATGTAGGCCAGAAAATTTCCAACAGCTCAGGGGTTGGATTCTCCCCTGACTGGACCCATCCTCCATACACCTCCTGGAAATGTTTCAACATCAATTTCAAGGGGGTTGTTTCTGGGGATGAGCATGAACCACCCATTATCAACACAGAGCCCAGACAAGACAAGACAGTCTAGGGATTAATAACAGTGAGAAAGCAGTAAGGGGTCTGCTTCTCACGAGGCCCTACGCACTCGCTTCTCATCTTTGACGACCTGACGAAATCGCCCAGCCAGGAAATGCGTCTCGGAGATTCACACACCAATCGCCCTAGGCGTTCCATTCATGTCATTCACATGACAAGTTTCCATCCCAGTTCCTACAAGCACCAGCGGGTTCAGTTGAGTCCCTCTGACTCACTTACTTGGGCTGTGCTAGGGGGTGATCAAGCCCCTCTTCGCTCCAAAGTGGAACGGTAACCCCAATTACTCCATACTCACATGTCCCGGGACTTTCCTGGATCACTCGTTCCTGATTCCGTCACCGGGTCGTTGACGCCCCAGTGGCGTACCGCTGACACCCGAGGAAGGCAGGGCCTGCTCCTGAAAAACTCAGGGGGCGCCCACAGGTCCACCACCAGTCTAGAACCAGCGGCCACGGACTGGGGGTCAAGGGGGTACCCCAAGGGTCCCCTCAATCCCGGAAGAACGAGCCCCCAAAAATGTAGCAGGGTTCAGTGTTCCCAAGAATTGAGACTAGACAGAATCTTCAGGAAGGAATGATGTTTATTGCCGGCAGAGCTCAGCATGACTAGTGCCACAAAGAACTGAGCTCCCGATTCATTCACAGTTCCTCATTTTATACATACAGCATATAGACACATCACATGGTGTTGGTGTCAGGTAAGCTAAGCTCATTTTAGCTAGAATGTATCTGTTTTCCCATCTAACAGTGAGGCACTTCAACTGACATTTTAGATAAACATGTCTACATTGCTTCCACTTTTACTTTGAATACAGGCTATTTTAAATAAGCATGTCTACATAGCTTCCTCTTTCACTTTGAATGCAGGCTACTGTAAAATGTGAGAACAAAGTTTATTTTTCATTATAATCATTCAGTATTAATGGCACTCAGCATTTGCAATCTATTAGTAATTAAACAATTGGTATTTCTTTCAGCTACATTGGAAGCTATTTCCCCACCTTTTTCCTGGCTGGCACAACAGACTGTCTTCTACTCCCACCCCCTTCTCATGTTTGCTGTGAGACAATGAGAGAATTATGTTGTACTTGAAAAGGAGATACTTTTGTCTGCAGTTACTTAGTTTGTTTGCTTTCTTCTTTTTAGCTGGCTCTCTGGAGAGCTAAAAAGGAGTAGTTTCAGTAAGGATTGTTCCTCTCAAGTTGACTGAGACTTCTGAGATAATTTTGAGTCTCCTAGACTATTTTGAGATGCAGCAATGACTGGCAGTGTTATCTGAAAGCAGGATGATATAACTCATAAGGTTTGCCTTTTTTGAGAGTTAATGATCTCATATTGCCTATCCAAAGCCATACCATACTGCTGTTATTCAAAGAACAATATACACGAATCACTAGCATCTTTTTCACCTTAATAATTACTTCAACTGGTCCACTTTGTTGGGGGAAAAGGTTAAAAAATAGCTTTTCTTCAGAGGTGCAATGGATCTTGAATCAATAGAGAGTCAGCACACGAGTTTAGCTTTTAAAATCATTTACTTCTAAAGGAAAAAAGGTTAACAGGATTGCCTACAAAATAACAAATGCCTGGAGCTACATTCTCACTACTGGTTACAAACAAAGAGCTGGGATAACTGAATAGAGAATCTTCTTCTCCCTCTGTCTTCTTGACCCTGAAAGAAAATCACCTGACCTGTTGACCAATAACAGTTTACAAACACTCAAGTTTTCTGGGCTTGCAGATTATTGGCTTTGAGCCAGGTTCCCCTTCCAG
This sequence comes from Eublepharis macularius, assembly GCF_028583425.1. NCBI lineage: Eukaryota > Metazoa > Chordata > Lepidosauria > Squamata > Eublepharidae > Eublepharis > Eublepharis macularius. Next base: position 225,357,416 of record NC_072790.1, read on the forward strand.
GTCAATCTAAACAATAGCATGGTAGGTAAACACATTAACCCCATAATGAGTAAATCTCAGACCTTGCAACACACATATATTCCAACACATTTATGGTACAGGTTTCTCATATTTGTTTTACATATTGGGAAATGTCTTGTTGAGGTAGTGGTGCTCATTCGAGTCTTTCTCCATCAGGCTGCTCCCTTTGCCAAAGATTGCTGGCATTGATTGTGTGGGCCTGGTGTGGGATGCCGAGGAGAGTATAGCCATCTGTCTGGTGTACCGATTGCCCAGCGCACCAGCAGATGCTGTGCCTGGCCTGTTAGAGGCGGTGGCTGGCTGAGCCTTGGAGTACCCCAGGCTTCTGGTCTTAGGGGACATCAGTGTCCATGCTGATGATGCTACCTCCTCACAGGCCATGGACATGATAGCCTCCATGGCAGCATTAGGACTCTCCCAGTTTGTATCAATGCCCACACATTGAGCAGGACACACACAGGATTTGATCTTTGGGTTCGGGATACAGGTGGATCTGGATGAAGCTATAGCAGTGCCATGGTCAGACCACCTCATCCTGAGGACTTGTCTGGGCACCATGACCCCCTCCTGCTTGGGCGATGAGCTGATTTATGCTCACCCGTGGAGTCAAATGGATCCAATTGAATTGCAGAACGCTCTGCAGGATCCGATGCCCCCTGGTGGCTCATTGGATGAGCTGATAGAGGACTGGAATGTCCGTTTCTCTGAAGCTATTGATGAGATCGCTCCCCATCGCTCTCTCCGCCCCCGAACTAGAGTAGCTCCTTGGTATACTTTTTTTTTGAAAAATTTTTTATTGGGTTAGAATCCGTTATTTTTACATTTACATTCAATTTTCCCCAAATTTTTCATTTCTAACCCCCTCCCTTTCCCCCCCCTTTTGTTGACTTCCAACAGTTTTCCAACCCTTTGTCCCTTTTCCCTTACTTCTATTAAATTTCTCTATCCAAAACAAATACATATTCTCCATTATACTAAGCAGTACATCCTTAACTACTTTTCTTATTATATACCCAAACTGTAAGTCTTTGTTTCCATCTTGGATAAACAATTTATCCCATTTTCCAATTTTGAATATTTCTATATATCATAAACCTATATATCATAAACCATAAAAATCTTACACATTTAAATCAAACAATTTGACTTATTCTCTATGTATTACTCATTCTATCTTTTTATGGTAATTCTATATAACTCTCGTCACATAGTCAATCAATTTGACTCGTCTATACATTCAGTTTGGTGCATTATACAAATCTTATCAAAGAAAGAAAATATTGTTGGTTACTCAATCCGTATATTTAATCCTTATCCTTAATTATTTTCTATCAATATTCTATTTATTAACCAATATATATCTATATATATATCAATCTGTTAATCTAACTGCTTATAAATTCACATTTATCTCTTCCCCCCCCCCGGTAAAGTCACCCCCCTCTACATTTTATTATACTTCAGTAGTTCTCAAACTGCCACAGTTTTCCTCCCACCTCCCATTTCTTCTCCAGATATTGTTTCACCTTCTCCCAATCTGTGTTAAACTGCCCTGAGTCCAGATTTCTCGGTTTTCTTGTCATCTTGTCCATTTCTGCCATGTACAGCAATTTGTAGGTCCAATCTTCAATAGTTGGCACTTCTTGTACTTTCCATTTTTGCGCATACAAAAGTCTAGCTCCTTGGTATACTGATGAGCTACGACAAATCAAATGGGAGCTGAGACGGCTAGAGCGAGTGTGGCGGCGACTCCATGATGAAATGACAAGAACATCTTATAGGACGTTTATGAAGGCCTATGAGATGGCACTGAAAGCTGCAAAGAGAGACTACTATGCAGCTTCCACTGCGTCCACTAGTTCTTGCCCAGCACAACTTTCCAGAGTGATTTGGTCTTTAACATCCCTCACACATGGGACAAATAAAAATGTAAATTCGGTAATAAGCTGTGAGGCTTTTGGAGACTATTTTGCGAATAATATCTTGTCACTCCGCTGGGATCTGTCCACCACAGTTGATGCAGTATGTGTACTGGAGGCCCTTTGGTCGTCCTCAGGGTTGATATTAAATCAATTCAGGCCACTCTCCCAGGAGGAGGTGGGAAGGGTCCTTCATGCTGTGAAACCTACCACGAGCTCACTGGACCCATGCCCATCATGGCTGGTGAAAAGTGGTGGTGATGGGATTTGGGCACCGTTAGCTGACATCATTAATCTTTCTCTGAGTTCTGGGTTTTTTACAGACTCACTGAAAGAGGCAGTGGTGCGGTCCTTCTTAAAGAAACCATCACTGGATCCTGCTGATCCAGCCAATTATCGCCCAGTTTCGAATATTCTGTTCCTGGGTAAGGTAATTGAGAGGGCAGTAGCGGAACAGCTGCAGGTATACCTGAGTGATGCCTCTATCCTGGATCCATTCCAGTCCAGCTTCAGGCCTGGCCATGGTACAGAGACAGCTCTGGTTGCCCTCACAGATGATCTGCGGCGACACCTGGACCGGAGTGGGTCGGCACTGCTGATACTTTTAGATCTTACAGCAGCATTTGACATGGTCAGTCATAATCTTCTGACCCATTGCCTTGCCGATGTGGGGATTCGTGGAACAGCCCTGCAATGGCTGAACTCCTTCCTTCACAATCTAGGACAGAGGGTGGCACTCAGGGAACAGATGTCTGCTTACCATTCTTTGGTATGTGGCATCCCTCAGGGGGCAATTCTTTCCCCGATGCTATTTAATATCTATATGTGCCCCCTTGCCCCGTTAGCCCGCAGCTGTGGGCTAGGTTGTCACTGGTATGCGGATGACACTCAGCTCTATCTGCTGATGGATGGTGTTATGACCTTTACTTTCTTTAGGGTATGTTTTCTTTTAATCTATCCCTTAACCCTCTGGGTAGTCTGCTGCCACCCGGAATATTTTATTCCAAGATATTTTATTTAAATTTTCCCTTTGGTAACGTTCCTAAGTGTCAGGCTCCTTTGTGGTTCTATGTGGCCCTGAAGATAAGAATGGGATATAGCAATGACAGCTATACTGGGATATAGCAAAACAAAAATAAGCTTTTATTTATTCGAGAAGCGTATTGGTTTCATAAACGTAGTTCTCGGTTCTTAAAGTTACTTCATTTACTCTCATTCACACAGCTGGCCTCTCTTTCCCTGACTGAGTGTCCTTTCACAAACATGCTCAGTTCAGGTTCCACACAGGTTATATTTCTCTCATAAACACTTCAACATATTCAGGCAGCACACAGCTAGCCTGCTTTCTTCTGACTAAAAATTTTCTCTCTACTCTCCGTCTCAAACTGCATTCACTCCACCCACCCTCTCAGTCCTCAACCAATCATATTGTCAGAAACTGTTTTAATCTAAGTAACGCCATATTTAATTGTGTAGTGTTTAGACTTCTTTCCCTCCAGGCAACACCAGCAAGGAGCCGATTCCATGGGAAAGGATCCTGTCTTATCTGCTGTTTCGACCTTGGCCAGCTCAGCGCACCTCTGAGAAGTTTTGCTGTATGAACTTGGGGGGGAGGCTGGACTCCGGGAGTGTGAAATGTAACAACCTTTGCTCTATGATTCATTCCTAGCAACGATTTGCTCGGCCAGGATCTCTAATCCTGGAATATGCACGTCTGGGCTTGAATGCTGTCTTTCACAATAAACCTTTTGAAATCAAAAGACCTCGTCTTCTTGCAGAAGGGAGTGAAACAGACTATCAAGTATGGAATGCCATAGCATGACACATATCACTCACTCATCCATCTCCTTCACCCCCCACTCTTCACCTATCTCATCAAGCATTTAAAGATACATGCACACATTTACTTGGAATCATTACAGATGGCCAGTCTGATCTTGCTTTGGATTCCTTGGTCAAGGGTCTTGAGGCTGTGACGGTATGGTTACATCAGAGTCACCTGAAATTGAATCCCCTGAAGACAGAGGTTCTGTGTCTGGATCATGGGGCAATCGAGCTGGGAACCGGCTCCCAGCTGTTGATGGGGTACAATTGAAACCTTCCCTGATGGTGAGGAGTCTGGGTGTGACCTTGGATGCTACACTTTCAATGGAGGCCCAGGTCATGACTGTTGCCAGGTCTGCCTTTTTTCATCTTCGACAGGGCAGGCAACTGGCGCCCTATCTTTCACCACAGGACCTGGCCACAGTAATCCATGCAACGGTCACCTCCAGGCTAGACTATTGCAACTCACTCTATCCTGGACTGCCCTTGGGTCTGACCCGGAAGTTACAGCTGATCCAGAATGCAGCGGCACGTGTCCTTACCGGAACGCCCATCCAAGCGCACATTCATCATGTGCTGTGCCAGCTGCACTGGGTTCCAGTGGAGTTCCAGATCCGGTTCAAGGTGTTAACCTTGGTATTTAAAGCCCTTCATGGACTGGGACCTCCATACCTGCCGGACCGCCTCTTCCATTACGTCCCCTGCAGGGTGTTGCGCTCTGCAGACAAGCAACTCCTGGTGGTCCCTGGCCCAAAGGACATCCATCTGGCCTCAACCAGGGCGAGGGCTTTTTCTGCCCTGGCCCTGGCCTGGTGGAATGCTCTCCCGATGGAGATCTGGGCCCTGTGGGACCTGTTACAGTTTTGCAGGGCTTGTAAAACGGAGATGTACTGCTGGGCCTTTGGCTGAGTGCCAGCGAGTGTCCTTCTTCTTCCATCTAAGACCACCATTTCTTCTGGAGCTGCCCTCAGCCATCTGCCATGCCTGTATACGGACTCCCAATATTTGTTTAAATAGCCTGCTCCTGGACCATTTTACTCATTTTTAAATAAATATTGATTTTATGTTTCTGTGATTTTAATGTATTTTTTAATGTTATTAGCCACCCTTAGCCCATCTGTGGGGAGGGCAGGGTATACATCAAATAAATAAATAAATAAGTTACGGTGAGCTTTTGAGCTGCTTGATGTCTGTGGACAGGACCATTTAGGGGGTGCTCAATAGGTTTTCTCTGTTGCATTTTTTTCAAGAAAGTAATCTGTATAAAACTATGCCCCTCTTGAGGTCTGTGCCCAAGGCAGCTGCCTAGTTGGTCTAATGGTAGCACCGGCCCTGTCTATAGTTATGGCAAACAGAAATGGGGAAAGGGGACAGCCTTGTCTAGTTCCCCTTGCTATATGGATATCTATTGAATGTACATTGTTAGTCCTAACTGTAGCTTTTGGAGAAAGATAAAGAGCATTAATGGCATTTTAGAATTGGTCGCCAAAACCCATTTTTTGAAGTAAAAGTTTTAGATATGGTATTTCTACTTAACCAAATGCCTTCTCTATATCAAAGGCCAGAAGTAATGCAGGGGTTTTGTATGCTTCACAGAAATTAATTATAGTTAAAGTGTTACGTGTATTGTCTGGTCAAGGTGAATGTAGTTGGTTATTTAAATTTAGACAATGTTTTGGCAAATATGCTTGTAAAGATCTTTTGGTCTTCATTCAGGAAGGGTATTGGTTGAGAAGATTTAGTATTTGTAATATGGTTGTCCTTTTTTGGAGTAACTACTATTTCAGCCTCTGACCAAGATAGAGGGATGCTACCTCCTAACATAACAGAGTTGCACGTGGCAGTTAGTGGAGTTGAAAGTAGGTGAATGTATTTTTTTGTAAAAATTTGACAGGGAATCCATCCCTGTCTGAAGCTTTGTTATTTTTTTCAAGGATTTGATAGTGACTGTAACATCTTCTGTTGTGACTGGTTGGTCCAGATATTGTTTATGTTCTTGTGAGGTTTTTTTCCAAATTTCCTGTGATGATAAATAATTTAAAATATGATTAGTGTCAGGATTGTCTGATGTACAAATGGTTTGGTAGTATTCAGCAAATACATCAGCTAATTTTACAGAATTAGTTTGAGTTTTTCCTGGGTGCCTTTAATAGCTTGTATAGAATGTGAGGAGGTTTTTTCCTCTAATTTTCATGCAAGCAAGTTTATAGATTGGGTGGCCTTTTTTGTGTTTATCTTCTCGTTTTCTTATTCTAGATATCATTTCATTTCTAATGTTTTCTTTTTGCTCTTCATGACAGGAGGCAACGGAGATTAATTTCCCTCTAAGTACCACTTCCATAGCATCCTACACGTGGATTTGAGGAATGCCACATAGTTTGTTTCTATTGTTTAATTTCTAAAGAGACTTCAGAAGAAATTTATTTGTTAAATAAAAGTGATTTATTTAGTTTCCAATTTGTTTGATGTCATTTATTCTCAGTGTACATTCTGTCGAAGCATAGTCTGTCCACAACTTGTCACCAATCCTTGATGTAAGAGTTTGACTAATTAATTTAGGAGATAAGAATATGTCATTTAAATATGTAATTTAGAAGATAAGAATATGTAATCAATCCTTGTGTATATATTGTGGATAGAAGAGAAGTATGTATAGTCTGTTACCAGTGGGTTTTGAAGATGTCACTAGATCAACAGATAAAGCCTAAGAGCCATCAATTGATCTTAGCAGCTTAGTAACTGTATTGTTAATTTTAATCGCTTTGACACGATAGGCAGTAAAATTTAAAGGTCATTCAGAGAGGAGTGATACAAATGTTTACTGCTGACACATCGATTTACCCATGTTGAACGAAAGCAGAATTGAAAGCCAAGAGAATCAAGCGCACTCTGCATGAAGACAGCTCGTCAGGTTGTTTTGATCTACAAGCAGCTCTCCACACTGAAAGCAGCTTTCTCAGTAATCATGCTTTGCGGTATTATCCAATACAATTTTTAAAGTTTGTATATGTACACTCACACATTATGCAATGCATTTATATTTGGTATCACTTTCATATTTATCAAAATACTTAATTTCACAGGTCAAGGGATGGTGTCATGGAAATATAAATAATAATAATAACCGTGCTTATATACCGCTCTTCTACACATATTAGTGCCTCACCCAGAGCAGTGAACAAGTTAGTGTTATTCTTATCCCCACAATGGAGTTGGGGCTGAGAGGAGTGGCTGACCCAAGGCCACCTACTGAACTCATGTCAGTAGTGGGATTCAAACCAGTAGACTGCTGATTATGGTTTAGAACACATACTTAGTGAAACTTATGCATTCTAAATAACACTGAATGAACATCACTGTACTTCTTTTTCTAGTATGGTGTATAACTGGTGCTTCTTTATCTTTATCTCCTCCTAAACTCTTAGGAGGAGTCTGTCTCCTGGTTGGGAGAGTGCAACAAAAACATACATCCCGTTTATTTTGTACTGAAAAGCAGTTTCTCTAAAACAGAGAAACATGTTTTCAGTTCTCAATTGAAGGTTTCAAGCTGCTCGGGATTTAAGATAAAACCTTCAACACATCTCTACCGAGTGTTTAATACTTTTTACTTAATGTTTACAAGTTATGTTTAATATTTATGCCTAATATGATTATAAAAGCAATACTGTTTGAATTGTCTATGAACTTATTTGAGTTGGATTGTTAGTAAAATTACAATTTTATGAAATTTTTACCATTTTATAACATTACAACTTTGTACCAAAAAAGTTTTGCATGTAGAAGAGGTTGCCAAAAATAAAACTGCCCTTGCCCTTGCCCTTGCCCTTGCCCTTGCCCTTGCCCTTGCCCTTGCCCTTGCCCTTGCCCTTGCCCTTGCCCTTGCCCTTGCCCTTGCCCTTGCCCTTGCCCTTGCCCTTGCCCTTGCCCAAGGCGAAGGCGAAGGCGAAGGCGAAGGCGAAGGCGAAGGCGAAGGCGAAGGCGAAGGCGAAGGCGAAGGCGAAGGCGAAGGCGAAGGCGAAGGCGAAGGCGAAGGCGAAGACGAAGACGAAGACGAAGACAGCCGGGCCCCCGGGGGTCGCGGCTGCGCCGCTCCCCCCGACGCCCCCCGCCCCGCCTGCGGCGGGCCGGGGGCCCCCGGGGGTCGCGGCTGCGCCGCTCCCCCCGACGCCCCCCGCCCCGCCTGCGGCGGGCCGGGGGCCCCCGGGGGTCGCGGCTGCGCCGCTCCCCCCGACGCCCCCCGCCCCGCCTGCGGCGGGCCGGGGGCCCCCGGGGGTCGCGGCTGCGCCGCTCCCCCCGACGCCCCCCGCCCCGCTCCCCCCGACGTCCCCAAGCCCTTCTGGCACACCCAGGGCCCGTCATTCCTGTCAGGGGCCTGTCATTCCAGTCCCTGAGCCCTTCTGTCACACCCAGGGGCCGTCATTCCAGCACAGAGCCTGTCGTTCCAGTCCCAGAGCCCTTTTGGCACACCCAGGGCCCGTCATTCCAGTCAGGGGCCTGTCATTCCAGTCCCCGAGCCCTTCTGGCACACCCAGGGGCCGCCATTCCAGCACAGAGCCTGTCGTTCCAGTCCCAGAGCCCTCCTGGCACACCCAGGGGTTGTCATTCCAGCATGGGGCCTGTCATTCCAGTCCCAGAGCCCTTCTGGCACACCCAGGGCCCGTCATTCCAGTCAGGGGCCTGTCATTCCAGTCCCAGAGCCCTTCTGGCACACCCAGGGCCCGTCATTCCAGTCAGGGGCCTGTCATTCCAGTCCCCGAGCCCTTCTGGCACACCCAGGGCCCGTCATTCCAGTCAGGGGCCTGTCATTCCAGTCCCAGAGCCCATCTGTCACACCCAGGGGTCGTTATTCCAGTCAGGGGCCTGTCATTCCAGTCCCAGAGCCCTTCTGGCACACCCAGGGGCCATCATTCCAGCATGGGGCCTGTCCTTCCTGTCCCCAAGCCCTTCTGGCACACCCAGGGCCCGTCATTCCTGTCAGGGGCCTGTCATTCCAGTCCCTGAGCCCTTCTGTCACACCCAGGGGCCGTCATTCCAGCACAGAGCCTGTCGTTCCAGTTCCAGAGCCCTTTTGGCACACCCAGGGCCCGTCATTCCAGTCAGGGGCCTGTCATTCCAGTCCCCGAGCCCTTCTGGCACACCCAGGGGCAGCCATTCCAGCACAGAGCCTGTCGTTCCAGTCCCAGAGCCCTCCTGGCACACCCAGGGGTTGTCATTCCAGCATGGGGCCTGTCATTCCAGTCCCAGAGCCCTTCTGGCACACCCAGGGCCCGTCATTCCAGTCAGGGGCCTGTCATTCCAGTCCCCGAGCCCTTCTGGCACACCCAGGGGCCGTCATTCCAGTCTGGGGCCTGTCATTCCAGTCCCAGAGCCCTTCTGGCACACCCAGGGCCCGTCATTCCAGTCAGGGGCCTGTCATTCCAGTCCCAGAGCCCTTCTGGCACACCCAGGGGCCGTCATTCCAGTCAGGGGCCTGTCATTCCAGTCCCAGAGCCCTTCTGTCACACCCAGGGTCCGTCATTCCAGTATAGAGCCTGTCATTCCAGTCCCAGAGCCCATCTGTCACACCCAGGGGTTGTTATTCCAGTCAGGGGCCTGTCATTCCAGTCCCAGAGCCCTTCTGGCACACCCAGGGGCCGTCATTCCAGCATGGGGCCTGTCCTTCCTGTCCCCAAGCCCTTCTGGCACACCCAGGGCCCGTCATTCCTGTCAGGGGCCTGTCATTCCAGTCCCTGAGCCCTTCTGTCACACCCAGGGGCCGTCATTCCAGCACAGAGCCTGTCGTTCCAGTCCCAGAGCCCTTTTGGCACACCCAGGGCCCGTCATTCCAGTCAGGGGCCTGTCATTCCAGTCCCCGAGCCCTTCTGGCACACCCAGGGGCCGTCATTCCAGCACAGAGCCTGTCGTTCCAGTCCCAGAGCCCTCCTGGCACACCCAGGGGTCGTCATTCCAGCATGGGGCCTGTCATTCCAGTCCCAGAGCCCTTCTGGCACACCCAGGGCCCGTCATTCCAGTCAGGGGCCTGTCATTCCAGTCCCCGAGCCCTTCTGGCACACCCAGGGCCCGTCATTCCAGTCAGGGGCCTGTCATTCCAGTCCCAGAGCCCATCTGTCACACCCAGGGGTCGGTATTCCAGTCAGGGGCCTGTCATTCCAGTCCCAGAGCCCTTCTGGCACACCCAGGGGCCATCATTCCAGCATGGGGCCTGTCCTTCCTGTCCCCAAGCCCTTCTGGCACACCCAGGGCCCGTCATTCCTGTCAGGGGCCTGTCATTCCAGTCCCTGAGCCCTTCTGTCACACCCAGGGGCCGTCATTCCAGCACAGAGCCTGTCGTTCCAGTCCCAGAGCCCTTTTGGCACACCCAGGGCCCGTCATTCCAGTCAGGGGCCTGTCATTCCAGTCCCCGAGCCCTTCTGGCACACCCAGGGGCCGCCATTCCAGCACAGAGCCTGTCGTTCCAGTCCCAGAGCCCTCCTGGCACACCCAGGGGTTGTCATTCCAGCATGGGGCCTGTCATTCCAGTCCCAGAGCCCTTCTGGCACACCCAGGGCCCGTCATTCCAGTCAGGGGCCTGTCATTCCAGTCCCCGAGCCCTTCTGGCACACCCAGGGGCCGTCATTCCAGTCTGGGGCCTGTCATTCCAGTCCCAGAGCCCTTCTGGCACACCCAGGGCCCGTCATTCCAGTCAGGGGCCTGTCATTCCAGTCCCAGAGCCCTTCTGGCACACCCAGGGGCCGTCATTCCAGTCAGGGGCCTGTCATTCCAGTCCCAGAGCCCTTCTGGCACACCCAGGGGTCGTCATTCCAGTCAGGGGCCTGTCATTCCAGTCCCAGAGCCCTTCTGGCACACCCAGGGCCCGTCATTCCAGTCAGGGGCCTGTCATTCCAGTCCCCGAGCCCTTCTGGCACACCCAGGGCCCGTCATTCCAGTCAGGGGCCTGTCATTCCAGTCCCAGAGCCCATCTGTCACACCCAGGGGTCGTTATTCCAGTCAGGGGCCTGTCATTCCAGTCCCAGAGCCCTTCTGGCACACCCAGGGGCCATCATTCCAGCATGGGGCCTGTCCTTCCTGTCCCCAAGCCCTTCTGGCACACCCAGGGCCCGTCATTCCTGTCAGGGGCCTGTCATTCCAGTCCCTGAGCCCTTCTGTCACACCCAGGGGCCGTCATTCCAGCACAGAGCCTGTCGTTCCAGTCCCAGAGCCCTTTTGGCACACCCAGGGCCCGTCATTCCAGTCAGGGGCCTGTCATTCCAGTCCCAGAGCCCTTCTGGCACACCCAGGGGCCGCCATTCCAGCACAGAGCCTGTCGTTCCAGTCCCAGAGCCCTCCTGGCACACCCAGGGGTTGTCATTCCAGCATGGGGCCTGTCATTCCAGTCCCAGAGCTCTTCTGGCACACCCAGGGCCCGTCATTCCAGTCAGGGGCCTGTCATTCCAGTCCCCGAGCCCTTCTGGCACACCCAGGGGCCGTCATTCCAGTCTGGGGCCTGTCATTCCAGTCCCAGAGCCCTTCTGGCACACCCAGGGCCCGTCATTCCAGTCAGGGGCCTGTCATTCCAGTCCCAGAGCCCTTCTGGCACACCCAGGGGCCGTCATTCCAGCATGGGGCCTGTCAATCCAGTCCCAGAACAGGTTATCTGAGCCCAGTCACTTTCCTTCAAAATCCATTCCACGTTTTCTTTGCACCTCTTTTTTTGCTCTAATGTGTTTCCATGGAGCCCATGCAAGTCAATGGGCATTCCAGTTTCCCATTATTTCCTATGGGCATTCAAGCCTCTCCCATTATTTCCAATGGGCAATCCTGTCATTCGTTTTAGTACATCCCCCTCCCGTTACAGGCTGAACCCCATCTACCTGACATACTGGTTTTTCGTGTCCAGGGATGCTTTCACCTCGCATTGTTTGTTTAATTCATGTATACTCGGCCTTTTTCCCCAAGGGGGACCCAAAGCAGCTTACATCATTCTCCTCTCCTCCATTTTATGCTCGCAACAACCCTATATGGTGGGCTGAGAGAGTGTGATGGCTCGAGGTCACCCAGCAAGCTTCCATGGCAGAGTGGGAATTTGAACCCTGGTCTCCCAGATCCAAGTCTGACAGTCTAACCACTGCATCACACCGAATCTCATTCAGTCACCCTGCAGCTGGAAATAATATAGGTCAGGAACAGGTTAACCATGTAGTCTGATCATATATTAGAGCAGACTGGAAATTTAGAAAAATTTGCTCAGTTGCAAGATGTGAGTGATGTTGCTGCAGAAGTGAAAAATAAATACTTCCTTGTTAGGGAGCTATGTATGGATCAAAAGTGCCCTCAAAAAAGAGGACAAAATTTGCATATGCTAATTTACACTGGCAGATGCGAATTTACACATCATTACTACGAACAGAAATTCTGCCAGCTCTGTTTGGGGGAGCAGGAGGCAGAGCTTAGCTCTTTGAGTGACAGTCTGTCACTCAAATGTTTGCAAAAAGCTCCTTTGGCAAAATCAAAACAGAACTTCGGCTAATACTACTCTATAGAGACAGAGCTCAGACTAGGGTTGCCAACCTCCAGTTGGAGCCTGGAGATCTGGAATTTTAACAACTTCAAAGATCAGTTCCCTTGAAGAAAATGCCTGCTTTGGCGAGTGGACTCTCTAAAAGAGAGGAAACTGTCCTCAAGAAAGGCTGTCTGTAAAAGAGAGTACTTGGCCATCCTTGTCCTATAAAGGTCTTCTCTCCCCTCATGACATTTAAGGCCACAATTGTGCTTTGGGGCAAGGAAAGCCGTGAGAGCTGTTGAGAGTTTTGTATGACGAACCCAAAGAAATTGCTCAGTAAGGGTGGCTGGGTTTAATCAGAGCCAGGGCTCAGTCGTGAGAAATAGAAGGAAATCAATCAGACCAAGTGCCTCTGTGCAAGCGCAGAGGCCCTTTCTCTGCTTGAGAGATGACAACTTGGCCCAAGGTAGCTGGGATTTAGACTGAAGGCCTTCAGGACAAAGGGCAAAAGACTTCTTTTACAGGAGGGAGGAGTAGATGGGATTAAGTCACTGACACTTGCAAACTAAAAGAGATGCATTGGATTAGGTAGATTAGAGTCCCATCCCCCCATTCCAAAACTAATAATAGCACACAGGGAGCTTAGTTTCAATAGGTGAAATCGTGATGGGGTGGATAGCTCCTCTCCACACAGCCTGAATCTGAATCGGGTATGCAAACAGCTGCAATTTATTTTTAAATGCATTGAGAAGATCCAGATTTACCAATATCTCCTGTACTTTTAGCCGAAGTCTCATATCTGTATCCATTTACAGGAGGCAAAACTGTACTCGGGTGAAATTGGTTCCCAGTCCCTCTTCCCTATTTGCATGCAATTCATGGCTCTTTATTCTCCGAGCCAGCTACTATCATTAATGATATTTAAGTAGCTCTGCAGTGCACGCCCAGACAAGCTTTGATGGCAGCTACCATTTTGCACTGAGGGTGAATTTGCCAGCCAGTTGCAAAGTGAGAGCAAGAACCATTTTACCAACTGACTCCTGGGGAGTTAGGACTTCCCAAGGGCCTCAGAGACCTCCTAATACAAAGCCCTTCGTGGCCTTGGGGGTTTAAATGGTTGGGCTGCAAATCAGCACTCTGGTGGTCCAAATCCCACAACTGCCATGAGCTCAGCAGGTGGCCTTGGGTCAGCCACTCCTCTCAGCCCCCAGCTGTATTGTGGGGATAATGATAATACTGACTTGGTTCACTCCTCTGAATAGGGCAGTAAACTGTCTAGAAGAACAGTATTTAAGTGCAGTTATTATTATAATACTATTATTATGTCTACAGGAGTGCTTCTCTCCCTATGCGCCATCACGGCAGCTTCACTCATCTGAATTTGACCTTCTGCAGGTGCCATCCTACAAATAGGCAAAATCAACAGCTGCCTGCGCATGCGCATTCTCTGCCCCCTCCTTAACGAATGGCCTGCCCAGAGATCAGGAAAGCCCCCCCTTTCCTGGCTTCTGCAAACTGTGCAAAATTGAATTACTCTGGAGGATTTTCGTACTGAGGCCACAGGACTGGGCTGTAAGGAAATGGACCAAAGAGCTGCTTCAATAAAAGGATAAATACTGCAGACTGTACATTGGCTGTTACTGTCATTTATCATGTCCTGTTAACTTGCTTGTGTTTTGTTTCAACGTCATTTCAGCTCTGTATCAGATTTCTGCTTGTTTTCGGATTTCTGCTGTCTATACTCTGGCGGTAAAAGAGTGCGCTCATGTCATAGCTGACTTATGATGACCTCTGGTGGGGCTTTCATGGCAAGAGACGAAAAGAGTTGGCTTGCTATTGCTTGCCTCTGCAGTCCTGGTCTTTAATGGAGGTCTCCATCCAGCTTCTGAGATCTGATGAGGTCAGGCTTGTCTCAGCTGTTGATTGTATTGAATTACACTGTGTAATCTGCCTTGAGTTTCAGTGAGAAAGGTGGACTATAAATAACATAAATAAATGTCTGTGTAAGGTGCTATAAAGTCACAGCCAGCTTATGAGAACCCCTAATGGGGCTTTCAATGCAACGGAGATGGTTTACCATTGTCTACCTCTGCATACCATTCAAGTGTTAACTAGGACAACCATACTTCTGAGATCTGACGAGACTGGACTAGCGTGGGCTATCCAGGTCAGAGCAATTTCTGTTCAGGGAGATCTAAAGCAACCCAGTGACATGTTCAGCAGCATGCTATTCAGAGGCGAGCTTTGCCACCTGTACAAGTTCAAGGTGCCAAATCAAAGCCTTCCTTCAGTCACTGGTTGGCAGGTGCTGGTGAGGAACAGAGCTGGGGCCAACAGTAAAGAAATCTGCCTTTGGAAGTGGTGCATGTCCTGCTACGCAGATTGGCCCTCTCCTGCAACTTAGGGCATTGATAGGGAGTCCGTGGTTGCTAATGTGCTACTGGCTGCTCTGCCCCTGGTCCTTGGAAAGCATCACAATCATCTGCTTCCATGGCTGAAACCAGTTTGGGCTGGAGGACTGCATACAATGAGGGCAGGAAGGAATAATTTTTTTAAAACGGGGATAGCATAGAGCTGGTTTAGGCTTCCCAGGTGCCTTTGATGCTTTCCGATTGTGTGCTGCCAGGGTGCTTGTTTCTGTGCCTCCATAATACTGTAAAATAATAAAGAGTCCAGTTGCACCTTTAAGACTAACCAACTTTATTGTAGCATAAGCTTTCAAGAACCACAGCTCTCTTCGTCAGATGAGAGCTGTGGTTCTACGATAGATCCGTAGATCTTCTGGATCTATGTCCATAATACTGATAATTGTAAAGAAACTGTTGACGAAAGGTTCCACATGTCTCCCGCCTTGTGTCCTCCAAAGCTAGCCCTACAAAAGCTGCCCTGAACTTTGCACCAACAAGAGCTATGAAAGCGAAAATCTGTGGTTTTCCGTTTGTATTCTGCGTCAGTGATGGGTGTTTTCAGTAAATCACACAGACACTTACAGTCCCTGTATAGGGTAAAATTGTTCCCAGATGTTGCTGTTTATTTTTAATCTCTCTCCATCCTGTCCCCCCACCCCCCAGCTCAGTCGAGAGGCCCCTGGAAGATGAGACGGACAAACCCCTGCTGGCCTGTCAGCCAGGTGCCACAGAAAGGGCAGGCAGCGTGGAAAGCGTGAGTGCCGTGGGGCAGAGGGATCTGCGCCCAGTACTGCACAGTCTTGGCGGAGCAGACATGGCCACAGGGGCAGAAGGCATGGGTGGGGCGCCCGGCGTCCAGGTAGAGCCCTGCCTCGCAGCCTAACCACAGAGGCACATAGGGCCCAGAGCGCCGGCACATGGGGCACTCCCGCTCCAGGCCCCCTTTCTCCTTGCGGAAGCCCCAGTTGTGGAACCCGTGGACGTGGCCGCAGTTGACATAGACCCAGGGCTGTTTCTTCTCCACCACGCCCCTCTGTGCCAGGCTGGGGAACGCCAGCGTGCTGAAGCCCACTGGGCACTGTGGCCGGGCTGCGTTGATCTCCTGGCGCAGGGCCTCCAGCTGCTGTAGAGTTAGCGTGCGCAGGAGCCCCTCCGACGTCCGCCACAGTAGGGTGGCGCCACAGAGATCAATGAGTGAACCATCTTGGAGCACATTAGACTCTGATTCCACCTGGAAGTCAGGAGAGAAGCCAGGCATTAAAAGAGACATTTGTTCATGTCATCTGGCAATAATGCTCTGATATGTTCAGTGGGGTGCCTGCCAAGCTGTCCCACATGCCATCCTGGCCACTGTGGCTGTCTTGTTGCTCGTAGTGCCTAGCCGGCTTGCTTACAGTGCAATTAGACTTAATGTAGGTGTGGACCTAGTGGTAGAGCAGTTGTTCTGCAGGCTGGAAGCCCTGGCTTCAGTGCCCAGCATCTCCAATTAAAAGAGTTCTAACTAGATGTTACATTTTTTTGTAACAAGTCGGGTCTGGGTTGCTCTGACCCGACTTGCATTTCCTGCAGACAGATGGCTGTTGCAGAGAACCAATTGCTGCATTGGGCTAATTCAGATCAGCACACTGCTGTGCTTTGCATGGCATGGAGATAAATAATATCACCAGGTAAATAACATCCCATTAAACCTCTGTTAAAGGGGCAAGGCATTTTTCTCCAGGCCTGTTGGCAACCCTGTCTTAGGCCAGCCCTGTAACTCTCTTTCTCTGCCTTCAGGCCCAACTAGACAAGAGAAAATCTCCTGCGTTTTTAAGGAAAAGACAACTACAGCTGCTGGGTGGATCAGGACCCTGGCCCCAGTTGAAGGCAGGGGGAGGCTAAACCATTTCCCCCGCATGCCCCAATATCAATTCCCTCTCCTTGGAGATGATATTTAAGTAAAATACAAAGAAAACATATGGATATACCTGCTGTCCCCTGCCCCACCCACCAGCAAAAAGGAGAGCGAGAGAAGGAGAAAATGCTGGGAGGAAAATAATTAAATCTCCCTCCTGCCCGAGCTGCTGCTTGCCTTTTAAAAGAACATGGGAAATCCAATTATGATCTTCAGGTAAGCTGACAGACGTGTGTCGCAGACCAGGACTTTCTCAACTGACTCCCCTGGGACCAGGACTATTCCGAGCCAGGTTTCATATCCCAAAATCTGAAGTGGCCAATGTTACCAGGAGGGACTGGCGGGGGTGGGGGAGAGCTATCTTTTATCTGCCACAGGCTCTCCCCTTTTCCTTCCACCACCTCTTCCAACATACCAGTTTCCCCCATTGCTGTGCAGAGCGACTGTCGCGCAAGGCATATACGTTCCCACACACGGAGATCTCGCGCCACACGCCCGGCGTGGAATCCTCACTGAAGCCACCGTTGGGGTGCATCACTAGCACCCCATTTGTGGTCAGTCCATCCATTAGCCCATCTGGAGTCCTCCACTTGGCCGCCCTCTCCTGCCAATGAAATCAGAGACTGGCATCACAGCACGGCTTGGGCAGGGGGTGTTGGGTTGCAAGAGTTGTCATCTGCCCCTGTTTCTCCTAGATGTGGATATTGGAGCATTCCTCTTGCACCCAAAGCAGTTGTGGAAGGAGCAACATTGCATTCTAGTAATGTGAAGAGAGTTGGTATGTGTGTGTGTGGGGGGGGTTGATCTCCCATCTTTTTAAACCTGTATAAATAGCAGACACTTGGATGGGGTGAATATTTGGACAGGACTTGCATCACTGAGTAACCCTCCCTCTATTCCCCTAGTGTAAAATCTCCTTGGGTGTGGTATTTGCCCGATAGCAGACATAAGGGCAAATAGCACTTATAGAGATCTGATTCACACTGGGAAAAGGATGGGGCAAGACACGGGGTTTAAAAAAACTCTAGCCCAGCACAATGGCACTGATCCAAAATAGTGGTCCCTGCAGCTATTATTTATAAGAGTTTAAAGAGATGGGAAGTCCAATCGCAGATCTTCACATTCTCCTCTAGTGCACTGTGAATGCTCATGTATTGTGGTAATTTCAGGCATACATGAATGGGATGTTGAGCAGTCTTTGCTGGACTATACCACTTCAGACTGGAGGTGAGAGACTGCATGTTTTGAATGATCCCTAGATTGAAAAAAAATCTCTCTGCGCAAGGAAGGAAGTGTGGCTTAGTGGTAGAGCACATGCTTTGCATGCAGAAGATTTCATGTTCAGTCCATGGTATCTCCAGGTAAAGGATCTTAGGTAGCAGATTTGGGGAAAGCTCTTTCTTTACCTGAGACCCTGGAGAGCCACTGCCAGTCAGAGGAGACAATAATGATAGAGATGGACCAATGAGACTCAGTGTAGAGCATCTTCACAAAGTGGCTAAAACCCTCCCCCCTGACACACTAGCTTTTCACAAGCAGGGATATTTTTTGTATCTGAAATACAGCTGTTCAGATGATGGGAAACCTAAAAAGAGCGCATTTAATGAAATACCGGGGTGGGGGGAGGGTTGGAGCAAAGACCTGGGTATATTTCTTTTCATTTATTTCCCATCTATTTCTCCTCAGACATTTTTTAAAAATTTCCTCAATAATGTCAGCAAAGGTTGATTTTGCCTTCTGTACCAGTGTCTGACAGGAAGCCAGCGCAGGGATGTTAGAAGGGGCCTGATGTGATTAGAGCAATGAGTGGTTTGGGCAGAAGATAGAGGTGAAGGGGTCAAGGTGGAGAAATGAAATAGAGGTTTCCAAAAAGTCCTGGAGGTTGCAAAAGTCCTGGAGAGAGGGCAAACTGCAGTTTTTGCTGAAAAGGTAGAGAGGCAGGCCTGTACTTCTGCAGTGTTGTAAAGGGAGAACTGGTATGACTTGGTGAGAGACTGAATATACTATGGAAAGAGAGAAGAGTCAAAACAGTGGCTTCACATCTGCTGTATCAGAGGAAGAGGTTGTCAGTGGCTGTGGAGAAGGTAGGAGAAGAACAAATGGAAGGAAGAGGGGACATTGGAAGCTCAAGGGTGAACCTGCTGAGTCTGAGAAAGCCATGAGACATCCAAGTCAAAATACCAGACAGCAGGGCTTTTTTTCAGCAGGAACGCGGTGGAATGGAGTTCCGGAACCTCTTGAAAACGGTCACATGGCTGGTGGCCCCGCCCCCTGATCTCCAGACAGAGGGGAGTTGAGATTTCCCTCTGGAGGGCAATCTCAACTCCCCTCTGTCTGGAGATCAGGGGGCGGGGCCACCAGCCATGTGACCGTTTTCTCTGAGGGCAACCCACTGAATTCCACCACCTCTTTTCCCAGAAAAAAAACCTTGCCAGACAGCAATGAGAGATGGCAGAACTGGGTGGAGGGAGAATGTAGTGAGGGAAAACTGGGTTCCCTCAGCCTCTGGATCAGTGGTACTCAGTCCCCAGCTTGCTGAGAGCTCCATTTATAAGTGTCAGAAACCAAATGAGCCACATGGCTACTGTTCACCCTGCGCACCACCCTCCCAAACACACATAATAATGTAAGATAAAAGTATTATACATGTAACCATGGCTGCACCAAAATGATTTTCCAGGCCGATCCAGTCCCTTCGGTGGTAGATGTTCAAGGTGGGAACCCCATATCAGAAACAAGCCTTAGCAGGCTTGCCTATTTTCCTGGAACAGGGAGCAGATGCTGTTTTGGGGAATGGTGCTCCAAAGAGCCACAGAAGTCATGTCAAAGAGCCACATATGGCTCCCAAGCCACTAAGTGGGCATCACTGATCTGGATGGTACTGAAGGCCACCCAAGGATTTAATGAGCCCACCCAAGGATGTAGCATAGAGACTAGAACTGGATTCAATCAAGACAGATCCCTAGGAGACCCCAACAGAGAGAAGGAAAGCATGGGAAGAGATCCCCCTCCCCCTTCCTCTGGAAGCATTGAACAAGTGGTTAGACAGGGAGGAAGGGAACCAGCTGAGGGCAGAGTCACGGAAACCAAGGGCAAGAAAGTCAAGCAGGAGAGCGTGATCTAAAGGCAGCAGAGTAGTTAAGGAGGAAAGAGCCTCTGATTCACTACTGAGGAGATTGTCGGTAATGTTGCTGAGGGTAGCTTAAGTGGTGGGCAGAAAGCAGAAAGCAGATCATTGAAGGTCAAGAGAATCAAGGTATTGGGGGGAAGCAGTGTAGGGTAGGAGTCTGGAAGCAAAGGGTAGAAGGGAAATGCCAGTGTAGTTGGGTGGGTCGAGGGAAACTAGTGAGTTTGAATGCAGAGGAGGAGGACAGGATGGTTAATGACAGAGGAGATGGGAGCCAGAAGGGATAGGATCAAAGGAGTTGGATCAAGGGGTTGGATGAGGTCAAGAGCATAGCCCACTCATCAAGTGAGAAAAAAGGGCAGGAGCAGGTGTAAGAAAATGGAAAGCTGAAAGGAAAATGGAAAAGGGTAGATGGAAAAGATTAAGCAGAGCAGATAGTTTCAGTGTTATGACGGAAGAAGAAGGCAACGTCTTGAGTAGAGATCAAGGAGGGGGTAGGCCAGGCCTCAATAGAGTACGAAAGGTGGATCAGTGGTATGAGATCCCTAGAGCTCCTGTGGGTCACTGGTGTTGCTTAGCCAGGTAAATGGCAGATGAGGGGGGAAAGGATGAATTTATACTGGGCAGAAATCCATCCACTGTTCGTTCTCGTTCAAAGCCATTCAGCTGCTTGAGAGTATGAACAGAGATAGCAAGTGTTCCATTGCTGGGGATGAGAAGGATGGATGGTTTGCTGGGAGACGGCAGAAGAAGAGTCAAGAGCTGGGATGAGCTTGGGGCAGAATTTGTAGAGTCTAAGGAGCGAGTAGATGACATGGAGAAGAGGGGACAAAACTTTCAAGAAAGCCACTCAGTGGCCTTCAGGACACAGAAGGAGCAAGAGGCAGGATGTGAGAAAGGTGGGCTTGGGGCAGTGCTAAAGACGGTGATGGTCAAGCTGTGAGAGAGGCTGAAGACCAAGTCGTTCTTGGTGAAGATGAGATCAAAAGAGTGTCCAAGGCAGAAGGCGGGGGGATCAGTCCAAAGTTGTTAATGGTCAGGGAAAGGAGATGGGAAGCAACAGGGATTATTAAGATGAATGCTGAAGGAGCAAGTTGGAGGTGTTGTCAGAGACCTGGGAATCAAGGTCCAAAGAAAGGTTGAGAGCCTGGGAGATGATGAAAGACTGCAGACTGGAATTGCAGAGAAGAGTCAGAACCACAGGGTTGGAAGGGGCCATACAGACCTTCTGGTCCAACCCCCTGCCCAATGCAGTCAAGCCATGAAGAAAACTTTAAAGCTTAAATAGCAGAGCAATGGCAGTGTGAGCAGGGGTGCAGGTTGCAGAATTAGGAAAGAACAGGGTCAACACGGCCAGCGGCCTTCAAGATTAGGTGTACTGGACAAGACTTTACCTCCCAAAGATAGGGCAGTGACTGTGGCCTTTTCAGACGGGAATCGTGTTTCATTAATGGAACAAAAGAAGAAAAGAGGGAGCTCCTTTGCTGGTGACAGTGCAGCAATTCCAGAGGGAGCAGGAGAAGGGAAAGTACTGAAAGGGAATGACATTTTGGAGAGAGGACAGGTGAGTGCCATGAAGCACCAAAAAAAGAAGCACAGAAAAACCAAGGAAGGGGGAAAGAAGGAAGAAGAAGAATTGGGCTGAGATGTGGCTGTAAGGTGAAGCTATAAAAAAGAGAAATTCTTCATACATGTACTATAGTACTATAACACTGTATTAATATTTGGAATGGAAATAGATGTGACAAGAGATCATTACCGAGTTATAGCATTATAACATTCTAGCACTATAATATTATTACAATTACTGTGTTTTTTTAAAAAAGCTCTCAAAATACCCTGGTGTGGCAGTGGGGAAAAAGTTGTGAAAATGGCACCTGCAAGGAACTGGCAGCAGGAAAATGGTACCAATGTGGGCAGGACCTTTACTGGGCAGAGACCTGCATCCTGTTTCTTCCAGATGGGATGCTAATTCAGTGGGACTGCATTCTTTTCAAAAAGATGAGAGTAAAACAGATTTGGGAAAGATTGTATTAAGGATGGGGGAAACCTGAAAAAGGACAATAAGAGCATGTCATTGTGCTGAAGCACCAGTCCCCTCCCACAAACAACCACTCCACTTTGGAAGACAAAGCAGAGAAAAAGCTCTGTGTGGAAGATGCCACCATCGCCTGAGAATCAATCGAGAATTTAAAATTCCAGCCCTTCCCAATAATTTTGGAAAGCAAAAAAGCCCACAACAAGCAGGTCAGGTAAGCTTTCCTTGGGCAGGATGGGGGCCATGAGAGAGAAGGCCCTGCCTTTTCTGGCCCTCAGACTGTCTTCAGATGTCTGTGGCATTGGGAGCAGAAACTTATGACTGCCGTATGGCTGCACAAAGATGGTGATCTTTTCCATCAGCATGCTGGGAAAAGCTGCCATCTAGCAATCGTCCACCTTGTCACCAGCCTAATCCTGACTTCTGCCTAGTCCATCCCTCCATTTCCCTGCCCAAACATGCAAAGAGACACACAGTCGCTCCGGTGACTCACTCACTCCAAGGAAAATGTTGCGGGAGGCATCAAAGCCAGCAGCGTAAATGCGTGCCGTGTATGGGGGGTTCCGTTCGCAGATGACACGGCACGCAAAACGAGAGATGGTGCTCTGGGCTGACTGACCATCAACAGCTGAGTTTGTCCCGGGAGTTGTGTCCGTCACCACAAAATCAATCATACTCTCTGTGGAACGACCAATCTGGGAATAACAAAGGTGAGGTGGGAGAAGGGTTGGATCCAAACGAAAAAATGCCAATATCAGAATGGAACTTCCCTGCCTCCCCACTCCCACTGTGGCCTATTGATCTGAATGAAATCTTCTTCCTAGGTGGCAGGGGAACCTGATGGGGATATGCAGCAAAAAGGGGAAAGTGGATCCAATTTAGTATGGATCCAGCTCTTTGCTTCCTGAATCCATTGGTTGTTCACTTATTTTGTATTCACGTTACCCAGGCAATGAATTTTTCTCTCATCAAAAGGTTCTGAAACTCTGGCACAGAGAACTCGGGGCGGGCGGGCAAACTACCGTGCCAGATCAACGTGCCATTTTAATGCTACAATCACAGCTCTGTCTGCATTTCTTTGTCACCTCCATTAAAGATATTCTTCTTACAAAGCTTCCTATAAAGCTGTTTAGTTATAGCATTCTTTGTCCTGGGTGTAATTTCTATTATAAATCATAAAACAAAAGAAGTTCCACATCAGAAAGTACAGTGGCCTGCATTGTGCTTTCAGCCACTGAAACCTGCTTATTTTTGTGTCTAAGGGCCAAGAAGCATTCTCCTCTAGCTAAGTCATAACTTAGCTCATCTTCTTGGAACTAGCTTCTCCCATAGTCTCCCTGTAGGAGGCGCTATGGCAGCAGTGCTGAATTAAACAGCAAATTTCAACTTAATGCATGTGCAAGTACTAGGGTGCCAACAGGCCTCAAGTAAAATGTCCTGCACTGTTTAATGTGTGGAAATAACAACAACAACAACGTTTGATTTATATACCGCCCTTCAGAACAACTGAACGCCCACTCAGAGCGGTTTACCAAGTATGTCATTATTATTTCCACAACAATCACCCTATGAGGTAGGTGAGGCTGAGAGAGCTCTAAGAGAGCTGTGACTAACCCAAGGTCACCCATCTGGCTTCAAGTGGAGGAGTGGGGAATCAAACCCGGTTCTCCAAACTAGAGTCCTGCCATTCTTAACCACTACACCAAACTAGCTCTCAGAGAGGGTCTTATCTGTGGAGTTGTCTGGGTAATTGCCCAGGGTCCCACACTGCGGTGGGCCTAGAGTTGCCAGGTCCCCCATGACAACCAGCGGGAGGTGGGGGTGGCAGGAACTGAAAGCGCGATCCTCATCTCCATGTAATGATGTCAACCCTAACATCATCTGGTAAATAACATCCCATAATGCTGCTATTAAAAGGTACAGTTTTTTCCAGGCCTGTTGGCAACCTTAGATGTCACAGACTAGCTACTACAATTTTGCTTGGGAATAAGAACAACTGAAATAATGGTCACATGTGTATGAGTAAACAGCCATAGGATTTGTTTTTAAAAATATGTGGACATGTTAATAAAACCATTTTATTCATGATACTGCTGTCTTTTAAATTGTGCTGGGATTATTAAGGTGAGACCCAGCTAAACTTGTAAAATGTATGGTAAATAACATCCCATCCAGTGTCTATTAAACAGACAGGTCATTTTTCCTCAGGCCTGGGGGCAATCTTCTACAGAACTACAATTCCCAGAAGTCTCTTATCAGGATCCCTAAGATTTACATGATGTTAAACCATCTGGACTGTACACATTCTTTAGAAAAATCCTGTGTAAAGCTTTCAAACTACTATTTGCCCTTAGTAAGACAGCCCCACTCATACGCCTGGGTTTTCTATATGGATGAATCCCTTGGCTTGCAGGCTTAAGGCAAGACTCTTGTGTAAAGTCACAAGGGCTTTTCTGCACCAAGTTTTTACTGCAATTCAGCTTCTCAACTGCACCAGTCCCTCTTCTTTACACAAAGTATTGTTTACTACTAGTTTACTCTCGCCCCCCCTCTTTTATCTCCTTAAATTCTGAGTATGGAAGATCCTCAGGTGAAGTTTGTTCTTCGTTCTGTTGTACAACACAGGATTTCTGTCCTGTGTTGTACAACAATAAAAAGGCACAGGAGCTCTGCCAGAAAACGGGACTGGGTGGGAGGGGCAACCCTATTCCTGCTGTGGCTGTACTGGGTACCTGAAACATGTCGGTTTCGCTGTCATGAGTGTACTCCACAATCACTGAGTGGCTTCGGGAAAGCGTGTATGAGATGCTGTGCTGGCCTTTGTTACTCAGTGCCTGTTGGGGAGAGGAAAATAGCCATGCAAACTGCGTGAAGCTCCTCTCCAGAGCTGAACGCATCACCCCACCCCACCCGCCATTCCCTAAAACAACCTATTACCTTTCCAGTCTTATGTGCAGTGGATTCCAAACCTGCTTAAGGGCCAGAATATTGTCTCCTACAGTACTGCACCCTTTAATCCTAGAGTAACCCAAAGTGACAACCATTTTTGAGACTAAAGAAAAGAGTTGCAGAGACTTGAATCTACCTGGAAACTACACTGCTAATGTCTCAAATTTACAGAGGTTGCCTGTAGTTTCTTTGGGAAAGGAAATGCACTTTGCACATTCTCAGATCTGCACTTTTTGTTACTGCAGCCCATCTTTCAATATGACTCTGGCACTGGAAAAACAGATCTGCATCTGACCCCTGAAAAGCCTTGGCTTGATCTGATGACTGGGACAGGAGACCTTCTGGTGGCTAGGAAGTGGTTCTGAGATTTTTTTCAGGGGGGGGGAGTTCACCTTGGACACAAGCGGTGTGGAGATATGGTGGATGACGTCAGGTTTCACCCCATTAGCCTTGGACCTCTTGAACAGGGCCAGTCGGCTGCGGCGTCGGCCCTTGTCACCATTGGGCAAGGATCCATTGTACCTGTATTGGAAGGGGTCAACATGCTTGTCTGTCTATTCATCTTTAAAACAGATATCAATAAAAAAATATGCCAACAACAAAATACTTTGTCCAAATTTTGAATGCAATCAGCTGAAAACAGAACAGAGTTCTAACATTAAAGGATATATTCAGAGGCCGCAGTAAACGGAGGCAAACCCAGGCTGTTGTGATGGCTGAATGGTGATAATTGCTTGGAGAAAAAGGTCCTGTCTCTTTAATAGAGGCTTCATGGATACAAATGGGCAGATGAAGACTTTCATGTCATGGAGGTAAGTAATATCATCTGGCAAATAACAGCCTATTAAACCTCTATCTCTATCAGAGGGACAAGAAGACATTTTTTTCTCTCCAGGCGGTTGGCAACTATAATGCAGAGTCTATCCACCTGCAGTTTTGAGCTAGTGCCAAACTGGAATTGCAAACTACAGCTTACAACTGGTTTGTTAACCACAGTTAACAAGCTAATAAACTGTTTATGCAAAAAAAATGATGATTTGTTCTTAGGCCTTCAACTGCCGGGAGCAAAACAGTCCTGTCCCTGTCATAGAGGCTTTATGGGATGCTATTTGCCAGGTGATCTTATTTACCACCATGCCATGAAAAGTTCCACCTCTCAATTGCTACACATTAAGCCCAAACTAAATGGACAGGGCATTTTCTCTCCAGACCTGTTAGCAACCTTATTTGTTATTTAAGACTGGCAGCCTAACCAGTTTTGTTGTACCGACCATAGTTTTAACAAACCACCATTTATTGTTCCATTTAAATGCAGCCAGGGTGTTTATATTTACTGCTACTGTGTTAAATAGTGCCAGGTATTTTTAGAGATTCATAAGACAAATTGTTATTATGATCTGAATTATTTATTATGTTCACTCATGTTCTGTAGTTCATGTTTTCCTGAACTATTTGGTAATTATTTTTAAGGACTGTATTTTCTCTTTTTCTGTGTTTGTCATGGCCTATGGCCTACAAATAAACTTTGAATTCAAACGATGGGAAAAGGTCAAAGTTTATACCCCGAGTACAAAACAATGAAATGCTTGTTCTGGGTGTGTAGCTGTGTTGGTTGCAGCAAAATGAAACAGGACTCCAGTAGCATATTAATGGCTAGCAAAATTTATTCCAGCATAAGTTTTTGTGAGTCACAGCTGACTTCATCAGACCCATGAACACTTTTGTATTTGATGAATTAGGCTCTGACTCATGAAAGTTTTTGCTGGAAAAAATGTGTTATTCCTTAGTTGAAGGTGCCACTGCTATTTAATTTTTCTTGAATCTTGTAGATACATTTCCCAGGCAACTTTCTGAAGTATTACCCTGATAATTCAATTCATTTGCACTCCATGTTTTCCTGAACTGCCTAAATCCAAGTCTTAGGTAGTTTCTATAACATGGAGAGATGCCAGTCAGCACCATTGAGCTCTAAACTCAGTCTGATCTGCACAACTAGTGGTCCCCCATCACCCACTACAGGTTGTGGCCTGCCTGTTGCTTGACAACCCGCCTGGTTTTGCCATAAACTAGCAGGCAGCACATCAGGAAGTAGAAGAGTACAATACCTAAGCAGCATCAGGCTTAGCTAGGGTTGCCAGGTCCCCTTATCCTCCTGATGGGAGGGGGGCGGCACTTACCTTTTTTATTTCTGCGTGTGTGCGCAACGTGTGCATGCACTCTCAGCATGGCACAATGATGTCATTTCCGGGAGTAACATCATCACACAGGGCCCGGGAGTGCTCTCAGGCTTCACACTGGGCTGATTTGGGTCCCCAAATGGGCCAAGCCAGCCAGCTCAAAGCCTAGGACCTCTCCCAGGGCCTGTGCAATGACATCATTCCTGGGAGTGATGTTGTGCTGCGCTGAGAGTGCGCCCTGGAAGGCAAAGGCTCGTTCCCACATCTTTCCCCACGCTGGCCGGATGAGTGGTGGCAGGGGAGGAGGCTGGGAGTGGGAGATCCCCCACGCTCACTGGGGGAACGGCAACTCCTGGAATTACAACTTCTCTCCAGACTATAGAAATCAAGTTTCCCTAGAGAAAATGGGAGCTTCAGGAGCTGGACTCTATGGCACTATGTCCTCCTGAGGTCCCTCCCCATTCCAAATCCCACCCTCCTCAGGCTGCAGTTCCAAATCTCCAGGAATTTCCTAACCCGGAGTTAGCAACCCTAGGGATAGCTCGTTGCAATTGATGTGAGCTTGTTTCTTTGAATCCCTGCTGAATTTCTAAAAAGAGAGGTGATGGGCTCTCATCCCTCGAAGACAAATTCTCTGATCTGAAAGCCTTTCCCACTAAGCCTGGATGGGGAGGACGGGGGCAGGGTAGATTGGGCTAGCTCTCGTTATTCAGTGGTAATAAAAAACATGTTCTGGACATGCTCAGGCTTCCTCATCTCGTGTTCCGAAACCCAAGCATGCTGGAGCGAAGGGGGTGCTGGCCCAGATTCAGCCCTGCCCTGCAG
Organism: Eublepharis macularius; assembly: GCF_028583425.1. Classification (NCBI taxonomy): domain Eukaryota; kingdom Metazoa; phylum Chordata; class Lepidosauria; order Squamata; family Eublepharidae; genus Eublepharis; species Eublepharis macularius. Next base: position 225,385,077 of record NC_072790.1, read on the forward strand.
AGAGGGGCACTACTTACCCCAGCACAATCAGCTCCCCATACTTCACTGGCTCCTTGGTCAACAGGATACTGTCCCCTGGAGAAGGATAGATGCGGCTGCTCTTGGGGCAAGCTCGCCGGAGATCTAGGGACTGGGAACTCACTGCTTCTGGACTGCTTTCTAGCACCATCCTGCAAATTACACGTCAGACAGTAGACAGGTCACTCTTAAGACTTTATTCTTAAAATTAGAGGTACTGAGGCACACCTTCTCACTGGGACACTCTTTTGCTAGCCTCAGAGATCTGTTTTGAGTATTGCTCAAAGTGGTGGGGTAAGACACTCTACGCATGCTCAGATGGTCATTATTACCGAGTAATATTTCGCATCCTGCCCTCGTATTGTCACAACCTGTTTGGATGGCTTCCCCACATCCATCTGTTGCCACGGTGACACTCCCTGACCTCTACTGCTTCTGCGTTGCCATGGTGATACTCTTGCCTCTAAGTAAACACCTCTAGCATTTCCTGGTTTCTGAAGCGATGCCCCCCAAAGTCACCCCAGTGACAGCCCTAAACTACCTCCGCTCTGTTACTACGGCAGCATTTCAGATATTTAATGCCGCCCTGTTACCATGGAAACACTCTCTTCTTCAACCTGGTGTCTTTGAGCAGTGGAGGCCAGGGTGGTTCGCTTAAATCCTTTAACTATCCCCTTTTCCTGATCCTGCCAGTCCCCTGGACCTCGGACTAGTTCCAGAAATGTCACATGCACACAATACACTCTCCTCCACAAGGGAAAGAAAACTACAGAGACCTGGAGATCAGTAACAGAAGGCCTCACAGCCTGGTATCCTTTTTTTAACACCAACTGCAGCCCTGTACTGTGGGAAGTGATAATATAAATAAGCAGGGCTTTTTTTCTGCGGGAACGTGGTGGAACGGAGTTCCGGAACTTCTTGAAAATGGTCACATGGCTGGCCACCAGCCATGTGACCATTTTCTCCAAGGGCAACCCACTGAGTTCCGCCACCTCTTTTCCCAGAAAAAAGCCCTGTAAATAAGAGTGCCCCTAAGCATGTGCAAAGCCAATTCCTCTCATAATTGAGCAACCACAGTCATTCTACATATACGTGTGAGATGGGTCCAGCTTAGAGGATTTGGCACAATTAATCACTAGTAATTCATTAACATTTCTTCTTCTTAATTACTGTGTTCACAATCAAAGTCATAAACAGTGCATCAACATCATCTGTGGTGTGTGTGTGGCTGGGGAACCAGTTGTGGTTACTCAATAGAGAAGCTAAAGCACTCTGAGTACAAATCTGAGGCTTGTCTTTACTGTTGCTTTATATGTCCCAAAATTGAACTCAGGATTAAGAGGGCAAGCCCAGGTTCTCTCTGTCTTTGTGTGCATATCAGCATCATCACACCCAGACCAGAGCTCCAAATGATAGCTACAGCCCAACCAGCACACACCCACCTGCCAGAATTGTAGCAGATGCCCAAGCCCTTCCTAGTATAAACAGCAACACCACCCATTTCACGGCTTTATCCCAGTAACCACACCACCATTGTCAATTCTGGTGTACAGATCACCATAACTAAATCTCATGCTTTTAGACCAGCAACAAAACTACACACAAGTACTGTACATCTATAAACATATCAGAGTCAAAGTCAACATTCATGACACCCTGATTGTGGTGTACAACCCAGTACAATTTTCTCCTCCATAATTATCCTCTTGTTCATAATTTCTGAGTAAATGGAACCATATGGACAGGGCCACTGAGATAGCCTTCCACTTAACCTCCTCAAATGAAGAGGCCATTTCAGCTTCCATAATACAATTGTCACAGGTCTATAAAGGCTGTTAAGGGCAGGAATCTTAAATATCAGAGCTGAAGCAGAGCTGAAATGATATTATGTACTAATGCAACAGTTCATTACATTTTCAAAATCTGAATATGAAATTTTGAATTTTTAAATGTTTACATTTTGAGGTTGTTGACAGAAGCCATGATGTCCTATATTTCTATCTCTCCCAACCCCCCCGCCATCCAGCAGTACTCACCACTGAAAAATTGTAAAAATACTTTGAATTGGAAGAATGGGGTAGTGAATTTTTTTAAAGGGGGCAAGCAAATTCAGTTAGGGGAACTTTTCCTTTTCTAGGATGACCAGGTGGCATGTTTTGGGGAGATAGTGTGAACACAGAACCTCCACAAGGGAGTTGTATTGTTAATAAGTATGGAGAGGGGGCATGGCTCAGTGGTAGAGCACCTACTATTTGCAGAAGGTCTCAGGTTCAATGCCCAGTATCTCTATTTACATTATAAGGATCAGGTAGTGATCGAAAGACCTCCACTTGAGACCCTGGGGAGCCACTGCTAGTCAGAGTAGATGACACTGTCCTTGAGAGGCCAAATGTCTTACTCAGTATAAGGCAGCTCCATGGGTTCATGTGTGCAGCCAATCATGGAAAGTTTGGATATTAATACTGGGGGAGGGGTGCACCTCGGAAAGTGGCTGTGTGAATGGACCCAGGTCCCCTGGAGACTCTTATGAGAGTAGGATTTCCTGAGAAATCTGGCTGGGACCCACATGAAAAGCCTACCCTTTGCATGCTGAAAAGTTATATAGAAGTGGGCAACAAAGCAATTTTAAAATGAACAATGAAAACAATACCAGAAGGGTTATACTTGGAAAAGAGGGCGATAGAGTGGAAGCCAAGGAACAATAAAGCTATTATTATTATTATTATTATTATTATTATTATTAATTACATTTCTAACTCGCCCTTCCCACAAGCGGGCTCAGGGCGAGGTACGGCAGTTATAAAAATATAATACAAATATTAAAGCAATTCATAAAACAACAGTCCATCATAAAGTCAGCGACAGATAATAACTGTCCCAAGATGGGGTCAATTCCAGATTCCTGCCCATCAACATACAGGGGGAGGGAAGCGGACAGATAATGTACTGCAACCCATACGTGGGTCAGCAAATGAATGGGCACTACATAGCCCCTTGCTGTACCCATATGTTGGGCAGCCGGCCGGTGGACAGTGTATAACCCCACACTTAGTGGGAGGCTGGTGGGAGGCTAGGGGTGTAGCTGGGGTGGAGAAACCAGGATGTGCAGTGAGAACGGCAAAGCAAAAACAAAGAAGAGAGTGCCTCTGAGCAGATGCAGAGTGTCTTTCATTTCTCACCGAATTTGCAGTGCACAGCTCTGGGTAAAGCTTCCAAGTCAGACAGGAAGTGATTTTCAGGCAGATGTGAATCCCAGCACCTCAATGTTTGAAAAACAAAAGCGGGTCCATTATACTGCATCAGGACATTCTGGGCCAAGAGTGTATTGAAACAGAGAGAAGTGACTGAGTTCCTGAATTTGGGGGGAGAGTCAAAATCTATAGGTTAGTGCAGTGCACTGGGTAAAAGGACCAAGGCTTTCTGCATTCCGAGCTGGCATAAGTTGTTATTATAGCATGAGCATAATAGGTGTGCATGGGTTAATATCAAAGGAGAATGAGAGGGCCGCATCCTGCTATACTGAGATTCTAAGAAATGTGCATTTTTTTTTCAGGGGGGGGGATAGAACTTGAAAGGGTGGGGAAACTATATGTTTAACAAGACACCTATGATATGGTAGAAAGAAAGGCACAAATCCTGCTATACTGGAATGTTCAGTAGGCTGCATGAGGAGAAATCAATGAAGCTGCAAGGGAGCTCGGAAGTGTGTCTAGGGTGCTGAACGCTTGCTGTAACTTGGAGTGGGTTGAGAGGTTGCATTTGAAGGAAGAACTTGCAGAGGGGACAGAGACCCAACAGACCTAGGGTGCTGAGGAGGGAAGATAAGACTGGAGAGGGACCAGCCCTTGCTATTTTGATTTATCCACCAGGGTGCTCTTTGAAGGAGGGAGGAGGGTGGGGTTGAAGCTTCTGGGAAGTGTTTGCTGGGCCATTTGGGGTGCTCAGACTAACACCCAGGGAAACTGTATACTGAACTTGCATTGGGGGTGAATATGGCAGGTGTGGAGCATATACACTGAGAAAGGACTCTGGGGAGGGGGAGGAAGGATACCTGAGCCTTTGGGGAGAAGCCAGCAACATTTTGCCAGTGACCCTTTGCTTTAAAAAAATGCTGCATCTTTTTTCCTTAACGCAACATGTTTTGCGAAAAGATAAACACAGGCAACTAAAAGAGCAACAACTGGATTGGGGGAGTGGGGGGTACACTGGATGCACAGAGAGATGGGGGAGGACTGTGGATAAGGAATTAAGAAACACCAAGCAGATTGGGGGGTGGGAGGGAATTAGGGGACATAGGGATCAAATGTGGGGTGTTGGTGGTAAGGCTGTGAGTAGAACTAAGGAACATTTTACTAAATTGGGGGATTGGATTAGGGGTGGGAATTAAGGACACTGAGATCGCTTTGGGTAGGCAGATAAGGAATTAAAAGCAGAGGGGCAGGAATGAAAGGACATTCCTTCAAATGAAGGTGGACGCCAAGCTGGATTAGGGGAAAGGATCAATTAGGGGGCATTAAGAATCCAGGGGAGTCAAGTCTTACTGGAGGCGGTGGTTAAGGAATGAAGGGACAGGCAGGGGTCATGCCAGATTATGGTTTAAGGATGCCCAGCCCGATGTGGGGGTTGAGTGAGGGATTAAGGGATACTCTTCCAGATTTGGAGAGGGGTGCAGAGCGGGTCCCCCAGAGCTGATGGAGGAAGCAGACCGACGGGGGGGGGGAGATTGTCCAGACAGACAGACAGATAGACAGACAGACAGACAAAACGCAGAGACTTGGCCAAAGTGCGGGGATGGAGGGGATGAGCGAGGCATCTCTTTCCTCCCTGCCCTCCCTTCCCCCCTGCACCCCCCTCCCGCGGCGTCCTCCCTCCCCCGCCCCAGGGTTGGGGGTCTCTCTGGCTCACCCCTCTGCGCGTCCCCCCCGCTCCCCTGCGGCGGGTCCCTGCTCAGCAACCGCCTGCGCAGGATGGATAGCCCTGCATTGCCGAAGGAAGGAGGCGGCTCTGCTGCTGCTGCTGCTGCTCCGGCGCCGGGCGGGATCACGGGCTCAGCTCCCCCCCCCCGCCCCAGTCTGCAACACACAACACACACCCAGAATCCGAGAGGGGAAGGGAAGGGGGGGCACTGCCGGGCCCTCTTCTCTCCTCCCCCGTCCGGGGGTAGCCCAAGCCATGCCCCCCAGCTGCATCACAAAGCAGCCGGAGGGAGAGAGAGAAGGCGCGGGGGTGGGGTGGGGGGCGCATGTTTGTTTATTGTCTTGCAGGTGCAAACGCCTGGAAAAGGCTAGAACAGATGGGAATGGAGGGATGGAGGTGTCCAGGCAGCGAGGGAATAGAGAAGGAGACGATTGGCTCGTGGGGAGCAAGGCAGGCGAGAAGGGGAGAAAGAGCCAGGCATGCCTCGCTTGCGGGGGGAGGGCATAACAGAGAAGTGCAACAGATAGCAAAACCCCCTTCCAGTACAGAGCAGAAGACAAATCAAGGAACCAACAGGGGACTCAAGGTTATCAGAATGATGCAGGCGATAAGAGCAAATACAACCGTATCCTGATCAATCAAACAATGATTATATGCCATCATTTTGCGAATAGTGATTCCCATGTTCAGATCAGGATATTATTAATATAAATGCATTGTTCTGATGATGATAACAACAATAGCAATAACAATAATATGTGGATACCGTATCAAAAGCACTTTCTGCCACCCAAAAGTTTAACGCACAGAGTTTCAATGGTACGAGGGAACCACGAGGCTGCAAGAATTATCGGGTGGGGTGCTGGACGGACAAAACTGGGAAGCCCCTGGGAAGGAGTTAGTTATTGCGGATTAATGATGGGTGGGGTGGGATATTAATCGAGGAGGCAGGCTTCGGTTACCAGCGCAGGATCCAGAGTCGGTCTGAGGTGTGCTGGTTTTTGTATGAGGAAGTCGTAGGCATCCCCCCTCCCCACATCAGAGGGAAGGATTTCTCCAGCGCTCCCCTCCCACCTTTGCCGGATCGTGACCAGCCAGTGTCTCTGTTTGTCTGTAATCTCGCCCCCCCCCTTCAAAAGGAAAAAGTATTTAGGGTGGGGTGAGGTGGGGTGGGGTGGGGCGCAGCCTGTGGGCAGAGCAGGAAAATCTATTTCGAGCCTGCCAGGAGCCGCCGTCTCTCCTTGTCTTTGCATAACCAGCCGTTCTCCTCCCAGAGCAGGCTCGGTGAGGCCCGGTAAGCCGCGTTCACACAAGCAGGAAGAGATGCGGGGCGAGGGAGGAAAACCGGAATGGGTTATTTCGTTCTAGCATCTTTTGTGTCCACCATCGGAAGCCATAATAGTTAAGCTTCAGGGTCATTCGGTGAAGATGATAGGTGTGGGCTTAGGACAGACCAAATGCTCAGTTGACAAATGCTCAGTTCACTGATGGAACTCATTGCCACAAGATGCAGTGAGGCTGTCAGGCTTAGATGTCAATAGCCATGATCACTAAGTAGAGTTGTGGGTCCAGAGGCAGCCTAGATCCAATACTAGTTGTTAGGAGAGGGCTATACTTATACCCTGATTGGGCACTGCAGGGAGGTCTCTGGTCAACCACAAGAAAAGAGATGGCTGCCTTGGTTGGTCCTCCGGTCCCATCTAGTAGGTCTCTTCTTGTGCTCTCCTGTTCAGATTGCTTGGCACCTGTTGCTCCTGGGTGCTCTCCCCTACCTTCTAATCAAACTCACGAAGGTGGACTGGAGAGCCAGAAGTGGCTGGAGGTATTAAAAGATTCACTAGCCCAATGCGCTCCTGTCCACCCCAGTTCCATACCCCGCACTGTTCTGCTGTGCCTGATGAGCCAGGTGTACATTACAGTGGCCTACACATGCATGCACATGTGTCAGACTAGGATCTGGGGTGTGTGTGTGTTGTGAACCACTTTGGGTCTCCATTGGGGAGAGGAGTGGGGTATAAATATCCAAACAAACAAACAAGCAAAATGACTTTGCCCCTAGAGTCTCTGGAAAACCGTCCTTTGCAAATTTCAGTGTTGACTATGAATATTCACCTAAGTGAATGCCCAATCCTATTGGATTTCAGTATTGAAAGTTGACTACCAGATTGCTGAGATGCAGCAATTAATATTTGGCTACACATTATGGTTGACACTGGCACCTGTTAAATGACATGACACTAGTATTTTAGAAGGTGACAATTTATCAGATTTCATAGTTGACACCTGTTAAAAGCAGATGGGAGGGGCTGTGGCTCAGTGATAGAACATCTGCTCTGCATGCAGAAGATCACAAGTTCAAGCCCCCAGCCTCTCCAGTTAAAAGGGTCATGCCACAGATGATGTGGAAGACCTCAGCCTCAGAGCCTGGAGGGCCTCTGCCAGTCTGAATAGACAATAGTGATCTTCTGGGCCAATAGTCTGACTCTTCATAAGGCAACTTCATGTAGTAGCAAAGAAGAGATGTCTCTGAGAGTAATGTACAGAAATCTTGCAACAAACAATTTAAAGGCATTTTTTAATGTTGGGAAATTTCAACATTTTCTACAATTTTGTTTCAACTTTTAACTGATTCCCAGAGTGAGGATCTAGGAGGTATTGTTACAAACACTGCCATGTACTTCAAACATCACAGAAGGATCTGGTCAGAAGGGATTGGGGGAGGGGGATGCTAACTGAACTTTGAACCCCAAAATAATAGATGTGTGTTTCCCCTTTCCAAAAACTGTGCAAAACTGAATTATTCAGGAGGGCTTTTTTAACACAGGTAATAGGATTGTGCTGTTAGGAAACAGTTCAGAGAGAGGCGTTGAAAAGGGATAGGGACTGTAGACTATACTACTGGATATTGTCTGTTGCTGTATGTGCCTACTGAAGAGTTCCATGTAGTGTACTATATTATGTCAATTTGCTTATGTTTTGCTTCAGCATTGTTTTCCACTCTGTATTGGATTTCTGTTTGTTTTCAAATTTATGCAATCCTTATCCTATTGTATTGTTTTCCTATTGTATTGTTTATCAAATATCCCAGTCATTGATCACATTGACTTACACTGTGTAATCTGTCTTGAATCTCAGCAAAAAAGCAGATTTTAAATAATGTAAATAAAACAAAATCCGAATAATGATCTTATAAAATGTATGTGTGTGTGGGGAGCTATCACCACATTACAAATACAAACCACAAACCAGTTGCAGGACATCGATTCTCAGACAAGGAATCTTGGGAATTGTAGTTCTATGAGCTCTACTAAAATTCCCATGCTATTTGGAAGTAAACAATGACAGTTTAAAACAAAACACATGTGCAACTGGTGTACAGCATACCCTTGATAAGACTAACAAAATTTGTGGTTGAGTATGAGCTTTTGTGAGTCACAGCTCACTTCTTCAGATACAGCCAGAATGTGAGTCCATCTGTCCTTGTATCTTGGAAAGTGGAGTGATTTCAGATGCCCAATGACAATAGCAGGTAAATGACAAAAGCCGGTTAATGACAGTAGCAGGTGTGATTGGATAGGGTGGGGTATGCAGAGAGGTGGTGGGTGTGGAGAAAACAGCATTGGTAATGAGACAGGAAGTCTAGGTTTCGATTCAGTCCCGGTGGATGCATTGTCTTGAGCGTCCTTATCAGTTGCAGTTCAGCAGTCTTTCACATTTATGCAGATGCTGTTCCTCAGTTTCATTTTTAAAGTGCATACACATAGAAGTATGCACGTACCTACAGAATGTAGGTATGTCCTCTGTAACATGTCAACTGGGCTACTGAGTGAGTCCCTTGGTCTGTCAAAGTCAGTATCGACTACTCTGATTGGCATCACCTCTCCAAGTGCATTTCACATTACCTATTATCTGGTTTGTTTTTTTAAAAACTGAAGTTGCTGGGATCGAACGTTCTCTTTCTTTCTTGTCTCCATCACTACGCCTTTCTTCCGAGCAGAGCCCAAGCCGTATCCCTCAGACGGTCCGCTTTTTGGAAAGTTCTCAAAGGTTTCCCCAGGCCCATTTGGCTAGGGATCCTGACGGTGTTTTGCCATCTTCTGGGCATGGAGCAGGGGTCACTTGAGGTGTGTGTGGGTGGGTGGGGGGCGGTAGCTGCGAATTTTCTGTATTGTGTAGGGGGTTGGACTAGGTGACCCTGGAGGTCCCTTCCAAGCCTCTGATTCTATGAAAGACTTTTGCAGCCTGGGGACTGCCGCTGAGCTCCGCTCCCCTGGCTCGGAGGGCTTCCCCGAGTCCTCCGCGGGCCCTTTGCGGTCCCGCCCTGCGTGCCTGGCTCTGCCTCTGCCGCCCTCCCAGCCCAGGATGTTGCATCACGGCCGGGGCTCGACTCCCTCCCAGCTCCGGCGCCTGCTCCCTGCACCAGCCCAGCCCCAAGGCCGGGCGGCGGCGCTTCCTGCCGGGCCAGCGCGAGAGGGAAGCTGCGAGCCCGCGACCCGGCGGCGGAGGCGGCACCACCATGGACAGCCAGGGCCGCCGCGTGGTGGTCTGCGACAACGGCACCGGGGTGAGCGCCTGCGGCGGGGGGGCGGCTCGGCTCGGCTCGGCTGCAGAAGCGGGCGGGGGGAGGAGGAACCGGGGCGAGGCGCTGCCCGGGCTGGGCGAGGCGCGCTGGACGGCTGGGAGGGGCCGAGGTGGTCTGGCGAGCGTGCAGATGTCGCCCGGACCGCAGCGAGCTGGAGCCACTTTCTTGGCCCGCCTTCCCCCATCCAGGCCTCGCTTCCCTCCGGATTGCCGCCCCGTGGCCTTAAGCGAGAGCCCCCTTCGTGCCCCCGCGCGCCCCGGGATAGTTCCCCATTGAAAAGAATGGCCTGACTGCAGTAGAACGGATACGATCCCAAAGCAGAAGGGCCTGGCAGGGAAAAGGAAAAGAAGCTAATTCGGGTAGCAGAGCTTTGGGCGCTTCAAAATACTAGATGATGAGTGCCTCTGATCATGAGCAGAGGACCTGTGGGAAGTCACAGCAGGCCACATACATTCCATTCATTCATTCATTAATACTCAAGACTATTTAGTTGTAAGCATACTGCACATATCCACATACACACATTCAGAGGGGGGACTGTAATATAAGGAAGCTGTCTCAAAGAGATGCATCAGTAAAGGGATAGGGAGTGTCCACAGGCTTGACTACTGTAGCTGTTAGTATGACCCTACTGGGTAGATCCTGTGTTGTTTAATATGTCAGTCTTAGAATTACTTATTCTCTGTTTCAACATTTCTTCAACTCTGTATTGGATTTCTGCTGGTTTCAAATCTTTGCAAATTCTATTAAGTGTGTACTGAAATGTCTTTGAAATTACACTCTTGTGTAATCCACCTTGAGTTGCAGCGAGAAAAGTGGGCTATAAATACATATACAGTATTTACATAAAATATAATTATTTAAATGCCACAGACAAAAATTTTACCACTGCAAGAGTCACATGAGGATCAGCATTAGCTAACTACTTAGCTGGGGTCCGTTTTTTAATATAGTCTATGATCCACTTATCTTGAGCAGTATTGTACTTGTTAGAATCAATGGACAAGTGCCAAATAGTGCCTAGTTTTTTAGATTTACAATCACATAACTGTTCAGAGAACATACATCTGGGAGGATGGGACAGGTCTTTAGAAACACAGAGTAGCTTCCAGATAATACTCCACCCTCCCTTTTTAAAGAATCTTAGAGTACATTTTTGCAGAATTTAGCGAATACTCCATTGTGTAGGGACTTTCGCTGGATCAGCTGGAGGTAATAGACCTGGGGCTTTCAGATAACAGGGATGATTGATACACACACAGAGAGTCCTCACTCAATGATGGTAACATAATGATGACTTGCGTGCGTAAAAACAACCATCACATATCAGACAACCCATTCAGCAGAATTTTAATAGAGCATCAAAAGCAGAAATGCTTTCCAATAGTTCCTTTTTTGTTTGGTTCAGATTTATTTGTTCAGTCAACTGAACACAGCATTACAAACGTGTAATAAATATTCCAAGAGTGCAAAATGCTGTCACCTGTGAGTCATCCAAAGCGATGCATACATTTGCAGTCCTTTCTCAGTTTCTGGTCCTGGCATTCCAGAAATTATTGGAAGCTGCTGTATCAAACCTTTCGTGTAAAGGCTCTTGTGGCATGTAGACTTGATTGTACCTTTGTGCTCCACACCAATTAATCCACTCCTGATTATGTACTGACGATCTCTAGCTTGGATTAGAACTTGTGGAAGGGGGTGTACTCCAGAACAGTTGATCCTTTCACAACAACCTTAAAACCAATTTGCCTTGTTCACAATCAAGGTGGTCCAAGGTTGAACTTCTTCCCCTGTACCCTTTCAATGCATGTCAATAAATGAAATAGAAATTCTGATATGTGTTACTGTTTGTCAGTAGAAATATGGGATGGGTTGGGGGTTATTCCATGTTGTATGGTGCCCATAGAACTGAAAAAACATTGGACTCAGGCCTGCAGGTCAGGGTGTAAAGTGGGAAGTGCATAATGTGGGCCACAGTTCACCTGGCATTCCCCCGCTTGAGTATGTGTGTGAGATTTTTTGTTCTAACTTTTGGGGGGCATGTGCAATATCTCCAGGGGAAAACGCAAGAGTACGAAGATACTGAGTATACGTTTATACTAGCAGTGAGGGAATATTGAATGAATTGATTCTGGGTGTTTTTGTGAGTAGAAGGAAAATTCCCTTGTGGTTTCCTACTTCCCTTTCAAAGGTGGAGGGATATGAAGAAGATGATTGCAATGGAGTTGATCTGGGCTGTATGAGAGAAAAGAGTTCTGACACTGATCTAAGGTTGCCAGCTCCAAGTTGGGAAATTCCTGGAGATCTGAGGGGTGAAACCTGGAGAAAGTGGGGTTTGGGGAGGGAAAGGACCTTGACATGGCATAATTCCATAGAGTCCACCCCCCCCCCCAAAGTATCCATTTTCTCCAGGTGAACTGATCTCTGTGGCCTGGAGACCAGGTGTAATTCTGGGAGATCTCCAGCCACTACCTGGAGGCTGGCAACCCTACGCTGACCCCAAGAGAGGAGAACCATGTAAGCCGCTTCGGGTCGCAATAGGGGAGAAAGGCGGCAGGGTGTAAATGAAGTCAATAAATAAACAAGATATTAAGCTGCAAAGAATTTACAGTGCAATCCTAAGAAGAGTGACTCCAGTCCGAGTCCGTTGACTTTGTTCTTGTGACTGTCTCTCTGGCTGCACATTTGTCAGAAGCAGGGTCAGCAGAGAGGTGCTGAAGTGTGACTTTTGGGGCAGCATTTCCACCTGCTGTTTCCTGGCGCTGTGACTTTGACAGCTTTCTGGGGCACGGCTCTGTAGGCGAAGCCACCCCCTTGCGTCCTTGCAGATTTCCACGGGGTTTTTTTGTTCCCAGATTTCTAGCTGAACATGACTCACAAAATCTGGCCATGAGCATTGTGGGCGGGAAGGCGGCGTGTTCTGTGATTCACCAATGCTTGCTTGCTTTATTTATTTACTTACGTATTTGATTTCAAAAAGACAGAGAGATGGAATCGCGGCGTAAGCCTGCTAGGAAATCTCTCTCTTCTGCCCCAGAAGACATTTTTCTTCCCCCCAAACACTAGGTACTAGACCAGGGGTAAGAGGACTTCGGGCCTTTTGGGACCACTGACTTTTTAGTTTTATGGTATAAGGAAATCTGGCTAAAACACACTGCCACTAAGGAGGTTCTCGTTGTAAATAAATAGTTGCCTGAAAGAAAGGCATGAGCCCCCGCCCCGCCATTCTGTAAGGCAAGAGCAGTGGGGAAGCATTCCACTGGGGCTGATGTGGCAACGAAGCTAGCAATAGATAGCTAAAATCAGCAGGAACAAAAGATCCTCTCCGTACCAAAGTATGCACATTTCTGAACCCACAGGCTGCAAGCCGCTTCCTTCTTGCTGGCCTGTTTGTTCCATCGCCGTGAGTCACCACTAGCAATTTCGCTTCCTGTTTCTCCACTTCCTCTTGCTTCTCAGTTTCTTCGGTCTGGTTTGAGGGCAGATCTTCCGGCCCAACGGTGTCTGTATCGTGGTGGCAGCAGGGTGAATATTGGGCACACTGTGTTCTAATCCCATGGCAGCCCCTTTCGTTGCTTCTTGGCAGTCTACAGACCTTTCAGCTGCTGTTCAAACATGCCTAAAACTAACTGCGATGAAGATCAGATGCAAATGAACGTGCTAAGTCCATGCAGCCCAGCATTCTGGGTCTCCCCTCATTGAGGCAGTCATCTTATACCTGAGCTGTATCACTTTAGACTGCAAGTCTAATGGATTTAGGGTTGCCAGTCTCCAGGTAGTGGCTGGAGATCTCCCGGAATTACAACTGGTCTCCAGGCCACAGAGATCAGTTCTCCTGGAGAAAATGGCTACTTTGGGGGGTGGACTCTATGGAATTATGCCATGCCAAGGTTTTTTCCCTCCCCAAACCCCACTTTCTCCAGGTTTCACCCCCCCCCCCAGATCTCCAGGAATCTCCCAACTTGGAGCTGGCAACCCTAGACAGATTGCACCTCCATTAAAAAAATCCCTGTATGTAGAAAAGCAGATCCCAAAATGGCTTCTAGGTTAGCTTTCTCCTTGACATGCTATTCTTCCAAGTGCCAGGATGCTTTTGTATGGAGTAGCTTTCCATCATGAGAGCCTCTCCTTGAAATGATACAGCCCAGGAACAGTTTGAAGCAGACTTTGGAGAGGTCAGCAAGATGCACCTGGGAGCTCATAAACATAGTTTCCCCCATGCAGACTGAGCTTCAAATCAGGAAATCTTTGTTTTAAATTTTATCTCTGCCATGAACTCATGTCATGGCTATAAAGAAGCCAGCCCGCTCCTCCTGGAAATCTGCACCTTACAGGGTGCCCAGACCTGAGTGGCCCAGGCTAGCCTGACCTCATCAGATCTTGGAAGCTAAGCAGAGTCAGCCCTGGTTATTGCTTAGATGGGAGACCACCTAGGAAGTCCAGGGTTGCTATGCAGAGGGAAGAAATGGCAAATCACCTCTATTCAATTCTTGCTGTGAAAACCATATGGGGAGGAGGGGGGGTCACCATAAATCAACTATGACTTGATGGCAATTTACAAACACCTTACAGGGTTGTTGGAAGGGTTACAGTGAGATAATGTCAGGGAAGTATTCTGAGTGCTTAAAAGCGTTATATAAAGACTGAGGATCTCTTCTTTGTAGTGGAAGCACACTATGTAACTTCGGACCAATCATTCTCAGCCTAAGCTACCTCACAGGGTTGTTGTTGTTAAGGATAAAATGGAGATGGGGAGAATGCTGTTGTAAGCCACCCTGAGTTCCCATTGGGGGAAAAAGTGGGGAATAAACAAATCAATAATGCAACAGCTAGATTAGTATGGGTTGCATCATGCCCTGTATTTCCACAAATGGAACTGAGGGTGACTTTTGCGGACTCCCTGCTATGATCCTGGGGGTACTCTGCCTCCCAGCATCAGCATTTCAGTAGGCATTTTGGGCTGCAGCAGGAACAGGGAGATAGGGTTGCCAACTTCGAGTTGGGACATTCCTGGAGATTTGGGGGTGGAGCCTAGAGGGGTTGCTCGGTAGGCATGTGGTTGCATGGAGCTCACCATCCAAAGTTGTCATTTTCTCTGTAGTCTGGAGACCAGTTGCAATTCCAGGATATCTTTAGCACCCATCTTGAGGTTGGCAACTCTGCAGCGAGGGGAGGCCGTCCTGCTCCATGATAGGAATCTCTTCCATAATGAGAAATATATCAGAGGATCCACGCTGGTGCCTGTATGTGCAAGATATCTCTCTTGCTTTCTCTCAGCCAAACTAGATGTTTGCTTTTTCAAAGAGTTAGGTCTGGGTTCCCCACGGCCATATACCAGCTATGGAGAATGGTTATTAAAAATAAAGCAGAGGCTATTCAGGCTTCGACCCTTCACAGAGGGAGGAAGGGTCCATGCCTCCCCCTGGAAGCTAAGCAGGGTCAGCCTTTTTCTGGGCTCAAACAGCATCTATGGGGGTATTTTCCTGTTGTTGCTTCTCTGTGTGCACAGAGTACTCAATGTGAGCAGAATGGGGAAATAATGCCCCTCAGTGCTGCTTTGGGACAGAAAATGGTTGGGGGGCCAGCGGGAAGAGTCCTTTCCCTACAGTGGCCTTCTGAGCCCAAATGCTCTCTGCTTTATTTTTAAAAAGCCATTCTCTGCAGCTGCCTGTGGGGAACCCAAGTTGGGTCCAGGCAATCCAGACCCAACTCTTTAAAAAAGTGAACATCTAGTTTGCCCCTACCATGCCAGTTTTTTTCAAGTTTATTTCATTTTACATATTTTCTTTCCTTTTCCAGTTTGTTAAATGTGGCTATGCTGGTTCGAACTTCCCCGAACATATCTTCCCAGCCCTGGTGGGACGTCCCATCATCCGTTCCACTACCAAAGTTGGGAACATTGAAATCAAGGTGAGTAGTGGTGGGGGTGGGGGGTGAGTGGGAAGGGCCTGCATTAAAGTTTGGGGCATACAAGAAGGGGGAATTCCAACACAAAACAAAACACCTACCATATATACTTCTTGTAATCGTTTGGAGGAAGTGTAGTGCTGCTGCAAATTCACATGAACTGAAGGAGAACAGAGCTGTGTAACTTCTGTAGGGGTTAACCAGGAGAGAGGGCCGTACTTCTGCTCTCTTTATGAATGTTTGAAGCTGCCTTCGAACAAGTCAAACCATTGGTCCATCCAAGCGGGTTGTAGAAGACCTGCTCAAGTTTGGCAGATACGTGCCACTAGAGGGCACTGTGCATCCTCCCACAGACCTTGGACTGAGAGCCAAGCTACAAGTGACGCCTGACACAGGTTGGACACTTGTCGGCTTCCCTCAAGATTTGATGGGAAATGTAGGCATCCTGGTCTTGCAGCTGTAATGGAGAGCCAAGCTGTAAAACCAGGACGCCTACATTTCCCATCAAAACTTGAGGTAAGCTGACAAGTGTCCAACCTGTGTCAGGCGTCACTTGTAGCTTGACTCTTAAGTGGGAAGAAGGTTTCCTCTGTTGTTCACCACCTCTTTCCTGACTTTGCTGTGTTCAGCCAGAGAAGCAAGACCCAGGGTGATCTCCTTGGCTACTTTCCCTTAGTCTTATGAAGGGCTTTGGTTGTCTTGGGGCCAGCCCCTTTGAAGACTCCACCCCTCTGGAACTACTTTGGTATCCTAGCAACTCTGAGGAAAGCTGCTGCTGTCCCCATACCCCAGCTGGGCTTCATCTCCTCATTTCCCCACCCCTGGCTCGAGGTTGCCTCCCAGCTGTCAGGCAATGGAAGGTTAAAGGGACAGTCTGAGTCAAGTAATGGAGCAGTAAGCTTTGCCTCAAAGACACCACATGCTTTGGGTTGCCAGTCTCCAGGTGGTGGCTGGAGATCTCCTGGAATTACAACTGATCTCCAGGCCACAAAGATCAGTTCACCTGGAGAAAATTGCTGCTTTGAAGGGTGAACTCTATGGAATTAGACCATGCTGAGGTCTTTTCCCTCCCCAAATCCTGCTGTCTCCAGGCTTCACTCCCCAAATCTCCAGGAATTTCCCACCTTGGAGATGGCAACCCTATTTGGTGCATGGACACTGATGTTGGGTCCCTGGGTCCCCTTAGAATCGGGGAGCCTGGGGGTCGACCAAATCACCCAGTATTATTTACTGCAGTGGGTGATGGTCTCATACTGAGAAGGGACTTTTTCAATGCTTGCGGTTATGCTGAGATCCTATGAACTGAAGATGCTGGGAACTGAACCAGGGACTTTCTCCGTGTGTTCTACCACTGAGCCATCATCCTTCCCTGCCAAATTAAGTCAAGGGCAGGGAACTGGAACATACAACTTTCTGATTTGATCACTAGTCTTCCTTCCATATGGTCCAGCATTTGGTCCGACCATTCTACAGACTTCTTCTTGGGCTCCAGTTTGCCTAACCAGAGGCAAGAGAGGTGTGAAGAGCGTGTACATATTTAGCTGTCTTATACCGAGTCAGACTCTTGGACTCACAAGGTTAGTCTTGTCTATGAGGACTGGCTGCAGTTTTCCAGAGTCTTTCCCATCGCCTGCTACTTGATTCTATTAACTGGAGATGGCAAGGACCTTTTGTATGCAGAGGAAATGCTCTGCCAGTGAATCACAACTCCACCAGAAACCCCAGCTAGTCTACGGAAATGGGGGTCTGAGCTTTGGTCCTCCGGCTCTTACTCCATCTAGCTGCTGATCCAAGGCCAAGGTCCCTTTTCATGCCAATGTATCACAGATGTACAGGGACACAATTGTAACACTCCCCTTTTCACATCAAGGATCCTGTTACAAGCACCCGCCCACATATTACAGAAGTCATCCCACTGCCTCCTGTGCATGGCATTTATTTATCCTGCAGTAGCCTTGCCTTCCTCTGATCTAAAAGCCACAACTTCCTTTGGTTAAAGAAATAAAAGGAAACTGTAATTGTCCTACATTGTTATCCACAGTTCAAAATTTAGCCAGGCAACTGCAGCAGGTGAGTAGGCAGGCCGTGTACTGCATGGTGCTTTATTGTTCATGCACATTCATTTACCCACATGTTCACTAGAGGCTAAAGGCCTCCACCCACCCGCTCCAAGATTTAATTTCCCGGTGGAGGGAGCTGAATCCGGAAGAATGTCAGTGCGAGGAGTTTACACACATACAAATGTTAACCGTGTATCCTCAAAAGGCAAAGACAGGAGCAGTGGAGGGACAGTTAGTTTCCACTGATAAGTCCCAGGGAATAGGGACCCTGGCTGGTAATCAACACCAGGAGCTGGAGATACAAGGCACTGGGCCTTACGTTTGCAAAGCATGTGCTCTACAATTGAACAGGGACAGGGAGATTCTCAGTTTCTTTCCAATAAGGAAATGATGTTCAATGAAAGTATGGGAGGGTATCCCAGAATTCTTTATGGCAAAACTACGAATTAATGACCTCCAAAACATCCTGTCATTAACAGCCTTGCTCAGATCTTTCAAACTGAAGGCTGTTTATTGAGACAAACCATCTCATCCTGGGTCATTATCTTTTCCTACTGAGTTCAAATTTCCTAGCATTATTTTCTTTTCTAGTTAATCTTGTGATGTGACCAAAAGTATGATAGTCTTAGCTGAGTCATTTTGGCTTCTAGGGAGAATTCAGGCTTGATTTGATGCAGAACCCACTTATTTGTCTTTTCGGCCATCTATGGTATCCCGAAAATTCTCCTCCAGCACCGGATTTCAAACAAATCAATTTTCTTCCTGTCAACTTTTTTTTTCTTAAGGGTCTTTTCTAGGTCCTTCATGGCTGCCCTTCCAAATCTCAATCTTCTTCTGATTTTTTGGTTCCCTTGCTTTCTAGAAAATAAGCAATTCCTCTCTTTATACTAATTCTAGAAAGATTGTTGTATTAATCTGGGGCAGCAAAATAAAACGGGAGTCCAGTACTACCTTATATACTAACATTTATTCCAGCTGAAGCTTTCGTCAATCAGAGCTCAATTCATTAAATGGACAAAGTGTACATCCGTAGCATAAATCTGTACACAAACACTTCAGTGCATTTGATAAAGTTAGTTCTGACTCACGAAACCTTATGCTGGAATAAATAAATGTTAGTCTTTAAGGTGTGCCTGGACTTTTGTTTTATTCCTCTATGGTAGGAAGGAAGTTGCAATCAGCTCTGTTCCTTGTACAGTTCAGACAAAAAAGATAAGGAGGGGTGGGGTCCGTGCTGCTTTTGAAAGAATCTTCTTGGTTGAACTCTTCTCTCAGAGCTGAACAGCATAAACACGCTTATCACTTGATAGCTGCTTACTAAGGCTTAGCTCCAATATGATAGTAAGATTGATGGACTAGGATCTGGGTGACCCAGGTTCGGTTCCCCACACTGCTGTGGAATCTCACTGGCCGTCTTTGGGCCAGTCACAAAAACTCTCAGCCTAACTTGTCTCACAGGATGTGAGGAGGGAAAGAAAGTGGAGAGGAAAATGATGTAAATTGCTTGGGTCCCTGTGGTGCAGAGTGGTAAGCTGCAGTACTAGCGATCGAACTCAGTTTCCTGGGGGTAAAGTGTAGATGACTGGGGAAGGCAATGGCAAACCACCCCGTAACAAAAAGTCTGCCAAGAAAACGTCCTGACAGAAGCCGGGTTGAAATAGCTGGCTCAAGGTTGACTCAGCCTTCCATCCTTCCAAGGTCGGTAAAATGAATACCCAGTTTCCTGGTGGTAAAGTTTAGATGACTGGGGAAGGCAATGGCAAACCACCCCGTAACAAAAAGTCTGCCAAGAAAACGTTGTGATGTGACGTCCCCCCATGGGTCAGTAATGACTTGGTGCTTTCACAAGGAACTATCTTTAGCTTACCCCATTGGGGAGAAAGGTAAAGTATAAATGAAGTAAAATAGTTTTTTTTAAAAAGGTCCTTACAGCTGAATGAAGGGGCAGAAACTTGACATGGCAAAGCAGATGGTACCACTTTAGGCTGCAGGTGATACGTCTCCATCTTAAAAAAAGTCCTTCAAATAAAAACACACACAGCAGGGAGGGAAGCTCTCTTCCAGCCCACTTCCCCATTGTGCTAGTTTTCTACTTGCTGGATTTCTTTTGCACTGAGGAGCATTTTTAAAAAGTGGGATCTGTCCACTTGTAACCTCATGTGGAGCAATCTGCTTCAGCGCCTCAGCACTCCATAAAGGATTTTTATTATGTACATTTTAAAAGTTTGCGCATTTTTAAAATCTGTAATCTGAGCTTTTTCTAATTCTGTGTTTTTAAACTGTGGATTAAAAAAAACGATCTTGTTAATTGCACAGTTACATTTTATATCTTTGCAACCTGGTACTGCATTGATAGAAGCCTTGAGTCTGAGGAGTATAAATGTTTTAAATAAATGAAGACATGCAGGGCTTTTTTTCAGGGGGAACGCAGGGGAACGGAGTTCCGGAACCTCTTGAAAATGGTCACATGGCTGGTGGCCCCGCCCCCTGATCTCCAGACAGAGGGGAGTTGAGATTACCCTCTGCGCCGCTTGCCAACCCAGAGTTCCACCACCTCTTTTCCCAGAAAAAAAGCCCTGAAGACATGTAGACTAGGCCAGTCACAGCTGAATGTGTCAGCTGCTGCTCAGAGATGTCACCATGTTCAAATCGAATATCATGAAAACTTACCTGCAATAGGAATACAACCTGCATTCAGGTCATATGAAGCACTTTAAATAACCAATCTGAGCGAACGTTCTCCCAGCTTCTGTTTGCACATGCTCTGAAACACAGGAGCTTTTCTCCCCCCCTTCATATTCTAAGAAGGATAATCTTCTGCTAATCAGACCAATAAAATTGAACTTTAAACTTAAATTTGGTATCTTGTCTGCCCAGGACCTGATGGTGGGAGATGAGGCCAGTGAATTGCGCTCTATGTTGGAGGTGAACTACCCAATGGAGAATGGGATTGTGCGCAACTGGGACGACATGAAGTACTTGTGGGACTACACCTTCGGGCCTGAGAAACTTAATGTTGACCCTCGCAACTGCAAGATCCTACTCACCGAGCCCCCCATGAACCCCACCAAGAACCGGGAGAAGATAATCGAGGTTGGGGAAGGGGGAATAATGGGAAATATTAGCAGAGGAGCTGGGAGAGGGTGTTGGGGAGGAAGACAGTAAGGTGCATGGTAACAGGAAAAATGTAGCTGATTTCATTTGGGTATCGGTTTGCAAGGGAGAGACAAACAGCTGGGATGTGTGGGCTTGGTTTAAAGTCAATATCCAGAAAAGTAGAAGAGGTGAAAGTGAGGGAGGACTGAAGCTGACCCAAACGGACTTAGGCTGAGACTAGTGTGGAAGGCAGTTCTCAGTTGTCAAACTTGGATAGTTTTCCCTGAGGCAGGGAAAATATAAGGGGTTTCCAGCCCATCCGAGGCCAGTAATGGCATGAGGAATCCATAGCTGAACTTTGAAAGGTGAGGGCAGGTTCTAACTCTTATAAGGCCTGATTCCCACATGCAGGAGAATAAGGTCATATTTGTAATGAGGTAGCAGAGCCCTGACATGGTAGAACGAAGTGGTACAGTCTTCCACATTCTGTCACCTCATTCTCCTGCATGTGTAAGCTAGGCCTAAGATGGTAAAGTGGGAAAGATCACAAGCATTTGATCTTGAAGGAGTGGAGGAAGCCCAAGGAAGGGGATAGTCATGTCAGCTTTGAAGGGATACATTTAGGAAAGTTGGGGGGGGGGGGCATAACCAGTCCCTCAGGCAACACTAACTGACTTCTTTTCTTCATGATTCAGGTGATGTTTGAGACCTACCAGTTTGAGGGAGTTTATATAGCTATCCAGGCAGTGTTGACGCTCTATGCCCAGGGTAAGTTAGGGCTTGAGGGGAGGGAATGGTGGAGAGCTTGTCATAGTTTTGCCTGATTAAGTTCCTCTTTTTGTGAAATTAAAAAAAACAACAACCTACAGATAGTGTAATGTTCGGGTTAGAATACCAGATTAGGACCATGGAGATCTGGGTTCAAATCCCTGCTCAGTTACCAAGCTCATTGGGTAACCTTGCCCCTCCTCCCATCAGACTAATTTATGTCATAGGGTTATTGTGAGGATAAAATGGAGGAGTGACAAAACATATACACATCTTGGGATAAGAAAAATAGATAGATAGACAGACTGACAGACCCTGCAGCCTGTCAGATCTAGGGGAGGATCATAATATGTGTGTGGGGGGAGGGCAGTCTACTCTGTTAAGTCTCTCCAGAGCAGTCTGTATTATAGAACACCATTGGAATCAGTAGATGTTCTCTGGTTCCTAGTCATGGTTGCCCATTCCTAAAATAAGAACGTCAGATGCAGAACTCATACAAAATAGCAGCTGAAAAACTGTCCAGTACGAGTGTTGACTCTTCCAGGAACCAATAATCTTAAACATGCTACTCTTAGCCTCCTCACCCTCATCTGTAATACAGAGATAATATGGACCTACTCCACAGGGCTGTTTTAAGAATTACAATGCTTTGAACTCATGATGCTTTCTAAATTTTATAGTATTATTTATTTCCTTACTTTATAGTCCGCCTGTCTCACTGAGATTCAAGGTGGATTACAGAATTAGGAAAATCAAAAAGAGTCCAGTAGCACCTTTAAGACTAACCAACTTTATTGTAGCATAAGCTTTCAAGAATCACAGTTCTCTTTGTCAGATGCATCTGGTTAGTCTTAAAGGTGCTACTACAGACTTCTGCTAGATTTTGCTACTACAGACTTCGTCAGATGCATCTGGTTAGTCTTAAAGGTGCTACTGGACTCTTTTTGATTTTGCTACTACAGACTTCTGCTAGATTTTGCTACGACAGACGTCGTCAGATGCATCTGGTTAGTCTTAAAGGTGCTACTGGACTCTTTTTGATTTTGCTACTACAGACTTCTGCTAGATTTTGCTACGACAGACGTCGTCAGATGCATCTGGTTAGTCTTAAAGGTGCTGCTGGACTCTTTTTGATTTTGCTGCTACAGACTTCTGCTAGATTTTGCTACGACAGACGTCGTCAGATGCATCTGGTTAGTCTTAAAGGTGCTACTGGACTCTTTTTGATTTTGCTACTACAGACTTCTGCTAGATTTTGCTACTACAGACGTCGTCAGATGCATCTGGTTAGTCTTAAAGGTGCTACTGGACTCTTTTTGATTTTGCTACTACAGACTAACACAGCTAACTCCTCTGCATCTATGACCATGAGAATTAGGAAACAATGGAACGAAGATAAGCGTAGTAGTTTTAAAACCTGCCTGAGGAGAAATAAAGTAACCGTACCTCTTCTTTTCTGGTAACTGTCCCAAAAGCAAAACATTCACCCGGACTATTTTTTTTTCCTTCCTGGTTGGCTGACAACCATATTCACAAGTGGGATACGAACTTCATCTCAGTATGCTGGTCATTATCTGCAGTTTGTCGGTACTTCAAGATGTTTCCTTTGCAGGGCTCCTCACTGGTGTGGTGGTGGATTCAGGGGATGGCGTCACACACATCTGTCCGGTTTATGAGGGCTTCTCCTTGCCCCATCTCACTCGTCGGCTGGACATTGCAGGGCGTGACATCACACGATATCTCATCAAGGTGGGGTCCGTAGGTCTGTAGCCAGCCTTGCTTCCTTAGGCTGGGGCTGTCCAATTCACAGGTGGGGCCTTCAAAGTAAAGAACAGAAAATAGATGATTCCTGTATAACCAGCTAAGAGTCCAAGTGTTTTTTAGGGTCTATGAATTGTCACTTATAGTAGTAGTTTCTACATTTTACATATGTAGTTGCTTCTACGTTAGGCTGTTTTGCATTGCTGGCGGGTTCCTTTTCTGCTGTCACCTGCAAGTAGAATTGGATTGGCAAACATGGGCAAGAAGATCCTACTTTGTGTTCCTTAGGAAGTAAGTCCCAGTCAGCAAAGTTCTTTTTCTCCCTGTAATAATTTTACAGTCAATTTATATGGCTTGCCACGGCATATCTGAATCAATAGTTACTCATCTGTTCTTGTTTAGGAGATGTTATACCAAAGTGATTGTTCTTTTAAAAAAATTGTAATTGCACAATTATATATCTAATTTTGAATTGGGCCATAGAGTGTGTGTGGATCAATAACATCACGAAATGGAACTAGGGATAGATATGTGGATTTCACTATAAACTTGAAGAAAGTCCCAGGCTTGTAGAAAAATCTGAAATTAAAAAAATACACCAGGTGTGTGTGTGGAATTAAACCTCCCAGAATAATAGAAAGACCTGTTGCATTAAGAGAAAAATGCTCACTGAGCTCTCAGTGACCATTTTGGAGATTACTGGGCAACATTAACAATGTTGTTGAGCCTTCTAAGCCTTGCTTTCTGTAAAGCAAAACCTGGTAGCTGGCTCTGCACAGCTGATCCTGGCCCGGTGCAACTCAGCCAGACTTTTCCTGGGGAAGGGCTGCCTGGAGGAGAGAAAGAGGGAAAGCTTAAGACAAGGAGGCAAGATAAAGGTAGGCTGTGGGTAGGTGAAAGGAGACAAAGCAGGGAAAGGGAAGGCTATGAGGATGGTCAGGGTAGGGAAAGAGGAAAGAGCAGGGGGAAAGGATATAGTGGAAAATGTGATGTCCCTCACAAGTTCTTGTGAGTCCCCCACTTGTGAAGTTATAATAATTGAAATAAAATAATGACCTGGACTGCCAAGGATGAGTGCAGTAATTTCAGTACCTCCACCAACACCCCCAGGAAGAAAAGCGTATGATTAACTATTTATTCTGGAGTGCTGTGGAAACACATCTGGACAGGAAGTAATTAATCAGGATGTAAAACAAATTGAAAGGATCTTTTGATGAACAGGTCTGACTAAACATGTATGCCTCCCCGCTGCTTTTACTGATAATTAACTATTGATTCAAGAATGCTATGGCACCCAGAGTGAACAGGCAGAAACTAATGCCCTTCAGGGTTTTTTTTTAGGAGGCTGGCTAAAATCTTTCTTTTTGGTTTAAGTTAAATGTAAACCTGGGAGGTTGATCTTTCTCTGGTCTAAACTAGCACCAACTGGGCTTTAGAGTAACAGGTTGTTTTAATTATTATTTGGATTTTATTGAAGCATACTGTATTATTTTGCAAGTGAGGTTTTTTTATTATTATGTGAATTCTGGTATATTTATACTGAAAAGCAGAAAAAAATGTTTTAATAAATACATGACCTGGAAGCAGATGGAAAGGAGGGAAAATTTAAAGTAGATAGAAGTATCGATAGCATTTTGTCCATATGGAACAGTCTGATAATGCAATTGCATATTAATGTTTGAAATCACCATGAATCGTGTCCGGGGAAAAAACCCATCCAGGAAAATGTGGAAAACAGTAGATGGAAACAATGTAATCTGGATATTCCATTAAAACTAAGTAAATGAATGACATCAATTCCAGACTCAAGTCGTTTCCACACGTCCTTATAGGGGCATGCCACTCACGGAACACTGGCAGCTTTCCCCCAGGATTCCAACTGTCTCTGTTTGCGAAATGGCTGCAGGATGTTTGGTTTCCGTTTTTTGGCGCCATTTCTCTTGGGCCCAGAAAAGGCGCCAAAAAACCAGAAACCAAGCAGTCTGCAGCCATTTCACAAATGGAGATGTCTGGAATCCTGAGGGAAAGCCCCCAGTGTTCTGTGAGTGGGATGTCCCTATAAGGACGTGTGGAAATGGCCTGAATGTGTGGAAGTAACAATAAGAACAGTTATTTTAACATTTGGAAGCTTTTACTTAAAGTGAACACCCTAGTTAAATATATGCTTTATATAAAATGGAAAGACTGGTGACATGTGGTGTGTCTGTCGCCTTTACTGTCCTTAAATGATTCTTTAAAACAGCTTCACTTTTAGCTGCTATGATTGTGAGTAAGGCAAGATACTTCTGTGTGGGAGCTAAAGATCTCTGATGGAATCTTTTGCAGTTTCCTGGTTTCTTGGGGGAAACCAGGATGTAATAAAACAGGTGTAGGTTAGTAGTATAGCCGCCTGAATAGCCCAAACTAGCCTGATCTCCTCAGAATTTGGAAGCTTAGCAGGGTTGGCCATGGTCTGTACTGGGATGGAAGTTCATAGCTGCTATGCAGAGGAGGGCAATGCAAAACTACCTCTGCTCATCTCTTGCCTTGAATACCCCTGTGAGGGATTGCCATACATTGGTTGTGATGATAGCACTTATTTATTGTCATTAAGTTACTAGTATACATGTACCCATTGCCTCCCTTTCTGTGGCAGCTTTTGCTATTGCGTGGTTATGCCTTCAACCACTCAGCTGACTTTGAGACGGTGCGGATGATGAAGGAGAAGCTCTGTTACGTCGGCTACAATATTGAGCAGGAACAGAAGCTGGCGCAAGAGACCACGGTGCTTGTAGAATCCTACACGGTAAGCAATGGGATAAGAATGAGGAAGTGAGGGGAGGTAATCTCTGTGAGGTCAGTGGGACTTAGTTCTTGTCACAGCTTCCTGGGGATGAGCCCTGTAACCATTTCCGGGAAAGCCTGGAAATAAAGTAGGTGTACCTCTGAACATCTTTGGTGTGTAGGCTTACACCTAGGAAAATGTCCTTAGTATTGTAGCCTTGATATATATTTTTTTATTCAAATTATTTTCAAATCATGTGTATGAAGTGGAAAAGAGCAAGAGTCTAGTAGCACCTATAAGACTAATAAAATTAGTGGTAGGGTATGAGGTTTTGTGAGCCACAGCTCACTTCTTCAGATACAGCTAGGATGTGAGTCCATCTGTCCTTATATCTTGGAGCATGGAGTGATTACAGAAGCTGAATGATAATAGCCAGTGAATGACAATGACTGGCGTGCTTGAATAGGGTGGGGTATGCAGAGGGGTAGTGGGTGTGAAGAAATTAGCATTGGTAATGAGACAGGAAGTCTTCGTCTCTATTCAGTCCAGGTGGATGCATTGTCTTGAGCTTTGTGATCAGTTGCAATTCAGCAGTCTCTCTTTCTCATCTCCCTTTGAAATTCCTCTGCAGGAGAACTGCTACTTTTAGGTCAGCAACTGAATGTCCTGGAAGGTTAAAATGTTCCCTCACTGTTTTTTTAATGTTTTGGTTCCTGATGTCAGACTTATGTCCAGTAATTCTTTGTCGAAGGGACTGGCCAGTTTGTCCAATGTAGAGAGTGGAGGGGCATTGCTGACATGTGATGGCGTAAATCACATTGGAGGATGAGCAGGAGCATGAACCCGAGATGGTATGGCTGATGTTGTTGGGTCCACTGATGATGTTGTTCGGAATGAGAGCAAAGTTGGTGTCTTGTTTTCTTGCAGTCCTTGGTACCAGAGTCCATGTTAGTGTTACATAGTTTATCACTGTGGGTGAGTAGTTATTTCAGATTAGCAGGCTGTGTGTATGCAAGAAAAAAGTGTCACAATCCAGCGTAGGTTGTAGGTCATTAATAATGCATTGGACTGGCTTGAGTTGTGGGCTGTAGGTGACCCCCAACAGTGTTCTGTTATTTTCTTTGGGCTTGTCTTGTCCCTGGGTGTCATTCTGGCCTTCCCAATCATCTTTCTCACTATGTCAGGGGGATACTGTAGTTGCAAAAATGTCTGTTGAAGATCCTTCAAGTGACTATCTCTGAGGGGTTGGAGCAGATGTGACTAGCGTAAGTGAGCTGTGGCTCATGAAAGCTCATACCCTACCACTAATTTTGTTAGTTTCATAGGTGCTACTGGACTCTGGCTCTTTTCTACTGCTACAGACTAACATGGCTACCCATCTTAATCTATTGTGCATATGAAATTCAGCTCTAGGGAACATTTTAAAAAGCCAACCAGCTGATACCTTGCTGATGAAGATAAAGACAATTTGGGTGGGACCCTATGGATCAGTTTCATTAATGGCAATGTTTCATCTTAGCGCAAGAAGCATTCCTTTGATGCAAGAAACCACTGCAGTTAGCATAACTTTTTTGGGGGATCCAATCCATCATATTTTTCATTTTAAATATGACTAAATACAATACTGCTGCCCATCCCTTGTTACCGCTGGCCTATCCCTTCCCCCCTGAGGATTGCCAGCTGCCTAAAGAAAAAAAAATCCTTTTAACAGAGGTTTAATGGCGTGTTGTTCTCCAAATGATGTTATTTACCTCCGCACTGTGAAAATCTTCAACTGCTCATTTCCACACACTAAGCCTCTGTTGAGGGACAGGGCATTTTTATCCAGGCCTGTTGGCCACCCTACTCTCCCTGCCCCACTCCCATGGCATCACTATAGGGGGTACTTTGCAAAGGGACATAAACCCAAGAGACAAGTCCCTGCTCCAAGGAGCTTACACTGCGAGTGTTGACAATAAGGAGTGAGTCTAGGGGGTTGGCAAGTCCACACTGGGAAATTCCTGGTCATTTGGAGCCAGTGGAGTTGGGGGGAGAGAGCTGCAGGGGTGTGATACCACAGCATCTGCCCTCCGAAACTGACATCTCCTCTAGGTTCTCTGATCTCTGTAGTCCGGAGATCAGCTAGAATACCTGAACAACGCCAGGCCCCACCTTGTGGCTGGAAACTCTAGGAGGGACGATAACCAAAACCAAATAAATATTGATATTAAGATTAATACTGATAACAATTGGCCCACCTCAGCAAACCTAGCTGTGCTTTCCCTCTCCAAAGCCGTCAAGGCCAGAGGCATATTTTATATTGGTTTAATTGTCTCCTCTCCTCAGAGAAGTTGAGTTATTGTAGTTCTGAGAGGTGGTGGTAAGGAAACAATCTCTGTTGGAACTCCTTCACCCAGTTACAAGCATCCCGTAACTCTTTGTTGTCAGTATGGTGCCGGATACAAGTTTGTAATGTAGATGTATGCTGGAAGAAACCACAGGACTGTGGGGGGCCCCGGCATCCATGTATCCCACTGATGCTACCCGTCGTTTCACATTCCCACAGCTCCCAGATGGGCGAGTGATTAAAGTTGGGGGAGAGCGCTTTGAGGCCCCAGAGGCCTTGTTCCAGCCACATCTCATCAATGTGGAGGGCGTGGGTGTGGCCGAGCTCCTCTTCAACACCATTCAGGCGGCTGACATTGACACCCGGTGAGCAGTGCTTGGAGAGGGTGGTGCGAGACCATTCTGGGTTTGTGGCAAGGGGAGGTGCAATGAATTTGGGAGTCCTGGGGGTTCACTGAGGAAATGCCTTGCAGCAGGGTCTGGCCCCAATATCAAAAGGAAAAGTATCTATTTCCTTCTTATGAAGGCTTCAGACAGCCACAGCTTTTAAACTTGGGTGAAAGTGTGGAAAGGCATAGTAGGGAAGCTGCACAAGATAGAATGTGCCCTGTGGGAATAGCAGATGTAAGAGAAAATTATTTGCAAACTAAGAGCGTAAGACGTGTTTTGCTGGACTCAGCCAAGGTCTCTCTTGCCTAGCTTTCTGTCATCAGAAGTGGTCAGATGTCCCTAGATGCGTGCAAGCAACGTTCGGTAGCGATCACCATCTCCTGCTATTTGTCCCTAGTCTCCCTTACATACTCATTCTGTATGTGGAGGTTCCATTTGCGTACCATCTAATAGCCATTGATAGAGCCATTCTCCAGGAATTTTTAAACCGTTTTTGAATGCTGTCTGAGCTAGAGGCCTCTGCCACATTTTGGCGCAATGAGTTCCATGTGTTGCGTAAGGCAGTCTGTTTTCTCTAACCTGAATCTACTGCTGTTCAGTTTTCTTGTTCTAATCTTATGAGAAGCAGTCCATGATAAGCCATGTCCTTCCCCATTCCTCTTTTTTTTAACCTCAAAAGCCTCAAATGCCTTTTCTTCTAGAAAAGATGTTCCCACCCTTCAATCCAGAATGGGAGTGGGGGGGTGTAACATAGTTTCCAGCTGTACATCTTTTGTGTCACACACGAGGTGTGACTGGAACTTTTAACAGTACTCCAGATGCAGTTGGGACTGTGGCAGCTTTCAGTTCCCAGTATGGAACTTGACCCTTATTTGTTGCCACTACATACTGAGACAACATCTTTAGTGAGATCTCCGCCGTGATTCCAAGATCTCGTTCCTGGTTATTTATATGCTTCATTTAAACCCCACATACCTCCCCAGTGGGAACCCAAAGTGGCTTACATTGTTCTCTTCTCCTCCCTTATATCCTTGCAGCAACCCTGCGAGGTAGGCTGGGCTAAGGGTGTGTGACTGTCCCAAGGTCACCCAGCAAATTTCCAAGGTAGAGTGGGACATCAAACCTGGGCCACCCAGATTCTAGTCTGACACTCTAACCACTAGACGATACTAGCTTACTCCCCGTGCCCACAGGCCAGCCTCAACATTCTCATTAACGTCTATTTTTGATTGACTGAACCAGCGTCTAAATTTTTCAGCTGGGAGAAACCACCACCCTCTTGGAAAAACTTTCCAAATGCTTTGAATAGGAGGCCGGCGTGAACAACTCAAGGATCTGGGACACAGTGCCGAAATTCCAGCCTTGTCTTGCTTCGGGATAGCAGCTCATCTCCTCCTCCCAGGCTCTGAGCGGGTCTTTTTGGGCTGTTTCTGCCTAAAAAGTCTTTGTTTCCCTCCATACACACATCCCTTCCTTGGGTAGTTTTCTTCTCCCTTGAGGAGGGAGGGTATTGGGTATAGCTGCCTTTCCACCGGGGGCTGAGGTAAGCTGTCCACCAGTCAAGCTTTCAGTTGATTGCAGGGCTCAGTCTCTTTCCCCCCTTCCTTTGGCTGGGAGATGATGACCGAGGGACTGGAAGCTGCGTCCATAGCTATCATACTAAAAACGCAAATATTTCTGAGGAAAGAGAGAGAGGCAACACTGTGTTTCTTGTCGCAGACCTGAATTCTACAAACACATTGTGCTTTCGGGTGGTTCCACCATGTATCCTGGGCTGCCATCTCGGCTGGAACGTGAGATTAAACAGCTGTATTTGGAGCGGGTGCTGAAGGGTGACGTGGAAAAGCTGTCGGTGAGTCAGAGGTGGGGGCGGCGCTTTCAGCCCACAACATGGGTTGGTAAGGCAGGCATCTCAGGCAGTGTGAATGGTCCCCATTTAGGATAGCAGAGTGGGAAGCAGGCAGAGCTGACCCACAAGTGGGGCACAGTCAACAGGGAAGATCTCCAGCTCCATTAAAATACATGGGAGCCAAACAAAAGCATGGTCATTCATACTGATGGGGCTTGCACAGAACTACCCAGTGGATTGTGCCCTGCGTTAAATGAATGGGCAGTAAATACATGGTTGTTTAAATTGGTCTTGAGAGCTTTCCTAGGAGTGGCCTGACTTTTGCCCTCTTGTTGCAGTCTTGTGCACTCTTATCAGTTCTGGTGAATAATTTCGGCATTGTTTCTTTTTGTTAGGTTTTATAATATGCTGTTAGCCACTTTTTAAAATTTCCTCCTCCCTTTTATTTTCACAATAAAGTTGGTCAGGCCGAGACACAGCAACTTACCCAGGGGAGCCAAGTACAGAGTGGCACTTCTGTCTCCCTGGGTCCGTTATGCCACAGCGGTTCTCTGTGGTTTATACACAACTTAATTTCATTCCCCCCCCTGCAAGTGAGGTGAGAGGGGGAGATCCCTGAAAGTGGCCTTTTTCCAAACTTGCTTTTCTCCCCGCTTCCATCCCAGAAATTCAAGATTCGCATTGAAGACCCACCCCGGAGGAAGCACATGGTGTTCTTAGGTGGGGCGGTGCTTGCCGACATCATGAAAGATAAGGACAACTTCTGGCTGCAACGAGCTGAGTACCTGGAGAAAGGAACCCGTATTTTGGAGAAGCTGGGGGTGACGGTGCGATAGGCCCTCCTCTTTCTCCTTGCCTTCATGCATTACCCACCCCCATGTCTTCAGTTCCTTCTTGTGTTGAGCCGACACACTGCAGACTCTTGGGGAGGGGGGAACTGGGGCACTGTGGCTTGGGATCAACACAAGAAATCTTAGCAGCTTCTAGTTTTCTAAGCATATGCAGTTATTTTGCCCCTCCTCTCCCCCCCATTCCCTCCTTGCTTTCTCCCTCCCAAGCTGCTCACTCTTATTAGTAACCTCATCACATTCATCAGACAGGACAGAAGGTTCCCCCCCCCCAAAGGGGCTTAAGGGCTCCACACTGGCCCCAAGTGAGCCAAAGTCCAATCTTCCAAGAAGTTTTGTGCGATACGTATTCTGTGGAATGCAAGCTGCAAGGCCTGGCTCAGGCAATCCATCTGCACCTAGCCTCCCATTGAATAAAAGGGGAAGAAGTTTTGAGACCACACAACTATGTTTTAAACATAGTTAACAGCTCAGGGATCTGAGAGACAGGGCTGAAGCCCAGGCCTTGTCTTCCTTCAAGATAGCAACTCATCTCCTTCCATGCTCTCAGCTCTCCCAAATTCTGCAAAACAGCAGGTTTTGCTCCTTCTGCCCAACCACATGAGCAAATAACTACAAGTCTTGCCTCCCGAGTCAGACATTGACTGCCTTGTGAGGAGGAGGAGGTGACTGCTACTCCATGGGAAGGGGAACCCTGCTCTTGCTCACCTAGACGTATGTTTTTTTCAGTGGTAGGCTCAGGGCTGGATTTTAGCCTTCCACGCTGGTAAGGATCTATACCAGAAGCCCCCTCCTTTTTTTAAAAAAAGGAAAGGAACAACCCCTAAGCCTCTTTTTCTACCAGTGGATCCAACATAAACAGGAACGAAAAGCAAGGTTCAAGGCCAATGTCTGGAGGTGCCTCTTTTGAGAAGGCAACCAGTACCCCAACCGATCCACCCATCCTCTGCCAAAACAGCCTTCCCAAAAGTAGAGCTGTTCCCTATTTTTCCTGACTGGGCCCCCATGTCTGCAGCTGTTATGTGACAGGCATAAACCCAAGCAGAAAGCATTTCAAACCAGGTCTGTTGAGAAAAACTGCACCGTTTAAAGGCACAGGAGTCCCCCCTTGGAAGAAGAGGTGGTAACCATCTTCCCTCCATCCCTGCCAAAGCTTTCTGCAGTATCAGTGATGCTGCTATACCTTTCACTTGTCCTCCTGCATGTCCTCCCCCTCCCCAACAGTCTGTTTTTTACAAGTGGAAGAGAAGGCAAGAGATAAGACAGCATGAGTTGGGGAGGGGGACACACCAGAATGGGACCAGTTGCTGAACCCCCTACTATGCTTGCTAGAAAGCAGAACCTAGTTCCTGCCACATCCCATTAACAAAAAATTGGGGGACCACAGCAATAATTGTTCATGCTGCCCCCACCTTACCCTGCTCGCCATAAACCTCTATCTTCCTCCCTCTTCTTTGATAAGACATCTGTTCCCCTGGTGGGGACTACGATTGCTTCCCCCGTCTCACTTTTTTAATGGGGCAGATTAATATGGGCATTTTGCACCAAGTTTGTTCTTTGTATCAGCTGTAGGGGAAGGAAAATCACTCCCCTCATTAACTGCTCTTTTAAAATCTTGATTTTTAAAAGTTGATTTGCTTTCCAAACTCTCTGGCTTTTATTTTAACACTGGACTGAGGCCTGGGATGGAGTAGGGATCTTGGGGGTGGGAGATGCCAATGGGTAAACCGGCCCTTCTCCTTGGAAGATTGGGGCCAAGGAGCAGGACCAGCAAGGGAAAAAAACTCATGTAGCACATGACACCATTTGTATGTTTTTTTTAAAATAAATTTAAGAACATCCCCATTCAAACCCATTCTGACCCCCCCTCCCCCCCAAAGTGGCAGCAGTGAAAACAGAAATGGGGCTAGGAGTCATAATCCTCCTCCTCCTCGTCTTCCTGGGCTGGAGCTGGTGCAAGCGGCACAGGGGGTGGTGGAACTGGCATAGCGCCTGTCGGTGCAGAGACGGGCAGAGGTATTGCCGGAACCGGAGGGGAGGTGAAATGTAAATACGGAGCTGGAGCCCTGCAGAAAAATAAGAGAGTTCAGTTACGTGCCTGCATGGGGGGAGAGGGGGAGGAATCCTGTTTTTCTAGATCTGTGGTTTTCAGACTGTGTCCCACGTGAACACAGGAAGCGGTCTTGCACCGATTCAGACCACTTTGCCCAGACTGTCACTGACTCTCCATAGTCCCAAGGAGAAATCTTTCCCGGTCCTGCTTCCTAAGATCCTTTTAATTGGAAGAGCTGAAAATTTAACCTAGGACCTTATGCATGCTGAACATGTTGTCCACCACTAAACGATGGGCCCTCCCCAATGCCTATTAGGTTCTCTCATTAAAAAAATCAGCAACAGAAGATTCTGGGTACGTAAGATGCATGCTCAGTTCATAAAGGGCAAGCGTAAGGCGAGTGGGCCTAGACTGTAACATCCAGAGTGCAAGCCCAGAATTGACTGTTAATCCACAGGGGCTTCCTGGAAGGGCAAACCAAGATGACTGCATCAATATAAAGACAAGGTTAAGAACAAAACAAGCCAGGCACTCTACTGCTAGTGTTGAATAGACTGCTTTAACTTACCCAACTACTTTCTACCCTTGAGTGGCTGCTTGAACCTGGGATCCCTCTGCATGCAAAAGCATGCATGCTGCCACTGAGTTACGGAACCGCCCCCTGGCATTCGTTGCTTGCTCAAGGGTTGAGGAGGTGGTGGGAAAGGAGACAAGAGGGCCCAGAAAGGGCAGGCTCTGTATCCAAGCTGAGAAAGTGGAGACTGCCCCTCTCTGCTGCCAGAGGCCCACACACCTAATCCTGCTGGGGATACTGGCAAGGGCAGGAGTATCCGGTCTCTGCCAGCTCCTTTCAAGTTGGGGGGGGGGCACACAGAGGGACTGCACTGGGACTTCTGGGAGGTTCTGTTCTTTATTCTACCTTTTGCCTGTAATTCTGGAAATCACCTGTGAGGGGCAGGGCTTCTGTGGGCCCCCTGTCCAAAAGGTTCTGAATACCCTGCCAGATAAAACAGATCAGAACAGCAATTAAAACTATATTCTTACGTGGAAAGATGCGTGGTGGGGCGCACAGAGGGAGCGGTCTGGCACATTTCCTCCTCCCCGTTACTCTCGCTGTCTTCTGAGTCATCCTGCAGGAACCAGGAAAAAAAATGGACACACCATGTGGACTGGCACTCTCACCGCCAACCTGCTTCTGTCTTAGCAAGCTGTGGTTTTATCATACCCAACACAGTCCAAGCAACCAACCACACATTCCAGCTTGCCAGCTACTTGACCACCCTGATTCTTGCAGGCAGCTAAAATGGTGGGTTAATGAGACCCAGTATGTGTGTGTGGGGGGGGGGGGAACATGGGCTGTGCCTCGCAGGTAACAAGTTGCACTGTTCTGACATGAAGTCAGCCTATTGCAACACACTGCACAGAATATAACAAAACACACCGCCCTGTCTAAAAAGTTAGCAGTCTATCTAAAGGACCATCTTTCCCCATATGGTCCCCATGTGCCAATGACTGCCCTCAAGTTGCCGGATCTACTGGCTGTTTCTCCATTAATGTAAGCCGCCTGGCACTGCCCAGAGCCTATGGAGCTAGCTTCCTGAGAAGGTTGCTTTCATACTCAAGGGGCTTTTAATGGTATGTAGACTGAAGGCATGGGCAGGGGGCAAGAGGTTTTGTTGTTCTTCGTATAACAACAACAACAACAATTCAATTTATACGCTTTTAAAATTTGGATTTGTACGCTGCCTTGAACCAGAAAGAAAAAACGGGGCATAAGTATTTTAAAAAATAAAAAAGCTAGACAGCTCGCAAAGGAATGGTGGACGTGTTGAAGACTCATAAATGAAAAGTGGACATGGATCGAAGAGTAAAATGAAGGTGGTTTGCAGAGAGGTGAGCTTATAAAGGTTTTAATTATTATTTTGTAAATAAATGGATCTTGGAGGAAAGTAACTACATCACCAGGGGACAGGGAGTGGAGAGGAAAGTCGGTTGTTCCAAGTAGAGTGGAAAGGGAGACGAAAACAAGGTTGAGACCCGGAGAACCATCAGTCAAGCGTGGGTCCTTCCAAAACAGCTTTCATGAGTTTGCATCACTCTTTGGTGCCATTTAGGTACTCAGGAAAGCTTAGAATAATCTCTACAGTTCACTGTGACGGGAAGAACGCTATCATGATTCCTGCCAAATAATTTAAAGGTGTCTTCTTCATCAGCTTCAACCAAGGGGTCTAGCATGAAGTGAACATGCAAGCATTGTCTATGATTTTACATAAAAGAATCTGGAGAGAGAAGATAGATATATGCATGGCAAAAATTTATAGAGAATTCCAGAAGAAACGAGACCTGTTTCTGACAATGTTCTGGTCGTAGAGTATCTTGTAGCCCACCAGCAGAAGGCTGCGCTCATGGCCCCAAGATCATCTTTGGGGAAACAGATACAGGAGGACAAAAAAAAATCAGGAAAGGGCTTCATGATGCAATTTGAGATTGTATTTGATCTCTGGCACACGCCACTAGGCAGCACCCACAATCTTTCTGCTACAGGACATCTCCCAGAGAAGCAGAGGCTAGTGACAGAATCAGGAGTTGGAAAGCAATGGAGAGCCATTTGGTTTGGGTTCTTCACTCAATATGATCAACTGAAAACACAAAGCTGCCTTACATCAGACCATTGGTCTCTCGAGGTCAATCTACTCTGATCACCAGCAGCTCAACCAAGAGTCAGGTGCAGGTCATTCACTGGATCCTACTACCTGATTCTTTTCATATTGGGATGGTGGGGACTGAACTTGGGACCTTTTGCATGTAAAGTAGGTGCTCAGCCATAGCCTGTCCCTAGTCCAAGCCACCTAGAACAGCAGCTGCCGCAAGCAACACCTTAAGGGCTGTCTCTTCCCGTATTTCCATCCCCAGACCCTCCAATCAGCACCTGAGGCCTCATCCTCTGCCCTTTCAGCCTCTGAGATGCAATCGGCTGGAAAAGGAGACAAGAACATCCAGTCATGGCACCACAGCCATAGAATGCCCCAGCAGGGGGTGGCATCTGCCTGTCATTTCTGTGAACAGCAAAAAGGTGGCTACTTACACCTTAAGCGACTAGTGTCTACAGAGCCTCTCTTCTTCTGTCTCACACACTTCAATCCTGTCCATCCTCCAGGGAGCTCACAATGATAAATACGGTACTCTGCCCTTTCTCCCCCCATTTGTTCTTCTGATGCCTCGCTTGGTGGTGGTTCAGCTAGTTGGTTTCTGTTAGCTTGTTTCATTTAAAATGGGCCAGAATGACAAGCAGCGAGCCAAGCCACAGCAGAGGATAAAAAGCAGAATGCACCGACAGCCAGGAGCGCTAACAGCTAGCCAGACTCATGGAAAAGCTTTCTTGACTTCAAACCGGAACAAGCAGATGATCTCCAGATTATGGAGGGAACATCCCAGCCCTGCAGTGGACCCACCTCTTGCTCAGATTCTGTGCCAGACTGCTTTGCGTCCCTTCCCTTGCCTGCTGTGCCGCCGTTCTTCCGCCCACTGCCAGGTTTGCGACCCCTGTACCAGAGAGGAGAAAATGGGGATGTATATGTGAGGGACAGACATCTCTCCCTCCCCAGACCAGGAAATGGCTGCCAATTTCATCCAACACACAAAGGAGTGGCTACGTTAAAAACAACCCCCATGTAGTTGGAAGGTCCAACTTCAAGGCACTCATCTACATTTTTGTCATTGCCCTTCCTCCAGCACATATAGTTTCCCTTCTCCATTTTAGCCACACAATAGCCCTGTGAGTTAGGTTAGGCTGAGTGAGTGAGTGAGTGAGAGACTGACTAGTCCTAAAGTTACCCAGTGAGCTTCATGGTAAAGTGGCGATTTAGCAAGGAGGGTTTTATCCCACCCTTCCTCCACTGAACTCAAAGCAGTGTGTATCATTCTCGTTCCCCATTATATTCTCACAATTACCCTGTGCAGTAGACACTGCTGAGAGAGTGACCGGCCCAAGGTTACATACACGGTGAGTTTCATGGCAGAGAAGAGATTTGAACCTGGGTCTCCCAGACTTGGCATGAGAGCCAGCATGCCTCTTTGAGGAATGACTCATTAGAAGGGGCTGTGCTCTATCCCTGTAAGGCAGACTTTAGATGTATTTTTTAAAAACAAAGGTTTGGATCCTGCACCTTTGGAAATGCCTCATGGAAAGCACTTCTGTTGGTGGAACAGAGGGCAATTTTTGCCGGTTCCCACTGCAGCGCCCCACTTCAGCCTCTGTGTAGGGGTGGGGGTCCACTGATCCACAGGGCAACAAGTGCAGGAGAGCGGGAAGAGAGAGAAGGGAAAGCTGCCACTGACGCAGCACAGTTCTGCTCATGCGGCACAGGGTCCAAGCCAATTACACATTTCTGTTCCATGTGGCCTTAGAGAACTTGTTTGAAAAGGTCATGGCAAAACAATGACAATGAAGAATCGGCAAAAAAACCCCAAGGATGGAAAGCGAAAAAGGAGAACATATAAAAAATGAACTAAATGCATCACAAAGCACTCAGCTCCCAAACAGACCTTTCAGAGCATGATTTCGTGACAGAGTTCAAAAGTCATTTTTTATCCCAATAAACCTGGCTGGACCAAGTTTTAGGGAAAGTTGAAACTCCCTCAGCCCCCCCACCCCTGCTTGCAAGGTCATACTGACCTATGTTATACATAGGCGGGAAAGACTTCCTGTAATTGTGTACAAGAAGCAGAACGACACTATAGGAACGGTTGTTATGATGTGCAAAGGCCTGTCTCAAGTCTGAGGCAACTGCTCAGATTCCTGAGGAGAGAAGAAAAAAAAAGCCTCCCTCCAGCATCTGCCACCAGGCCTTCCTACCTCCTGGAGACTCTATCCCCCTCCACATGGTTCTCCTCAGCATCTCCTTGCATATCTGGCACGGAGGCAACCAGGTCCTTCAGAAAGTCAAACTGCTGCTCCAGCTCTATGCACTGTTTCCTGCAAAAGCAGACCACAGCCAGACACGGTGAGAAAGCGTGGCTTTAGTCTAAAGCAAAGGAAACGACACTCGCCCTCGTGGATTCCGAACAGATTTACCAGCGTTTGAAGTGGCTGTGTACCCGAGACTAGCCGTTTCATCTAGCCCCAGGGCGATGATCAGCAGCGGCTCTCAAATGGAGGCCTTTCCCAGCCCTGCTACCAATTAGTGCAGAACTGGAAATGCCGGAGGCTGAACTCTCCTTGGGGGAAGCACACGCTCCACCACTGCACTTTGAGCCCACCCCTTCATTTAAACGTGTACTG
The DNA here is from genome assembly GCF_028583425.1 of Eublepharis macularius. NCBI lineage: Eukaryota > Metazoa > Chordata > Lepidosauria > Squamata > Eublepharidae > Eublepharis > Eublepharis macularius. The sequence goes on from NC_072790.1 coordinate 225,423,696, forward strand.
AACTCGGGTCCTACTTGAAGAGAGAGAGAGAGAGAGGGTTAAAATAAGGAGGGATAAAAAGTTGGGCCTCACAGCTGCTACTCGGTCTCTGTTCCCTTTCCAGAGCTCTGAGTTGGATGCCAGATTTTCTTGTTTCCAGAACCAGCAACACGAAAAATCAGCATCCAAACTGGAGCGCTCAAAAATTCTTAATGACTTGCAAGCTGCTTGGTGATTTTTCAGAAGCCCTGGCCTGTGTGGTGTACCAATGCTCCTGACAAATTATTTAAGAAGCTTGAAGGCCAGGTGAACAGTTCCTGAGGCCACAAGGGGCTCCCCTGTATCCCAAGAGGGTATAAGCAGCCTGCCTCTGGAGCCGAACTGGCAGTTCCAGCAGCCCTCTCCAGGAAAAGGAGGCGGGCCTTTCTGGGCTTTTGTCTATTCTTCCTTTAGCAGGGGTCAGGGCTGTGTGGCAGATACTCACAGGTGCGAGGTGGTCATGGTCTTGGCATTTCTGGACTGCGTCACATGGCAAGCTTTCTTCAGCAAGGATTCTAGAAAGAGTTCCAGTGCCCGAGCTTGGGGCAGTCAAGAGTTAAGGGGTGCCACAGAGGGAAGACACCGCCCCCCCCATCTTGAAATAACAGGTAACACATGCAAAAAGAATCCTCAACAATGACATCACTTCAAAGGATTGCCTGCTGCAGTACACACAACACACACACCCCTCTGCTTATTAAGATCAGCCTCTGATGCACTGCTTTGTGAACTCTCACTTTTTAAATTTTTTTTATTTTAATATCTAACACAGAAAACTACAAAAACTACAAAAGTACAAGGGATAGAAAAAGGGGAAAGGAAAAAGGGAAGGAGGGCTGGGAAAAAGGGGAAGGCAACATACAGACAATAAACACTACACTACAATGCTTTCCCTTCATACTGCCATGATTAAAAATTAAACCTTTGTAAAATATTGCTGGAGTGGTTGACCTTACAAAATACAAATCACAATCCAACTTAAGTCTTCTTCCCCCCCCAAGGCCTCGGACGCAATTCTCTCTGAGCAGCAATAGCCGCAGCGCTCGTTGCCTCCCCCCCCCCTTCAGACTTCGAATCTTCTTCTTTTTGCTTGGTGTCTTGCCCAAATTCTTGATTTTTGGCCTCAAAATCCCTTAGCTGATCTTCTGAATTTATCTTGTAAGCTTGATCTTTATAACTGAACCAAATTCCTTCCGGAAATAGCCATTTATACTTTATCCCACGTTCCCTCAGGAGAGCAGCAAGCCTTTTATACTTGAATCTTCTTTTCCGAACTAGAAATGGAACGTCCTTCAGTATCTTAACCTTATTTCCCAGAAAGTCCAAGTCCGCATTATATGAGTTGTATAGGATAGTGTCCCGGACCCTCCTAGATGAGAATTCGATAAAAATCTCGCGAGGCAGCTGCCGCTTCATTGCATATTTTGAAGAAGCCCGACGGACTTCCAAAATGGCGCTTTTTACCTCTTCTTTAGTTGCCCTCGCGGGTGCCGCCAATAATTCCGAGGCAAGATCCCATAAATGCTCGTTTTCCTCCTCTTTCACATTCTGGAGATGCAAAATACTTTGTGAACTCTCACTTGATGTCACAAGATGGCTAGACAGAGGAGCCTGGGCCTTCTCCATTGTGGTAGCTCCGTTGCTGAAGACCCATCTCACCAGCTTATTTACCTAGGCCTTTTTAAAAATTGGGCTGTTTTAATACTTTAAAAAAATCATTGGCTTGACTCTCATGTATTTATTCTGTTGCTGCTTAAATCCTGATATTCTTACAGCTCTTGTGCATCTAGGAATGCTCTTTTGTACTGATTTTAGATTGAGTGCTGCTCCCATTTAAACACTATTTGAATGACTGATTAGTGCTGCTGTTTTAACAAGCAATTGTTGTTTTTATTGATACTGGTAACTGTTTTGAACTTGCTATAAAAATTGTTTTTACATGTTGCAAGGCGTTTTGAGCACTGTCAGCAAATGCCATGGGACAGAACTCAAATAAATTAAAAAAGAAACTCCGCCAACCACAAGGCAGGTGCCAGCTCTTCTCTTGGCTGCTGATCCACTGGTGTGCTAAAGCTCAAAAGAAAAGGGGCTCAGGTCAACCAAAAAGCTGTTTGGGGTATCTCTAAGATAAGGGAGCCGTTTTGGAATAGATCAAGATGGGTGGCCACGTTAGTCTGTCTGTAGCAGTAGAAAAGAGCAAGAGTCCAGTAGCACTTATAAGACTAACAAAATTTGTGGTAGGGTATGAGCTTTAGTGAGCCACAGCTTACTTCTTCAGATACAGCTAAAATTGGAATATTGGTTTCATTCACAAATAGTGAATGGGACCTGGGGCTGAATCTGGCTCCACAGGGAATCCTAAATCTAACAACAACAACAACTACAACAACAATGCATTTTCATGTAAGGAAAAGAAGACACAGATAAAAATGGATCATTTCAAAGACTATGGATGGATCCTAGGTAATATTCCGCTTCAAATGAAAGCATCCCCATTAGCAGAACAGAGCCATAAAATATAGTTAGTTCCTGGATTTTTAAAGACATCTTTTTTTGGAAATGTAAACTGGGATTTTAAAAAGCAAGTTATGTTAAGTATTCCTTTAAAATTGGCAGAACAGTACCTTGATGTCATACAAATATATCAATGCCCACTCACAAAAGGCAATTTTAGATTCTCTCGTACATTGAGTGAAACCCTGCTAAGAAGAACAGAATCAGTATAATTTTTTAAAAAACTTTTCAGGTCAGCATTAAAAGTACAGCATAAAAAGGTCACAGGTTACTGGTGGCCATTTTCTGGGGGGAAAGTTAAGGTACTTGTGCTGACAGGGTGCATGTGAGATTTTCACTGATTCCTCCTTTCTGCTGTAGACTCTCACATTGTACTTAGCGTTCTTTCTGTGGAGAGGGAGGGCTACCCTGAACCCTAGGCCAGCATTTGGATGCTACAGAAGGCTGCAGCAAAAAAAATTCATTCTGCTTGGCCGTAACTCTATGTATTTATTAATATACAAAATATTAAGACAAGGATGCATTCAGCCAAACAGTGAAGATTTTCCCTGTCATGGAGAAATACTGGTTGGCCCTGCTACCAACCCATGCTTCTGTATAGTTCTGGGTGCTCAAATGAAGAAGGGCTCCAGTACAGCATGTTCATAAGTCTACAGACAAAGTGAGAGTGCCAAAGGGAAATAATTGAGATCCCCAAGGCAGAAAAATACAAACACAAAAGAGTATTAAACAAAACTCCTGTGACTAGATAAGCAATGGAAGAAAGAAAAATAAAAGAAAGGGCTAACAAAAAGGGGCAGAAGTGAGAAAAAATATTATCCATGAATGAACTAGATAGTGGTCTACATGATTCAGAAAATGTTCCTTTACTTGGTGTTAGCTGACTTTTCAGAGAGGCCAGCTTCCACTTCCAAAAATGTGATGAAAGGCAATAATAAAACATGATCTTGTCATTCTTGGGAGATCTTACATGTTTACTAATTCTGATTACAATATGGTAGTGATGTCTGAATTGTTCTACTGTGTATGTGTTATGTGCCATCAAGTTGCCTTCGACCTATGGCAACCCTATGAATGAAAGACCTCCAAAACATCCTCTCATTAACAGACTTGCGCAGATCTTGCAAACTGGAGGACGCGGCTACTTTTATTGAGTCCAGCTATCTTGCTGTGGGTTCTCTTCTTTTCCTACTGCCTTCCACTTTTCCTAACATTACTGACTTTTCCAGAGAGTCTTGTCTTCTCATGATGTGATCAAAGTATGATAGCCTCAGTTTTGTCATTTTAGCTTCTAGGGAGAATTCAGGTTTGATGTGATTTAGAACCCACTTATTTGTGTTTTTGGCTGTCCATGGTAACCACAAAACTCTCCTCCAACACCCCATTCCAAATGAATCAATTTTCTTCCTCTCAGTTTTCTTCATTGTCCAACTTCCACATCCATACATAGTAATGGGGAATCACATAGTTTGGATTATCTTGATATTGGTCCCCAGAGAGACATCTTTATCTTTAAGGATCTTTTCTAGTTCCCTCACAGCTGCTCTTCCTAGTCTCAATCTTCTTCTAATTTTTTGGTTGCAGTCTCCCTTTCAGCTGATAACTGAGCCAAGGAAGATCTTGCACAATTTCAGTTTCCTCACAGTCAGCTTTAAAATTGTGTAATTCCTCAGTAGTCATTACTTTTGTCTTCTTGATGTTCAGCTGTAATCCTACTTTGGTGCTTTCTCCTTTAACCTTCAGCAGTAGTCATTTCAAGTCTTCACTATTTTCTGCCAGTAATGTGGTGTCATCTGCATATCTCAAAGTGTTAATGTTCCTTCCACCAATTTTCACTCCACCTTCTTCTAACTCTAATCCATCTTTCCTTATGATATACTCTGCAGAGCGGTTGAACAGGTAGGGAAATAATTTGCATCCTTGTCTGACACCTTTACCAACTGGAAACCATTCTGTTTCCCCATATTCTGTCCTAACAGTAGCCTCTTGTCCAGGGTACAAGTTGAGCATCAAAACAATCAGATGTTGCAGCACCCCCATTTCTTTTAACACCACCCATAGCTTTTCATTATCCACACAGTCAAAAGCTTTGCTGTAATCTATAAAACACAGGATGATTTTCTTCTGAAATTCCCTTGTATGCTCCATTAGTCATCGTAAATGTGCAATGCGATCTCTAGTGTCTCTTCCTTTTCTGAATGCAGCTTAAACATTTGGCATTTCTCACTCCATATAAGGTAAGAGTCTTTGCTGTAGAATTTTGAGCATCACTTGGCTTGCATGGGAAATTAATATGATGTTTCGATAGTTGCTGCATTCTTTGGACATCCTCTTTTTTTGGAATTGGAATGTAGACTGAGCATTTCCAGTCTGTGGGATATTGTTTTCTTTTTCATATTTGTTGACATATTATTAAGATTTTCATAGACTCAGTTTCTGTAGCAAGCAAATAGTTCTATTGGTATCCCTTCTACTCTAAGCCCTTTGTTTCTCCCAATTGCTTTGAGTGCAGCTTTCACTTCACTTTCTAAGATTTCTAGTTCTTCAACAATAAATTCTTCTTTGAAGGTATCTGCCATCCTATCATCTCTTTTGTATAGTTCTTCAGTGTATTGTTTCCATCTTCCTTTATTTGTCCTGATCAGATACTGTATTTCCGTGTTGATATTTCAGTATACCAAGCCATGGTTTGAATTTCCATTTGATTTCCTGGATCTTGTGGAACAGATTTCTTGTTCTTCCTTTTTGTTGTTCTCTTCTATCTCTGGTTATTATAACAGATTTCTTTGTCTCTGCATGCAAGTCACTGAAAAGCTGCATTTAGAATTCTGACTCTATTTCTGTCACCTTTCGCTTTTGCAATTGTCTTTAACAATTTTAAGAGTTTCCTCAGTCATCCATTTAGGCGTCTCCTTTCTTTTGGCTCCAGGAATACTTTGCACATTCTTCCTTGATAACATCTCTGGTTTCAGCCCATAGTTGTTCTGGTTCACAATCAATTATAATCAGTATTGCAAATCTGTTCTTTACATGGTCATAAATTCTTCAGGAATATTATTTAGATTATATTTTGGCACTATGATTCTTTTAGTGTTTCTCTTCAGCTTTATTCTAATTTTTGAAATCATCAACTCATGATCTGTACCACAATCAGCTCCTGGTCTTGTTTTAGCAGAGAGAATAGAGCTTTTCCATCTTCTTTTTCCAGTTATGTAATCTATTTGGTTAATGTATTGATCAACTGTTAATTTCCAAATACAGATTTCTCTTTTTGGTTGCCTGAAGCATGTGTTAACAATGAACAGGTTGTTGGCTTCACAGAATTCTATGAGTCGCTCTTCTGCTTCATTCTGTAATTCTAGTCCAAATTTTCCAACATGGTTTGATTCTGCTTTGTCTCCTACTTTTGCATTCCAGTCACCTATCATTATCAGCATATCTTGTTTAGGTGTATGATCAATTTTTTCTTGGACACTTGCATAAAAGTTTTTGATTTCTTCCTCCTCAGCATCTGTAGTTGGGGCATAAACCTGAATGCTGGTTATGTTAATAGGCCTTCCATAAAGTCTGATATTAATTGGTCATACTTCACGTTATAGCTCTGGACTGTGTGCTATGTCTCACCTCACTATTAGAGCAACAACGTTTCTTTTGAGTTTGTCATTTCCACAGTAAAATACTTTGTAGTTTTGTGACTGAAAATGTCCTGAGTCGGTCCGCATTAATTCACTCACACCCAGGACTGCCATGTTTAATTTTCCATTTCTTGTTTTACAATTTCTAGCCTACCTGGCTTCATACCTCTCAAGTTCCATGTTCCTATTATGTGAGTCACACAGCTTTGGACATTCCTTTTGCATCTATTCACGTCTGCAACTGGATGTCCTTTCAGCTTTAATCCAGTCCCATCATGAAGAATAGCGCTATTCGTCCGTGTCCTTAGCTCTTCCCCAGTAGCCAATTGAGTACCATCTGACCTGGGGGTCCTGTCTTCCAGCACTATATCTTTTTTCATTTTGGATTGTCTCATCACAAGGTTTTCAAGGTAAGAGATCAGAAGAAGTGGTTTACCACTGCCTTCTTCTGCTTCGCAGTACTAACCTGGGTTAGTTGAAGTGACACTGCCATTGTCTGTGAAAGATCCTCCGCCAGTGTCACTTTCCACTACTGCGGCTGCCCATTAGCTAACCAAGAATTCCTCCACTCCCATCACCAGTGGAACAGTCAATTCTCTTCTGCAGATGTGACTGTTGATTCCTGAAGGTAGTGGATGCATCTTAGTCTGTTGTCTCAGCTTTGACCATTCCACCTTGAGTGACTCTTCCAGGAGTTTAGTCTCTTGACCAAGCCTGCGCTCCTGATGGTATTACTCTCAGCTTCACTGACACACTCAAACCCCCTCAATACATTTAAGGTGTGTATCCAAGAAGGGGGAATTGTTCTATTACTAGTATCTATCAATGCCATTTTTACTCATATTTGATTTAATGTTTATATTAACATTCTGAATATTTCACTTTTAATATCTATCATCAATTTTCTTACTTATTGACTTTTGGTATTTCATTTGTTTTACTTTGAATTCTGTTCCAATTTTACACTTATATATTAACCATTATCAATATTTAATATTTTTATAATGAGCATACTACTTTAATTCTCAATAAAATAACAGGAAAAAAAGAAAATAAAACCATGATTCAAAACAAGTTTCAATGAGAAACTCACACTGCCCTCTCATTATGAGGAGCTTTTACCAGTAAGTATCAAGTGCCACCGTTCTGGCAAACCAGTTCTGATGCAAGTTTTGTAGTACAAAAGAAAGGCGGTCTGCAGGGCTTTTTTTCTGCTTCTGGACAGAATAAAGGCCCCACCTAGTTTCAAAGAGCTATTTTTTAACTGATGTAGCAACCTATTTGCATGCATACTTATTCAGCAAATATACAAAACAGAAATCTGGATATTTGTGTTAAATCACTGATTTAAATTCATTTCTTGATACAAACAATCAAATTGATTTAAATCGTTGATCTAAAACACCTTTCTTAGTGATTTTCAATAATTTAAGTCTCGGAAACATTGAGACTGCAGGAGCAACCCTAAGCAGGTCTACTCAGAAGTATGTCCCATTTTATTCAATAGGCTTACTCCCAAGGAAGCAGTTTTGCAGTTGCAGCCTCTATGTTCTTTTCATAATGCTGTCACTTGACTAGCAAAGCCAACTTAAGTTGGTCAGATTATTCTAGCCACAGACTAGTGTTTGGAAAAGGGAGTGGACTCCAACAATGCAGAAGTTTACCATCAATAGTTACGTTTGAAGATAATCATCTGACCCGCAAGCACATCAAGAACATTTCAAAATGCACACAGACTATAATAAAGAACCAGACTTGCTTTACATCAACTGCAGGCTTATAAAAGAGCTAGTCACCTGCAGTGAGTTAAGAACCTCCTGCAGGCAACCATGACACATTTCATCATGCTTTCCCAAACACTAACAAGGCTACCCACCTGAAACTATCCCCAAGGGAAGGTGGATCATGGAAGGAACGGCAAAAGGATACAGATGATCACAGGAACAGCAGCAGCCACCTTCCCAATCTCCTCGTCTGTTTGCATGATCTTCTTGATTCGGGCCTGCAAAAGGATGAGAAAAGTCTCGTGTTTTAAGCATCCTCACAATCCAATCCTTTCCCAACCCTGCCTTAGCAGAAGCATATCCATCCCAACCCGCTCTCCTTGACCCTTTTCCTGCCTGTTGAGTACAGTCACTTTTCTTCACTGGGAGAACAGATGACACTGAATTAGATTGTGCAAAGATGTGGCCCTGGGTCTTCCCCACAGGGGAGAGGAGGGGAAAGGGAAAGAAGGAACTATAACAGAACTTGGGGTTTGGCTGATGGTAAAGAGGGTCAACAGCCCTTCTGTTGACCTGTAGACCCTTCTTCAGAAGCAGTCCCAGTGATGTCTGAGGCAGGGTCCACCTGTTTTAAAAGCCCAACTGTTCTTTCTAGAGGAGCAAAAATAAAGACTCCTCTGAGTGTCTGCTGAGTACATTTCTCTCACCACTGTATAACTGCAGCTTGTTTTAAGTGTAAGGAATCAAAGAGTGTAGTTTCCCGGAAGGTTACAGTGTTAGCACTTCTCCTAAGTGCAGACAGAGCCTTTGCCTCAAGCGCGTGTCTGGGACGTGGCAACAAGCTGGCAGCCAACTCACACCTCCCTCAAGGAAAAAGGACACACCTCACTAGGAAAGCTTGTTCAGCTACCATCACACCCAGGTCTTCCTCCACTCTGATTGAAGTCCTGTATCCCTTGCTTGCCAAAGACATCCAACAGGCACTGCTGTCTGTAACAGCAGAAGGAGAGCAAGCGTAGCCTGAGGGTGGGATGTGAGCCTCAGGAAGCTGCACTTAAGCCCCCTGGACTTTTGGAGCCCAATATAGCAAAGCAAGTGAATAGAGCCAGCTGGTGAACAAGTGCTGTGCTTTCTGCAGCTAGCCGAACTCTGAATCCCTGTTTTATTTACTTCAGTTATACCCCACCTTCCTCCTCAGTGGAGACCTCTCCTCCATTTTATCCTCACAAGAAGCCTGTGAGGCAAATTAAGTTGAGCATATATGACTGGCCCAAGGTCACTCAGTACACTTCCATGACAGAGAAGAGATTTGAACCTGGGGCTCCTAGATTACAGTCCAACATTTTAACCATTACACCATACTGGCTCCCTGATGGAAAGGAAGGCTGCACCTTTATCTTTGGGAAGGGCCACAGTGCAGTGGTAGAACATCTGCATAAGGATAGGACATCCAAGGTTCAGTCCCTAGATTCTCCATTTAAAACACCTTGGGGAACATAAGCTGGGAAAGAGACCTTGGAGGTCTACTGCAGTCAGAGCAGACAATCCTGGGTTAGAAGGATCAATGGTCTGTCTAACTCATCATTAAGACAACACACATTCATAGAACTTCTCTTACACAAGCGCCGCTGAAGAGAAAAATCAAATCCAACTCTATGCTCTCAAATTCAATGTCCACAGGAGTAGAAACAACACTACCTTTTTACATCCAATTTTCAAAAGGGCAAATTTTTCAAGCATAAGAGGAAGGATATGGAAACCGAGTTAAAAAAGAAAACAAACTGAGCTAAAAGGAAACTGAGACAGCACACATCTAGGAGAGTCGAACCCCTTCAAGAAAATCACAAGGTCAACAACAGAGGCTCAGATAAAATACATACCAGAACTGACAAGAGGGACAAATAAGGCAAAAAGAATGCCAACCTGGCTGAACAGTAGATTCAAAGACGCTATAAAGGGCCAGGTGGCATCCTTTGAAAAACAGAAGCCTTGGCTAGCAAACTCAATGACAACCTACAAAAAGACAAGCCAAGAAGTAACCTGCAGAGGAATGCCAGCGGTCTCATCAAAATTTATTTTAAACACATAAAGCAGGCGAAGAGAAGCTAAAGGAGTTCTTTGCTTTAGTTCCATGCAGAAAAAAGATCCACACTTTTCCAGAAACAAATCAGATGAATTGTGTCTAACAGAAATTGTACTGGACAAAGTCTTACAATAAAATGGAGGTCTGGTTGTTATGGGGAAATGGCATTGGCCAAGGACTCTACTTCAAAACTGATGTTCTCAACAAAAATGCAAAACATTTAAATTATCCTTACCAGAGGATTTGGAAGTGGTAAAGTTTTAAGAAATGGGTTCTATGGGGATCCACAAGTTTACTCACTAGTCAGTTTAACTTTTATCCCCGATGACCTGGTAGAAAGCATGATTTTAGGCTTGAAGTGTTAAATTCAGAGAATCATTGCTGAGGAAGAATCAGCAAGGTTCCTACAAAACAAAGCACGGCATTGATACCTTTTGGGGATTTTTTTTGAAGATGCCAAGAAAAATGCAGAGTGAGGATTTCAGGTAGCAAGAAACTATATTCTTGCAATTCCAAAAAGATGTCAACAAACAAAAAACATGCACCTCAAGGCTATACATGTTTGTTCAGAAGTAACTCCCAATACATTCAGTGAACTCCACTATGCCTTAGAAGTCAAAGGACAAAACAGTAACTGTTGAATAGACAGGACACAGAGAGAATAGTTTTTGTCATGGATCAAAGTTAACAAAAGGATCAACTTAAGATTTGTACTGGCATCGTATTAATATATTGGAATTGGTGTGGACCATAAATGATGAAATCCTCAAAAGGCTATTTCCAAAGTGGAGGAGCGTGCAACAAAATGGCAGATGAGATTCAATAGAAAGGCTCTGTGAAGCATACGCTTCCCTGTGGCTCAGTCAGAGAGCATCTGCGTTGCATGCAGAAGGTCCCAGGTTCAATCACTAGCATCTCCAGATTAAAAAGAAAAAGATCTGATAGTAAGTGATGTGAAAAACCTTCACCTTAGTCCCTGGAGAGCTGCTGCCAGCCAACAGTGACTTTGATTCAGTAAAAGGCAGGTTCATCTATGTGATAAGGTGGCAGATCAGGTTGTGAAGCCAGCTTGTTGTGGATGGGATTGCTCTCTCTTCCCTCCCTAGTGCAGGTTCAGTCTGGGTGTTCTATTGGGTCTCTTTTGCTACAGAAGCTTAGATTTTATCTAAGCCATTTAGGAGAGCCAGTTTGGTGTAGTGGTTAAGAGCGGCAGGACTCTAATCTGGAGAACTGAGTTTGATTCCCCACTTCTCCGCTTGAAGACACTTGGGTGACCTTGGGTCAGCCATAGCTCTCTCAGAGCTCTCTCAGCACCACCCACCTCACAGGGTGATTGTTGTGAGGATAACAACAACACACTTTGTAAACCGCTCTAAGTGTGGTATTAAGTTGTCCTAAATTGAATGTTGTTGTAATTATTATTATTATTTCCAGAAAGTTCACCAGCTAGGCCCCTTCCTTGGTAACTGGTTGCAGTTATCCATATTCTTACCATATCCAGAGTAGATTACTGCAATGCACTTTATATGGGACCACCTTTGGAGACTACCTCGAAACTGTAACTGGTCTAGAATGCAGGTGTAAGACTGTTGACGGAGGGGCCACAGGTCAGTGGAAAGAGCAAGACGTTTGTTTGCAAAACGGTTCCATGTCCAGTTCTCAGCATGCCCCATTAAAGGGTCTCAGGTAACAGATGCTGGGAAAGACATTTCTCCTCCTGAGCCCCTGAAAAGCCACTGCCAACCACAGTGGCCATTAGCTAGCTGGACCAACAGTCTGGTTCCATATAAGGCAGCTTCATATATTTATGTACATTCAACTATTTCACCAGTATTGAAAAGACTGGAAGAGAATGTTTGAGTGCATTCTGATGCCTCTTCAAAGATAACCAATAGGAGGAGGAGGAGGTGGGATTTACAAGGGACAGGAAGTTGTGACAGTGAGAGGTCCTGGATGACAGTTACTGACAGTTACAAAGAAAGCATCCCTAGATTTGACATTTTGAAGAAATCTATAAAATGGCCGTTGTTCTCACAAACTGGTGACTGCCATCTCTTTAAAAATACTCTGCCTGGCCGGGCTGCTACAAAGCTACATTACAGGACTCTGCCAGCTGGCCATTGGTTTCTGGGCACATTTCAAAGTTGCTGGTTCTTACCTTGTTACCTCTGGTACTGAGTATTTTCTTTCCTTGAAAGCCTTAAATTGGGATAATTGATGGGCGGCCTACTACCAAAGGAACCCGCCCCAACAGTTCCAGTCTCCAACAGAGTCCATGCTCTGGGTGCTACCCCAGTGTTAGCCCCCATCCCCAACTTTGGCTGGCGTTAATATCTAATGTGTTGCTGAAGCTGCTTCTGCTGCTATTTTAATGTGAATTTCGTTATTTTGGTTCTGTTACGCACAGAACATTCAATTAAGCCCAGAAATCACTTAATTTAGAAAAATAAAAGGATGCATGTTTAAGGGTCAATACACGAACCGGCAACCAGGAAAAAGATCCTGTACAGGTGGTCAGTTCAGTGAAAACACTGGTTCAGAAGGCAGTGTAGTTAAACTCCAAACTATGGATTATTAAGAGACTGGAAATAAAACAGTGAGCACCACAATGCCTTTATATGAAGCAAGCTGCCTTTGGAACAGCGGGTACAGTGCGGGTCAACCATATCGAAAGGGAAACGGCAGGCTTACAAAGGATGCAGAAAGGGGCCACCCAAGCGATCGAAGAGGTTGCAGCACTTCCCCGAGCAGATCTATTCTAAGAAAACGGAGGGTGCCCGTGGGAGATCTGGGGCGATCGGGGGGGGGGCTTTATCAATGGGGCTGCCGAAGGGGTGGGCTTGAGCTGCGGGGCCGGATCTATGGCCCGTGGGCTAAGTGGATGCCTCTTATTCCGGAGGCAGATGCTAGACCGGCTCTCTTCTTTCTAATCCATCGCAAAAGGCTGCGCTTAATCCGGGTGGAGGGGGCGCCTTGAAGACTTGCCGGCGGGGGCGGGGCAGCGCTCCTCCGGGGGCATGCAACGAGGACTCCGCCTCACCCAGGCCTCGACAGCCCAGATGCCGCAGCCACCCCGCCCGGGGTAAATGGCTACGCTACTACGGGGCGGTAGTGCAACTCTACCCCGGGGTAAGTGGCTCTCACCGGAGGGAAGCGCGCGTTGTACTTCTTCTTCTTGCTCGGCATCGCCTTCTCTTCTTCGCCGCCGCCGTCTCCTCCTCGTCCTCCGGGCCTGCAGCGAGTCAAGCGCCGTCGCAGGCAAGCCGCCTCGTCCGACCCGGCCAGGGAGCCCAAGCCCGGCCCAGCCACCGCCCGCCACGTTCCGCGCGGTCCTAGAGCTGCTTCGCGCACTGGCCGAACGCAGTGAATGGAACGCCCCGCCCCCTCTCCGCTTGTCTCATTCAGAAAAAATAGGAACTCAAACCCCTGCGCAGCAGAAGCAGCGGCGCTCCCCAGAGGGCGCCTGGGAGTCAACGTGCAAAGCCTGCTTCATCGACTCGGTCGAAATCTGCAATCGTAATTAATAATAACTGTATTCCATGTCTATCCAGCCTTTGATGTCCATCCCGCCTTTGACCCGCCAAGATCCCCCGGGCAGTTTACATAAACAATACAAACAATTACATTGGGGATGCTTTCATTTCCCCCCCGCCCCGCCCCGCCTCACTCTTCACTATTTAAGAATCATCTTCGGTATTGGTGTTCAGATAGAGCACTTCATATGCTCTGTTTTATTATAATCCAGGGTTTTACAGCCAGTGTTTTGTAATGGTTAGTGTGAGACTAGAATCTGAGAGACCCAGTTTCAAATCTGCACTCTGCCATTTAAGCTCATTGGAGAACCTTGAGTCTGTCACATACTCTCAGCCTAACTGGAGGAGAGAAGAGCCGTGTAAGCAACTTTGGGTCCCCACGGGGGAGAAAGGTGGGGTATACATGAAGTAAGTAAGTAAATAAATGTTCAGTACTGTCTTTTAACTGTAATAACCTTTCACTATGTTTGACCAGTCTCTGTATCAGGCATCTGACGAAGAGAACTTGATTCTCGAAAGCTTATGCTAAAATAAAATTGGTTAGTCTTAAAGGTGCTACTGGACTCTTTTTGATTTCTCTACACTTGTTACTTTATTCTCTTCAGCCCCAGCCAGTACTCTTAAAGAAAGCAATCCTAAGCAGCTCCATTCATAACCCCAGTTATGTCTATTCAGTAGGGCATATATACCCAAGGAAGTGTTCTTAGGATTTGTTTTATCATTTATTTATTTGCCTGTCTTCCTCCTGGACATTTCAGGACCCAAGGTGAGTAATAACAATATAAAAAGATTTCAAAAGGGATCTCCTCCTGTGATTACACTGTACCCTTAACCAACGACATCCAAGTCCTTCTCTATCTAATAAACTCTCAATTTATAATTTTAAGTAAAACAGCTCTGTAAATATACATATTGCAGAGTAAAAACATCTCACTATAAAAACCTGCAAGAAACCATCTTATCACAGCCAGTGCGCTAAATCAGTATGGAAAACATTGCTCCATCCCTGAACCCATTTTCAGTGTTAAATCTCAGAGCTGGAAGAGAGAAATTATAATCTCAGTATCCTGACCACACAGAGTGTGTCTCCAACACCACCAATCCTGCAACATGTTTTTTATGCTGTGGGACATCATGTGCCTCTGAGCTACGAACAGAGTGCCCTCCTACAACATAAAGACTTGATTTTGAGCCCAGAAGCTCCATAAGCTAGGGCTGCCAACTCTGGGTTTGGACATTTCTGGAAATTTAACAAGTGAAGCTTGGGGAGGGCAGACTGCAGAAGGGACAGACCTCAGCAGGGCATATTGCCATACAGTCCACCCTCCGAAGCAGCCATTTCCTTCAGGGAACTAATCTGTGTAGTCTGAAGATCAGTTGAAATTCTGGGAGATCTCCAGACCCAACCTGGAAGTTGGCCACTGTAGTGAGGGCTCGGTCTTGGCCAGACTCATCCAAAATAATCCCCTCATGGATGTTTCTTCTCTCCACCAGCCAATGGCATTTCCAAGGTCTCTGGCCTTAGCTTCACTTTAAAAAAAAAATGAAACGGCATCCCCAGCAAACACGAGGTGCACTATTAACACGCAGGCAAGAAAGCAACTTTCTGTGGCACAAGAAAATTTTATGTCATGTAGAAAGGTGACTTGTATTTGAAAACATCTGACAGTGCAATCTTAAATATGCATATTCCTACTTGAGTGTACTCAATAGAGTTTAGGAAAATGGTTTTAGTATTGCACTTCTGATAGTGATCAACAGTATGGAACCAGTTGGGGAGAATAATATTTTCTAGAGTTGCTAATCTGGATTTTTTGAAAAACACCAGTGTCCTTTTAGAAAGCTGCATTGGTAGGATGTCTGCCTGCCACAGAACAGGCACAAAAATTGCCCCAAACAATTGAATTGTAACCTAAATTATTCAAATTAAATTTTTTATCCCGTCCTCCATTTTGTCCTCACTACAAACCCTGTGAAATAGGTTAGGCTGAGTGTGACAGGCTCAAGGTCATCCAGCAAGCTTCCATGGCAGAGCAAGGAATCAAACCTAGGTTGCCCATATCCTATTACCCTAGCCACTGCATTACACTGGCTCTCATGGAATATCAAATAAAAGTACAATAAGTCCTTGGGGGGTGACTTCTGGCTCTAATCAATTGAGTTATTTTATTGCACATAACAACCAGAACAACAAACATTTTTCCTACTGTGGATAGTCACATTGGTCAATCGAGTTTTCCTTCTTTGTGGCAGTGTTGATAGGACTGTGCTGCTCTTTATAACAGGCCTACCCAAAATCTAAGAAGCCAAAGGAAGTTTTAGCATCTCGTGGAATACGTTTAGCATGGAGCAGATTCTTTCATTACAGTGTGCCACCAGCACTCACATTCCTCATTTGTTGATTTCTTTGCTTCCTTCTTTTTGTGAGCTGACCGGCTCAGGCCCACTCTGAAAAGCCCCAATGCATTCTTTGCAATAAAGGGCCAAGTCCAGTGGCTCCCAATTTACGTAGAGCCTTTTATCTGGCCAGATTTAATGTTCTTCCTTCAGCCATTTTATCTGGCAGATTTCTCCGGATTCCTTATTATAGCAGGTGTCGTCCTTGTTTGATGGACTGTGTTGAAACTGTTTCCCATGTTCTCCTCCAGTGCCCTTTTTATCTGGCGCCACACCGGGATCTTCTACACCCTATATTAGCCCAACTTTCAGAGTTTTCTGATGATTTTAAGGTTCAGTTCCTGCTTGACAATCCAGATGGGGAAATAACTGAAATAGTAGCTAAGTTTCTCTACAGTGCCATGGCTATACGCCATGACAAGTAATATTCTGTACTGGTTTTGCTGCACTGTTGCCCTGCTCCTATCTGTATTTTAATCTCATTTTGTATGGAGTCTCTGTATTTAAAAAATTTGTATTTTACATATGCCAATAAAGGCTTGCTTGACTTGACTCGATAAAAGAGATCAGAAACACACACAGCCGAAGTCTTTGGCATTAAATCAAAAGCCATCTTTGGCCATAACTCTAAAATAGATCCAGAGGAGTTAGCCATATTAGTCTGTACTAGCAAAATAGAAAAGCGTCCAGTAGCTCCTTTAAGACTAACCAACTTCGGCTGTGTGTTTCTGATCTCTCAATCACTTCACTGGACTTGGCCCTTTTGAGAAGGTGGCTGGTGTTAGGGGGTGCTCATGAGCCTTTAAATGCTATGTGGCAAGATGGAATCTAGCCTGGAGAGTGTGGGGTTTAGGGACGGGAGGAACCTCAGTCAGGTATAATGCCATAGAATCCACCCTCCAAACCTGCCATTTTCTCCAGGGGAACTGATCTATGTGGCCTGGAGATCAGTTTTAATTTCAGGAGAAAGTCAATCACCACCGGGAGGTTGGCAACCAACCCCCTTTCAGTCTTTAACGTGCTACAAAACTTGCATAGTGACCGTTTCAGTCCTCCTGAAAGACTCCATCATGTCCGGTCTATTTTTGATAGGCTATTGGGGGCAACAACGCGACGTCACGGATCCCGAGGCCTATAAAGCGCCCCCAGGCCTGCGATCAAAAGCGGAGCGAATCTTAGGTTATAACTTCCGGCCTAAAACGGAAGAAGATTTTTACTCTCGCTTCAAGATCAAATCAGGTCAAAGACTGAAGGATGGCGACATCGAGATGCCAAAGCCTAGAGAGGAGAGCCACAGCCAATCACGGCCTTCGCGGTTTTTTGTTTTTTTTAAATAAATAAATGGGAGTTTAAATCGTGCGGAAAACCCAAAGAACGGAAAACACGGAGGACTCAGTGCGGGGACGGTTATTGCTTCCTGTTTCATCCCTCAGATCACTTCCGGGGCCTTCCTGGGGCGCCTCCGCTCGCCCCGCTCTGTTGGTAAGGTAACCGGGGCGTGGGGAGAGGGGCAACCAGCCGGCCTTCCTCGAGTGCCGGTGCACGCTTGCTCCTGTGCATGTAAATAAGCAGAATCCCGAACATCCAGATTGGGGCCGACGCGCCCTCTTTCCCCAACTGCCCTGCGAGGCAGGAGGCTTTAGACGGACCTTCCCCGCCGGGCCTTGGGGCTAAGCGGCGGTCGCATCTGTCGGGACTTCATCCTAGCCAGCAGGGAAGGAGCGCCCAGCTCCGAACCTCGCTTCCGCCTCTCTTTCTCTGCTTTCCATCTTGGTGTCTTTCTGCCCCTGCAGTATGAAGTTAGCCCACCTTACAGGGCTGTTGTAAGGGCTACTGACAGAACGTTCACGGAATTCTTTGAACACTGAAACAGGCAACCGAATGCTCCATATAGTTGCAAAAGCAAAATTCATATAATAGCTTTGTTAGGGCCAAATGAAATATCACAAAACAGCATTAGACTTGCCCCTAATTCGTGAAGGAGGGCGTTGGTTATATTTTAAAAAAAATGTGCGACAAGTAATGTTCATTTCCCTAAAAGTAAAACTTATTTAGATGCATGTAAATTCATTTCCTTTTGCTGTCACTGAGCTTTTATTTATCAAGTACAGCCCTTGACGTGGGAGAAATTGTCCCAACCTTCTATTTTATCTTTACAGTTACCCTGTGAAGTAGTGGCTTAGCCTGAGCACTGATGCCCGGGTAGAGCTTTGAACCCATCTTCCTTGGTCCAAGTCCAGCATTCTGGCCCTTACAACACATTGCCTGGCCATCTTGAATTGTTTAAAAGGATCCTCAGACTCAAACTTTCACAGTGACCATAGCTTCTAACCCCAACTCAACTGCTATGCTAAAAATTATTGGGTAATGGTCTCTGCTATCATCAGTTCTTCCAGCTATTCTCACAACAGAAAGAAGAGTTGGTTACAGTATGTTAGAAACATGGATGAACTAGACTAGGCAGGAGCTGATGGAATGCCCTCATCTGTACTGGGCTGATTACATCCTGCTTTTTCCTCTCCCAGAAACCAGGTGCCTTGCTAAGCCATGTCCAGCCAGGATGATGACACAGGAAAAGATGGGTCCTTTGGAGCTGAGCATCTGGCAGCTGAGTCCATGGCAGCAGACATGGATCCCTGGGTGGTCTTTGATGCACGGAAGACCCCACGAGCTGAATTTGAGGAATGGCTGCAAACTTACCAACCATCCCGGGTCTCTCGCTTTGGCAATCCAGAACGCAATGCAGAACCTGTGGGATGGATCGCAGTCTACGGACCTAGTTTCTGTCCTGAAAGGGGGGATGTAGTAGGGTTGCAGGAGGACTGGGAGCGGCTGCAGACCAGCGGACGCCACATCACTTTTGATACCATCAAAGAGCTGGCCCTTAACAGGCATGTGCTGACGGGAAAGTGGCTGATGCATCTGGACACCGGCTTCAAGGTGGATCACGCCTGGTGTGGCATTGCCCGTGCTGTGCTTGATGGACGCATTGGCGTGGCAAAGGTCAGCCCCTGCTGCCCTGAGTCAGAGCGCAAGCAGGTCATCTGCGTCTACACAGATGACTTCACCAATGAGGAGCAGGTGCTGATTGCTGATGCCATCATCCGTGCCACAGGTGTCAAGTGCTTGTTATCCTACAAGCCTGATGTTTATACCTACCTGGGCATCTATCGTGACAACCGCTGGCACCTCTGCCCCACCATCTATGAAAGCAAGTTTGACCTCGAATGTATCCCCCGCCGCTCCCGCATCACCAACAAAGTGAACAACACGGAAGTGACTTAACTTGCCCCCCATAATGTGCAGCACTTCTGTGTGATGGTGCTATTACCAGGAACTACAAGTCCTAGCATGTAGTGCTCACCTTCCCCCCTGCAGAGACCAAGCTCCTTCCAGGAAGCTGCTCAGGAGACCCTTGCGAACTGCAGGCCACCAGGGACGCAGCTTTTACAGACAGGATTTCCATATGCTCCACCCATGCTTTTTTGTTGCAAAGGTGGTCCTTAGCTTGTTTGCTGGTGTGCCGAGGGATGTCTTCAATCTGCCACACGACAGAGAAACATTTCATTTTGTCTCTTAAAAGTGAACTTGTAACCAGCACGTGCTGCCCTCCTCAGTTTCTAAGAATCTGCTAAAAGTGCATGTTTGCAAGTGACTCCAAGCTCCTGTGCTCTCTTTGGTACAAAGGCTCTCACAGCTGCAGCCCTCCTCTGTGGTGGATCGGAAGACAAATTGCTGGGGGCGGGGGTCAAAAAGAAAAGATACAGTAAGTAAAACAAAACTTGGGTAAGATGATGTAGCAGTATGCAAACTTTCTGTCATCAGAGAGCTGTTCATCTGGCAAAACAGTCTTTCACCTCTCATAGTATTCTGTGAAACTTGAAAATGTGTATGCTCAGATGACAGGCTGTTTGAACTGAAGGTCTTGTGCTCAGCTTTCTCTTGTGGAGAGGGGTGGCAATCTGTTTACAAAATGGCTGGAAAGCAACTTATACAATTTCTTCCTTCAGTCTCTCCAGTGGAATAGGATTTAGCTTTTGGGGACTTCTCTTACCTCCTGCATGCACAGACTGTTGCGGCGGGGTGGGGTGGGGAGATGTTCTAGCTTTTCCTGCTTACGAGGTTGCTAAATATGTCTGGACAGTCACTTTTAAATAAAACTATTCCTTTGGTCAAAGACTAGGTGGATTTCTCGCATGTGTTCTGTTAAGGATGTGGGAAAAAATGTGACCTACTGAGGCATTCACTTGTAAAATAAGTTGAAAATAAAATGATCACCCCCCCCCCCCCGGTTGCTGTGTGTGTGAGAAAGAAAGTGTGAGAGAGTGCGCGAGCACAAAGAAGAAAAATCAAGATTCCTGGAATTTATCTGATAGAATCATAGAGTTGGAAGGGGCCATACAGACCATCTAGTCCAACCCTCTGCCCAGTGCAGGATCAGCCTAAAGCATCTCTGACAAATATTCATCCAGCCTCTTCTTGAAAACTGTCAGTGAATGGGAGCATCTTCAACTTTTGTCTTCAAATTATCACTGATGGTAGTATGCAACAGTACAGGAAAATTTTGGGGTTGAGCTGGACTTCCATTTTCAGCCAGGAATGTATTCCCCCACCCCCACCCCTCCGCCACACTTTACGATAGTCAGCATTTGCTCCGGAATCCCATTCCAGGTAGCATTTCCTCCAGCTGGCCCTTTGTTTTCCACCAATATGGTTGAACAGTACATGGGATTAAAAAGTATCAGCGCTGATCTCTTCACCCCATAGTACCTGGGATCTCTTTCCCTTTCACAAAACAGATGCCATCTCAGTGGGCTGCAGAGGGTTCCATAGCTCTGCTTCATCTTGGGTCACTCTGTCCCAACATAGGCTGGAGAGGAAGTAGCTTTGGCCATTACAGTGCTCAGCCTTGGTACAAGCTTACAGTCTGGCTGTTGGCGCAACTTCTTGTGTTCTGGATGAAAAAGTCAGGCCTATATGTATTCCAGGATTCTGTGGAAGTAGAGTCCAATAGATGGACTGTTAGTTTTCTACTAAAAGGAAGATCAGCTCCACATTAGTTTATGATTGGCAATGGGCATGCCGGGACATCTTGTAGCAGCTAAATAAGACTTGGCAAGGGGTTTTACTACTTCCCCCCCCCCTCTGCCAACTAGTAATGCTGGAAAGGCCGCCCTGAACAATTTATGCAGAACACAGAATCAAGTTGCTTGTGGTGCAGAAAACATCTAGGAAGAGCTTTTGCATAGCTGCATTATAAAGTGTACAGCATCTTTGATCCTTGGATTATAGGACAACACAGAGTCTTTCTCCCTCCAGCCTCCACAGGCTTTTACCCAAAACAGGGTTGAGAAGACAAGCTGTCTGCAGTCAAGGAGCCAAGACGTGGGAGGCATTTCCCCCTGCTCCCAAGTCTGTAGTACAACTTTCCCCCACAGAGGGTTGTTGTTACGACTGTTTTCTTTCTCTTGGGTAGATTTGGTTTTTAAGCCTTTTATTCTTGCCCCCTCTTGGTAGATTGCTGCCACCAGGAATTAAACTCCAGAATAACTTAAATGTCTCCTTTTAGTAATGTGCCCAAGCGTCAGGCTCCTTCATGGTACTATGTGGCCCTGAGGATAGGAATGGGATATAGGAATAACTCTGGGATTAAAAAAACAGACTTTTATTTTTGTAAGAAGCGTATCGGTTTCATATTATTTCCAAAACTTGATGATTTCAAAAGAGTAGTTCTCAATTCTTAAAAGTTACTTATCAAAAGCAGGCAATCTGTGTGTGAAGCCTGAGAGAAGATCTGTGTGACTGAGTTTGCCTGCTTTTGATATTAATTTCTCTCAATTACAAGACCTTTTCTCAGGCGCACACACAGTTTGCCTGCTTTTCCCTGACTGAGTGTTCTTTCACAAACACACAGTTCAAGCTTCCACACAGGTTATATTTCTCTCAGACAATGTAAACAAGCTCAGGCTGCACACAGCTTGCCTGCTTTCTCTTGACTCAATATTTCTCTCAGAACTGCTTAAAAACACTCAGGTTGCACACAGCTTGCCTGCTAAAACCAGACTCAATATTTTTCTTAGAAATGCTAAGGCTGGCTCTCTTGCTCTGACTAAATATTTTCTCTCCACTCTCAGTCTAAAACAGCATTCCCTCCGCCCACACACTGTCATCAACCAATCGTATCACTCACTCACCCCTCTCTTTCACCCCACTCTTCATCTATACCACACCAAGCATTTAAAGACACACACACACACACACTTACTTAAAATCCTTAGTTGTTCCAGGAGAATTTCAAACATCCTAACCACGAGATAAACCTCAGCCTGGTAGAATGTACTTCAGTTTATTAGGACCTTGCTATAATGAAAACAGTGAGTGCACCCAGTTTAGATACAAAGAGAAAAGAGGCAATTCTGATAGTAACAGCACTTAGGTGACCAAGCATTTTTTCTCCCCAAGCCCCTTAAAATAGTATAAAACAAGGCAAAGAAATTGGGTGGGTAGGTATAGAGACAGACACTGTTACCCATCTCTGTAACATTCCAGCCTAAGTGACCAGCAGATACTGCTCCCCCACACCCTTTGAGCATAGGCACCTTTCTACTATAGGGTGACTGGCATCTTTCCCTTTTCAGAAGTCAGCTAGGGTCTTAGCCCAGTCAGTTTTAATTGGGGTGGTGGTGGTGGTGGTGGTGGCAGAGAGTAAAAGAAGCCATCCTCTACCAATAACTCACATGTGACTCGTTTCTTTGTTTCTGGTGAGGAAGAACTCAGATTAGGAAGTCAAGGAGATGCCAGGTGTCAATCCCTACGTAGGAATGTCTGTGGAAGGGGTGTGTGTGTGATAGAATTTCTGGAAACTTCTGCCACTCACCCTTACTGAGTTTTTGTTTCTAGCTGTGGAACTTTCAGCCTGTTCATGCACTATAACCAGGCTCACCAAGGAGGGATGAGGGAGGGGGGAGATTCCAGGGACAATCACCTGTAAAGCTATGCAAGTGGTGCAATTTGTGTTCATATGATAGATGGGGAGTCCATGGGCCTGTGATGACTCTTGACAGCCCCATGCACTACTGGCAGTAATAAGCAGGAAAGTGATTTGCACTCTCTCCCTTTGGTTGAATTCTACAGCAGGTAAGTTGCTGACTATGCTTTTTAAAGAACACATCCAGGACAGGTCCTATATCACTGGTTCTCTTCTCTCCCCATCCTATCCCACCCCAAACCAATCCCATTCAAAGGCCTTAGGAATACTCTAGATACATACATCCCAACTCTCACCACCTCCTGCTGTAAGATTTTTTGCTCTCTCCTGTGGAGTGAGTCACTGCAAGCTTTTCCTCTTTTTCTGTTTCTGTTCAAAAGCAGTTTTAGCAGAACCCAAAAGAGATTTAAAAAAACTCTTGTGTCCAGCTGCAGGATGGGTAGAGGCTTTTAAATCAGATTATCTTCCATTATTCCCCAGCTGGAACAGTATCAAGGCATTTGCAAACCATTTTCAGACAAGGCAGGTCTGAATGAGGTCTTCCATGTAAATATCTAATCACAGGTAACACCAAATTTGCCTAATCCTCCCTATTCCTGTTTTGAGGAAGAACTGTGTGAAACTAAGAAGACTTGCATTTGCTAAGAAGTTGCTTGTTGTGTAGTTTTTAAAGGCACATGAAACTTGTCAGAAATAAAGAAGAGGGCAAAACAGCCAGTTGATATAAAAATACCCATCCCAGCAACAATTAGGATGGGGTGCAATCTCCCTCTCCCTTCCCGGCAAAAATATTTTAAAAATCACATATGGAACATCTTGTGAGTTGAATAGAGCAACAGTAGCCAACTACCCTAAGCAACCAGCCCTACAACTCCCAACTTCTGGAAGAATATCTGGCCCTGCCCAAATCCACGCCATCTGCTTCCGAGAAAGAGGGTAGGGTGGGGTAGGTTAGGTTAAGTTGAACCAACAGCTTACTGCCCCTGTTGAGGATGGCCCCATCCAGAAGCCACCAAATGGGAATACAAATTGCAAGTCCAGGCAAGGGCAGAAGACGGTTGGCACCTGAGCCTCAGTCCAGGGAGATACTGCATTACGAATTCAGCTGGTTCAGGAGAGAGTTCAAGTCCAGGTCAACCATAGAGAAGCTGTCCTCGCCAGGAAGGGTCCCCAAAATGCCATTGACAAAGCTGCTGGCTGAGCTGCCTCCGCCGCCACCACCGCTGCCATCACCACCACCAGCCTCCCCTTCAGCCCGCCGCTGGCTCACCAGACGTGTGATGGATTCAGGGTAGGTGAGCAGAGTGCCCTGGTTGTCAGGGAGAGACGTGGGGACATTTCCCTCTGTGAGGAGCTGGCGGAATTCTGCTGTGTTGATGCCTTCCAGGCTGGTGTAGGGTGCGTCATCCAAGATCCCGCTGAGCTCCATGGCTCCCCCGTCCCCTCCCTCAAAGTGAAGGTGCAGGATTGCGTCTGCAATGCTGGTCTCCGCATCTGACTCGGAGGGCTGGACTCTCTGGGACACACCCAAGCCCGAAAGATCTTCCAGGTTGACTGTGCTGAAGCCAGGCTGCATGGTGGCCACTGGAGGAGGGGCATGGCTGGGCCCAGGGAAGGAGAAGCCAGAGGAAGGCTGGCTTGTGGTCTGTGGTTTTGCTAAGGATGGTGGAAGTTGCCCTGGGACTCCCAAGAGCCCTGGAACACCTGTGAGAGGATGGAAGAGATGAAGGCAGATGAAAGGGAACCATCTTGTAAGCTAAGGTAAAAGGAAGCATTACTGGAAAGTGGTGGGGGGAGGGGATAGGCACGTAGCATCACAAGCCTTCCAAGAAGATCAGTCAAGAGGAAGAGGCCAAGTCTGACACAAAAGTTTAAGAGGTGAAATCAAGGAACTTCTTACCGCCAGTGTTGGGCCGAGCTGAGCCATGCTTTGAAACAGCAATGCGGCGTGGAGCACGGGATTCCGGAAGGGTCACTGGTGGGGAGAAAAGTAAGATGTGGGCAGATCAGAAAGCAACCACTTTGAACAACTTAAGAATAAACTAATTATGAATTGCTTATGACAAATAATATTCAATATCTATACCGCCCTTCAGGACAACTTAATGCCCACTCAGAGTGGTTTACAGAGTGTGTTGTTATTATCTTCACAACAGTCACCCTGTGAGGTAGGTGGGGCTGAGAGAGCTCCAGAGAGCTGTGACTGACCCCAAAGTCACCCAGCTGGCCTCAAGTGGAAGAGTGGGGAATCAAACCCAGTTCTCCAGATTTGAGTCCTGCTGTTCTTAACCACTACACCAAATTGGCTCTCAAAATATATTTTGAGAAGACTCTCATTCGCCCCCATTTATGTACTCTAGGGAACTCCATGGTAACTATCCCAGTCCTTTTACATCTCCTTCCACCCAATCCCTCCATTTATTCCAGTTCTACCCACTTCACTTTCACATAACACCTGTTCTTCCTTTCTCTTGCAATATCCCTACCTGCAAAGGGCGTTTTTTGCACAAAGTTCTTGAAGGTCCCAAGCGTTCGTTTACGTTTCTCTTCAATGCGATGGAAGTCACCTACCAAGAAAGTCAATAATCTGCTTTGGAAAGGGACAAAAGTGTATCAACCCAATTTCTAAAATGACAATACTGTTAGGAATTTGAGTCCACCTGGCAAATACACATGGTTGGATTCAAGCGCCCTTACTCCAAATCCTTTAAATGTGTAGCTTGTGAAAGATTCTGTTGCTTTCTGTTCAGATTTTAAATTATTCAATTGTTATATGCGGTACAGCATTTTTTGAAAGCAGTAAAGAGTGCAGATTTTGCCAATTTTTTTTTAAAAGGATACTTGTGGATTTTTAACTACCTGACCAAGATAGCTACCTGCAATTTTTGTACATGCAGTTGCTCTAATGATTATATGTTATTAAACCTGAGATATCTGAGGGTTGCTTGTTATTTGTACTAAGCACTTTGTACATGTTCAGAAGCTCTTCCAGCATGTCACATTTCAGGGCTGGAGCTTTAGTTTGGGGTTAAAATTCCTGCCTCAAGTTGTAGCTAGTCCTACAATAAAAGAATACTATTCCTCCTGCCCAGCTTATTGGATACAGGAATTCCTAACAGTATTTGTTGAATCTCTGCCTGAAAGCCTCCAGCAAGAGAGAATATTCTTCTTCTTAGCCTGGAGGGGGTGGCTAATGCACAAAGGAACGGTGGTACCTTAAATCCTACAGAAGTGGAACTGTGTCTGCAGTAGGAGTACTTGACTCCATACTATCTTCAAAAGTAACCTGACACTGTTCAAAAAAGGGGGTACAATTGTACCCAAGAAACTCCACTTCTACTGGCTTGTAGACCAAATACCTTCATCAGGGAGGTAGCGGAACTCCATGGGGCCACTGACTTCCTTGTCTGATGGGCGGCGCAGCTGCATCTGAACTGTCACAGGCTCACGGAGCGTCTGGTCCATGTAAGGGGGAGTCTTGAAGACGATGGCCACTTGGCGGTGGACATCCGCCTGAGAGAAGGAACCCTTTGCTTCCCAGGAATCCTTGAAAAAGCGGACTTCAATGTCCTCTGAAATTGGGGGTGGGGGTGGGGGAGAGAAGTATTGTATAATCATAAGTGACGATAACGAGAACTGCCAACAGCCAGTTGCTCTCCTTTCCATAAGAAATTGTCTTCTGTTGTGAAACTGGAAGAGATCCCAAAATATTTTGAAGGCATCAGGCCAAAAGGTTCTGGAAAATATGAGAAGTCTCTAGAGAAAGCTTTCTTGCTACGTTGCTTTACTGATCCTTACTAATAAGAATTATTGCTAAGTGTGCAGCACCATCAAATAATTGGATCAATTCTTCCCTCCAGAAGCTTACAGTCTAGATGTTATCAGTGGGAGAGGGAAGAAGGAACATGGGATGAAGATGAGCCAATGCAATGGCATGTACTTGGGCTTCAATTCAGTTGGAGGCAAAGACAACAAAGGGGTTGGGTAACTAGTTTTGTTAAATAAGTAGTATATGTGAAAGATCTTGGGGTAAGAGTGGACTGTAAACTAAATATGAGCAGTCAGTGTGATACAGTGGCAAAAAAGGCCAATTCAATCCTGGGTTGTATCAAAGGGGCCATAGTGTCAAAATCGCAGGAGGTCACAGCCCCTCAATACTGCCTTGGTCAGGCCGCACCTGGAGTATTGTGTGCAGTTCTGGAGGCCTCACTTCAAAAAGGATGTGGACAAAATCGAGATGGTGCAGAGGAGAGCGATGAGGATGATCGGGGGTCTGGAGACTGAGCCCTACGAGGAAAGGCTGAGGGCCTTAGGAATGTTTAGTTTGGAGAAGAGGAGATTGAAGGGGGACATGATTGCTCTCTTTAAATATTTGAAAGGCTGTCATTTGGAGGAGGGCAGGGAGCTGTTCCAGTTGGCAGCAGAGAGTAGGACCCGAAACAATGGGCTTAAATTACATGCCCAAAGGTACTGGCTGGGTATTATTAGAAAGAACTTTTTCACAGTCAGAGTAGTTCAAAAGTGGAATCAGCTGCCTAGGGAGGTGGTGAGCTCCCCTTCACTGACAGTTTTCAAGAAGTGGCTGGACAAACATTTGTCAGAGATGCTTTAAGCTGATCCTGCACTGGGCAGGGGGGGTTTGACTAGATGGTCTGTATGGCCCTTTCCAACTCTATGATAAAAGGTAAGGTCAGAAGAGACAGAGACTACTTCCTGTAGGCTGTGCCTGGCAACCTGCAGGAAAACTGAGGGCAGGAACACAGGGTAGGCTGTGACATCATCTGCACCCCATGTCACTTCTGGGGAAAAAACAGAAGTGATGCAGACTATCTCTAGGAATCGCCATAAACTCTATGATTTCTAGCAATTCCCAGTGCTACCCTATGTCACTTCTGGGTTTTTCCCTGAAGTGACATAGTGGCCCAGACAACAATGCCATTTTTTAAATTTTTATTTTTCTCCAACTGCCACTTGGAGCAGCAGTGCGTAACTATGGGTGCTGGTGGGAGGTCTGCCACCATAGTGGGAGGCTTGGCAGCCCTACCTGTAGGTATTCTGGTTGAGATTTCCAGACAAGTTAGGAAGAAGGGCAGAGTCGATAAGAACCCAAAATGTTGCAACCATACCTTTCTGCACTTTGTCACAAAGAAGGAAAATTTCGTCTCCCCCCAGACAGGTCCCTGAATTACGGTTCACACGGCAGATCTTCAGCTCAGCTGTGTTGGGGGCACCTGGAAAAGGAAATAAAAGAAAGACCTGCATTAGTGACTAGGAAGGAGGAAAAATAATACACATACATACAGGCTGGATTCATATGACAAGAAGCTATTTCAATTCAGTTTCAGTCCTGGTACTGGAATCACCGTGAGAGAGGGAAGAGAGGGAAGATTGAAGGGGTAATCCAACATATCCTTGATTATTACTGAGCCTCTTGGATGCTGTACAAGAGACATTTTGCAGTCAAAACCTTTCTTGGAGACTTACAATTTGTAGTAATGAGGCTCCGCAAGAAAAGGGAAGGAAACTGGACTTGACACAAGATAGGGAGAGCAGGTACACCTTTCCCCTAACTCTTCATGGGCATGAGGGATGCTCTGCTCTCTTGGGCACTTTTCACTGTTGAATTGGTCATGTCCTCCCATTCCAAATTGACACTCACGATTGTCATAGATTGGCTGCGACACAGTCAAGGGCAGCTGAACCAAGTGGCCACTGGCCGTGTCTCGAATCCACACCTGGAAACAGAGCCGAACTGCATTCAGGTCATAGTCTCCTTTTAACTCTTCCACAGCCACTGGCAAAGAAGAAAAGAGAAAGTAAAAGCAGCCTAGTAGACAAGTGAAGGATAACCCTTTCTACTCAGATGCCGCTCCCCCCCCCACTGCAAAAAAGACACCTTGCTCAGCCTATCCCTCTGCCTTACCATTGAAGGGATTGTTATTTGTTTCAATCCGCTTTGCCACGGCTTTGTCCAGGTCTCGTTTCCGCACACACTGGATCCCCAAGTTCTGGAAGCTGGAAAGGACACATGAGCAGTGGGGGTTAGGGGATGGAAGAGGAGTATGCAATTATTTTTTAAAAAGCAGGTATAAAAGAGGAAGAGGATGGAAGGGGGGGAGGAGGGAGAGAGGAGGAGGAAGACAGAGAATGAGACAGAGAAGCACCCACATAAATACCTATCGGGCAGATCCCTTCTCATTCAGGGAATCCAGCTCACCTTCCTATTTATTTAATATATTTCTTTCTCTCCCTCCAAAGAGCTCATGGCAGTATATGTGGTTCTCTTCTCCTCCATTTATCTTCAAAACAAACCCTACGAGGTAGGTCATGCCAACTGGTGTGAAGTCACCCAAGTGAATGGGTATTTGAAAAGGGATATTCCTAGTCTGACAAGGTGACCACTATGCCATGGTCTTCCAGAAAGACAACTTGAAGCTGGTTTAAACGGAGTTGGACCACCGTTCTATCAAGTTCAGCACCGTCTACTCTGAACTGGCAGTGGCTCTCTGGAACATCAGGTAGAAGCTTTTCACATCACTGACTAGGTGAGCCTTCTGACTGGAGAGGCCGGGGACTGAACCCAGGACCTTCTGTGCACCAAGCAGATGACCTATCCCTGAGCCATGGCCACACAGCTACAGCCACACAGCAAGGACTCTCTCCTTGCACCTGCTGACCTGTGGATGGAGCGCTCCGGTGCCAGCTCTGCCTCGTAGAAGCCCTCTTTGCAGTCTTTTCCCACCAGGTCATGGGGGTGGGGCCGGTGGGGAGCTTCCTTGGTCACCAGGGAGATGCGGACTTTGCCTGGACCCACGTAATTATGGATCTACAAAGGCGGGGAGGAGACGGAGACGGAAACTGTTAATGCACATCTGGTCTTCCAGACTCCCTTTATCTGTTTTGCCACAACGAATGCTGCACTGGCAGTCCCCTTCTCATCAAAACAACTAACCTCAGGGCATCCTCATGACCCTTCTCCCCCCGCTCCCAATCTGGTTTTTGCTCCCCCGCTTCCTTTTGTGCACCCCCATTGTAGAAAAAGAAACCACGTGGTATTTTGGGGGGAAATGAAAGAATTTTTATCTTACAGCTTCCTAAGAAAAGAACATTTAAAATGTCTGTTTCTTAAACTGCACCAGCTTGTATACTGGGGCTGGCATAGAGCAACAGTTAAGACCACAACTCTGAGCAGGAGATCCCTGGTGGAAGTCTCCACTCAACCACAACCAAATCGCTCTAGATAGGGATAACAATACTGATCTACCTTGGTCTTGCAAGGTGCAAGGGATACTGAGACAACATATACAAGATAATCTGAGCTCATAGAGTATTTCTCCACCATAGTTATTGCCTTAATATAGGGAAAATTAGTGCCATGCCCAGCTTTGAAATGCCCAGCAGTCACCACATAATGATGCATAAAACAGACATTACTTACTTGCCTGCATCATGTTTTACTGACTCCCAATACACCCCAACTGATGGTTTAAACTTTTTTAAATTGTTAGGTAAGGACTGGAGGGGGCCAATACTCCCACTTTTAGAAAATCAGTGGTGCATACAAATGCTTACTCGGACTGTGGATGGTGTCCGTCAACATGCCATCTCTTTCAGTGGGGAGGCACACAACAAGAACATGCTCATTTTGCTACAACTTATACTCAAACATTTTTAAAAAGCGTAACTCCGTGGATCAAGACGATTTTTCTGACCAACAGTGTGGGATGGAAAACCAGTTGTCAACATTGTTCTCAATTACGTCACGTATCTCCAGTTTCCTATCCATCTGAATATTTAGTGAATATGAAAGCACTTGCTCCAACACTTAAAACTAAGAATAAATTAAATAAATAAAACTAAATAAATTAAAACTAAGAAAACTAACTATAAATTCCATGTAAGCTAACTGCCAAGTATGGTCACTTCTCCCAGCTTGGCTGGAAAATGGGTACAAAGGTAGTACTTCAGCATTTATAAGGAAATCTAAACCAACAACAACATTTGATTTATATACCACCCTTCAGGACAACACCCACTCAGAGCAGTTTACAAAGTGTGTTATTATTATCTCCACAACAATCACCTTGTGAGGTGGGTGGGGCTGAGAGAGCTCTAAAAGAGCTGTGACTGACCCAAGGTCCCCAGCTGGCTTCAAGTGGAGGGGAATCAAACCCAGTTCTTCAGATTAGAGACCTGCTGTTCTTAACCACTAAACCAAACTGGCTCTCCATTTCTGTCTATTTCTCCAGTGACCTTCAGTGTATATTTATTCATACCCTACTGTCATGGAACCCAAGGTGGTGTACATGAGGGGCTTCCCAAGAGTCCTTCCATCCAGGCACTCATCAGACACACACCTGCTTAGCTCCAACAAGGCCGCCATACCACATGCCCTCTGGCCTAGAAATTGAGGGAGCATCTATTGCAGTATCTTGCCGCATGAGTTCAGCCATTCTAATAGCTTCCAAGCAGTGAGTTTGCTCTGGGTATGGAACCGGCCCAATGTCATCGTTTCCCCCCTTGCATTTCCCTACCAAAAGGGCTGCTGTCTTTGGCTTAGACCTCTAGGATTCAACGCCATTTGTTAGCACCAGTGATTTCCCATCTGCCTTTTGAGTTACTGTGTTTGGTATACCAGCCAAGGCATGGTGACTGTGGCCTAAAAAACATACTTGCGCCATGTGGAGATGGGCTTGGGCTGCCTGATATCATCAGGGTGTCACCACTTGTTGATCAGAGCCTTCTGTACATAGGCAATGTATTGACAGGAGAATATTGTGACTGGCAGGTGCCTAGTAAATGTGGGTGTGGCTGTCATGGGTGCCATGCAAATTCTTTTCTGCTACTCTAATTTGTTTTGACTTTGTTGCTAGAAGAACACGGAAAGGATCCAATAGTTATTCCTGCAAATGTTAAGACACAGCAGTAGCCATTTTGGTGTTGGACTACTGTATTGGTCTACTTGTTGGACAATAAGTAGATCTTTGCATAATGAAGTATTTTCAAGCAGAAAGGCTAATATAAACAAAATAGGAAGACTACAGGCAAAACACTGCTGATTCATTCAAGTCAATGTAAGAAACAGCTTTAGCCCTGCACACCAGCCACTCTTTTCCTCAAGACTCCTTCAACCACCTTTCCTGCTGCTCAGTCTGTTACTGTACTGCACCAGCCCTTCAACCAAGTTGTTTCTGAGCTTCCTGCTTCTTAACTTGCCTGTCCTAGAACCACTTCCCCTCAGCCAGCCTCTTAAAGCTACCTGTGTCCATAGTGTGAGATTTTAATCCAAGCCCAACCGACATTCTAACATCTTTCTTCCTGGAGAAGTGGAATGTTGATGAACATTCCATGTCACCATATCAGCTCAGCCAATCAGGCACAAGACAATATTGATAAAAAATATTCCAAAACTTCCTTTAACATTCTTTTTCATGGGAAAAGTCGCCTTGATAAAAACTGATCCCACCTCAAAGCTAGAAACACTTCCAGAAATCTTGAAGGACCATAATTGATTTGGCAGTGGTAAACAATGCTCTGAGCACACCTAGGCACACCTACTGTAACATGTGTTACTTTGGGCTGCCTTTGAAGACTGTCCTTAAACTAATTTGAAAAGTTGCAGCCAGTCTATTATCAGGGGCTGGACAGAGAGATCGTATCATTTTTTTGCTGAAAGATCTCTATTGGCTGCTTGTCTCTTTTCAAGCACAATGGAAAGTGCTGGTTCTTACAGTTAAGCCCCTAACATTATGGGCTTGGAAGGGTATAACTCTGCTTGGAATGGCACTGTAAATGGCTTATGGTCTAGGTACCTGAAGGGTTTCCGCTTCCAATACTGTTGGCCTGCCACTTAAAGTCTTCCTCCCAAGCTGGGCTCTTTTGAGCCTTCAGCTGCAGATGTGAGGTGGGCAGCCACCAGAGACAGGGATCAGTCAGTCAAAAGATCTCCCACGGAGGAAATTAACAAGCTTTACACAGTTAAAGTGCACCATGCAGAAAAACAGTATAATTCACAGTAATCATTCAAAATCCAATAAGGTATTAAAGTGCAAAGTGCCAATTGGTCAGTAAATATAGTAATATATAGAACATACATACAATTCACAATCAGTTAATAAATATATACAAAAAGTTCACCTCCATGGTGCACTTTAACTGTAAAGTTTGTTAATTGTCAATTTCCTCTGCGGGAGGTCTTTTGATATCTCCACAGGTCGGCAGTTCCGTGGAGCCCCTCTTTAATTTAAGGGATCAGTCAGTGGCAGCAGTTTGCCCTTGGAATGTCTTCCACAATGGCTTGCTCAGTGCCTACCTTACTGCCTTTTAGATCCCAGCCCAAAACATTTCTGTTCATCCAGAATTTTAACAGAAATTTTATCCCATCATTTTGCTGTCTTCATTTTATGATCTTTGTGGATCCTGCTGCTTGAAGTTTTACAGCTTGCTTTTATGTTTGGAGGACTGTTTTAAGCCATTGGTTTTGCAGATGGTTTTACTGCTGCAGGATTCATTTTATTGATTTATTGTTTTATTCTTTTTGTTTACCACCTGGAGAAGTATCTGGATAGGCAGCATACTGAGCTTTTCAATAAACAAGATAAAACAATGTTCTTGAAAGCCTACAGTCTTCTCTGCTGGCTCTACACTGCCCCAGCAACAGGTGCAAGAACTCCTCACTCCTCAAGGGACACCTGTTCCTAAAAATGCTATGGAGCTGACCTTGATGGTAGGGTGCGTCTTCGTGGTGTCCGTACTGCGTTCCCCAGGAATGGAGCCGGCCAAACGTCCTTCACACTGGTAACGGAAACGCATGCCACGCTGCTTGGGCTGCTCAATGATCTCCACAAAAGGAGTGCTGCTGGGGGCAGGATCTTAAAGGGAGGCAGAAAAGAAGGTGTGTTAATATCAGCGAGAAACACACACACCAGCAAAAACCAGGAGCACATAGCAATCCTTCACTGTCAAGTATGTATCTGAGAGTGGCAGAGTCGACTAGTAATTTCCAGGAGCTCAATTCTGTACTGGTCCCATTTTATCCTCACAACAACCCTGTAAGGCTTATTTAAAATGTAGGTCACCTAATAAGCTTCATGGAAAAGTGCAGATTTTGAACCTGGGTCTCCAGAGTCTTACACCAGCCTCTATACCAACCACACGTCTGAAATAACTTGGGTTTCATGCGGATTTAAGCTTCTAGTCAGAGACACGTGTAATTTCTTCTTTAAAAAATTAATTTCAGGGGCTCACATTTGCTCTAGAAATTGTGCCTTGAAAACCTCAGGTCCAAAAGGGCAGCATCTGTTTCCACTGGCAACGTTCACATTGCTATCCATTTGTTAAGAAAACCAAAGAAAAGTCACCCCGCTTATTGTGAAGAGGTATACGTTGCCAACCCCCCCCCTACAGTATTTAGAGTGGAATTTGCAAAGTATTACTGAGGATTTGCAGAGCGCTTTCTTTCACCGAGCTCAACTAGCTACCGCCCATTCATAACTGAGCTTAGAAAACATGCTTTGGAGTTGGGGGAGAAGAGGCAGGAAGTCCACCTAGGCTTGAATCTTGACTTTTTACTTTGAGGAAGGGGGAAAGCCACTATTTACTCCCCAAGCATTCCAAGATCATTTGCTCATGCGTGTTTTGCTTTCAGAGCATACACAGTAGAAGAAAAGTAGTCTCTCTTTTCCCTTGACATCCTTCAGAAATGCAGTCAGCCGAAATAGGAATTGCAACAAGGGACTTTCCCTCCCAAACAGACTGCCTGGCAGCTCTTTGTCTAGGCAGGAAAAAGGAGGCACCAATTCACACTCTCTCACTCCCCTTCTGCTCCCCCACCCCATTCTCTACATAATGGACTCTGTATAATACAGTCCATAGTCTGACCACCACCTTCTCCAATAGCCAATTCTTTCCCCCCTTCTGGGGATTTCCCCAACCCAGCTTTGAGGCAATACTGGAAATTTTTCACCCCGTGCTGAAGTCACCGTCACAGCAGAGTCCAGCCAAGATCCTCTACTGCTGGCAAGAGCCAATTCACTTCCTCTGGGACATCCCTAATGCCTTGTCTCCACCTGTTTTGCTTCGCCTGGCAGAAGAAGCCATTCCTGCATCGCCCTTGTCAGCTGGATTCCTTTGCCTAGCTAAAAAATGCAGGGCGGAAGAAGCCAGAGAGAAAGAGAGCGCTAAACTCTCTCACAGCAAGGGGGAATCCCCTTGGCAGGGAGCGGCATATATCTGGATCCAAATACACAACTACTGCAGCATCAACGATCTTAACTTCCCTAGACAGGGAATGTGACACAGTGAAACACCAAATACCATGGTTTTTCCAGCTGCTCCATCCAGGATCAACGTACTTAGATTTTTTTTTAGCTGAACAGGTACCAAGAAGCTTGCAGCCAGAAAACCTGCCAGTTGGTTCAGATCAAAATGTCCAAGCCCCACTCCCAAGTGCCTCTGTTCTCATTACAGCTCTGCAGTCTCCCTCTGCCCTCTGGGTTCCCTAATCTGCAACTTCCCTTAACTTGTGGGACCTCTTCCTAGTCACCAGATTACCTCACAAGACTCCTTTTATAACAACCTACTCTCTCTCTCAGAGAAGCTTGGCAGAGACAGCAAACGTTTTGAAAGCCTGGTTCCCTGAACTGCTGGAATGTTGCTGAATGTTCCATGTTATCACTCTAGCTCTGCCAATCAGTGTCCAATGCTTCAGCTCACAAGTGCAATAGAATCTAACAGCCATATCTCTACTGTTTATCTAGCGTATTTGCCTAGTTCTAAAGGCCTGAAACCAGAGATTTGGTTGGCTCACGATGTCCTTTCCAACTCTTGGCCTCACCTCCCTCCCCTTTCAATGCCTGAGCCAGGCTTCCCCAGCCTATGAGTTCCCACGGAGTAAGAGGCCCCTCTGCCTGCAAACCAGGATTTCATCTGATTTGACATTTTTTTTCTCTGGCCCAACAAAGGCTGGCTACCTTTATCAGCACAATGGCAATCAGAAATACAGAGCAGACCCTTCCTTTGGGCACAGAGCAGAGGTCTCTGGGGGAAATAGCTGTGAATTTCCTGCATTGTGCAGGGGGTAGACTAGATGACCCTAGGGATCTCTTTCAGCTCTATGTTTCTATGGATAGCTTTCTCTTTTATAGCAACTTTGGGGGGGGGGGTGCCAGAAGTCTGCAAGAAGATCTCTGTCCAACATAGGGCGTTCTCATTAGCCAAGCGCTGGTCTTAGACCGTATTAATAAACTACTGAAGTCTGCAAGGAGGAGAACCCTTTCGGCACAATCTCAGAACTCTTGTTTATGTATTTATTACTGCTTATTTATTTATTACTGTTTATTTATTACTGCTTTATATGTTCCCGGTTCACACTAAGTTTCACTGCCCACCAATACTCTTGCCAGTGTCTTTAAAGGTTTCCAAAAGATGCTTGGGTTGTAACACCAGCAAGCATAGAGGAAGGGAGCTTTGCAATCCCAAAGCAGATGCCAGAAGCATTTTGAGCACCTTTATTTTGATAGAATCATCTAGAGCAAAGAGTTTGGGGTGGGAAACAACCAGGGGCCCCCACTGCCTCTCCTCAAGAGTAGAGGCAGTTGTTTCATGCAAACAGATACCTGAGAAGCAAAACGTATGCATTTCTGCTGTGGAGATCATACAAAGAAACCAGGATTCTCTTGGCATACATTCTAAGCCTGGAT
This sequence comes from Eublepharis macularius, assembly GCF_028583425.1. NCBI lineage: Eukaryota > Metazoa > Chordata > Lepidosauria > Squamata > Eublepharidae > Eublepharis > Eublepharis macularius. Next base: position 225,460,288 of record NC_072790.1, read on the forward strand.
ATGTGTGTACTTATGCTTAGAAAAAAAAATCCTGGGCAAACCAGGCTTTATTTCGGCTAAATTTTAAAAAGTAGCAAAAATCACATTTAGCTGTAAAAATATAGTATGAAGGAACAGAGTATATGAAGAGGGGATAGGCATGTATCCAACAATCTGTGGATCTCGTAGAGTGGGAATTTTCTGCTTCTGCACCTACTGTACCTGCCCCCCCCCCGCAATTTTCTTCTAGGGATGAAGCAAACCTTTAGGAAACCAAGTGAGAGAGGGGCATCAGCAGAAATCTCCACCATCGCCACCCATTCTGAAGGCTTAAGTGTCTTTACATGATGCAAGCCATATTTTATTTATTTATTATTTATGTCATTTATAGTCTACCTTTCTCACTGAGACTCAAGGCAGATTACGGTGTGAGATTACTACAGTCAGTATCAAGGACATTTCCATAAACCGTGCCATAGGGTAAATAGATACAAGTTCACCAAGACACAGCATTATTAGGAATCCAGTACAACAGTGGTGAGGTCTCCTAATTAGTTTAGATGGGGGACCTATGCATAGTGCATTACACCAGTTTTTTTAAAAAAAAATTCCCAACTGAAGATCATTATAGCAATCTACATCAGGTTTTCTGAATACCTAGCTTTCATTTAAAAAACCCTTAACTCTCTAGCCCCCATTACTACAGAGATATAAGTGGAAAGGTATATCTCCACAGTAAAAGGAGACAGACACATTTTAGAAAATATGAAAGCTGGGAACTCAGAATCTGGTACTGTCAGTCCTCGGCAAGCAAATCCCCAAGTTCTCCACAGCAACCACACAGGTGAATTGGTTGAAGTAACTTATTAGAGATCTATCAGGTTCAAGGTGCTCAGACAGTAGAATTGGCAGAAGTGACGTACTGAGGGAAAGCATGGTTATTTTTTATTTATTTATTTTCAATTTATATTCCGCCCTCCCCACATTTCCAGCGGGCTCAGGGCGGATTACAGAAACATAGTTAAAATATGTAAAACGATTATTATAAATTAGTTATAGGTTAATGTCCCGCCCCCAGGTTAGTGGCCCATTGAAATTCTGGCACAAATGCCAGGGACAAAAAGTATCAGAGTTTAGACTACGATAAGCAACAATAGCACACTGGGAATTAAATCATCCCTGTTCTTAGAGAAGATACAATTCAGACTAGCTGCATCTGGCTTCAAGGCCGTTGGCTACAGAAGTGAAAGTGTTTAACTTCAAAGCAGAGATAACACACTGAACTTCCAAATAACAGGCATTGAAAGGTACTCAGAACTCTGCATAGTGTCAGAGGATTAATAGGTTGCCCATAACATACACATGGCATGTACTGCAGGCAGGCATATATGATTGTAATAATTGTATAATAATATTCAGTTACGGATTTAAAAAACAAAACTCCTCCCTCCACTGACAGGGAGGCAAATGGCCACCTCATGGTCAAGGAAAATGGATGCTGTGTGGGAGGGACCAGGACAATCCATACTTTTCAACCTACATGGCAGCCACCTGGGCTTTGCTGTGATCTCTTCCAGAACTTCAAAACAAAGTAGATTGAGGAAAGATCAGGAAAAAAGCTGTGGAAAATCTGCGAGGTGCACAAAAGTACCACAATAGTGTGCAGAAGTGAGGGAACACCTGGTGCTGAATGGCACTGAACCTAAGGCAAACAGCCTATGTGGAGGAAGTCCTTGTTAGCCTTCCCCAGGGGTAAATATAGCTGCGAACAGAAAGTGAGGAAGAGCGCAGATGAACAGCCAGAGAAAGCTGGGCAGCAACCCTAAAGGCTTTCTTTGCCTATCTCCAGGAGAGCTTCCATAACAATGACCCTGAATCTTCATTTCAGGTGCCAAGACCTTTCCCTGCAAATGCACGCACCTGGGTCAAGGTCATGTAATGAATCTTTGTCCCTAACTCCATCATACTAGTTAGTAGTATTCTGGGATAAGCAGGGAAAACAAAAATCGTAGATGATGCCAGTGTTCCCTGATCACAATTAGGAATTTTCAATAATTTTATTAGAGTGCCGTTTTGCCACAGAAGAGCCCCTCCCCCACTATCAACAGCATATTCCCTTGTTTACCACATTGGCCAAATCTTACCTATCATTACCACACTCTCCCCTTAAAAAAAATTAAGAACAAAACACAAAGTGGAAAAGAATACATGAATAACAATACCTCATATTGTTATCATTACAACACAGGAAAAAAGCCCCGATGAGGAGTAGCTGATAGGGTGTTAAATTAGGATCTGGGAGATCCCAGTTTGAATCCTCCACTCTGCCATGGAGGCTTGTTGGGTGGTCTTGGGGCAATCACACACACTCAGCTTAATCTATTTCACATGGTTGTGGTAACTATAAAATGGAGAAGGAAAGAATGGTGTTGTAAGCCCCTTTGGGTCCCCATTGGGGAAAAAGCGGGGTATAAATATCTAAATAAATAAATAAATAAATAATGCACGTGACTGCACATTGTCCTAGTATTTATTATTTGGAATTTATTATTCCAAAGAACCACCAAACAGGACCCTCTCTCAACAGTTTCCACATCAAGGCAACATCCCACAACTTTCCATATTGTTCAAATTCTTGAAATCACTTTCTTGTCCAGATTCTACTAATTTTGATACCTTGTTTGAGGTCCTTAACTTTATAAATCAATAGCCAAGTGGCCCTGATCTGTTGATACTTAAATCCAGGGACTGGATCTATGAACAGACAAGAGATCTTCTTACACACCTGAAAAATGCCTCAAGTTTTCAGAAAAAACATGAAATCCAACCTCTCCTTGGGGCTAAACCCCCTCCAAATAGCTGTTGCTAGGCAACCAAAACAGTTTAGCCAGCATTCCAGGGTTGGTTTTTGTCAGGAAAAGGCATGGGGAGGGAGCAGGGCTATTTCCAGGGCTGTTTTGGCCTTTGATGGAGGACTGATTGGGGTCAGGCCCACCAGCAACCATAGGATGACTTGATACTATATGACCTGGATGATTCATCCAGGCTTAGCTGCTTGCTGCTGTTCAACATAGCCCACCTACTCCCAAAATGTAGTGATAAGAGTTTCAAAGCAGGATCTGGGAGACCCAGGTTTGAATCACCACTCTGCTGCGGAAGCTCACTGGGTGACTTTGATCCAGTCATACACTCACAGCCTAATCTACCTCTCAGGGTTGTTGTGAGGATAATCTGGAGGCAAGAAGAATGATGTAAGCTGCTTTAGGTCCCCATTGGGGAGAAAAGCAGTATATAAATGAAGTAAATATAAATGAAGATGGGGGACAGATAAAAGGTAAATTGATTATAAGATTTGAAGGAAAGGACATAGAGAAAGGTAAGCACATGGAGGCTGCCAAGAGGATGGAAAGAGAAAATAGTGTGAAGAAGGGGATACAGAGAAAAGAGAAGTACTCCCTGCAAGTCCTTGCAGGTTCCCTACCATGTAACTGTGCCTGGCTCAGCTGGCACCATGCAACTGAGCCATAGGGGAGAGGCTGCAAGGGAGGGAAAGGGAAGGGGAAGACCGTGGCAGACAAAGGTGGGTGGGAAGAAGAAAAAGAGCAGGAAAACAAGGAGAGGTTATGGGGAGCAGGGAAGGGAAAGATGACCTAGTGAAGGAGGGGGAAATGAGATGTCTTGTATACCTTATTTCTGATTTGAGTTCCATTTGACGTCTCCCTTTCCCCACCAAATCGCAGTTAACTTATTGTGACCCCATAGAGCTTTTAAGGCAAGAGCCGTTCACAGGGGGTTTGCCATTGCTTGCCTCTGAGCAGCAACCCTGGCTTTCCTTGGTGGTGTCCCATCCAAGTACCAACCCAGTCTGACCCTGCTTAGCTTCCAAGATCAAGCTTGCATGGGCTAGCCAAGTCAGGGCAGTTGGCTTATCTAGATATTCCCTTTTAAATATATACTTATTTATGCACAAATACACACATTTATGCACACATGCACAAATACTGTCAGTGACTTTTGATACCATTAACCAATGGTCTCCTTCTGGTCTGCCTTTCCGGGAGGTTCTGTTTTGCAGTGGTTTCAAGTCCTACCTAGAAAGTCGGTTTCAGAAGGCCGTGCTGAGGGACTGCTGCTCAGTCAGCACCTGCCTTTGGCATCTGCCCTACGGACTCCCAAAAATGTTCATACTTTTTAACATCTACATGAAACAGCTGGGTTAAGTCATTTAGAGATTTGGGCTGGGTTGCCACCAAAATTCAGGTGAGACTTAACTTTATCGCTTACTTCGATGCTAGGGAAGCTGTAGAAACCCTGAATCAGTACCTGGAGGCATTTTCGCCATGGATGTGGGCTAATAAGGTAACAATCCTGACAGGTATGTGCAAGCACTGACTTGGGATGTAACGTGTCTTCAGTACTAGATGGAGTTGCACTCCCCCAAAAGGAACAAGTCCATACCTAGGGGCTGCTGCTGGTCCAGGCCTGCTGCTGGGTAACTTTACTTAGTACAGAATGCTGCAGCTAGGATGTTCACTGGAATGCATTTTAAGGACCACACTGCATCTTGGTCCATCTACATGGGCTCCCACTTTGTTTCCAGGCCCAATTTAAGGTTCTGATGCTGACCTTTAAAGCCCTGTATGATTTGAGGCTAAAATCCCTGAAGGACCACCTAGTCTCATAAGAACCTACCTGACCTCTACAGGTACCATTTGAGGCCTTGTTCAGGTGCCTCCACATTCTGAGGTTAGACGGGTGGCAACCCAAGAAAGGGTAGTGCCAAAATTACAGAAATCCTTCCGCAGGAATTTCCCCTTCTATCATTGTCCTATTCCCTTCTAGTCTTCTATCACCAGGCAAAGACTTTTGGTTTCATCTGCTGTTCCCTCAATGGTCTCTCCATTGCTGTCCTAGGTTTTAATCATTGTTTGTGTTTTTACACAGATATTTTAGTTTTTGTTTTCATTGGTTTGCTGATCTGTTTTTATAATGTTCTGTTTTTAACTGTTAAGTCTCCTTGATGACCCTGACTGGGCAGAAAGGCAGACTATAAGTTCTGTAAATAAATAAGTACACACGCACACAAATACACATGAAAACAAAATTAAAAACTGCTAATGTATATTATTATTTATTGTTCCAATGCACCACAAACACCACTCATTTTCAACTGGGTTATTACTCATTTAACTTCATCTTCTTCACTGATAAGTTAAATTCAGCATCAGTGCAATTTCCTACATCTTTCTAAGTATCAATCTGAAATAAGAGGTTATGTTTTTCCCCAATAAGAAACTAGACTTAAACGGGCTGCTATACTTAAATCCAACATAATTTCCAGATCCTCCTCATAAGACCTTACAATTCATCCAAAGATGTCATTGCCATGATTAATTCCAAAATTTCTTACCCATATCTTCTCTATTCTTGAACACTGCCAAAATAAACAGGTAAAAAAGTTCTCTGCATATTTCTTTACTACTTGTGTTATGACGGCACTTCACTTATCGCTGACATGAAGGTCACTACTTTGAATTCTCTCCCTCTCTCTGGCCAAATGTTACACGCTGAAGTCCCATTTTTATTGATGGCAACATATAAACAATACATCTCATGTTCATTCAGATAATTTTTGAAGCAAGTGACTGATTTTAGGACAGAAACTGGATTACAGCCCAACAAAAAGTTATTTATTGAAGTATTTACATGCCTCCTTTCTGATGGTTGCTGGAAAATCAAGCCAAACGGAGCCATTAGAATCACAGAACAGTCCGCTCGTAAGAAACAGTAACAATTAACAGTTTTAAAATAAACTTAATTTTAAAAAAAATCACCACACACACAGCACAGATACAAGTGACGAGGTTAAAACAGCAAAGAAGCAGGATGCATCTCTTACCCTGAAGACCCCAGTTTTGCTGAAGGATCAATGGGAGAAGATCTAGAGAGAAAGAGAGAAGCAGTATTATTTTATTTATTTATTTTAAATTTCTATTCCGTCATCCCCGCAAGCAGGCTCAAGGCGGATAACAACATATTAAAATACAATAAAAATGCATCTACATTAAAACAACAGTGTATTAATACACATTTAAAACAGGATGGTGGACAGCCTTCACAGGGAGGGTTAGGCTTTTATACACCCCTTTTTTCAGGCCGGCAGAGGCCTAGCCTCAGCCATATGCCTGGCAGAACAACCGTCTCGCAGGCCAACATTAATAGTTGTGGAGATCAGGGAAAAAAACAACTATTTCCTGTCCCAGGAAATCCTGACCCAACAGTAACAGGCCTACCTCAACTCCCCTCCTAGTGCTGCACTTTACCTATTCATCACAGGCAGTCATTTCTCTGTTCTTCAACCTCCACAAAGTTATTACTCATCAAACTGCCAAACCATACAACAGGGGAAGAGGGGGGAAGACTGATTTACCATGATATCAACTGATATCCCATTCTTTTCTCAACAGCAGGTAACGTAAAATATTGTTCTCCCCTCCCTCATTTTATCCTTACAACAATGGCCCTCTGAGGTAAATTAGGCTAAATATGAGCCAAGCCACCCAGCAAGCTTCCATGGCAGACCAGAGATTCAAATTCTTTTATAGTGTTTTAAACTGAAACACAAGAGTACATATTCAGCATTATTTAACACAGATTAACTGATCTGTTTTTAATGATACTGAGTTTTCAGATTTAAGAGAATGTGCCCTGATGGATCAGACTGCGGCCAAATCTCAACTGCTTCTAGGAGGTCCCTCCAGTGGTCACTGATCTACTTTCCCCCATTCCCTGCTGTTTTAATAATATCCATGGTATTTATAGTTCCATAAGATATTTGCATAGGATAAGCGATCTGAGGAAGCACTTGAAAATGAGCACATACTGGTGGCCTGTTTGTTGCTGGAGAGTTGGAAGTTCTCAAGGAAGTGGAAGAAAAACAGACACCAGTCAAAGACTCCAACTACCTCTGTATTATCTGTGGAAAGTTGTATTATTTTTGGTTGTTGTGGGTTTTCCGGGCTGTATTGCCATGGTCTTGGCATTGTAGTTCCTGACGTTTCGCCAGCAGCTGTGGCTGGCATCTTCAGAGGTGTAGCACCAAAAGACAGAGATCTCTCAGTGATCTGAGAGATGGCAACCTGAGCAGTCACTAATAATCTACTCTCCATCAGCTGCTGCTGCTTTTAAACACATGCTTATTGCTTCTCCTCTGAGACTCTGCAGCCCAGCCACGCTAGAAATGCAAATGGAGAAGCTATTTATCTATGGCTTTTTATCCCACCCTTTGGCTCTCCCCTCCTCCACAGTCTGTCCTCACATCAGCCCTGTGAGATAGGTTAGGCTCACGGGCTTCTAGTGATCTCCATGGCTGAGCAAGGATTTGAACCCAGGTGTCCCCAGTCCAACACCAACCACATTACACAGCAGTGGCTTTATTTAGAAGTCTCTGTTCAAGCCAAGGAAAGAGTTCAGATTCATACATACTAGCATTCAATTTTAGAGACTGCAGAGATACTGCAGACCTGCATCTCTGCTGTGGACTACAGAAGCTTGAGGCCAAGGCAAACTGGAGGGGAGCGACTCTTGTTAGCAGTGGAATTTGGAGGAGGTTGTTCCTGGGTGTGGCTGGATTTTGTCCAATATAGCAGCAACTCCAGAAGGGAGATGGCCACCACCAACCTCTGGTCCAAGACTGCCAAGTCCCCAACAGCAAGCAAATCCCCCAGGTGTGTGTATGTTTATAGAAGCTGCGCCTTGTTTTGCCTGTGCTAGTCCATTAACCTGATGCTGCAGAAAGGACAGGACAACCTACAGGCCTCCGACAGGCAGCCAGGGTGCTGCTGAAAACAGCATCTGTTAAGTAACACCAGGAAGAAAACATCAAATGCTGGCCTGCTACACTCGGGGCTGTGGTTATGCCACAAGTCCACAGGAGCACAAAAAGAACTCAGAAGTTGGTATTAAGTGCCAAATTAAACTTCCTGAGAATTAAAGCTTCACATACAAAAAAAAAGTTAAGAGGAGAGAGAACAGGTTTCCAGCTCCCGTTGCTGTAAAGATAGACTTGAAAGCATATGAGCCATGCCCACTGAGATCACCTGGAAGACAACAGGGGCAGACAATGGCAACTTCAAAGCACTACATACTTCCGCTGTCCTGTTCCTGGACACACAGCAAAACTACAATACATTTTGCAAAGTAGTCAACATTGGAGGATCAGCTACATTTTAGCAGAAATCTATGCCAGAATTAGCTTTTCTTGGTGAAAAACTGAAATGATCTTGGAACAGAATTTGACTTTTAGTACAAGTGGAGACCCACAAGGACTCACGGGGGGGGGGGGCATTGGCATCTCATTTCCCACTACTACCATGCCCCCATAAACGCTCCCTCTTTTTTGCTTTTTCTCCTTCCCACCCACCTTTTCCTGCCCCCGTCTTCATATTCTCCCCTTCCCCCAGCAGCGCCTCCCCTATGGCCCAGTTGCATGGTGCCAGCTGAGCTGGGCCCAGTTGCATGGTGGGGAACTGGATTTGTAAAGGGTACTTCACTTTTCACTATATCCCCTTCTCCACACTATTTCCTCTTTCCCTCCTCCTGGCAGCCTCCATATCCTCAGCTTTCCCTATGTCCTCTCTTTCAAACCCACTAAACGACTTACCTTTTATCTGCCTCCCGATTTCATCTATGTTTACAAATTTACTTCATTTATCTACTGCCTTTCTTCACAATGAGGACCCAAAGCAGCTTACATGGTTCTCCTTGCCTCCACATTTGCCTCACAACAACCCTGACAGGTAGGTTAGGCTGAGAGTGTATGACTGGATCAAAGTCACCCAGTGAGCTTCCACAGCAGAGTGGCAATTTTGAATCTGGGTGTCCCAGAACCTGCTCTGAAACACTAACCACTTCATGACGCTGCCTTTTGTTGGGGTAGGGAGAGGGGGCTGCTGTTGAAGAGTAGCAAGCCAGGCTTGGGTGAGCCATGCAGGTCACATGGTAGCAAGTCATCTGGTGGCTGCTTCTGGGCCTGGCCCCAATGAGTCCCCTCTCAAAGGCCCAAACAGTCCTGGAAAGGGCCGTGCTCTCTCCCTCTGCTTTTACTGATAGAAACCATGTATGGAATACAGTTATGATTGTCTAGCTACAGCCACTGAAGGCATCTGATTCTTAAAGCTGAAGGGGCTCCTTTTATCATTTGGGGAGCTTTTTTGGTTGCTAGTATAAGATACTCAGCTTACAGAACTCTCCCCCCCCCCAATACTTGGCAGGTGGCAAGCGAGTGTGATGTGTATACACATCACAGGATGTGTATTCACACATTCACAGGTTCTCTGGCAGTTATATTTTTCAATATGTGATGATACTGTGCTGGTACTTTAAAATTATTTATATTTTAATTTCTATTACCTTGAGCATCTTCAGCGGAGTAGGAAGAACAGAAATCGTTAAAATATAAACAAAAATTGCTTCCTACAGAAGCACATGCAGTGGCTAGAAAACCGGGGCTTTTGGAAAGGGAAACCAAAGTTCAGATTCCTTGCTTTGCTGCAATAACCACCCAGGCAGTTTGTGAGGAGCCTGGTTCATTTGCAATGGAATGCTTATCTGGGTCTCATTAAGGCTCTCTAACTAGTCAATGTCGAGATTTATTTCCCAACTCCAGCTGCAAAATATGCTTTTTACAATCTCACTCTAGCCTGGAAGATAGCTTCTTACCTTGACACGGCTGACCTGGCCACCAGGATCCATGTTATGGTAACATCGAAACTTGACTATTGTAATGCACTGTACATTGGTCTCCCATCTAAGTTAACTAAGAGTCTCCAATTGGTGCAAAATGCTGCAGCTCAACCGTTAGCAGGAGCAAGCAGGAATATGAACATCACTCCCATCCTACAGTCAATCCACTGGCTACCTATCAATTACTGTGCTCAATTCAAGGTATTGGTTATTAGATACAAAGCTCTTCATGGCCTTGGCCCAGCATACCGACGGGACCGCCTCCCTTCCTATGTCCCTCCACGGCAGCTTTGCTCATCTGAACAGGGTCTCTTGCAGATGCCAGCCTGCACATGCGCGAAATCGACAGCAGCCCGCACACGGGCTTTCTCTGTGGTGGCCCCTACTCTGTGGAACGACCTGCCTGAGGAGGTCAGGAGAGCACCCACTATCCTGACTTTCCGCAAACAATGCAAAATTGAATTATTCAAAAAGGCTTTTTACTCAGATAAGAGGGAAGTATTGTAGGGAGGGGGTCTCAGATGCTTTGCTAATAAGTTTGGGACTATAGACTTCACTACTATGTTGTCTTGGATATTAACTGTTGCTTTGAATATGTACTCCTATATACTATGTGTGCTTCATGTTATCTAATGTCAGTCCTAGAATTGATTATGTTCTATTTCAGCAATTCTTCAACTCTGTATCGGATCCTTGCTAATGCTATGTCTTCGTAAAATCCTATGACATTGTTTATAGAAATGTCCTTGATACTGATTGTACTAATCTCCCGCTATGTAATCTGCCTTGAGTCTCAGTGAGAAAGGCAGACTATAAATGATATAACCAAAAAAACAAACAAAAAAACTCTGAGCAGCTTTCACGGCTCTATGAATTGAGACCTAAAACAGAAATCTCTCATTTGGAGAGCCTGTTAATTAGTACAAATAATTTATATGGGTTATTCTTGCTTACAGTCTCCCCACCAAGACAAAGGGACTTCTTGTTAGATATTAAGGTTTATTCTTTACTGAAATAAACCCTGATATTTTTAATAAGCAATTTATCAAAATATAAAGCTCTATCTGGAACAATAAGTGTGGAACAGATACAAACTACAAGGATTAATTCACTTAACATCTCTCAATCAAATCTAAGACAGATTCAAAATCAAGTTTATTATGAAATGCATTGAATTTTTCACCAACACGCAGATAATTACAATGTTCTCACCTAGATCTTCATGAGATTTCTTTCAGAAAGATCCTAACTCCTTATCTGGGTAACATCTTTTATAGTAATTGATATTGAATATCTTATGAGAAATCTAAGATTCTTTACACATGACAATGATATAAAATTATGATTGGTTTAAGATTTAGTTAATTATTCAAAATTTCAATCATGTGACATTCAGTTTAGTGTAATAGTTAAGAGTGGCAAGACTCTAATCTGGAGAATGGGGTTTGATTCCCCACTCCTCCATTTGATGCTAGCTGGGTGACCTTGGGTCAGTCACAGCTCTCTCAGAACTCTCTCAGTCCCACTCACCTCATAGGGTGATTGTAGTGGAGATAATAGTAACACACTTTGTAAACCGCTCTGAGTGGGTATTAAGTTGTTCTGAAGGGCAGAATGTTATTATTATTACTACTACTACTACTACTACTACTACTACTACTACTACTACTACTACTACTACTACTACTACTACTACTACTACTACTACGCCAAAAAGTGATGCTATGTTCAGCTGCAAGATAAGCTACATAAATCATTAAAGATGATAGGAAAAGTTAAGTGAGTAGATCATCATTGGTCCATTCTAACAGCTAGAGAACCATTTATCTGCTACTGTACACTATTTTTAATTGGCTGTCAAAGATGAAAAGAAACTCTGTGTGGTTATACAACCAGTTTTTTAAAAAACTACATTAAGGTTCATACAAAGTTCACTAGAATACACTTGTATTGCTAATATGCTCTAATCCATATTTCCATGACACACACTCACAAAAGAACAGTGTGTGTGTAGGGGGGAATTGTGACAGTGGTAGGATATGGTTGCCAACCTCCAGTTGGGGCCTGGAGTTCTTAAATTACAGTGGATTTCCAGACCACAGATAACCAGTTCCCCTAGAGGAAATGGCAGCTTTAGAGGATGCACACACTATAGTATCACATCACCGCTGAGCTTCCACCCTTCCCTGGCATTTGTCCCCAAATCTCCAAGAACTGGAATTGGCAAGTCTATGGAACAATGGGTCTTATCCCTTCAGGCTGCAGGTGGAGGATCACATTTTGAAATGCTCCCCCATGTTATAACTTCCATGAAATAGAAAACCATCTGTCAGATGTGCCCTGCTTATTTGCCATGTATGTCTATTGCACTGTGTTATATTCTGGGCCTCTGAGAATGTGTGGAGGAATATCTGTGTAGCTGGGTAACTGTGTAGTTGTGAATCGCTTATCTTGCAGGTGGCTACTTTCACTTTCTCGGCTGGCATGGGAAAGTGTCCTTGAAGTGCCGGTGGGAGCCGTATCTCGCTGAGACATGGAATGGGTTCATCCTCCTCCCCCCCGCCCACTACTCCATCCATCCTTCTAGGCCCTGCGGGCCTAAATTCTAACAGTCCTTATTCCAGGGCGGGTATCTTGCCCTATAACTAACATTGCTTTCCCCCTTTTCATCACTTATGCCAATGCTGTAGTCTGAGTGCACTGATACTGATGGATCTCTAATAAAGAAACTTTAACTGGACTCTTGGTCTACAGTGAAGTATCTGGGGATCTAACTGGCAGGGCCTGACACCATCATTGAAGGAAAGTGTGTTGCATAGAGTTTTTCCATACGAAGGAATAATGAACACACATATGAAACTATCAAGGTCAGTATTAACTACTCTAAGAGCAGCTAAGGGAACCTTTCTTTTACCTCACTTGACCCTTTCGATGTCGACAATTGAACCTGGGACTGTTTGCATGCAGATGCACTCCCACTGGGCTACAGCTCCTCCCCTAAATATTCCAAACTGGACTCCTCCAACAGCATTGCAAAGTAGCACAGCCATTCTACTACCTCCTATCAGCTCACTCCCACCTCACTGTCCTCCATGCACAAACTAGGGCTCATCATTCTCTCTCAGCTCAACTCCTGTGAAAGAGTTGTTGCCACTCCATTCCTCAGAGGAATGCTAGGATAGAAAGCTCATAAGGTAAAGATACAGGGCCAAACTACAAGTGACGAATGGCTCAGGTTGGACACTTGTCAGCTTCCCTCAAGTTTTGATGGGAAATGTAGGCAACTTGGCGGAATGTTGGACAAGTGACAGTTGAAAAGTCCATTGGACAGCAGTCGGAGAGCCAAGCTGCAAGACTAGGATGCCTACATTTCCCATCAAAACTTGAGGGAGGCTGACAAGTGTCCAACCTGTGTCATTTGTCACTTGTAGCTAGGCCCACAGCCTTTGTGAAACAACCACTCCTGATCTTTCACCCAGAGCCTGCAAGAGAAGAGAGGAGTTTCGACTGAGAGGCCCTGAGAATCACAACAGAGCCCAAAAGAGGAAGTCTACAAGAGATGCACTTCCAAGTTTCAAATACCAAAAAAAAAACACAACAGGGGCAGCTTTGGTTCCCCAAACTTATCTACGGTTGGGTAACCGGGCAACTCTAGAACCTCATATGACCTGAAAAGGGAGAGCTGGCAAAGCTGGGATCAAAGTTCAGACCACCAACTCCATCCTCAAACAAGGATGCGAAAGTCACAGGCCTGAAACACTATGGGCTATTTAAAATAGTTCAGTAGTTTATAAAGGAAGAAAAACACCAGTGGTTAACTGCCCTTATATAAAGGGGCTGAGAGTCAAGCCTTCCTGTCGTTCTATTCCTAACCTCAGGTGCAGAATATAGTTCCTCAACACCCTCTACATGCTCAGAGGTAATGCTGTTCACTGCCACGTTGGTCATGCTTTGCACTTTTACGTATTCCTATACCCTGGCTTGCTTTTATTGCTATGTTTTCATGGACTCATTTGTCTTTTACTTTATTGACTTGGCTTGTTTTATAGACGTGATTTGTTTTTATTGTCTTGGTTTCCGTTGTGAGCCACTTGGAGCGGGTCTGGAGAGACAGCATATAAATTTTCTAAACAAACAGACTTTGGGGCAAGTTACACCAGCTCCTCTGATCAAACAGTGGCTAACACCTGAAAAAGGAAGGACCTCGACCCAAAGTTTGTGTGGAATGTTCAAAACTGCCCTATATTGGTCCACCTAATGCAACACTTCTACACCACACTGCAGAGTGGAACACATCTTTTTTCACTCATCCTCTGAGATCTCATAACTGGAGATGCTACGGAGTGAATATGGGTCCTTCCACATGTAGATGCTCAACAACTGATTTATGGTCCCTTCCCAAAGAAGCATCTGGATGGACAGCTTAAAACCATTCAAGCTTTCCCTTATGTACCCAGCAATTCAAAATCTTGGTCCACTGACTGCCTGAGCTACCATGGCACCTAGTAATAAATCTCAAAGTCTTGGGACAATCTTCTCCCCAAATGTTCCAGCTGTGTGCGTGGAAATCTTCCTGCAACCACATTCATGGTAGTTTTGGAGGGAGAAGAGGAAAAAAGAGGCTGTCCTTTCTTGTTCAAGAATGGGAAAGGACCCTGTATGCACTCAGAAGTCACATCTTGTAGATACAGGGCTCTGCAAATTTGGCCAACTCCTGATAGCCAGTCACTGTTTGTTGTTGCAGCAACTGGCCCCACCCTTCCTCCAAGTCTTTGGGCACATACATTTTCTCATTTCAGAACAGGCTTTGGATTCACTTGGAGTCAGGCCAGAGGACTTGGCAGGGGGCCAAGGCCTGTCTCGGAGAACTCTGAGAAGCAGAGGAGGAAAAACCCCTTGCTGTCTCTCACCCCAAGCCACCCAAAAACTACTTTTACAGGACCCCCAGCAAGAGTTGGGGGGCTGTACACTGGCTTCAGTCAAGCCCCATAAATCCTCATTTAAGATGTACAAACAGAGCTATCACCAATTCAGTTGAATGCTACCAGATTTATAATTGAAAAAGACACGACACATGCATTCCATCCTTTGTAGCTGTGTTGAAGCAAAGCCAGTTCTGCTTTGGAACTGGCTCTTTCCCTGCTTGCTGGCTGCTCTGTGACTCTGGGACCCAGAGAGGCTGGAAAATCAAATGCTTCCCATCCATACAATTTCCTTTCCCTGAACAAATGGTTCATTTGCGTAGGGTATAATATATCACAAAGCATTCTTTCAAAAAGATCATAAACTGCATTCCTATCAGAACCGATCCCTCGGATGTGTAAAACAGTACCAAAGAAGAGATAGACTCTGAGCATATGCAAAGACCCTTCTCTCTCCACTGAGTAACGGAATATTGGCCCTTGACCAGGATTCCCCAGCATGATGCTTGCATTTTTTAGAAAGCGCATGGAGCCAGGAGGAGCTTTTGCCCAGCAGGGCTTCTGATTAGCCATCCGAGATGCGATTGGCTGTGCAGATTTTTAAGAAGTTGCTTCGACAGCCGCTGCCACCACAACACAAGAATCTTCACTATATGAAGATAAGCTAGGTGTATGTGAGGAAATATTTTTAAACAGTATGTTCATTTAAAAAGGGAACCTGTTAAACAGAGCTTCTGCCTGAAGTGCTGAAGGTCTACCATCAGAATTATGCACTACCTTTCTCCCTGACATTTTGAGGTTGGCTCTGCCTCTCATGGCAGCCATTTTATGGTTGGCTCCACCATCCAGTGTTACAACTCTAAAGGTGTTCATGGCTCATAAACATTGGGGGCCTCTGCTCCAGATCCTCCTTGGCAGGGCTCCCAGCTGCAGACCCAGTTTAGCTCAGAGACCCACCACCAGACAAAAGTCACTAGTATAAGACTAGATGAAACACCTGCTCTGTACAAGGCGGAGGTGATACTGGAGTGCTAGTTCCTCTCTTTTAGTAGGCAAATGGCTCTCCTGCATCTTTTATAAATATTTACTACGTCTTCAGCCAACTGGAGTTCCTTGCTCTCTCCTCTCCCTTCCTGTCACTGTCTTCCCTCCATGTCAATGTACTGTAAGCTCTCTGTGAGCTCCCTCAATGAACTGTAAGGTCCCAACCGTCTCCTTTTCACCTACTTTACTCTGTGAAGTGCTACTTGTTTAAATGCATCTCCACTCAACCACATCAAGGAGGAAAAATGCCAACACGACAAAAAAAACTAGCAACTGCCTCTTCGCTCACAATTTAACAACCAAAGTGGAACTAACTGAAGGCCCATTAGTAGGCAAATATCTTTTCCATTTTGTAGAAAAACGTGGAATGCTGGAAGAAGTTGCGCAGTTTGGGAACCATGACATAAAAGGCCCAGACCCTTTCCTCCTTGGCGTTCCCTCCCAGACTGACAGAACACAGAGTATGACTTTATTAAGAATGAAACTTTAAAACTCCAGGAACTAATATGAATCAGATATATTGAAATAGTTGCTCTTATTGATTCTAGTGCTTTGAGTGATACATGGAGGTAACCAGCACTTATGGTTTGGCCTCAGAAATTGTTAAGCCACATTTCATAGGATATACAGAGGCGATGGAATTCTGCACTGCAGGTATGGGCCAGAAGACCTTTCTGGATACTGACCGTATAAAACCACTCTGCTCACAGAAAACCAGCAAAGATACCGTAAGCCTCTCCCTCATTATTAGTTTACTACAAACAGGGAGGGGTTTTTTCACGTCAGGAAGCATGTTCTTATTCATCTGTCTGAAGTGGTACAGTCCTGAATTCAACTTCTCTCAAATTACCAACTAATTCTGTGAAATGCAGATTGGCTCTTCCACAGGCGCCTCTCTAGTTTCCAAGATTTCAGCTTGCATTTCCCAAACAGTCTCTTTTAAAAAAAACTAAATCAAGATTCTCAGTAGAATGAATTCTCCACTTTGTTAAAAATTATGATGTACACCCAAACAGCACCTTGAAATGTACTCAGAAGCTGGTACTATCATTAAAGCTGGTGAGCCACTGGGTTTACACACTCTTCGTTTACTCCCTGCTAAGAGACAGGCAACTGCCGTGACTTGTCTCTCTGTCTTCCCCAACTCAACATCTTCTGACTAGTTACATTTTCATCCTTCCTTTTTTTCCCAGGAGCTCAGGGAAGCACACATGATCCCTTTCTTATCATCACAACAACAACTCTGCAAGGTAGGTTAGGCCAAGGTTTCGTGGCAAATTCAACCTCGATCTCTTAGGTAGTATTGTCTGGTGCTCTAACCACTACAGTATACTGGCTCTCATCACATACACAAGGATGCATCTACATCACCAAATGGAAATGCTGGCCAATCAGCAGACAGACATTTGGAATGCATGAGCAGAAACGCCTGCCCTCTAAACAGCAGGTTTTGATATGTGATATATTCTAATACCACCACCTATTGTTACTTGATACATTTGTTTCTGAAAATCATACAGTTATTTTTCCCCAAATGCACTGAGGAAACGTTTGTTACAGAGAATACTTGAAATCCAGAAAAGGGTAACAACTACAGTCTAATTTGGGGTAATGGCAATACTCTAAGCAATATACAGTCAATACTGACAGCCATTTGCATCCACTTTGGGACATTTTACAAACGTTATCTGGAATCAACATTCACATGTGAATGTTAATGGCTGTATTTTGGATAACAGTGACACTCACACACGTTTCCTTCAAATAAATTCTCTCTCAGCACTTCCCTGAAATCCACCTTCTTGTTTGTATCTGGCAATAGATAAAGGACAAATGAAAGGGATTCTTCACAGCATTAATACACAGAATTTGTTACTACAGAGTTGTTATGTGGCTTTAGGTTCCCACCCCTCGTATATATGAACATTCCAGTGTAGAAAAATGTTTGAGAGAGCGTGTGCTAATAGGTTTTGCTTCTCTCATTGTTATTTACTAAGAAACATTAAAAGTACATAATTAAAAGTATGTAACATAACACACTGCAAGATGAAACAACATTCCATGAGTACAGACAGCTGAAAGGATAATACTAATTCACTGATAGATCATCATATTCTACCACCCAGAACTTCCACATTCAGAGGCAATCAATCTGCACCAGGTACCAAAACAAACAGCAAAGCATAGCAATCTCTATCACTCTTCAAGCAAGCCTGCCTGCCAATCATACAGTATCTGAAGAAGTGAGCTGTGACTCACAAAAGCTCATACTCTATCACAAATTTTGTTAGTCTTATAGGTGTTACTGGACTCTTGCTCATTTCTACTGCCAATCATAAAAATAGTCCATTTTAAAAAGCCTGCAGGAAGAGATGGACCTCTTATGCTAATCTTACATTTAAGGGCCAACTCATCTTTCCCCACTACAACCAATGACAGTGAAGCCTAGCTAGGAGCGAGAGACACCCTGGGATCCTTCCTTCTCTCACCTAAGCAAGTTAAGCATCCACAGTGGTGAAAGGGAAGCACTCCATGCTCCAGGACACTCTTACATTTGAGCCATAGCTTGGGAATCCAAAGCAGGCGCTGTAGACACATTAAACCCCAAGGAGGGGTAATAGAGCAAAGCTGAGATGTAGACTGGGAGAAAGTCTGAACTGTAATGGCAGTGCCTCAATTGGAGAAGGACAATTAGACTTTTGACGAAACAAACTTTTCAAGATAGGTTAAGCAAAGCGGGGGGGGGGGGAGGCGAGAGCACCATCTACCCACTATCTTCCTCTCTGCTCTGATCCACACCAATAACAATAACACCCCGAATACCTCTGACTCCCCAGAATCTCAAAAGTAAGAATTCTCATACCTTCAACATCGTCAACTATTCCGCCCTAAACATTTTGAGACACGTCGAACCTTCCTCCGCCCCAGCTCAGGCCCAGATATAACTGGTGTCCCCCGTCCCCCCCAGATCCGTGGGGCAGCCCCCTTTCCCCGAGGAGCGAGAGAGAGACCCAGCGGGACGACGGCCAGGAGGAAGAAAGGCCAGCTGTCTTCCCGGGTCGGCACCAAAACTGGGAGGAAGAGGAGGAAAGGCCAGGCGCTCACCGTCCATGGTCGCGGAGGAGAAGGCGGTCGAGAGCGGAGCCAGAGGGTCCCCCATCCCGAGGGAGAAGGAGCCCCGAGGGGGAGGCGCTGCGGGGACCGGGCCCAGCCGAGGAGCCCCGAATCCCTCCCCGATCGGAGGCGGAGGCGCGCCCGGTCTCGCCGCCAGGCCAGAGGAAACACCCGCCCCACGTGACCCGCGCCCGGCTCGCCCCGCCCCTTCTGAGAAAACCCCGCCCGCCTCCAGGATTGGGCGTCCTCGCCCCGCCTTCAGGAAAGCGCTCGAGGGCTGCGTGCGAATTCTGGGCCGCTGCGCCCACTGGAGCCGCCCCGGGGATCGAGTATACGTTTGGTTATTTGCTTCTTTTACGCTCAGTTTTTCTCCCCAAGGGGGACCCAAAGCTGATTACAGCGTTTTTCTCGTCACCGTTTTATTTTTGTTGTTTATAGGCCGCCTTTTTCACGAGCCTCAGTGAGAAAGACCGTCTACAGTGAAAAAAAGGCGGATTACAGAGTGAATATAGTCAATTTCAATAAACAGTGTAATAGGGTTCACAAATGCAAACTTGCAAACATTTAAAACGAGCAGAAAGCCAGTACACAGAGTTGAAGAAACGCTGAAATTGAGCGTTAAAAATTCTAAAAATGACAACATAGAACTACCCAGTAGGATCGTACTTCAAGCAACAAATAGTACATAGTAGCACATATTAGTAAAGTCTATGATGCCTAGCTCTTTATTGATACATCTCTTTGAGACCACTTCCTTACAGTACAGCTCTCCTGTCTTGAGCAAAAAGCCCTCTTGAATTACTCAGTTTCCCTGTGAGGTAAGTGAGGCGTAGAGTCACTGGCCTCACCCAGCAAGTGGGGATTTGAATGGGAGGCTGGTTTTTCCAGTCTCTGGCTAGAATGGCTAATCAATCAATCAATAAATCAACATCAAATCTTAACAACTGTAATACATTATACATTGGTCTCCCATCTAAGTCCTTCCATTGGCTACTTATCAGTTACCATGCTCAATTCAAGGTATTGGTTATTACACACAAAGTTGTGCACGGCCTTGGCCCAGCATACCTATGGGACCGCTTCCCTTCCAATGTCCCTCCATGGCAGCTTCCCTCATCTGAAAAGGGTCTCTTGCAGGTGCCAGCCTGCATATGTGTGAAATCAACAGTAGCCCATATGTGGGCTTTCTCTTTGGTGGCCCCTACCCTGTGGAACGACCTGCCTGAGGAGGTCAGGAGAGCACCCACTATCCTGACTTTCTGCAAACAATGCAAAATTGAATTATTCAAAAAGGCTTTTTACTCAGATAAGAGGGAAGTATTGTAGGGAGGGGGTCTCAGATGCTTCGCTAATAAGTTTGGGACTATAGACTTCACTACTATGTTGTCTTGGATATTATCCGTTGCTTTGAATATGTACTCCTATATACTATGTGTGCTTCATGTTATCTAATGTCAGTCCTAGAATTGATTATGTTCTGTTTCAGCAATTCTTCAACTCTGTTTCAGATCCTTGCTAATGCTATGTCTTTGTAAAATCCTATGACATTGTTTATGGAAATGTCCTTGATACTGATTGTACTAATCTTCCACTATGTAATCTGCTTTGAGTTTCAGTGAGAAAGGCAGACTATAAATGATGACATAAATAAATAACAGTATAGCATATTGACTATGCTAATTGGCAATGCAGTTCTAAATAAACATACAGACTTTTAACCATTCAAGGCAATGGGCTTCAAAGGGTGTTTCAAAGAATAGCTGTTTTGAGCTATGAAGTCCCCAGCCTAGTTGGAGTAATCTCTGCCTTCACAGAATGCATTCTTTCAGCATTACCCTGCAAGCTACAGCAATAGTGAACTTCCTTCCACAGTTGTTTTAAGGATTACTTACACATATGAATTTGGGTCCAGTGAACTTTAGATACCAACAAGATTTCCAGGGTATAAGCCTTTGTGAGTCAGAGCTCCCTTAATCAGATACAGGCATATACATATGAAGCACTTTGAACACCTAAAACACCCTATGTTGAGTATTTTATTTGATTAAAATGTATTTAAGTTACTTATACCCTGCTGTATTTCTCATTGCGGGTCAAGGAAAGTTACACAATGTAAGCCAATGCAAATCAGCAACAAAGACAGCGCAATCAATAAGATGAGACATCTAATAAACAATGGAGGGCTTTCAGAAATTAATTATAAGCTTTATAAAATTTTCTATTTATGTTCCTACTGTAACTTTACTTCACGCCAATACATATAGCGCTTTATTTACTTCATTGATGAAATCTCAGCTTCCTCCCCTAGTTCTCCTTTCTTCCATTTTATCCTCACAACAACCCTATGAAGTAGGTTAGGGTAGCTGGGTATGTAAGTGGCTTAAAGTCCCCCAGCGAGCTTTCAGGGCAGAGAGGGAGGTTTAGGACTGGCTCTCCTAAATCCAGAACTGAAGACTACACCAGACTGGCTCTCTTTTGTGTGTCCAGTGCGCTCCAAGCAAAACTGACGAGAGCCTATACACGTGCAGAGCAGCCGTTACCGGCAATGAGGCTCCCCCAGATTTTCCACGTGGAAGTTGGAAGGCCCTGAGGTTCAAGACCATAAGGCTTCAGTGGATTTAATGAAGAGAAACTGCGTTCTACGTAAGATGAAATTTGCTTTCGCTGTTTTCATTTTCTCGGCATCTTTGGCGGCTAAAAACTCACTATGCGACGGGGAGCTGATCAATATTTGAATATATATTAATAATCCCTCATAAATATTATAACAGATGTAAATAACCCACAAGAAAAAAGGGGGTGGGAATAACTTCGCGTAAAAATTGGATGGGTCACGTGAGAGTAGGCGCCGCCGCCGTGTGACGGTTCACGTCGCTATTTCCCCGTCACGTGAGGAAGTTTTTTTCTTAATAAAGCGATTTCCGCTTACTGTGACACCGGAAGTGGCTCTCGTCGTCCGGGAAGAGATTCATGTAGACGCCGGAAGAGAAGGCCGCAGCCAACGGCGAGGGTCCAAGATGGCGGAGGTGGTGAGTGGGGAGCCACGGAAAGGGTGGGGGTAGGGGGCTTGGTGAAGAATGTCCCCTGCTAAACTCTCCCGTCACCTATGCAGGAGGAAGTAACCGAAGGCTGCCGTCTCCCTGTGCTGCGCCGTAACCAAGACAATGAGGACGAGTGGCGTGAGTGAGGGGTGGAGCCATCCCCGGAGAAGGGGCGGGATTAGAAGGGGCGGGGCGGGGTTATAGTAGCTCTTGCCAAGTATCCTTTATTTTTGGATCACGTTGAGTGTTCAAACCACCTCGTGCATTGTCTCAGTAATCCTTAGAACAGCCCAGTAAACTAGACAGATGTCTAGTTTACTAGACATCTAATACATTAGACATCTAATACATTAGACAGATGTTGTCATTTTCCCGTTGCACATTAGGGTCTAAGATGGAGAGAGGTTGGAGGAGGCTTGCAAAGGCCCCCTCATGACCGCGATTGCAGCAGAGGTGAAATCTGAAAGGGGGATCTCCTGGACCAAGTCTCATTTTTTTAGTCACTGTTCCACCAAGGGAGCATAAGAGGTTCCCGACTGGATAAGGCTCGTCGTCCATCTAGTTCAACATCCTGTTTCTCAAAGCAGCTAACCAGTTGCTAAAGGCTTTCCTTTAGCACTGGTATTAAAAGGTTTACTGTCTTGAAATGTATAGATTTTCTTTGGTGTTAACAGCCATTGAAACTGTCACATTTTTTAAAAATTTATTTACTCGATTTTTAGACTGCCCTCCCGGCAAGCAGGCTCAGGGTGTCAAGGTGGGTTACAGTAATAGAAATGATACAATAAAACATTTAAACACATTTAAAATCAGAACAGCAGTATATATATACAGTCTCAGATGGCGGCTCCCTTCATTCTTCCCAAACCACACTAAGACAGAAAGGAGTGGGGGGCGCAGTTGATATCCTACTGTGACATGGCATATGGGGGCAGATGGTTGTATAGCCCCCTCCTAACTCATGTTCTCCATGAGTTGGTCTCCTTCCCTATTAAAGCCATCCATGTTTGTGGCTGTTACTTTTTCTATTGTGATGTAAATTTCACAAATTAGTTACTCATTGAAAGAAAAAAGAATTCTTTTTGTTGGTCCTGAATTTATTGCCCGTCAACTTCATTTGGTGCCCCAAGGTTCTACTACTATAGGAGAGTGAAAAAAATCTTTTATGCATATTCTCTAGCCCATGCATAATTTCAAAAACCTCTATAATGCTCCCTGCCCATTGCCCCCCTGGATTTTTAACCTGGAAAACCCTAAACTTCCTAGCCTTTTCTGTGCTGCATCACTGTAATAATTTCCATTGCTCTCTTGTACACTTTTTCTGAGGCAATGGGATGTGTTTCTAATGTGTTGGTTTAAGTATTTATATCCCACCTGCTCACTACCAAGTCTGTTCACAGCTGTTTCCAAGGAACTTTGGCTAGTATGGTGGGAAAGGGTAAGTACACAGGTGTAGGGCTTCTTGAGATAGGTCCGTGTTGGGACAAGACAGAAATATAAGTCAATGTTGTTGAATGGACAGGTCTGTGGTAGCTGATGGATGTGATGGGGTGATTTTTTTTGATGGAGGCCTTGTAGTAGAGCAGTGCCTTCCACTGTAATTTGTTAGGAGACTTGGTTAAAGGTGTTTTCTACCATTTGTGTTGAAGATGAGTTCCAAAGCTGCTGCTAAGATGTGTGATACTTCTGGGAGGATGACCATTGGCAATACAAATCAGAGTTGGGGCCTATGCATTGTAATTTAATTCTTTCCAGTCCAAAGAGATAAAGTAGACTGAAACATTTAAAAATCTCTGCCATTTTGCACTATGACTAGGATTGGAACTTAATGTCTCTTGTGTGTAAGCCATGCAAGCTTTTTTTTAAATATTTCCCATTGTAGAGCAACTAACGTACTGAATAACATGTCTGAGCAGGACTTTGAACTTAGCTTGAAAAAGCATCTGAGCACACCATTATATGGCATTCACTGGCAACCATAAGAGCCTTCCCCATTCTGGGATTATCTGTAGAATGATTCCCAAATAGCTGTAAGATTCTTTCTGCTTTCTGTAAGCCTCAGCAATATTTACCCGTATTTTACTTTCATAAACATAACTTTTTTCCCCCCTTCTACAGCACTGGCTGAAATCCTTAGTGTCAAGGACATCAGCGGCCGGAAACTTTTCTACGTACATTATATTGACTGTGAGTAGACAGCTAAGATAGTCTAAATCGAGAAGACTGCAGAAGGATGTTCTCGAATGAGTGTGTGAAAGTGGAGATCTACATTGCCATCCTAATTAGAGTAACACCCTTTATAATCCATTGAAGTCGTTGGACTTTGAAGGGTGTAATTCTGCTTAGGATGGCAGTGTTAATAGGAACAGAGTGCTGTGTGGTTGAGATAGTGTAAGAGCTTGTATGATGAAATGGTCCAGACTAATGATCAGATTCTCTTCATCTTATGGTGGCAACCAGCATCCCAAGCAGGAGTCCGCAAACGTTATCAGAACAACAAGCATCCCTCTCATTTCTCAGCATGATGAGATCTAGCTGAGAAGTGAGCACACTGTACTTTGGAGGCACTCCAAGCACACCCAAATCCTCTCCTCGATCAGCAAAATATAGACAAGCTGCAGCCCATTTCCTAGGGGTAGTTGAGATTATCCCAGACTTGTGTTTTGGAGGCACTCAGAACACCTATGAAGAGCAAAGCCTTATCTACCAACGATGGTTAGTAGCTACTAAGGCCAAAACAAATTGTGGTCTCGTGGTTATAGCCCTCAGTATCATGTTTTCATGTGTTTGTGTTTATGAAGAAAGTTGGTGATCAAGAGATTACTAGCAACCATTGTGAACATTTTAGCCTGTGGGGGGTAGGGAAAAGCAAGAGGCTCAGTAAGGTAGCTGGAGAGACTTGGTGAACCTAATGCAAGTTATTTATTGATAAATGGTGCTCTGGAAGATTTTCTGATGTGCTGTCATATACTTCTATAAGATCAAGATATCTATATTGCCTTACCTATACAGTTAACAAACGGCTGGATGAATGGGTGACTCATGATCGATTGGACCTGAAGAAGATCCAGTTCCCAAAAAAAGAAGCCAAGACCCCCACCAAAAATGGACTGCCAGGGTCCCGACCCAGCTCTCCAGAACGTGATGTGGTATGATGACCTATGGGCTTGGGGGAGGGAGAGGTGGTTTGAAAGGATGCCATCTGGTGGGTGGTTGTTGGTACCAACCCGGGGAAGAGAGTGCTCATGCGCTACCCCCAGCTTCCTGACTATTTTGGACCAAGGTCAGAGACTTCCATGCCATAAGAATGGGGCCTTCAGAAGCATTGGTGGTTTTCTTCTGGTCTTGGCCCGTGTGCCCTCTATCTTGCTGCCTCATCTGCAGCATGTGGGGACAGTGACGCCCTCGCACTTCCCTAGTGGCAGCTCTGCCCCTTCCCCATGTGTTGGTAACGCCCGTCTTCCTCCCTACTCAGAGGAAGACCTTGGATCTGTCTCTGCAACCAGCCGCAACTCCATCCAGCGGTAAAACCCTGCCCATCCCGGTGCAGATAACCCTCCGTTTTAACCTACCTAAAGAGAGGGAGGCCGTCCCCGGCTCGCCCGACCAACCCCTCTCCTCCAGCTCCTGCGTCCAGCCAAACCATCGTTCAACGGTACGAACCGGCGCTCGGCCGCCCCGGCTCGCTCCTTTTGTGTCTTGTCTACCCGGCACGTTCTCAACAGGCCGCACCAGCTGGGCGGGGTTGGGCTAGGTCTGGGCTGGCAAGGGAGGCCTCCGGGGAGAGCCCAGGGGCATCATAGCCTTCACCTTGAGGGCATTCTCTTTCCTCCCATGTCAAACCACAGCTACGCAGGGTTGTCCCCATGGAACAAAAAATTCAGAACCCAATAAACCTCAAGTTGCATACATTGTGCACATTTCCACAGATACTCTTATTTTAAAACAGAGCCTGGCTTCATAACACGTTGCTCAAGCTGAGCTGTGGATGCACCCTGAGCCGAGGTCTGTAAGGGACCTTGGAGTTCCACTCAAAGCACAGCTTAGATGATTACTTTTTTGCTGCATTGTATTGAATTCTCTACACATTTCATCCAGTTTGAAACCAGTTTAACTGCCATGGCTTCCTGCAAGGAATCCTTAGGAACTGAAGTTTCTGGTGTGCAAAGAATTCTTTATTGGAATTCTTTTTTTAAAAGATGCAGGCCTCAAGATTCCTTCACTAAGGGCCATGACCATTAAGCAAGTTTGAAACTGATCTGCATTTGTAGTGTAGACATGCCATGGAGTTTTGCAGTGAGTTGGCTAACAGCCTTTGCCCAGAGGGACTGGGTCTTGGCTTCAAGCAACATGGAGTTGCAGGGAGAGGATTGAGTTCCAGTGTAAGCAGTCCTGATCCCCTTTCTTTAGATTCAAGTTCTTTAAACATTAGTTTCCATAAATATTCCTTGGCCCTGCATTGTGAAGAGCCACTGTATCCTTGAACAATCCCCAATATCAGAGAAAAAAGCCACATACAAAACAAAAAGACACTCTCTGTTGTGGAAAAGTCTGTTTCTCAGATAAGGAAGTGGGACAAAAATGCAGCCTTGATTCCCCTTCAGGGTGCTTCGTGAGAGGTTGCTGTATAAACAGGGCCTCAGTTTCCAGGAGAGGGGACTGGTGATACCCCTATATAAATCTGTCCCCTTGTAAGACATTGCTTGTTTCCAGTCCCCCCTCCCTCCAGTGGTAGTTGGTGGGGATCCCTGTTCGGCCAACCCCAACAGGGATCGTGTCTTGCCATTAACTGAAGTTTCCTTGACATCTTAGATATATTGCAAGTGGAACTGTGTCCTAGGATGAGAGGGGGAGAGATGATGGGGGAGGGGACGGGCAGCACAAAAGAACCCGTTTTACTCTCGTCTCTTCCAGAAGCGGAAGGTGGAGGTGGTTTCTCCAGCAACTCCCATCCCTGTTCCAACAGAGACTACACAGGCTTCCGTGTTCCCTCAGGTAAGTCACTGCATGTACTCTGTAGAAGCCAGCATTTGGCTGATGTTTGGGCCTGCTTAAATTCATGGGCGAGGGCCTGGCGAGAGTGGGGAGGAATGGGGACTGGAACTGTGACATGAGACCATGGATGATGTGTGATGTTCATAAAAGCAAATAAAGACAAAATTCTTTTGTGCAGGACCACATTGGTGGCAGCAGGGGTAACATAGGTTGTACCAGTAACCCCATTTCTTGACATGGGCTTTGTTCATGCTCATGATCTTCCTGGTGGCTGTATTTGGGGGCAAGAGAGAGTTTCTCGGGTCAAATTCATTAGTGTCCTAGGGAGTGGAGGCATGCTTTCCTCTGTATCTGGCAGCTTTATTCACTTGTATGAGTCATCTGGAGCTAGTTGTTCATTTGGTACTTTTTTATGGCTGACCTGTTCCCACATTTATAGTATATTCAGGCTTGGATACCAACCAGGCTGCTGGATTGAGCAGACCATCCTCCTTGGCACAAAGAAAGTACCATATAGTCTTAGAGGTCCCTTCTAACTTGAATTCCGTATGAGCAGGGGAAAGGTATTGGGAGAGCTTCCGAGATCCCTCTGAGGTGGTTTTTCTGCATCTGATGCCTTCCTTGGTCCTCTGTTTCCCAGAATGGTTCTGCCCGGCGAGCAGTGGCTGCCCAGCCAGGCAGGAAGAGGAAGTCCAACTGCCTCGGCACAGATGAGGTGAGTGGGGGGGGGGGCTTGTGAATGAGCCCACCTGCTTTGCGGGTGTTCCAGGTTGGAAGAAAGCAGCTTTTTTTCTAGTTGTGAAGACTATTTCCCCACTTCTGAGCAGGACTCGCAGGACAGCTCAGATGGCATCCCCTCAGCCCCACGCATGACAGGCAGCTTGGTATCTGATCGCAGCCATGATGACATCATCACACGCATGAAAAACATTGAGTGCATTGAACTCGGCCGACACCGCTTGAAGCCCTGGTACTTCTCGCCGTACCCACAAGAACTCACCACACTTCCTGTCCTCTACCTCTGCGAGTTCTGCCTTAAGTATGTCAAGAGTCTGAAATGTCTCCAGAGGCACCTGGTATGTACAGCTCCCAGAATCTTCTCATGGGCTGTACATGAGGCAGGAGGGGAGAGGAAGGAGGAAAATATATGGAAACTATTGCTAGGATATATCTTTATTGCAAATGATAACCAGCCGAGTTGTCATAGCTTCTCCCCAACTAACACGGAGCGTGTTTGCCTTTCTCAGGCTGTTGAGAATTTTCCCCAAGTGGCTGTTTGTGAAAAGTTATCCTAGAATAACACCACCAATTTGGGAATGGCCAATGTTTCATCTTAGCCTGGGGCACAGGAGAAACGGATCCTCCCTTCCAGCACTGTGTGGAGGCTGTGCTCCTTCTTCCCTAGCATGTCATCACCTCTTGCTCCCCGCCCCCTTCCTGTTATATTGGCTACCAGAGAGTCTTTCCAGTAACAACCAAGATGACTCGGTGACATCATCTCATGTTTAAATACTATTTATTTATTAGCCATATTGATGAATAATAGTAATGGTGATCAAATGTTATAAAGGCCATGAATAAAACAATGAATGAATTATGCAGGGAAGGACCTGCAGTAACAACAATAACCAGCCGTGTTCCAAAATAGACACACTTAGATAAGTGAGCACATTATCTCACTGGATCCCCTCAGAGGGTACCAGGCAGCTGGGAAGGATGCCTTCCTGGTGGGGTGGAGGAGCACAAAAAGTAAGGACAGATGTTGATCTCTGCTTTGTGTCCTCCTAACTGAACATTCAAAGGAGTATTTTTTTTGTGGAAAACATGGCCATTTTCTACCTGAATTCTGTGAAACCCAAGTGCTTGGCCATTCCTGGGTTTACTTAAAGCTGCCCTGCGGCACTGCTCGATCTTATAAACAGGGAGAAGCACAGCCCCCCTTGTGGAACTGCAGTACAAGACAGATGTTCTTATTAACCTTGGAGTTAGGATCCCATCTGTGCCAGAGGCTCTGTGGGTGCCTGTGTCCACAGTATGCAGCTTTCGCCTCCTTGTTCTTTACTGGGTGAGAGGAATTCCCCCACCCCTTGAGCTGGTTCTTAGAATTACAAGGGGCTGGAAGGGCCCATCTGGTCTAATCCTCCCACTTTGCACCAACGCAGGGACCTCTTGCACAATCTAAACCATGTTTTGCTACAGGCAGAGAGTAGGCGTATCACAGAAGGCAAACTGACTTAAGCAAGTAAGCCAAGTGACTTTCCACAGGAAGTCTTCCCAGTCAGTTGAGCTAGCAGAAAAGTTCTTTATTGCCCTCAAATATGGCAAGTTACTCTTCCCAGTTAGGCTGAGAAATGAGATGCCAGTTTCAGAGGACTGCTTGGCCAGAGGTCTTTTTCAAGATGACTAAGGTTGCAGTTTTTCTGTTTGCAGACAAAATGTGATCTGAGGCATCCACCTGGGAATGAAATCTACCGCAAAGGGACCATCTCCTTCTTTGAAATTGATGGGCGGAAGAACAAGGTAAGTGCAATTGCTGGGCAAGGATGGAATTGAGAGGAGAGGACCTTGGGCTTCCAGGGACCTGATTCCATGGTGTAAGATGGAAGGAAAATGGTGGCTGGCAGCAGCAGAAGCAATAGCTGCCTCACTTGCTTTTGAGCAGGCAAGACACTTTGCTGGGTCTTGATAGCAGTCTGGTGACCAATGTTCTGTTTTTTTCTTGAACCTTCCCTTGGGCTCTACTGGAGGAAAAGTGGTTGTTTATCACCCAGATCCTTCTCACACTCCTAGCACCCTCTCTACTCCAGAGCATCTTCTGTTTTCTAGCCAGTTCATTCAAACTTCTAATCAATAGAGGATTCTATCCCCTCCACAATTTTATGGAGTTTCTACTTGCTGTATGTATTGAGAAATCCATTCTTCAGAACTGGAAAAAAAACAATAGATTCCCGTGAGGTTGCCTCAGATTCCTAGGCGCAGTGTGCTGTAGAAAGCTGGGAAAGCTTGAATGTGGAACAGCTGAGGATTTCCCAAGTGCAACTTTTTGCTGCCAAGAAAGGATCCGGAGTATTCCTTCCACAGGGATGGTCACTTTTTTCCTGGCTCTTCCTCTCTTGCAGAGCTATTCTCAGAATCTCTGCCTGCTTGCAAAATGCTTCCTGGACCACAAGACCCTCTACTATGACACGGACCCCTTTCTCTTCTACGTCATGACAGAGTACGACAGCAAAGGCTTCCACATTGTTGGCTACTTCTCCAAGGTGACATTCAAAGTCCTTGCCAGAACCATGGGAGCCTGCTCCTATATGATCTTAAGAACTGCTCTTCTTCCCAACTTTCGTCTTCATTCTCTGCAGGGAAAAGCAGGAATAAAAGTCTAGGCATAGAGTTAACAATGTAAACAAAACATGTATCTGTATTCTGCATAATTTTGTTCTCCCCAGGCCTAAGTTTTCAGAGAA
Source organism: Eublepharis macularius (assembly GCF_028583425.1). Classification (NCBI taxonomy): domain Eukaryota; kingdom Metazoa; phylum Chordata; class Lepidosauria; order Squamata; family Eublepharidae; genus Eublepharis; species Eublepharis macularius. Next base: position 225,490,588 of record NC_072790.1, read on the forward strand.
TTTGGAATTGGGGTAGGGCAAGGGAACAAGGGAGAATATACTGGGAGAGGCTATTGCAGAAGTGTTCATTATGGGGCATGACTTGGTGCACTGGAACCTTTTCCGCTTAGCTTTGTACATAACCGACTTCAGATATATTTCAACAGACATTGCCATTTTCCTTGTAGCTATAACAGCTATAAAGCTGGAGGCTGGGTTTTGCTAATGTCTGCATCAGATATGAGTGTGCAGATACCTTGAATGGACTCTTTCTAGCTGTAATCAAACTTGAGCTGCCACTGTTGGACAAGGAGAGATGGGTTGTTAGAAGTTGGCTGTGAAATGATTTATTTATTTACTTGATTTCCCCCGCCCATTTTTTCCACAATGGGGACCCAGAGTGGCTTACATCATTCTCCTCTCCTCCATTTTATCCTCACAGCAACCCTGTGAGGTAGGTTAGGCTGAGAGTGTGATTGGCCCAAAGTCAACTAAAGAGCTTTCATGGCAGAGTGGGGATTTGAACCTGGGTCTCCCAGATCTTAGTCCAACTCTAACCACTACACAACAACTGTCTCCTATGATCAGCAGTGTGTTAATGATCAGGTATCCTGGAGAGGGTCTGGAACATCTCCATCAGTAAAATTTAACATACTGCTTTATTTCACCATTATCTGCAGGAGAAGGAATCCACAGAGGACTACAATGTGGCTTGTATCCTGACTCTTCCCCCCTACCAGAGACGAGGCTATGGCAAATTGCTGATTGAATTTAGTAAGTGGGTCCTTTCCTTTAACAGGCTGTATGGTAAGCCCCTTGTAATACCCCCAATTGCACTAGTAATTTTTCTGTGTTTACCCATAACTGAATTTGACATCCCTAAAAATGTAAAAGTGGCCATTTTTTACCTATTATGCTGCTGAGAAACGGGTCTTTGTGCACCAATTATACACAAAGAGCACCCTTGAAACTACCTCACAACGCCTCATCTTGGGGATCCCTTAAGGGCAGATCTTGAAAATCTTTTCAGCTCTTTCTCTCCCCCCCTTTTTTTTCTTTTCTACTTAGGTTGGTGTTGGGTCTAAGTTGAGTGAGAGGTTTAGAATTTGCTCTCAGTCCAGCTCATACAAAATGTTTCATGTACTGCTATTGTGATATCTAAAATGGTATACCTTGATCCTTGATGGGAGACAGAGGCCACTGATTGGCAACTGACCAGAGCAAAAACCCTGCTTTGCTCCAAGTATCAGTGTTATCCGTTTTATAGGAAATACCCATTTACGATATTTTAGATTATGTAGAGATGGGCATGAACCGAAATACAAACCAAAGTTCGTGACGAACCGAATTGGTTCATGGTTCACAAACCAGCAGTTTTTTCAGAGCCCATTTCTGATGAACTGCCACGAACTTTAGGCTGGTTCGTTTTTTTGGTTCGCTACTGCAGACAGCCTGGCACCAATCAATTAGTTTCCTAGGCAACAGGGGACTGACTTCTGGAAGTGGCCTTCTGCTGGCCCGGAAGTGACGATTTGCTGACTTGGATGTGACGTGACGTTTTCACAAACCAAACGAACCGGTTCATGAGCAGGTTCATGAAATGTGACAAACCACACGGGTTTTTTTTCTGGTTTGTGCCCATCTCTATTGTTATGTATTCCATAGAATAAGTATCTTCCGTTTCATAAAGGTCTTTGGAAATGACATTCCTAAGCTGACTCCCAGGGGTTTTGTCCATATAGTTTCCCCCACATCTCTCCATGTTGTATTTTCATTTTTGTACGACCACTGGCTGCTACTCATTTATATTGCTGGATCCAGTTAGAGGGTTTCTTTCTGCCTCTCATTTTAAACTGTCTAGGCTTAAGATGTACAAGTGCAACCTTCCCCCTTTATGTACGATCAAGCTTCTCTTCTCACCAAATTTCATTGTAGTCTCACTCAAATGGCATTGTTTTCTCCCTGTCAAGGTTACGAGTTATCTAAAGTGGAAGGAAAGACGGGCACACCAGAAAAGCCCCTCTCGGACTTGGGGCTCTTGTCTTACCGCAGCTACTGGTCCCAGACCATTCTTGAAATTCTCATGAATCTCAAGTCAGAGAACGGGGAACGTCCACAGATCACTATTAAGTGAGTGCCCAGAATGAAAGTACTGAGGAAGGGCATGGTACTCTCAAGTCCTAAAATGCAGGGAGGGAGAGAGGTGGTGCAGAGACTAAATGTAGGGCATAAAGTCACCAGAGAATGTCCAACATGTCCCATCCCTAACCCCAGTGCATGCTGGGATGTAACATTGGCTTCTCAGAGTTCAAATGTCCTTCCCCTTTCCAGCGAAATCAGTGAAATCACAAGCATCAAGAAGGAGGATGTCATCTCTACATTGCAATACCTCAACCTCATCAACTACTACAAGGTACTGGCTGCCAGATTGTCACACAAAACCCTCCGTACAGAGATGGGGCCTCAGCCCTATTGAGTCCATTGCTGTGGCTTTGTGGGTCAGAGTCCTCTCAATGTGTCTGTTCAGGGCTCCTGCTTTTAGTGGGATTCCTGTGATGTTCTCAGGAGCAGAAACCTATTTATCCTTTTTGGTGGTCTCCCTTTCTAGGGCCAGTATATCCTAACACTATCAGAAGACATAGTGGATGGACATGAGCGTGCCATGCTGAAGCGGATCCTGCGAATCGACTCAAAGTGTCTGCACTTCACCCCCAAAGACTGGAGCAAGAGGGGAAAGTGGTGAGAGCGGAGTGTGACCACTCAGAAAGAAGAGTGGCTGTTGGAAGATCCTTCCTCACTAGGACAAGGGCAGAATACTCACCTTCAAAGACATTTTATGCCAGCTTCGAACCAGTCAGTGCTGACCAGACCCACCTCCTCCAGCCTGCCTGCTTGTATATAGGACTCTGCGTCTCAACTTGTACAGAAACTGTGAAAGCACAGAATGTCCCCCCCTCCCCACTCCACTCTTCCAATATTTACTTGGTAGAGATTTTCTTACAAAACTCTGGTGGTTCAAGTTTGGATCCTGTTTCATAAGCGACAAGATTTGAGCGTGGCTACTTTCCCATAATGCTCTGATGCTGGGGGCACTGTAGTGGAGAAGCTGCTGCTTCCACCACTTTTCCAGATGGGATTGTGCTGCAGCTCCCGGCTAAAACTGGTCTGCTTTGGCAGAGGGCCCTAAGGTGAACTTCAAGGGCTATTCTTGGCCCATGACCCTTGAGGGCAGAAAGAGCCTGTTGACACCTTGTTGTGGCAGCATTTTGTGAGTAAGTTGGGTAAAGAGCCTCCACCTTCCACTACTGCAAATGAGGAGCATCTACAGCAATGGAGCATCCTCTTGGCCGAGGAAAAGGTTCCTCTATCATGTCAGCCCATTGCCTCTGTGAATCAGAGGCGGAGAGCTAAGAGCGGGACCCCATCCACATCCTCTAATCAGAATAAATTAATGAAGTGTTTTAAAGACTATGTACAGTTCCTCCTTACATGATTATAGTTAAGGTTTCAGAAGATACAGACTAAAGAACTAGAATAAAATGAAAGAACATTATACATATGCATTTAATACAAAATACATTTGAGTCAGCATTTCAGACCATAACCAAAGACAGGTCAGCGTATGCCACAAACTTAGCAAGTCATTTAAAACTCAGTCTATCATAGCTGTTTTTGGGAAATTGTATTTCCATGAAAAGACAAGGATTATGTGTTAGCAGTAGATTTTCTGTTGGGGCAGAAAACATAAGCGTTAGTTGCTCTAGTTTTAAATAGCTGTAGTACAGACAAAACTTATTCAGACTCTCTTACTCCCAAAGAGGTCAACCTGATGTTGCATCTATTCAAAATCTTCGCCCCCTACCCTGCCCAAAGCAGAAAAGCTTTCTTAAGACTAGCAGAGAGGCTGAGAGAGACCGGAAGCTGAATTCTACGTAACAGTCCACCCTGTATGTGGGCTGAAGGAGCAAAAAAGGCATCTGTTGTCAGGCTGGATTGAGGAGGGTTGAGTAGCTGTCTCATCCAATTTGTGCTGGGCTCCTCAGTCTCCTGCAATTTGAACAAAACTAAAGTGCTGTGTATCTTCTACAGCTGTGTATTTGTAGTTGGTTGTCCACCTCATTCCTCATCAGTCACTGGGGCGTGGATCTAGAAGGATACATTGACCACACTTAACAGACACATTCCTGTCCCTTGTATGCAGAAAGCTAACAATCAGCTTGAAAACAATTCCACATAAAGAAGACAGTTGGTACTTCTTAACCAAGGAGGAGTTTGGAAGCAAAAGGTTTCTAAAGGCAAAGCTGCTCTTCCACATCAGTTTCAAGCTGCTAGTCCTTAATAAAATTTCTGATTTCTCAATTTACCAGAAGTGTAGCATCCAGGATAGAAACTGAAAAGCTGAACACTCCCCAACCATGTAGCACCTATAGGCATTTTTGGAGTTTTGAGAACACAGGGGGCGCTATCACAAAATGGCTACTGTGGGAGGCAGGAGAAATCACAAAATACTGGGAAGTTCCAAGCCAAACATCCTCCTACAACGGAGGCAGTTGTTTCTGAATGGGTGCCCCCTGCACTCTTTTGAAGCACTTCCTGAAGGAAAGTCAGGGCTAGCTCCCTGCTTTAAGGAGGAAGGTGCCTGGAATCACATCAGAAGGCACCAAGGTGTCCAGGGACACCACCTTGAGGATCACTGGCTTAGCATATAGCTGTGTGATCAGCCTTTGAACTACACAGCAACCTTACGACGCCTGCTTTTTCCAGATGGGTATCTGGGAGTAGGGAAAAAGAACAGCGGAGAGTAGATAATGTTCATCTGTAATAACCTTTCAACCATTTCACTCCATATAAAGAGGTTAAAAGCCATTAAAAAGTCAAAAGTACAGGAAAATCTTAGCTAACCCCAAGTGATGGGAGACACCAACTTTCTCCGTTGCTTTGCCAGGTGCAGGTTTTTAAATAATATCCTCATCACTGTCAATTCATTTACTGAGCGCTCTCCCTGCATTTGAATTACTTTGCAGTTCCGCCTCCTTTTCCTATCCTATCTCCCAATTCATAAGTGAATCCCCAAGTTAGTCTTATTTATATACGGATGGCATGAATCACTCCCCAAAGTGGGTACAAGAGTGGCTTACGACATTGTTCTCCATTTTATCCACACAACAATCCTGTGAGTTAGGTTAGGACAGCAACTGGCCCTAGCTCATTTTTATGACAGTGAGGGGATTTGAACATAGGACTCTCAGATCCTTGTCTATCATTCTAGACACTATGCAATAGTGGTCAGTTATTGGCTCCATTCTTGCGCTCTCTGTTTCTCTCACGCACACACACAAGTCCAGACTGGCTATGCCGAACAGGAGGTGGTTTCATACTTAGCCACTTGGGACAAGGAGCAGGTTCAGTCGTTAGCCCAGGGACGGCACCCTTAACAGCCACCCCTTCCAGTCCAGCCAATAAAATGATTGTTACCTTTTGCCATAGTAGTAAATAACAATTTTATACAGTAATGTGCTGTATTAGGAGAAATTATTGCTGTGGAATCAAACTTGAACCAATCCTCGCCAAGAGGGACTGCAACATACATCACTGCCTTCTTCCAAACATCATGACAATTAGCATCTACTTGTCACAAAATAAACCCAATCTCTTCCCCGGTAGAACTTCAAGAGGATAAGCCCATCTCCTTTTTCTGAGTTTCCTCTCAAGACTTGTTTTTTACATTTTTCTAAGGAGGAGCTCTGACAGAGGACCTGCATGTATAATGGCAAAAAAGAATGCCTAAACAGAGCGGAATTTTTTTTAAATGGTGTAACCAGGGCCAATAGAACAGGCTGCTGGCAGATGTGATCCCTGGAGTGCTGGACTTCCGCCAAGGGGAGCTGTGTTCAAATCCCCACTCAGCAGGCACGTTACCATCTCTCAGGGTTTGGGGGAGGGTAAAAGAGAGAAAATACTTACGCCCTCTGCAATCTTTGGCCAGCTGAAGGCCATAAGGATCTCATCACTCCCGTTCGGTGCCCGTTCCAGGTTCCATGCAGTAATTGACTCAAAGGTAGACTTCACCCGCACATTCCGCTCCTGAGCAGAAAGGGAGCACTCAATGAGGACATCCCCCACACCAATTCAGAGCAAGTCGCCTTCCCCCCCCCCCCACACCCACACAAACTCACCTCTGGTGACAAGTAAGGCGCCTCCTCCTCCTCCTCTAGTACCAGTCCCAGGTACCCCTCAGGGACAAGTACTTGTTTCCCTTTTAGCATCCGGCCACGGAAAGACACAGTGGACTCTGCAGGGGAAAAACACAGGACCTGCTGCAGTGAAAAAAACAGCCACTCCTTTAATCTTCATTGTTCACCTGTCTTAATTATTTTAAAAATGTATATGCTGCACTATTAGTCAAATTGAATAATGAGGCAGCTTCCAAGTTATACAGTAAAGCCATCAATAATAAAAAATTAGATCAGTTACAGCCTTTGCATATCGCAGCGTTTCAGGCTCCCCTTCCAAGGCAATCCATGCAACCAAAAGGGTTAAAGCCAAGCAACCGAAAGGAGTTAAATACAATGGGGAAAAGAGCCCTGCAGTAATCAAGTCCCCTTTACTTGAAGTCTTGTAATAGGAAAGGGGCAAACAGAACAGTAAGGTGAAAGGGATGCTGCGGCAAGTGGGTCCTTTTGTAAATCTTTACCAGTGCAGGTGTGGCATTAAAAAAGCAAAAAGAGAAATGAGTTGGGATAAAGAGACTGCCTGGAACATTATACCTGGGCACGTGGAATGAGAAAAATATAGGAACCTTACTATAGTTTTAAGCGGGTAGCCATGTTGGTCTACAGCAGAACAACAGGGTGTGAGTCCAGTGGCACCTTAGAGATAACTAAGATTTTTAGGGTGTAAGCTTTTGATTGTCGGAGCTCTCTGACTCTCAAAAGCTTACATCCTGAAAATCTTGTTGGCGTCTATGGTGGCTGGCTTGCAGAACTCACTGCCTCAAGATGTAGCAACGGCGGTTGGCTTGGATGGGTTTAAAAGAGGGCTGGGCTAACAGCCAAGACAGCCCAATGGGGTGCAGAGGCAGAACGCTCCTTCCGCCCAAAGGCTGCTTGCCAGTGAACCCTGCTGGTGAGGGCTTTCCTGGGGTAGCTGGCCACTGCTGGAAACAATACACTGGACGAAAAAGGCCATTGGCCTGATCCAGCACGGCTACTCTTCGTGCAGAGGGGGGCGGCATCAAATGCTGCAGCGAAGAGCGCTCTGCTCGGAGAGGGAGCCGGTGCTCTCCGGTCGCTGGGCTCCAGGCCCACCGCAGCCCCACACCGAACTCCGCCCCTGCGCCCCCTCCCGCCGCAAAGCCCCTTTCCAACCCGCGCCCACCATCGCCCGGTTGCGGCTCCTGCGGTCCGCGGATGGCCGGCGAGAAATAGCGCTGGACCGAAGCGCCGCCGTCGTGCTGCACGACGCAAGGCAGGAGGTGCAGCTGCTCTCGCGGCGCCCCCGGCAGCGAGTCCAGCGCCAGCCGCACCGGAGGCTGAGACGCCCCGGCCATTGGCAACCCTGCGCGCTTTCCCGCCCCGCTGCAGCCCGCCTCCGCCCCGTCCGGGCATCCACTCCCGGGTCAGACCGGCTGCAGCGCCGCCCCTTTTCAGCGACTGCCGGGAAAGCAAGCCAACGCGCCCCGCCCGCGGGGCGGAGCGAGTCGTTTACTCCCGAGGAAGCGCGGATGACTGCGGAGGAGCCGACTTCCCAAACAAGCGCGGTCGCTCACCGCCACGGGGCTGACTCCCAGGGAAGTGCACAAAGGAGGCACCGCTCTGCGCCCCAAGAGACGCTTGTAGGCGCGCTTGCGGGAAGAAGGCGGGCCTTACTTCTGAGTAAACGTGGGCTGTGAGCCTGTGTGTACTGGCAGGCGAATTAAACGTAGTTCCGCGTAAGCCGCCCTCAAAGTAAATTGCCCTGCAGGCAAGAGAAATTTCCCGCAACGACGCGTGCCAAAGATTCCCGGCTCCTGTTCTTTTAGGGCTGTAGTCTAAATAGATTTGCTCAGGAGTAAATCACCGAAATGAAACTTGCCAGTACAAATGCATAGGTCTGGGGTATGCCGGTTTTAAACGGAAACACATAATAAATGTTTCAATGGGGCTTCTTTTCAGGCATAGAAGTATCGGGGCTTACTTATAAGTCAGCAAAACTGAGAACGGGCCATCCCTACTAAGCGCAGCCCAATAGCAGTAACTGAAGAATCGTCTGGGCTTCACTCAAAAGCAAATTTCACACCCGTTTTAAAAGCGGACAAAACCTGTAGACAAAAAGATTCAAATCCAGTGACACCTTAAAGACGAAGATCTTCAGGGTACAAACTTTTAAGTCAAATCTCCCTTTGTCAAATATAAATAAGGGTGGGAGCAAAGAAGGGAGTCAGGATGCAATAGTACAATGTAGCTTGATTAAAAGCAGAAATTAGCATCTGTAGTGAGATAGGACTCCTATGTCTCCATTTAGCAACCCCCCCCCCCCGAGGGGTTTCCATTGTTCTGAACTTATAGATGAACTCAAATTCATCAATCTTGCTTGTATCCCCTCCCCCCTTGAAGCTTCTCTGTTTGAAGACTGCCACTCAAGTCAGCAAAAGTATGTCCTGGAAGATTAAAATGTTCTCCTGCTAGTTTCAGTGTGTTGTGGTTTTTAATATCAGATTTATGTCCTTTTATTCTTTCACACACGGACTGACCTATTTGTCCAATGTACAGAGCAGAAGGGCATTGCTGACACTTTATAGCATCTATAACACTGCAAGATGAATAATTTATTTATTTTCGATTTAATATTCTGCCCTCCCCACATTTCCAGCAGGTTCAAGGCGGATGAATGAACCTGAGATGGTATAACTGGTGTTGTTAGGTCCAGTAACTGTGTTGTTCGAGTGAATAAGGGGGCAGAGTTGGCATCTTGGGCACTGCTATAGGGCAGTGGTATACCAAGCTGCCTTGGTAGCGTGATGCGCACTGCATCTGGGCTGTGGATGCGGACACAGACACAGCGTACTGGCACAGAAAGTTCTGCCCTAACATAACCATAGTAGGTTGTTGACATTTTTCAGGGTGATACAGGACCAAAAGAGGTTCGGGGGGGGGGGGGACTCCCAGGTACCCTGAGGTCATGCGTGCCAGAGGTCTGTTGGTATTCCAGCCGTAGGGCAGACAACCAATCAACCAGCCCTGCCAGAGAGATCTTAATTGAAAAGAAGCAGTATACAAATTGACTACTGAACACAGGAAGCTGGCTTATACTAAATCGGACCATTGCTCCATCAAGGTCAGTGTCATCTACTCAGACTGGTAGCAGCTCTCCGGGGTCTCAGGTGGAGAAGCCTTTCACATCACCTGCCACCTGATCCTTTTCACTGAAGATACCGGAGGACCAAATGTGGGACCTCCTGCGCGCGAAGCTGATGCTCTACCACTGAGCCACGGCCCCTCCTCTCCCACTTAAAACATGCAGGAAGTAAACACAAAACCTTTTCTTTATACAAACATATAAAGCTGCCTTATCTTGGGTCAGATCATTGATCCATATTTTATTACATGGACTCATCAGTGAGCATGGATTACAAGATGACAGATCCTTGCCCTGAGGAGCTAAACTATGGAGAGAGGTAAACAGGTTGTGCCAGAAAGGATTAAGGTGAGTTCTGAGGAAGGGTCTGAAAGCAGAGAGAGAGGTGGCATCACATAGTGATGGCAAGAGGCAGTTCCAGGCAGATGGAGCATCAAGGGAGAAAGGGTGGTCTGGGAGAATGGAAGACCTTCAAGGGGGGGGGTGTTGAAGGACTAAGGTGCAGAGCAAGGAGGCACTGACTAGACGATTTCAGAGAACTGGGGAGGGGGCAAGGCCACAGAGGGCTTTGAAGGTGAGGAAGAAGATTCCTCTCTGGACCTGGAAGCAGCGATTGCCCTGGGAGCAGCGAACATATGAAGATGTCCTGTACCAACTCGGGCTATAGATCCATCACACTCCTGTATTGTCTATTTTGAGTAGCAGCAACTCTCAAGCTCAGGCAGAGAAAGGCCTTTCCGAACAGCTGCTATCAAGGACCATTTAACAGGAGTTGCTTCTAGGGACTGCACCTGGCATACAAAGCCCTGAGCCATGTGCCTCCCCACTAAACATTTAAAGCTACCTTATCCCAAATCTGCCCACAGATTTACATAGCCCAGTATGATTGGTACACGCTGCCCGAGATCTTAGCCACAGGAAGGATTTTTCCAGTCTCACTGCCTGAGATTATTTTTAAGTGGAAATGCCAGAGACTGAACTCTGTGGTAGAAAGAAAATGGCTTTCTGCATTTAATAATGGCATTGGGAGCACCTGATCCTCCCAAAGTCCAGGGCCCCAAATCTTAAAACCCTGGTGTAGTTTGGAAGCTCGCCATCAACTTATATAAAGGTTTTCAGGGAGATACACAGAAACCACTACAAATCAGAGACTGCACACAACGATCTCCGTATCATTACAGGCCTTTCCTTTATATGGGAGGCACAGAGAGAAGTTGTTGATGCTTTCAGTGAACCATGGTACAGCCACCACATACCTTGTGGTATGCTGGGGTGCTCTGCCTTTGCAGTCCCTTTTCCAAAACGCTTCCCCTAACCCAGCTCAAAACTTTTCCTTCCTCACCCAACTTGGGTCACAGCTGTCTTGCAAAAAGATTTTATTTTTTTAGAACTATTTTCACATTCACGCATCTCCCACAGAAGTTCAGCCAACAGCTCCCCTCGCCCCTCAGCTGGCCTCTACTAGACCCAGCAAGTAGTTGTTTAATGAAGGCAGCAGCTTCCAGTTGTCTGTCCGAATATTTACCCGGGCAGAGTCCTCAGTGCTCTGCACTTGCAACAGAATGTGGTACTGTGGGGGCAGAGCCATGCCAATTTCATAAGAGCCCGACTGTTCTGCTAGAATGTACCTGGCAAAATTATCCTGCACCAAGCGCCCCAGAGACTGAGGAGGCACAGGCAAGCAGACGAGGCTCTCGGCACAAGCCTCGTTGCTGTCCGGGTGAAGCCGGTGCCAAAAAGCCCCAAAGAAATGATGTCGTTTCTCAGTAGGCCAGGCTGGCACCATCAGGGGCAAAAAAAGATCGGGGAAAGCTACTTCCAACGGCTCCAGCTGGCTGCAGTAGGTGAGGCCCTTGTGCGTTGTATACACTGCAAAGATGTTGACCCGCGTGGGATAGGGGCAACGTGGCTGCAGCGTCAGGGTCAGAGTCCGGGGCGGGTGATGTGCTGAGAGGCAAGGCACACACAGCTCTGGCACAGGCTCGTAATGCTGGTCAGAACACACAAAGCGTAGCACCACACAGAGCAAGAGATCCCAGGGAGGACTCGGGGGACCCAAGTGGACCAGCTGGTATGTCAAACTGAGCTGCGAGGGGGGCCGCGGCTCCAGCAACCACTGGCAATAGTTATCCACATCTTGCTCAGGGCTGAGGGCTGCAGGCACGTCACTGCTCTTCCCTACTCTCTCCAGCCGCATAGGGGCTCGCTCCGCTGGATGCACCGTCAGAGAAGCCACAAAGCTCTCACTGTCAGCCACAATGGAAGAGGAGAGTGTCCGGGCTTTTACAGGGCCCTGAGGGACCAGCACAGCCCCAAGTTTCTCATCAGACAGGTTGGTCAGCAAGGTGTAATAGAACCGAGCCCGGTCTCGGACATCTACATCCACATGGCAGAGGGAGACAGCCTGCAGGAGATCCGCTAGGTGGGAGGGAGCAGGCAGGGGTTGCAGCTGCATCAAATTCCGGCAGACACTCAAGAGAACTTGTCCTGAGCGCCAGTCCCCAAGTTGATCCACAGCGATCAAACGTCTCAGGAACTGCATAGTGCTCCTTTGAGGAATGTCTTTCTCCTTTGCCAACCTGGCTAAGACTCTGAGATGCCAGCTCAGCTCCTTCTCTTGTAAGGGTAACCCCACAATCAGCTCTTGCAAGGCGTGAGCAAAAGAACCGGCCCAACTGGGCCCTTCCAGCACTGCCCACACTTCATCCAAAAGGTTGATAACATTTGGTGCCAGAGCACAGTTCTGACGATAGAGGTCCAAGAGGCAATGGGTCAGCTCTGTCATGGGTTGCGTCCGTGAGCCAAAGTACCGGGAAAAAAGAAATACTGCTCGGAAAAAGAGCCGAGAGGCCTCCTGCCCACCGTTCCCAGCCACCAACCCTCCCAGAGCCAGCACATGCTCCAAGAGGTAGCCCATCCCTTGTTCAGCAGCAGGCCCTTCACTATCCATACACACCAGACACAGCAAGTTCAGCCGTGCCAAGACAGTGCCCTGATCCTGGAAGAGGCCAGGGAAAAGGCCAGAAATAGTGCGAGGCGTGAGCAAAACTGGCAGGCCCTCCTCGTTGCCCGAGCCCAGTGGCCGGTTCTCAGGGAAGTGCAAGAGACAGTCCAGATGGAAGAGTTTCACTGGGGCGGGCAAAGCTGGGTGTTGGGCCATGCCCACCAAGCGGCGAAGCAAGAAAGCCTCGTCTTCAGGAGTAAAGAGGCTGTCCGTGAAGAGGGACTTGAGTTGCAATATGGCATGCAGCAGCGCTAGGTCTGCTGTCCCAAAGAGGCGCACCAGTTGGGCTTTGAAGATGGCAGGAGACTGGGTGCGTACAACACTCACAGCTTGGCCCAAGTGCCACAGGAGGTGGCTTTGAGCGGCTGGGGACAAAAGATAGGAGCTGTCCAACAGAGCCGAGACCACTGATTTCAACTCCTTGAGATCCCCAGAGGAAGGCAGCAGGAACAGCTGGTCGAGAGCAGCCAAAGGCAGGTCAGCCAGCTCCTTTCTTGCCCCCCACACCAGACCCCCACTGCCTGCCAGAAGCTCCCCCAGGGTTCCCTGGCCACGCCGAGCAAGCAGGAAGATTGCGTTCCGTAGAGCCAAGCTGTAGAGCAAGGTGTAACCCTGATGGGCTGGAGAGGTTTCCTGTTGCTGCAAGGAATGTAAGGTCTCCAAGCGCTGCGACAGCAACCCAGGGTGGCAACACTCCACCTCTCTCAGGCACTCACAAGCAGCTACCCGTAGGGGTCTCTCCACTGGCCCTCCATGCCGGTCGTTGAGGTCTGAAGCCAGGTGGAATAGCAGAGTAAGATATTCATGGGAAGTCTGGCAGTCCTCGCTGAAGGCATCTGTGGCCAGTAGCACAGTCCCCGTCGTGAAAAGCAAGTGGCACCGCAGAGACGGCAGTCTGGGTGAGGAACCCAGTTGGGCAAAAAAGGACAGCAAGGATGCTGCGGCCTCTTGCCCTGCCTTGGCATCTGGGCACAACAGAGTGGGGTATTCCAAGAGGAGTGACAACATGGAGACCTGCAAGAAGGGGAAAACAGCTATCAGGAAGAGCCAGCGGGAGAAAATTGGGAAGCTGAAGAACCAGGCCCAGATGGCTACCTTGCTAGGTTCCATCTCCACCGCTGCACAATAACTTACTCAAGAGACTAGAAGGGAGTTTGCACTATGGCAGACTGGGAAAAGCAGAGCTAAGTACAGGAGAGCCAAGAGGGTGGTGGAGGCGACTACAAAAGGAATGATTTTTCAAGGTATCAGCAGAGGAACCCTCCCTCCTTCTCAGTCCTGTTATTTAAACCTGCAGTATATCTTGCTTTTTCGGCAACAATCCCAACTACACAACGTGGCTCTTCAAGCTGCAGGAGAGAATAAGGGCCACGACTCGCTCCCACTCCCTTCTCTGCAACCACCCTAAAAGCCACGAGTCCCCCATACCTTGATCTGCTCCCCCAGCTTTTCACTGCGCAGCTCCTGCAACAGTTCGACTACAAAGGTGTCGCTGGCCCCATACGCAGAGAGGAAGGCTGTGGGGCATGAGCGGAAAGAGGCGACGGCACTAGTCCAGCCCTCTGTACTCCTGGGGCCCATGGCGAAGGCCGTAAGACTGCGAAACAGAAACAAAAAGAGAACACTGCAGACACTGGGAGATGCTGGAGCTTGTGCAGGACCCCAACACACTGCAGAAATACTAGGATGGTTCCTTTTTTGCCCTGTTTGTATCCTACCTTGTTTTAGAGGCCCTAAACAGATGTATTATTTGAGGGTGTCCTGTTGATCTTGTGGGACTGTGGAACCACTCCAATGAGAGAGGAATTGTCTTGAGCACTGGTGTGATGCTAGCATAACCAGGTTTGAATCTCTGCTCTGCCACGGAAGCTTTCTGGGTGATGTCAGACCTGTCCTAATCGCACAACCTAACCTATCTTGCAAGGTTGTTGTTGTGAGGATAAGGTGGGGGAGGGGAGAATAATGTAATAGGCCACTCTGGGTCCCTATTAGGGAGAAAAACGGTACCCATGATAAAAAAAATTCTTAGAAGCTCTTAGGAAAGTCCCTGATGGAGAACAGACTTATGAATGTCTATTAACCATAAATTGGAGCCTCGATGGTCCAACACAGTATACCTCTAAGTACCGACTGCAGAGGATCAAGCAACAAGAAAATGCAGATCTTTATGAACAACTTTGGCAGTTCCAAAAGACAGGATGCTGGGGTATTTATTTAAGCCAACCAATGTATCAACCGTGCCTGACTAACTAAGCAGCCTACTGGCTGTGTAAACAATAATAATTTCACAAGTCAAAGAATTAATCATTTGTTTAGTCACCAGTACTGTACCACAACTTATATTTCATAAGTATTTGAAACTGTGTGTTTATCTTCTAACCACTAGGGTATACTGCCTGCCCACTAACCACTCAATAGTTTATAACAAGCAAGTACATATGCAAATGGACTATGATTCCATATATATCTCACAATGAAAGTAACTGCTTATTTGAAACTGTGTGTTTATTTTCCAACCACTAGGGTGTACTGCCCACTGACCACTCAATAGTTCATAACATAAGCAAATACATGTGAATTCTCACAATGAAAGTAACTGCTGACGGGTTCACCAGCCAGAGGTTCCCGTTCCGGATGCCCCTTTTATTTAGTCTAAATATTTTAGGGGTATTTATTTAGTCTAAATATTTCTCCGCCCCCCCTTTAATAAGTGGCATACAGTAATAAGAATCAGTTTAAAACAGATCATTAGTTATTATCAACAAAAACACAACAGATCAACATGATGTTAAAAAGAAGTATAACCACAAAACAAGCCAAATAAAAGCAGCAACGTTTGAAAGTAGATCAGTTTAGCAGGATGCCATAAATATCAACATTAACTCAAGTCAGCCCAGAAAGTCATCTCAGAGAAACCGTGTTAAGCAAACTCCAGAAGCCCAAAAGGGACTGTGGCTAGTGAGACTTATGGAACAATCTTAGCACCACCACCAAGAAGGCACTGTCCTATTCAGCTATTCACCAAATCCCTTAAGACTGGAGAATAACAGAACACAGCCTCTATGAGATGACCTGAGTGTACAGTGAAGTTCAAGTTCATGTTAAAGAAACTGTTCCCCAAAGTGCCCTAGACTCACACCATTAAGGACCAAATGGGAAAAAACAGTACTTTGAACTGAGCCTAGAAATGAAGTCAATTTTGTGCAGTGCGCTCAAGCCAAATTGTCAACTGTGTAGTTGCATTCTGATCTAGTTTCCAAGAATGTTTCAAAGGCACATAGAGTGTGTTACAGTAATCTAGCCTGGAAGTCATCAGGCCATGTCTTACTTTGGTCAGACCAGACCTCGGCAGGAAAAGTGGCAACAGGTATGTCAGCCTAAGCTGGTAAAAGGCACTTTCAGCCACTACGTCAGCTGTCAATGCCAAGCAGACATCCAAGCGGCATGTCATTTTCCAGAATAGGGGATTTTTTTTTAATAGTACTCTGCTGCCAATTATAATTTCCCTACTACCGCTTACCCAAATATATTCCAAGACTCCAATCACAGTGATGCAATGTAATATGAGTTTTACTGTTTCCAAATAAAGCCCAGACGCATATTCTCTTTAGCTCATATGCGTAAAGAACAGTTACATCAGAGAACCTTATATACCTTGGCACTAACTGTTTACAGAATAAAAGATCAAGAGGGTTAATACAAACAGTTCTTCAAAATTACATTTCCCAGGACACATGGCACTGAGTGACAGAACAGTCAGATCTTATTGTAATATAATTTTAAATGCTTGGAGCCACACTTCTGTTATGGGTTTGCGACTTCTCTGGGAAACTGTTCTTCCAAGGCTAAAACTTAGTTACAAAGTAAAAACAAGAGAAAATGTTTACAGTTGAAAGGAACTTTCTCACCTCATCGTAAGATTGAGCTGACCTGCAGTTTAATCTCTAAAGTGAGGGAGAAAGAATCTGCCTACAGAGGCACAGTTTGCCTCTTGTGGGGGTGTTCAGTTTCAGAGAATGCTCACATAGGATTTTAACAAATACCACCCTATCTGATGCAGGCTGTGTACCATTTCCTATATCATATATGATCCAACCATCTCTATCTTGTCCGTATTAGGCTTTTCCCCCTCAAGCCCATTCTAACTTCAGGTACTGGATTAGCAAATCCATATCCTCTTTGGAATCTGCTGAAATAGAGAAGTGGCAGGTCACCCACATATTAACACCATGCCCCCAAACTTCTAGAGCAGTCCTAGGCAGAGATACTCCTGTCTGTTGTAACAGTACGAGCTACCTGTGGAATCTAATTCAATAGTGGCAGCCTTTCTTAGGAGTTCTTTAACTGGACAAAAGTGGGTTTTAGGTCAGCAAGAGAGTAGGTTTAGACTGGGATGAGTCTACTTTGTGGGTACCTGATTTTTTCCTCCCCTCCACCATGACACGTTTAATTTTATTGGTTGCAGAATTATTTTTTTGGTATAGTTCTTATTGTCCCAGTTACCTAGGAGAAAGGTGGAGGCTTTTAAATAAAGACCGTTTCCACTGAAAGGATAGATCCTTGTGGTAACTAATGGTTTTTACTGGGCATGGGCAACGGCTTTCCCGAGACCAGATGCTGAACTGGAATTCAATCACAAAACCTGACTGCATTTCTAGAACAAAGGCAAAAGGCTTAATGTGTTTAAGCAAAAGGGGCGAGACTGCATTATCACCAACGACTTGGGACTGCAAACGGCCTCGCCCTGATTACGTTTACGGTCCACCTGATAACGTCAGGCCCTGAACATCTTGTAACCCTCGGCGCGCTATTCACAAGCGAAAAAGTTGAAAAACGGTGTTTGCCAGCAGGGGACTTTTTGCAGCGACGGCCAGAAGTCCTCCGAGCACAAGCAACTGCGGGGGGGGGGGGCGGTGAGTGGGTGCGGCAGCTCCCAGAAGTTCCACGGAGGTGCAAGGCAGGATTGCCACATCGCTAGTAATTCCTGCACCGCCATGCATTTAAGAAGTGCGGCGGGCGGGGGGGGCGTGGGGGGAGAACAGGGGCCAACACAGAACGGGAGGCTCCTCTGTGCTTAAAGGGAAAACAAAGTATTAGGAGCCGTGCAATGCGCGAAGGCAGGGTTCTGTTGGGCCTGGGTTCAGTACGGGTATGGGGCCCACCGAAAAACAAAGGACCAGGCGCGGGTCCGCTCCCCAATATCACCCTTATGATAAATGCAACGCACCTTTTCTGCGCCACGTACCTTCCCGCCCGGTAGCCTCCGGCTTCCTTCGGCTGCAGCTCAGCTGATCTCCGCTCTTGCCCTGCGAAGTAGCGCTTCCTGCTTCCCTTCGCGATGATGCCTCCGGCTGCCACTAGAGGGAAACCGAGCAGCGCTCGTCTCCTCTCCCTCCGCGCGGCCCGGGCTAAATCGCCCCGGCAAGTCGATTGTTGAGAGCAAAGTCGGGGCGCAAAGACCAACTAGATTTCCAGGGTATGAGCTTTCGAAAGCCTGAAATTATGTTGATTTCTAAAAAGAGGTGCCGGATGACTAGATGCCATTGCCTGCCTGGCAAAGCCTCTCCTCTAATCGCAAAGGGGGAGAATAGAGACACTCTGCACATCCTCAGACTACTTATTTTCAGGAAAGGTGCGTTCTTTTGAGCACGTGCTGCGGCCTATTCTGTTGAACAATGTTAGAAAACTACACTTTAAAGCTGGGTCCTGGGGCAACTGAATTCCCAAATGCCTAGCTGAGTTACTGTGCCATCCTAAAGCAGAGTTATGATAGTAGTAGAAAAGAGCAAGAGTCCAGTAGCACCGTAAGACTAACAAAATTTGTGATAGGTATGAGCTTTTGTGAGTCACAGCTCACTTCTGCAGAAGCTGTGACTCAGGAAAGCTCATACTCAACCACAAATGTTGTTAGTCTTACAGTGCTACTGGACTTTTGCTCTTTTGTACTGCGACAGACAGACCCAGCTACCCATCTTGATCTATCTCCAGTTATGATGTCCTTCAACGCTTCCACTAAAATCAGAAATCAATGGGCTTAGAAGAGTGTTAAGAGAGTTACAGAGCTTAGAAGAGTGTTAAGAGAGTTGAAGTCCTGTAGAACTTCAAGGACTCTTTATCTGGAAAACGAGATAAGGGCACCCAGAAAAAGTTCTATGACTCCAGAGCCTCCACAGGAAAGGCCCTGTTTCTGAGAGATCTTAAAGCCTTCCTGTTGTTGCAAAAATAGCAAGGTTTGTGACCTAGTGCTTTGCCCAATGATTACACCAAGACTTGGAGAACTTTGAAAAGGAAAAGAATCTGTTCCAGGAATAAAGTGGTACAGAGTTTCAAGCCACTAAAAATACTCCAAGCCCACCCTAAAATGGTGGGGCGCTGGAGCAGAGTTTTGTGGATACCATGGACAGCCAAAAAGACAAATAAATGGGTACTAGATCAAATCAAGCTTGAATTCTCCCTAGAAGCTAAAATGACAAGACTATTGTACTTTGGTCACATCATGAGAAGACAACATCCTCTGGAAAAATCAATACTAGGAAAAGTGGAAGGCAGCAGGAAAAGAGGAAGACCTAAAATGAGATGGCTTGACTAAATAAATGAAGCTACATCCTCCAGTTTGCAGGATCTGAGCAAGTTTGTTAATGATAGGACATTTTGGAGGTCTTTCATTCCTAGGGTCCATAGGATGGAGGCTTGATGGCACATAACACACACACATCTTTTTATATCCCTTGCTCTGTTTTGAGACAAAGCCCACCTACTCGCTAAGACAAAAGGCCTATCATCTTTTCTCAGCTCCAAGTGAAACTTTCTCATGATATCTAGCTGGTTTCAACCAGTAGATGTTTACTGCTTCTGGTCTTGCTGGCCAAGCATTTCTCTGTACCATTACACTCAAAGCCAGGAAAAAGCAGCTTTGTATTTCAAGCTAACAAGAACAAAAAATGGTTGTGCTTTTGCTCACACCGTGGGTTACTGCGAGAAAAGGTGCTCCTCTCAATTCATGCTCAGGTTAAAAAAAAAAGGTAAAGGTGCAAGCACCAAGTCATTACCCATGGGGGGATGTCACATCACAACATTTTCTTGGCAGACTTTTTGTTACAGGGTGGTTTACCATTGCGTTCCCCAGTCATCTACAGGTTACAAGACCTAAAATTCAACTGCAAAATACAGCCGAGTGCTGGAGGGAGGGGATCCCTCTCTACACGCTGTCAAGTTGCAATTGACTTATGGCAACCTCAGCAAAAAGCTTTCCAGGCAAATGAGAAGCAGACAGAGTTTGCCATTGCCTTTCTTGGCAAAGTCTTCTTTGGTGGTCACCCATCTGAGTAATTATGACTCTGCTTAGCTTCCAAGATCAGACAAGATGAAGCTATACCATTCCACCTTCCCTCTGAGGGAAGGGATAAGGATCAGGATTTGGGGAGGGGCTTAGCATGCTGAAGCTCACAGGTTCAATCCCCAGCATCTCCAATTAAAAAGAACAGGTAGTAGGTGAGGTGAAAGACTGTTAGCCATGTTAGTCTGTAGTTGCAAAATGGTAAAGAGTCCAGTAGCACCTTTAAGACTTTATTGTAGTATACGCTTTTGAGAACCACAGCTCTCTTCGTCAGTGGAGCATCCTTCAGATACTCACAGTCTAAGCTATTTATGACTTGAAATGTCAAAACCAGCACCTTGTATTGTGTGCAGAATCAAATTGGAGGCCAGAATAGATGGTGTGTGTGTGTGTGTGTGTGTGTGTGTCATGTGCCATCAAGTCACCTCTGAGCTACAATGGCTTAATATGATCTGTCTGGTAGGTTTCTGTAAGGGCCCTACCAAATGGAGTTTCCAAATTGCAGTCAAGGGCCGACCCACACAGAGCATGATACAGCAGTCAAGTGTGGCTGTTACCAATGCATGTACGTGACTGTGGCTAGTTCAGCTTTCTTTTGTAAAGGCCACAACTGGTGAACCTGCCTCCTCTGGCAGAAAGCGTCGCAGACAACATTTGACACTCGCTTGATACTGTATTGTTACATAAGGAAATAAAGCTCTGTGCCTTGAAGAGCCTGCAATCAAAACTTCAACGGAGCAAAAGGAACAGGCGAGGCAGAGGTGATGTAGGAGGTGTGAGAACGGTTACGGGAGTAGATGCTTTGTTTCGGTTGGGGAAGGAAGTTAAAGGGTTGTGCCAAAGGTTTCATCAACAGCGGCTCTGAGCACGTGGAGAGCGCCCGGCTTTTGTTCACATAATTGCCAGATGCCCTCCGCATCCTGATCAGAAGAGGCTTCTGGTTGGTACCGCTCACTCACCTTTGAGAGGGGGCAGGGAAAGCGGTTTCATGAACTGTTACTCAGCCCTTACTCAACGAAACTCCCTGCAAGTCTGTTCATGCCCCAGCCTCTCTTCGCACCCTGGCCCAGGCGTAGCTGTGAGGCAGCTCCTCCGTTAGGTGCTCTGCAGATTTTATCGAGGAATCTCTCTGATCCTCGCCAGATTAGCTCTCGAGATGGATCTGGCAGGAAAACCTGGTACCTAAAATTATGGAGGCTTCAAGTCCACACAGAGCTGGCATTCCACTCCTTTGACTAGATCTTGGTGAAGGCCTTTCTCTCCTAATGGACAGTTCCCTTGAAAATCTCACAGGCTTTTTTGGAAGGGAAAAGAGAGAAGAGAGGATTCTGGGCACATTTTCCAGAAGTTCACTGTTGTTTTTTAAGAGAATTGCTGTGGCTTGCAACAGCCTGCAACCTCAATCTTTTGACTTCATAACCCTGCCTCTGGTAAGGTTGCCAATAGGCCCGGAGGAAAAAAGTCCTGTTCCTTGAATAGAGGCTTCATGTGTGGAAACAGGCCTCTGAAGCCTTTCATGGCATAGACGTAAACAACATTGCCTGGTAAATAGCATTCCATTAGGGCTCTATTAAAGGGACGGGCCTGCTGGCAGCCCTACCTTACATGGCTATTTGTAGCCAGCACACAAAAGGCTAAGAACAACAACAAAAGTCTTGTGTGGCATCTTAAAAAATGACAGATTTATTGTAGCAAAAGCTTTTTATGGAGTTGCTTACGCCACAATAAACCTGTTTGTTTCAGATATGCCATCTTTCTGGTTTTGTCATAACAGAGTAAAGAGGCTGTAGGTAACCATGGTGGTTCGAAGCATGCCTTTGACCATATACAGAGTGCTACTACCACAACATGACAGGCAGCCCCTGCCCTTCTGGGAAGCAAATGATCTGACACAGAATGCAATTCCCTCATCAGGCCAGCGCCTATAACTTTACAGATTATATCATACCTGTCCTCCGGCCTTTGATGTGTACTGGCTGGCTATGCTTCCCCAGTGATGCCAGAGTGGCACTCTGCACATGCTCAGAGGCTCCACATTCATCAAATACATGCTCTGGGACTCAAAAGGAAAGGCTTGCTCCTCCTGCTTTGGAGGTGGCAAGGGTTTTAAGGGGTCTTCTGCACTGAGAGCCAAGCTACAAGTGATGCCTGACACAGGTTGGACACTTGTCAGCTTCCCTCAAGTTTTGATGGGAAATGTAGGCGTCCTGGTCTTGCAGCTTGGCTCTCCATTTAATTGAAGTTTACAGAGCGGCAGTCTATGGGAGGGAGAACATGCGGTCGAGAGGGGAGTGCAGATGTCAGGCTCTCGCTGGGCACCCCCCTTCCCCTCTGCTGGGTATTGGGGTGGGTGTGTCTGTAAACTTCAATTAAATGGAGAGTCAAGCTTTAAGACCAGGACACCTACATTTCCCATCAAAACTTGAGGGAAGCTGACAAGTGTCCAACCTGTGTCAGGTGTTACTTGTAGCTTGGCTCTCAGAAAGAAAAGAGAATATGGATCAGGTAATCCCAAACAGGATGTTGAGGTTCTTGCGAAAAAGGGACAGATCAAATGAGGTTCTGGGTCTGGCATCATCTCCATGCCCCCCCTCCCCCTTTACTTCCACATTCCAGTTTGTGCTACACACCTTGCATTTTGTACCGAGACCTGTTCCCCAAGCAGTATCCGCCCATCCTGCCTTTGGGATTCAGCCCAAGGCAAGGGCAAGAGCACAGTTCCAGATACAAGGAGCATTTGGGGATCAAAACAAATCTTGCTTGAGGTCTACTAGCATATAGTGGATGTGGGGGAAAGAGAAGATCCCAGGAGGGAATCACATTAATAAGAGGAGTGGGCAACATTAAAAAAAAAACCTCTGTGGTTGGAATGTCCAGTGGGGGAATGGGCATTCAAAGCTTGAGAAAACAGACAACACACACACTTACATAGTTGGCTCACCAAAAATCTACCCCAAAAACATGGCTTAGAACCAGGGCCTAACCCCATATTTTAGAGTTGCCAACCTCCAGGTGGGGCTTGGAGTTCTCCTGGGATTACAACTGATTTCCAGGCTACGAGATCCATTCCCCTAAGTCTAAGGTATTATATCCTGCTGAAGTCCTTCCCCTCCCCAAAACCTGCCTTCCCTAGTAGCGTTGCCAGGTCCATGTTGGGAAATTCCTGGATATTTGACTGTGGAGCCTTGGAGGGGTGGGGGGCGGGTAGCAGAGGAATCTCAACTGGGTTTAATGCCATACAGTCCACCTTCCAAGGCAGCATTTTCTCCAGGGGGACTGATCTCTGTCACCTGAAGATCAGTTGAAATTCCGAGAGGTCTCCAGCCACCACCTGGAGGTTGGCATCCCAACTCCTCAGGTTCAACCACCATCCCCACCACCCATCTCCAAGAATTTCCTAGTATAGACCTGGCAACCCTACATGCCTGATGCAAAGGCTCTTCAGTGTGTGTTGAAGTCCCTCTGAGTGTGGCCAAAGTGTTTTCTTTACTCATGGAGTCAGCCATTCCAGTATCCTCTATACTAACTGCACTTAGGAAAAATTGCTCCTAGGTCAAAGGCCTACTTGACTTCCAGGAAGCCAGGAATGCCTTAGATTAGGGCAAAACATGTATCTCCCTCTACGAAAGTAGCAGGTCAACAGTTCATTTGGATGAATACAAAATAAAGGTAAATCTGCCAGTAGGTTTATGTTTTTATAAAACGCATTCTGAACATGCAGAGCTCACTACCACAAGGTTTTCACATAGAATTCCCAACCTCCAGGTGGTGGCTGGGGATCTCCCAGAATTACAACTGATCTCCAGGCGACATGTCAGTTCTTCTGGAGGAAATGACTGGTGGACTCTATGGCATTATACCCAGCTGAGGTCCTTCCCCTTCCCAAGTCCTTCCCTCCCCAGTATCCACCCCCGAATCTCCAAGAATTTCCCAAGCATGAGTTGGCAACCCTATTTCCACGTAGCCACTAGTTGACATGGCTTTTAAAAAAGGATTGAAAACATTTATGGGGGAGTGATTTATCAACAGCTATTAATCATGATTGTTCCCATAGAACTTCCACGCATGGAGACAGTATACTTCGGAATATGCTGGGGACAAGCAACAGAAGAAGATATGCCTGGATGTTCACTCCAGCAAACAGAAGCTTGATGGACCTTTGGTCTAATCTGGCAAGGTGATTCTTCTCTGTATTCTGTATTCTGTGCTGCCATCCCTTAGGGAGTCTGTCCCATCCATTCAGCTCTTCAACTCCAGAAAGGAGAGAAATCAAGAACCAAGCTTTTCAGGAATTCACTCTCTCTCTCCTCTAATATCAAAATGGCTGGTCAATGGTGAAGGCAAAGCTGCCTCTAGATAGTTGGGAAAGAGGTTAGGAGGACTGCGTACAACAGTGTTATCTATACTAATTTTCAGATCATGTAGTTCTTTAAATAAATATTCGTTTTCGTAAGTTATGTGCTTCCATTATTTTCAGTGATATACACATACTTGGCTGTTTCTCTATTATTTTGCACCCAATTGGGACAAACGTTTTAAGAACTACACATTTTAGATCCAGCCCTCCATTTCAGGCAATGGATTGGATCTCTTTTACACCCAATTGGGATAAAATTCTCAGGGACTGTACCTGCCAGTTCTCAGAGACTGTATCTGCCAACCACAGTGTTTCTAAACAACATCTCTCTCTCTCACACACACACACACAATTGCAAAGCATTGCTTGATGTGAGTTCAAAAATGGCTGTGCTACTGTTCTTAATCTGGAATCTAAAAAACCCAGTGAGAAACTGCAATCTGGTGGAACTGCAGACCATAGAAACCTATCAGTGCAATCCTCTTTGATGGGGACACAGATTAACACTACTGGTTGGTCAATGTGCCTGTCACTTACATTAACTGATGGCTCACTCTCCCCGCTCCACTGCTACCCTCAAAATGCCAAGGGTTCACTAGCCATTAAGAAATTAATGAATGAAAGGCACACTAAACCCCTTCTGTTCTTTTGAGCCTTTTCCTTATCTCCCCCCTCCCCGCCGCCCCTTAATTAAGAAATCACTGGAACATTGCTCATTATGGTGCAGTATACTGCCATTTAAAACAAAGAATTAATCCATCAAAAAAAGACATTTAGCACATATTAAGATGTGTTTTCCATTGCCAAACTGAGAGTACCTAACACTGGGCTGGGGTGGGGGGTGGGGCGGTTTCCTGGTCACTCCACAATCATACAAGAAATCATCATTGTCTACAAAAACTGAAGAATTTTTGCTTGCTTTAAAAAACACACACAAGTAAGTATCTAGTCCTTAATGGTAAAAAAGGGGAGTGTGACAGAGCAGAATTTTCAGTTATTAGGGCTAAGACTTTGATGTCCTGCTTGGTACTCATAATCAATTTCTGAAGAAGCATAGTGGTTAAAGTGCCTGTATTGGGATCTGAGATGACTCACTTCAGATTCCTGGGCCCTTTTCACACTGCTTACCTGCTTACCTGCTGCCGGAATGTCGCGAAATATCGCGCAAAAAATGTGGAAGATAGCGTCTTCTCGCAAGATGCTATCTTCCGCATTTTTTGCACGATATTTCACGACGTTCCGGCAGCAGGTAAGCAGGTAAGCAGTGTGAAAAGGGCCCTGCTCTACCATGGAAGTTCACTAAGTGACCCTCTTCAGCCCATTCACAAGGTCTCAGCCTAACCTACCTCACAAGTTTGTTGTTATGAGGATTAAGTGCAGGAGGTGAGAACAATGGGATCAGTCCTGATCAGGGAGAAAAGCAGGATATTTTTTAAATTTATTTATTTATTTAATGTCATTCATAGTCTGCCTTTCTCACTAAGACTCAAGGCGGATTACATAGTGTGAGATTAGTACAATCAGTATCAAGGACATTTCCATACCTGGGCCGTTTCCATACGGCTCCCCGCTGCTCGTAACAACCTGGAAGATCGCACAAAAAACGCAGAAGATCGCGTTTTCTCGCGCGAGATTTGCGTGACGTCACATCATGCAAATCTCTCACGAGAAAACACGATCTTCCGCGTTTTTTGCGCGATCTTCCAGGTTGTTAAGAGCAGCGGGGGGATGTGTGGAAACGGCTAGTGTCAAGGACATTTCCATAAACAATGACATAGGATAAATAAATACAAGTTTACAAAGACATAGTATTAGCAAGGATCCAATACAGAGTTGAAGAATTGCTGAAACAGAACATAATCAATTCTAGGACTGGCATTAGACAATATGAAGCACACGTAGTATATAGTACATATTTAAAGCAACAGATAATATGTAAGCAACATAGTGGTGAAGTCTATGGTCCCAACCCTAACTCATTAGTGAAGCATCTGACACCCCCTCTCTACAATAGCGCCCTCCTATCTGAGTAAAAAGCCTTTTTGAATAATTTGGTTTTGCATTGGGTGCGGAAAGCCAAGAGCGTGAGAGCTCTCCTGAGTCTGACCTCCTCAGGCAGGCGATTCCACAGGGTAGGGGCCACCACAGAGAAAGCCCGTGTGCAGGCTGCTGTTGATTCCGTCCATGTGCAGGCTGGCACCTGCAAGAGACCCTGTTCAGATGAGCAAAGCTGCCGTGGTGGGACATAGGGAGGGAGACGGTCCCATAGGTATGCTGGGGCAAGGCTGTGAAGAGCTTTGTATGTAATAACCAATACCTTGAATTGAGCACAGTAATTGATAGGTAGCCAGTGGATTGACTGTAGGATGGGAGTGATGTTCATGCTCCTGCTCGATCCTGCTAACAGTCGAGCTGCAACATTTTGCACCAATTGGAGCCTCCTAGTTAACTTAGAAGAGAGATCACTGTATAGTATATTACAATAGTCTTGATGTTACCAATAACATGGATCCAGGTGGCCATGTCGGCTATGTCAAGGTTAGAAGCCATCTTCCAGGCTAGAGTGAGACTGTAGAAACCATTTTTTGCAGCTGCCTTAACTTGTTTTTCTAGTAGTTGCACTGGATCCTGTGTAACCCCTAAGTTCTAAACTGAGTCTGCAAGGATCAGATGAACTCCATCAATAGTGGGGAATACAAGGTCTTTCAAGACCTCTGCCTTCCCAACAAGCATCACTTCAGTCTTGTCTGGGTTCAATTTCAATTTCTTATTTTTTAGGACAGCTGTCAGGCAGCGATCTAAGCTTTCTACTGCATCCTGAGAGGACCTGGATAGCGAGATATAGAGTTGGGTGTCATCTGCATATTGATGACATCCAACTACATAGCTGCAAATAAGTTCTCCTAAAGGTTTTACATAGAGGTTGAATAACACAGGAGATATGGGCCGTCGTCACACGGGCGTTTATTCCGTCAAATTTCCATTATGTGGCGCTATTGTTCCTATCGGCGCTATGATGCAATCTTTTGTCAAATACCGTCTCCTCCCGCTTCAAGTTGTTCACACCGTAGCGCTCTGTGTCGTCATTTTGAACGGGCACAGAAAAAACTCCTCCCCCCTTTTTAAAATTTTTTTTCCGCTTTATTGCGTTATAACGACATTACATCGTTATAACCAAACGTTAGCCCAACCCCAAAAGAGCAGGATAGGTTGGCCAAGTTTTCCCGCCCTGGAAGCAGCTTGAACATTGGCTAAGATTGTTTTTCTTCCTAATTTGAACATCCATAAATATATTCTTGTTCTGAGAAAAGCCCCTGTCTGACGTGATCCCCATCGCCGAAGACTCAACCATGGCTCCACCGAGTGAACTTGTAGTTCTGGTGGCCCAACTGGTTGTTTTGATGGTTCAGAGCACGTTCACTCTGTGCCATGCACACCTGCGATCCCTCCGTCGGAGGCGAAGGGCAGCGGAAAGACTTTTTCGGTCTATGCTGCTCGAGCAGCATAGAAAGAACACTCTTTCATTGCTTTGTATTTTTATAATATTATGACATTATAGCGATATGAGGACGTTTTTTTTTTTTAAAAAAAGGAGCTCGCTGCAGGATAGCGCGAAAGGGCGTCTGGGATAACGGGTCAAGATAAGAAAGGGAAAATTCCGTCATTATGGGATAGAAATCGATGCCGGATGGTCACACGGAAGCAGATTATAGCGCGAAAATTGAGACCAGAGGAGAAATCTCAGACTCGCAACAGTGCCAGAATAAGGTGGGAATTTTGCGGTAGATTGCGCAATTTTCGCGCTAATTTTAAGCCCGTGTGACAACGGCCATGATTGCGCCCTGCGGAACCCCACAAGATAGTTCCTATTCTGGAGATAGCTGATCTCCAACAGCAACCTTTTGAGTCCGTTCCATGAGAAACGATTTAAATCAGTCCAGGGCACATCCTTTGATGCCCACTTCTGTTTCTAAATGCCTCAACAGGATGGCATGGTCTACAGTGTCAAAGGCTGCAGATAGATCCAGGAGGAGCAAGAAGGAGGTATAGCCTTTGTCTATATTCAGACGGAGATCTTCCACTAATGCTACTAGTGCAGTCTCACGCTCTGGTCTGAATCCAGACTGGTGAGCGCTAGAGTTTTCCAAGAAGATCAGAGTTGGTCAACTACTCCTCTCTCAATCACTTTGTCCAGAAAGGGCAGATTAGAGACTGGGCAATAATTGGCCACATCAGTTGTGTCTAGGAATGGTTTTTTAATTAGTGGACAGATAACTGCCTGTTTGAGCGGGCAGGGGAAGGTGCCCTGAGTTAGTGATTGGTTTACAATAGATCTCAGTGGTTCACTTATGTGCTCTTTTCTTGATTTTAACAGCCAAGATGGGCAAGGATTGCGTGCACAAGTAGTGGCTTTCATAAATGCCAGGATCCTGTTGAGGTCTGTCATTGTAATTGGTTCAAAGCAGTCCAAATGTAGGTCAGATTTCTTCTATCTCGTTTGCATTGCAACTAGCATCTAGATCAGAGCGTAATAATGCTATTTTATCAGCAAAAACCTTAGCAAAGGCCTTGCAGCTAATTGTCTGTTCTTGGGGCTGTAAAGATTCAGATTTAGGGGTTACAACATATCTCGATATCCTAAACAATTGGGATGGTTGTGAACTAGCCAACTCAATGGTTGCTGAGAAATAACGTTTCTTTGCCACTTTCATTTCCGCTTCATAGATCCTCCAGTGTGTTCTGTAGCAAGCTCTATCAGCTTCCGTGCGAATTTTTCGCCAGCAAAAAGACATCTTGAAAGGCATTGTATTCCCCGCTTTTGATGGAGTTCATCTGATCTTTCTAGACGTCTTCTGGCCCTCTTCAGGTCAGCCAGCTCCATGGTAAACCATAGTGCCAGCTTCCTTCCCAAGGACCGGAGGAGTTGACAAGGCACAATAGTGTCAATAGCTTCAAAGAGCTTTGTGTTCCATGCTCCTACAGCAGCTTCTGTGGAGCGTGTGTCTGGAATTCTAAAGTCCCCCAAGGCATTTTGGAATCTAGACCGGTCCATGAGCCTTTGTGGGTGAATAATTTTAACTGGATCTTCCATTTTGAGGGGTGTTGGGGCTATACTCACTTTTGCCCTCAGCAGACGATAGTCTTTAAAAAAGAAGTAAACAAAAGGAATTAAAAAAATTGTATCAAGAAGTTGACTTAATCTGGATGGCACTGCCATGTAGTCCACAGTTCATGAGGGTGCTGTTATTTCTTCTTATTGGCCTGTTTTGATCCCTTCCCCTGCCTTCTGCCTTAATTTCCCTTGTGGAGAATGAAGTTAATGATACTCCTCCTCTCCCCAAGGAGGGGGTGGGTGGTTTCACTAGTGAATGTAGGTGAGGCAATTCCGGCCTGTGGAGATGAAAGCAGAGGCAAAACCAAGAGAAACACTATGGGCTGTTATTAAATTAATATTAACTGGGACGTGATAACTGTGGGCATCATGCTCTCGTGGCATCCGCCGCTTCAGCCCTGGAGCGCTGAGGCCAGGCCTTAAAGCACGCTTCAAAGAAAACACTCTTGGTTAGCTAATGGGTAGGTTGGCTTATGGCCTGCTCTAAATTTGCACTGAAGGAACTGAGGCACCAAATGTTTCCCTCTAGACCAAACTGCAAGTCAGAGGCAAGAAGAGAATCCAGAAGGGGAGAATCCACCTCACCTATTGCCTTACAACGCAGTCCCCTCTTCATATACACTGTGACTTGGTGGCGGGAACTTGTGGGCACTTTTGGAATGTTGAGGAAATATGGTTGGATTGGGTTGCCAACCTCTAAGTGGGGCCTGGAGATCTCACTTGATTACAACTGGTCTCCAGAGAGATCAGTTTCCTGGAGAAAATGGTTGCTTTGGAGGGTGGACTGTATGGCATGATGAAACCTATTGTGGTGACATTTGTCCTCTCCCCAAATCTCACCCTCCTCTCTCTCCACTTCCAAATCTCGAGTAATATCCCAGCCCAGAGCTGGCAACCCTAAGTGGGCACCACCAACGATGGTTTCCATGGGAGGCGCAAGCATCGTCTTATGATGAAGGCAGTTGTTTTCAAACAGGATCTCTTTCTTCCTTTCAAATGGGAGACCCAAAGGTAAAGCCTTTTGAGGACTTCTGCGGCGTCTGGTCCATTGAGGCAGAGGGAAACCAGGACACATCCTTTATTTTGTGGAAGAGATGCTTTGGGGAAGAAGTAAGTAGGCATCATGTTGGGGGATCGCTGCTAAAACTGATTTGAAATATACACAGCGCGTCGGACAAAGTGAACTAAAACACCTTCACCACTCTGTTCTCCCTTTGATTTAAACATTCTCTCCAGGGAACCCTAGGAATTATAGTTCTTCTGAAGGAGACCAAGGCTTGCTAACAAAAAAACCTCTCAGTGCTCACTTCTCAAATAAATAATTCCCAAAATTCTTGAGGGAGGAAGGAAGCTAAGACAGCCAATTTTGTCTGAAACCCCTATATACATGTTAACCACGTATCTGAGTTGACTAACAATGGGCCTCAGTGCTTCCCTAATCTCTCCTAACACACAAGGCCCCAGAGTACAAGATATCTATGGTAAGAGAGCCTCTACTTTAAAAATCAAAAAGAGTCCAGTAGCACCTTTAAGACTAACCAATTTCATTGTAGCATAAGCTTTCGAGAATCAAGTTCTCTTCGTCAGATGCATGATACAGAGACTGGTCAAATATAGAAGAGGAGGGAGGAGAAGAGGAGGAGAGAGAAGAGGCAATTAGGGGGGGAGGGTACAACCAAAACATTCCTTTGCTAGTATATGTAAACATCTCCTTTTGGTGTGTGGATCAGTTGGCTTCAAAGGAGTTTCCCTGTTAGTTTGTAGCAGCCAAACAGCTAGACCATCCAATTCCAATGCAGTATGAGCCTTCGACAACCACAGCTCTCCCTGCCAGATGCATCTGACAAAGAGATCTGTGGTCCCCGAAAGCCCACGCCAGGTGCCACTGAGCTCCCCCAGACCCCGCCTCTGTAAAGGAAATCTGTTACCTGTGGTAATGTGATAACCATTCATAGTCCCTATTCAGTCCCAGTTTGACAGAGTCAAATTTGCATATGAATTCCAGTTCAGCAGCCTCCCGTTGGATTTTGTTTTTGAAAGGTTTCTGTTGAACTACAGCGACCTTTAAGTCTTTGATGGAATGTCCTGGTAGATTGAAGTGTTCTCCCACTGGTTTCTGGACGTTTAAAGGCATTGACAAATGCATCGAGGATGGTCTATCTAATTAAAAAAAATCAAACTTCCCCGCTCAGAAATACCAATTGCTGTGGAACAAACAACTGGAGAGGGCTGTTCTTTTCATGCCATACTTGTAGGCTGTTCAGAAGCAACTAGCTGGCAATTGCTGGCAACAGGACTCTAGCCTAGATGGACTTTTGGTCTGACCCGGCAAGGACATTTCTTATGTTATCAGACCAGTTTTGACTATGAGCAGGGGAAGTACTTTAAATTTAAGAAGATGTGGATTTACAGCAAAGATTCAAGAGCCACTGGCTCTTGGATAGATTCCATACCAATTTGCAAAAGACCAGGGTGTTCTAAGAGCATACAATGCAGTCCCTTTTTTCAACCTCACGTAGCTTGAGGTGCAAGTTATGACTGAAATATGGGGGAAGGGGAGTCCCTGTTTTCTTTCTGAGATGTTTGCAAATATGAACTCAATAGTAAACCTCCTTCTTTTGGCCAAATCTGCTTATGAGTTCTATGCAACTAGTTTCTTACTACCTCCTCCTCCCTACAAAGCTTCTAAAGGAGAAGTGGCAGAAACACCAGAGGTGCTCAAGAGGATGGAAAAACAATGCAGGTGCTTTCTAGGGAGACCCTACTTTAAGGTGATTGCTGTCTGGATTGTCCAGGGATAGAGATCGAGGTGTGTGGGATGGGGTGCTATACAGTACCCTGCCTGATGCCCGCATTGCTAGACCTGGAAAGCTGACAGTTTTGATACTGTTCCCTGGGTGGAATTCCTGGTTGCTCGTCCACCCCTGCAACACCTCCCCCCACCGCCAGTGACACAGCCTGTCAGCAAGAAATCCAGAGTGGATACGAATGCATCCGAGAGACGCTGATCACGCCCAAAGGAACAGACTGTGGCGCCAGTGTAACTGGTTCCTCCAAATACCGGGAGGAGGAGGAGGAGGAGGGAGAAACTAACAGGAATGATGTTGGGTGGAGTGTTATATAGTGGGTAACCTGGCAGCTTGGACTCCAGGGTTCCTTTTCTCGTCTCCTAGGGACTGAGGGTGGTGGGGCGGGGAGGATTACAAGTCAGGATTCTTAACTTCTTGCCCAAGTTGCTAGAGAAGCAAGTTAAGAGCTAGGATTCAGGAGGAGGGTGTGTGTGTGATTGAATTTTAAAGGAACGAGGGCTAGTGGTTAGAGAAAAGAGGAAGGGTGGTGCTCAGGGCTCCAAAGTTCTCCTCCCCTGGAAGAGGTTATTTATTTATTTATGCATACAATGTCCCAGTTACTTTACAGAATCTCCTAAGCAAGGTGTTTACAATGTAAAACAGACAAAGGAGAAGCAAGCAGAGGAAAAGGACAGATGTCAGCAAAAGCAGAGAGGAGTGTTATGGGTGCAAACCAGCTGCGGTCAGAGCTTTTAAGAAGTGCCACGCGGCCTCAAAACAATGATTCAATTTAATTTTGTTCCCCACAATGTCCAACCAGATTCCACAGAAAGACCCATGGCACATGGGCACAGAGGCCAAAGTCCTTATTAATTTTCCTGCCTGTTCCAGCAATTAGCATTCAGAAGTATAACAACCTCCAGGTAGGTCTTGGAGTTCTCCCTGAATTACAATTGATCTCCAGAGATTAGTTCTCCTATAGGAAATGGCAGTTTAGGAGGGCAAATTCTATGGTATCACACATCTCTGCTGACTGAGCTCTCTCTTCTGTCCCCAAACTCTGCCTTCCCAAGACATAGCCTCCAAATATACAGGAATTTCCTAAACTCACATTGGCAATCCTGTGTCATAATTTAGCCAATTCAAACAGTTTTAATCCAATGCCCATCACGGAACCTAACTTTACACTAATATCATATTCTGGATCTCAGTTATGGCATTACAATGTTGTGAGGTTAAGGGAGCTGGATTCTGGGTTCTGTTAACTCATCTTTAGGGTTGCCAACTCCACAGGGTGGATCTTCTGGCATTATAATCCACAGGGAGATCTACGCAGCTCAGTTTCCTGGGAGAAAATACCTACTTTGGAGGGTGGACTTCATGGCATTATAACCCTCTGATGTCCCTCCCCTCCCCAAAACTTGCCCTCCCCAGGTCCACCCCCCCCCCAAATCTCCTGGAATTGCCCAACTCACAGCTGGCAACCCTACCTGAATTTCATAAATTCATTGTGTGGCATGTAAAGAAGTACATCCTTTGGTTGCTTCTGAACCTGTTGACACACCCAGCGTCACTACAGTGTCCCCGAGTTCTAATACTAAGGAAGAAATTTTCCCCTCTTTCTATTCCCTGGCCTTAAAATCAAGCCCTTTAAACTTCAAGGCAACAGGCTGAGAGTAAACATTTGATAGGACTTACTAACTGTATAGGCACACAGTTTGGCAACTGAAGGAGCTAGGCTGTTAGAGTCTAATTTCACTGCGGTTATCAAGAAAACGGTGGAAGAGGCAGAGTTTGGAAGCTTGTTTTGGCTGGGGGGGAGGAGGTTGAAAGAGGATGCCACCCGCCACTGATTCTACAAAAACAGCAGTATGGAAAAGTTGAGAACTGAATTGGAATTAAGAATGGCCATGGATATTGAAGGTTCTTGCTGCCAAAATTGCAGTTTCTCACCGCTGAGATAGACTGTTCTTGCTCTTAAGCCAGAAGCCTGCCATCTGGGGTCAGGTATCCCGTCTTCTACTCTTCAGCATCACACACATACACACACACACACAAAACCCCACCCAGCAGCATTCAGCAACTGAATGCACTTTACTAAGTTAGGCTGCAGGCACATCACCAAGTCAATTAAAAACAGCAGCCTTACTTCTCTGCCTAACCAGCTGCCCACACTAAGCCTCTGGCCAAGTTGCTATCTGTATTTTCATCTGCCATCTCAGAAATGCACTTAATTATTCACACGGAGAGAAAACATTACATAATTTTATGTTGTTTTAAACATTTCTTCGTCAATGACACGATGTTTGATGCATATTCTGTGCCCCCTTCTAGATCGAGTCTAGGACTATGCACTGTTATGTCCCTAGTTTTCTATGCCACCAGAAACTACCACGTACCACCCCACTAGGCCCCGGGGAGGCCACATAACAGCCAAGGCTGGAACAGGGAGATTGGCTTCCGCTGTCACCTGACAAGGCCCCAGGAATTTTGGGTAGGGCAGTAATTAGCAGTTCCTAGCCTCACACTTTTCCCCCTATGCCATTAGTCATGGGTTGGTCAGGGCCACTTCATATACATCACCACCCTTCTATCCTAGAATGCACACGTGCCCTGGAAACAGAGACTCAGCCTCTCTCCCCACTTCTGAGGAGAGACTCTGTGGTGGCTGAGGAGGCCTCAGAGATCTAACAGGCCACTTCTCTTAATGTGAAACATTTAATCAGCATTTTGTTTGTTGTTGTTTTTAAAAGCCAGTCTCCAGAAGTTTTACTTCTTTCTATCTGTATATCTCCTATGTTTTTATCCCGCCCTTTCGCTAAAGAGCTGAAAGCAGCATACCTGCTTCTCCCTTCCCTATTTCAGTCTTACAACAACAACCACTACATGAAATCGGTTAGGCCGAGAGCCTATCTACACAAGAGATTGTCTTGTGTCTCTCCCCACCCCTGCCCTGTGTCAGCCCCAGGTTCTGTTAACTATATGCTGGGAGTTCGATGTTCAGAGGTTAATTTCCAGGTGCTGGAGCCCCGGTTCACATTATTTCATTCTTTATTTGTTTACTTCATTTATACACTGCCTTTCTTCCCTCTAAGGGGACCCAAGGCAGTTTACAACGTTGTTCTCCTTCCTTCATTTTAAAAAGACTGAAGGGCCAAGGTCGTCCAGCGAACTTCC
The DNA here is from genome assembly GCF_028583425.1 of Eublepharis macularius. Taxonomy (NCBI): domain Eukaryota; kingdom Metazoa; phylum Chordata; class Lepidosauria; order Squamata; family Eublepharidae; genus Eublepharis; species Eublepharis macularius. Next base: position 225,525,679 of record NC_072790.1, read on the forward strand.
ACAGGGATTCAGACCTGAGTTTCCCAAATTCTAGTCCATCCAACACGCTAGCCAGCCACTACGCCACACTAGCTGTAATTAGGACATGGCACATGGTGAAAGGTCCTTTCGCGATCCTCCCTGTACTATTTTCCCAACCTGAAACAGCCCATTGGGTAAACTTGCGTATATCAGTACATCAGTGCTATCAGTACATGTTAAGTTTTCCCAGTGAGGCAGATAGCAGCTCTCCAGGGAGGAATACAATGCGGGAGAACTTAACACTCCTCTCCCTGGCTGCACATCCTGGTTGGGATCTAATAGCCCCCCTGAACACCTGGGAATTGTTTCAATGCAAAATTCCTATTGCATGTCTGGTTGATAGAACCCAAAAGGGACAATGTATCCTATAAGACCCTGAGAAAGTGTGAGTGGCCAAAAGTTGCCCAGTGAACTTCATAGAGTGGGAACTTAAAACACAGATTCAACTCATCTCCCCGTGTTTCACTTTAGCTGTGACGCCACACTAGCTCTGAACTCTAGTCTACTGAAATTGACCAGCAGGATTGTGCTCTGTTTCCCCCCTTTGTGCCCCCTTACCACCAATGAAACATGAAATGGTGCCTTTCTCACTGCTGGAGGTTTCCTGGTGACTGTGTGTACATGCAAGCGCTCAGGATATGTTCAGAGGCCCACTGAAAGTCAAGACAATGAAGCACATGGTTACATGTGAACGGCTCGATTAAAATGTGATGTCAGCACGGCACAATCATGCATTCCTCCAGTGTCTCGTTTGAACTGGGCTGCTACCTGAGCAAAGCAGCTATGTGTGCTTAGTTAGCATGTTAGAGAATTGTGGCCCGGTTGGGCAGGCATTTAATTTAAACAAGACACTGTGTTATACAAAGTTCTTGGAGAAAGTGTTCCCCCTCCCAAGCAGAGACACATTTAAATCCAACCAAACACCTTTTTCACTTTAGCGTTTTAATTGATTTTATTGTATTTTAGTTGGGCTCGGCCAGAAGACTAACTGGCCCGAAGAAGGCTTCTCCTTGCTGAGCAACTGAGAGCCAAGCTACAAGTGACACCTGACACAGGTTGGACACTTGTCAGCTTCCCTCGAGTTTTGATGGGAAATGTAGGCATACTGGTCTTGCAGCTGTAATGGAGAGCCAAGCTGTAAAACCAGGACGCCTACATTTCCCATCAAAACTTGAGGGAAGCTGACAAATGTCCAACCTGTGTAAGGCGTCACTTGTAGCTTGGCTCTCAGTAGAATCCTTCTTGAACAGTTTCCCTTATATCAGCAGAACTGACTGTAGTGTTGCTGCCACAGTGTTGAGCAATGAAGGGAAGGATTTAAACCTGGGTCTGCGAGGTCTGCTGTGAAGCTCATGGGATGACCCTGGAACACTTAAACCAACTTTGTAAGGATTCTGTGAACCTAGAATGGCATGGGTGGGGAACACTGACGGGAACCATTTACTTTACTCTATGCTCTTTGGAGGAAAAAAGGGTAAACATTTAATGCTATAAAAATACATCATAATAGAACAACACCCCAAAGCTGCAATCGTAAGAATATTTGTGGTGAATTACCATTTGGTACCCCACAGTAACTAGAGATAAGTGCCCCTGAACAGGAATCACACGTGGTTTAAAATGCAAGAGAGGAAATCGCTCACCCTCTCTGAATGGCACCTCTGGCTACATGCTGCAGGCTGAACCCAGAAGGCAATAAGATACAGTGCCCCAAGACAAGAAGAGGGCTGCACCATCCTAAGAGCCCCCCTGAAAGGAAACGAGATAACCCTGCTAATGCTGGCCTCTCCTTTAAGGTGGGGCTCACCAAATATGCCTGGCTGAGAACCCCACGTCCTAGTAGCATGAATCCCCCTACACACATTATTAAATAAATCTTCTCCCAAAAGATGACAGTTGTTTCCAAAGGAGGGAACAATTTTATCACAGCTGAACATAAAAGTTGTCTTTATAGTGGACATGGCAATGGTCTTGGGCCGTTTCCCCACACTGAGCAATACCTGACTTGCGGGAACCTTGACTCCAGTAATGCCATTTGAGTGCCAAGAGGTGGAACTTGGAGGACAGGTGCCTGCCAAGCCGGCTCCAATTAAACATCCTGGATGTGGCCCAGAGGTGCCTGCAGCTTTGCCCCCAGGCATCAACCCCAACGCTGCCTCTCTGTATGCACCAGGCTGCTAAAGGACGCGACGCAGCAAGCTCCTGCGTGGCAGGTGAATCACGTACAGTCCAGCCCTCACCCAGGCAGAGGAACCTGAAGCACCACACGACAACACAGGGGTGGGGAGGCTCCCGCTCGGCACCGCAATGAAAGGTGCACTAGTTCTGAGCGTCCCTTCCCTGCCCTGGGGCTGAACACAAGACCGGATTCCAGCTTGAATTCCAGGAGGAGAGCCGCATTAACATCTGGGGAAGCAAACAACCACAAAGAGTCCTGTGGCATCTGGAAGAATGACACATTTGCTGGAGCGCGAGATTTTATAGGATAAAGTCCGCTTCATCAGATTCGTCTCTGATAAAATACCCACGGAATGGGGACATGGCAAGAGTCTAGCTGACAGTGCAACCCTGTGCAGAGTTACTCTGGCCTAAGTTCCCCATCTTTGCTGCGACCCTCACAGTTCTATTCCTCTGCTCCCACACCAGGCTGGGCCCAAACCTAGGAGTTGTGCTTCCTAGTCATTTACTAGCCAGCTTTCCACAGTTATGACAGTGGTTTCCCCCCACTTCTGGCCAGTTGCCAGATGAGGAATTTTTCTTATAGTGAACAAGAGAAAGGCCATTTTCTGATTCTGCACCGATTACATATTTATTGTTTCCCTCACGGCTGGATGATGTTGAGTGAAATCAGGCAGTCCCCTCCAATCTGCCCCCTCCCAAGTCATTCTGATCACGAAAGAAACAGGTGAGCTTTCAAAAGCTAGCACCCTACTCAGCACTCCCTGCTCTCTTCCCCTCTTTGCCTCGACTTGCAACATAAAAATATAAGAGCTAGCTCACACCAATGGTCCATGTAGTCCAATATCCTGTTCCTCCCAGTGGCCAACCAGATACTCTGGTAGGCACGAAGGGACATGCTGTAGCCCAAAAGTAGAGCAAGGTCCCCGGTTCTATCCCCATCAGTTCTCCAGTTAGAAGGATCATATAAACAAGACTGAGTTCAGTAGCACCTTAAAGACCAACAAGATTTTCTTTAACATCTTTAAAGTGTTATTGGACTTGAACCTCACTCATCTACTGTAGACCAACACAGCTACCCACTTTAAAGAATCAGGTAGTAAATTTTGCAAACTCATGGCTAATAGACACTGGTTGCAGGGTTGCCAATGATCCTAGAAAAGAATATCCTGCATGCTGTCTCATAGTGGTTAAGTGGTTGGGTTGTAAATCAGCACTCTGCTGGTTCAAATCCCACTATTGCCATGAAGTCTGCAGGTGGCCTTGGGTCAGCCACTCCCCTCAGCCCAGCTCCCCAACTGTATCGTGGGGATACTAACAACACTGGCTTTGCTCACTGCTCTGAGTGAGGCACTAATCTGTCTAGAAGAGTGGTATATAAGCACAGTTATTATTCAATAAAAACTTAATGTGTGGAAATGGGCAGCTGAAGCTTTTCAGGGCATGGAGGTAAATAACATCACCCAGAAAATAACATCCCATGGCATTTTTCTCCAGGACCGTTGGCAATCCTAATTGATGGACCAGTCCTCCACGAATATATCTAACCCTTTAGACTCCCCTTGACCCTCCTCTTCTGCTTTGGGGCAAGTACATGGAGGGTGGACCCTGGCCCTGGGTGGTTGGGCTCTGGGTTCAGCCCTGGACTGGCTCCCCCATGCCATATTTGTGCCTTCAAAGAGTTTTGTCATAACCACTGGATCTATATCCCTGCCATACCTGGGGACAGAAAGCAGCCACCATCCTTACTAGCTGCTAGGGCCCAGGTCACCGACTAATTTTACAAAAGGCTGCTTTCAGGAGAGGGTGGTATGTCAAGGTTCCTCCCTCCTTAAAAAGGGCAACCCTGACTGATGGATTGAAAGGACTAGCTGGTTTCATGGGCATATATGCTGCTTTCTGCACACAAACCCTTTTACCCAGCAGTCAGCAAGGGCACAGGGGTGGCTAGATGGTACTTTTAGGAAGTACCCTGGAAGCTTCCCAGTTCTGCTCTTCCTATTGCTAGCCCAAATGTGGAAGTTCATGTCCCTTTAGGGCTGTCAGCTCCAGGTTACAAAATTCCTAGAGATTTAGGGGTGAAGCCTGAATAGCACAAGGTTTGGGACCTAACGTCATAGAGTCCACCCTCCAAAACTGCCATTTTCTCCAGGGAAACTCTGTAGTCTGGAGATAAGTTGTAATTCCAGGAGATCTCCAGGCCCCACCTGGAGACTGGCACCCTATAGGCGTCATTCTATGTTCGGTGTTACCAAGCCAGACTACGAATCACTGCTGCATAGCTCTCCTCCCCCTGCCCTGCCCCAGTGAGCTGTTCAGGCTACCAGGGGGTGCCTCTCGGCTTGAAACGGCCCGACAAATGCATTATTATTATTTCATTTATTTTTTTATTTATGTCATACAGTTTACCTTTCTCACTGAGACTCAATGTGGCTTACACAGTGTGACATTAGTACAGTTAATATTAAGGACATTTCCATAAACAATGCCATAGGGTAAATAAACACGTTTACAAAGACATAGCGTTAGTAAGAATCCAATGCAGAGTTGAAGAAATGCTGAAACAGAACATAATCAATTCTAGGACTGACATTAGACAACATGAAGCACAGGTAGCTCATAGGAGCGCATATTTAAAACAACAGATAGTACATAAGGCAACATAGTAGTGAAGTCTATGGTACCTAACTCATTAGTGAAGCATCTGAGAGGCCCTTTATACAATACCAGTCTTTTTGAATCATTTGGTTTTGCATCGTTTGCGGAAAGCTAAGAGAGTGGGGGCTCTCCTGACCTCAGGCAGGCCATACCACAGGGTAGGGGCCACCTCAGAGAAAGCCCATGTAGGGGCTGCTGTTAATTTTGCCCAAGTGCAGGGGGGCACTTGCAGGATACCCTGTTCAAATGAGCGAAGCTGCCATGGAGGAATATAGGGAGGGAGGCGATCCCATAAGTATTCCGGACCAAGGCCATGAAGAGCTTTGTATGTGATAACCAATACCTTGAATTGAGCATGGTAACTGATAGGTAGTCAATGGAGTGACTGCAGAATGGGGGTGATGTTCATACTCCTGCTCTCTCCTGATAACAGTCGTGCTGCAGCATTTTACACCAATTGGAGCCTCCAAGTTAATTTGGATGGGAAACCTATGTATAGAGCAGTACAATAGTCAAGTCTTGATGTTACCATAGCATGGATCCAGGTGGCCAGGTTTAAGGCCACAGCTAGTGAGACTGACGCTTGGGCTAGGGGAGGAAGTTTGGATTAAGGGCAACAGCAGCAGCGGTGGCAGCTGAGAATCACCTTGGCTCTCAGTCTTACCTTAACCATAGGATTCTCTTTCTATTCCAGTTCTCCGTTTGTAGTGTGGGTTTAATAGTGCTTGCCTAACTTGTAAAGTTGTTGGAAGGATCACAGAAACAATGGGAAGTGCTTTGAGCTCTAAGGAAAAAAACCCACTAAATACATACTATAAGGATGGCTGTTGCTATATCTAATAATAAACTTGCCAGCCCAAAAGACATGATAAAATACAGCAAAAGCAGGCCACCGGCAGATGAAGTGGAGATTTTCCTGTCTACCTGGGGGGGCTCTCTAGGTAGAAAAAGATGATTTTGTAAATTAACCAAAAGAATTCAATCCCCCTCTAAAAAAAACTGAAAAGAGGTCAAATAGGGTCCAAGCGCACTAAAAGATGCAAGCAGATAAGATTCAGGTGTTAAAGGGTTGGGGGGAGATAATGGCCTGCTCAAGCACCTAAGAAATTAGAGAACCATTGAGGGGGTCCAATTGGCCCCACCCCACCCCTACTATTCTTTGGGCTGCACAATGTTTGTAATGATTATATCATTATTAAAATCATCTAAGTAGCTTTCCAAACCAGATGGTGTACTTTCCCAACCACAAGTCCCATAATTCCCTTATGCCTCTCCATTCTGCTACCACTGAGCATGGCTGCTTTCTTAAGGTGCAACGGATTTGCCAGTCTCTACATTTTGCCACCTCCACGCTTTTCTGGAGGTAAAGGATTTCGGTTCAGAGGAGCAACAGTGACTTGACAAAGGCCACATGCTACATCTGTAGCAGAGGAAGAAAATTAACTCAGCTCTCTCCTTGAAGCAACAAGAATCTCCATAACCCTTGGGGAGATTCTCATTCTCCTCCTCTCCTCAGAAGGATGGGGCCTCACGTTCCACACCCAGGCTTTTTCCCCTAAGAAGTCAGCAAACATGATTTCGAAGGCATCAGGACATGCAAACCCTTGCAAGAAGGGCCTGAATTACCACCTAGCGCCACCCGCCCAGCTGACTTACTGCTGGAATATGCTCTGCCTCCCACCTCCAGTAGGATCCTCCATGCCGCAACCCGAAGAAACAACAGCATAGCTCTCCCCTGCACCGCACCCCATTCCCTGGGGCGCTTTGAAGCTGTTGTTTGCAAAAGGGCCCTGTCATTTCTGGGAGGCCAACACCACACACACCTGGGCCTGACCTTGCCCAAATGCTCACCTCAAAACATCCAGGCACGCACCTCCTCGGGTGCAAATGGGAAGGCTGCAAAAGAACACCCCACCCTTCCAGCAGGATCAGCGGTCTACTCTAAGGCATTACAAAGCCATTTGAAAACACAGAGCAGAGCAGCCAGCTCCATGAATGATCACCTTACTCCACCGAATCATCTGAGCTGGAATTATCATAAGAATTGCCTTGCTGGCTCAGACCAGAAGGCACATCTTGTCCTGCTTTCTGTCTCCAAAGGCAGGCAGCCAGATGCCTCTGGGGAGCTTACAAGCAGGGCAACAACCAGGACGATACTGAAAGGAAGCCTTTCTTGAAAGGGGGGGGACTTACTCCCTAAACTGCACCCCCAACACCCCTTAGGCTTATATGAGCAACATACAAGAAGTTAGAAGGAACATTGTAGAGGTGCAACTTGCTGGAAACAATTGGCCCAGACAGTGTGGCAGAGTGGTTAGTGCTAGCTTGGGACAGGGGGGATGGGTGCAAATCCCCACTTGGCCAGTCACTCACTCCCTGCTTCATCTACTTCACAGGGTTGTTGTGACAATAGACAAACCCTGTATGCAAACCAAGAACACTAACAAAGAGGAAAGAAAGGGAGATAAACAGCTCTGTGTTAGGGACAGGGAGTACAATGTTCTGAATGGAAGGAGATAATTCCCTGCTTCTCAGTTCAATACCTTCTGGACCTTAAATGTTGCAGGACATCAGACCTTCAAGACATCTCAAGGGAAGATAAATTCTACATCATCCACTTTGTAGCATTTTTGTATGTTCCAAGCATTCACAAAGATTTTCTCAGTCATCTCTACAACAGCCCTGGAAAAGTAGTCAGTATTATCAGCCCCATATTGTAGGTGGAGGGAAAAGGGGACAGCGGCTTGCCTAAAATTGCCTGGTGAATTATAGATAGAGGAGAAATTTGTGCTTCCTGGTGCACTACTGGGTTGCAGTCCTAAACACAGTTATAACATTCTAAATCCATTGAAGTCAATGGGCTGAAAAGGGTATAATTGTGCTTAGGATGGCCTGGTTAGTTAGTTCCTATGCTATGTCAGCTCAGCTCCCAAACCTATTTTTAGTGCCAGAACTTGTATCCTGACAAGGTACATCACCAAAGACTCCTGAGTAAGCTTAGCAGTCATAAAATAAGACAGGTCTTCGTGATGATGACAAATTGGTTAAACAACAGAAATAAAGAATAAACTGACAGTTCTCTCAATGGAGGGAAGTGAGCCGTGGGATCACACAAGGAATGGTATTGAGACAAATAAGTGGGTACTAGATCAAATCAAGCCTGAATTCTCCCTAGAAGAATGACAGAACTGAGGTTACCGTACTTTGGTCACATCACGAGAAGGCAAGATTCTCTGGAAAAGTCAATAATGCTTGGAAAAGTGGAAGGCAGTAGGAAAAGAAGACCTAAAATGAGATGACTTGACTCAATAAAAGAAGCCATGTTCTTCAGTTTGCAGGATCTGAGCAAGTCTGTTAATGAGAGGATGTTTTGGAGGTCTTTCATTCGTAGGGTCGCCATGAGTTGGAGGCGGCCTGATGGCACATAACACACACACTATTTAATTTGTTCATAAGCTACCTGGAATTGAAGGTAAGCAGTGGAGTGAACAAACTGGCTGATGATAACAGATTATTCAGGATGGGGAAAACAAAGGCAGATTGTGAAATGCTACAGGAGGATCTCTCTGAATTAGGTGAATGGCCAATAACATGGCAAATGAAGTTCCATGAATACAAGGAGATGCACTCTGGAACAAAAATCCTATCTTTAAATATATGCTGAAGCAGTCTGAACTGGCTGAGATTGAAAGAGATCTTAGAGATGTAGTGGATAGATCGTGGGGTTGCAGTTGGATGAAAATGTCCGCTCGCCGTGTGGCAGTGGTGCAAAGTGCCATTTCATCATCAAAACAGATGCCAAAGGCAACATAAGTGCTCAGACACACCTTTGGCTGTTTGCAGGAGGCATTGTAACAGAAGAGGAGATTGCACAGGGTAGTTGCACAGCCCAGAGCTGCACCAGCATCCCACACACCTTTCCTATCAGACATGAAGACTCCAAGGCTAGGCAAAGCCAGCAGCAGCTGCCCGTGTGATTGGCTTGGGTAGTGGAGGAATTGTAATAGCAAAACCCCTCCCATCTCTGAGGCACAGCCACATGCCCCCCTCCAAGAAAATATTGCTAGTACAGCTAGGCACTCAGGGTCCAGACCCTGCCATATCAAATCCCCCGGTTTATTCATTTACTTATGTAATTTATAGTCCGCTTTTCTCATTGAGACTCAAGGCGGATTACACAGTATGAGATTAATACAGTCAATATCAAGGGCATTTCCATAAACAATGCCATAGAGTAAATAAGCACAAGTTTACAAAGACATGGCATTAGCAAGAATTCTATACAGAGTTGAAGAAATGCTAAAACAGAGCATAAGCAATTCTGGGACTGACATTAGACAACATATAACTACCCAGTAGGATCATACTTGAAGCACAGGTAGAACATAGGAGCACATACTTAAGGCAACAGATAGTATGTAAAGCAATATGGAGCTGAAGTCTATGGTCCCTAACTCATTAGTGAAGCATCTGAGACCCCCTTCCTACAATCCAGCCCTCCTGAGCAAAAAGCCTTTTTGAATAATTTGGTTTTGCATCATTTGCAAAGAGGGTGGGTGCTCTCCTGACCTCCTCAGGCAGGCCATTCCACAGGGTAGGGGCCACCACAGAGAAAGCCCATGTACGGGCTGCTGTTGATTTCACCCATGCTCAGGGTGGCACCTTCAGGAGACCCTGTTCGGATGAGAGAGGCTGCCGTGGAGGAACATAGGGAGGGAGGGAGTTCTTGGGCATGGGATAAATCTTTCCCGAGTTTCAATCCTGTGTATGCTTTCTAGTATGTAAATACGCTTCAACTCATGGGATTTACTTGCAAGTAAAGATACATGGGAGCATGACAGCAAAGCACCTGATGATGCACCTTTGGGGCACTCAGTGAAAATGCAACCCTCAAAGAAGGATTGATGGGCAGAATAGAAAGCTGTAGAATCTTGTAGTGAACTCACAGGTCTTCTCTGGAGTAAATAATCCCTGGCGGAGCCTTCCAACCCCTTGGACTACTGGTCTGATCCAGCAGGGCTCCTTTAGGGTCTCTTTGTTCCTTGGAACAGTGCAATTCTATGCACTTTTACCCAAAAGTCAGCTCCTGCAAGTTTCAGTGAGAATTGTTATTACTCAGTGCATGCAAATGTGTTTTAAGGCTTTTCAGAATAATGCAATCCTGTTATTATTGTGCTGCCATTTTTATTCATTGTTATTGTTTATATTGTTTATATTTACCCAATAACAAATCATTGTTATTGTTTATATTTACCCATTAGAGATTATTAGAGATACTGTTAAGGTCTTATATCATTTTTTAAATCTCATTTTTAAAAACGATTAATATGGAATGTTTTAATTGATTTAATGTTATCCCTCCTGAGCCTGCTCGCGGGGAGGGCAGAATACAAATGAAATAAATAAGTAAATAAATAATTTTTTTCATAGCCATCTTGGAATCTTGTTTGAAAAGGCAAGGTGGTATACATTTGTCAAATAAATGTTATTCCTCCAACCAGTCAGCTTATGCAAACTCGGAATTCCATTTCACTCGGCACTCTTTGGACAATCATGCAATGAACCTTATTCGTGGCAATAGAGTCCTGTGTTACCATGAATGTTATTTCACATCTGGCTAAAGGCACAGTCCCTTCATGGCAGGGAACACTCTTCTGGCAGTTATGCTACCACATACAAGAAAAGTTTCTTTAAACCTTGGCCACATTGACCCGCTGGACTCCCCAGGGGGTCCAATCTTATCCCCCCCCATACCCCTCCTTGGCTTGGGGTCAGTGCGTCTGAGCTCCCTGCCTGCTCCTCCCCCCACCCTCATTGTTTGCTGTTTGCTTCTGCTTTGTTCTCTGTATTTGCAAAGGTTCTCATTCCAGGTAGGGAGAGGGGGAGGGGGAAGAATGAAGGGATGCCCCACCCTGTGCTCTTTTTTCCACTCACAAAAAAACTCATCAATTCCTCTTGTTTTGGAAATGCTGAGGAGTAGGTGTCGCCAGATCCCAGGCATGTTTTATTTGTTCAATGGGGCTCATTCTGCAATGTGCACAAGTTTGGGTCTCTTAAAGCGGGGGAGGTGAGCAGTGATCAGGGCCAAGAATCCTGTTTTGTGAGAGGTTTTTGTGTGTGTGATGGCACTCACCAGGACTGAGTGCTGGCACCTTTGGGAGGTGGGCAGGAAAGCAACAGAAGAGTGAAGTGCCCATTTGGAAAGGCAAGTAAAAATCAGAATGCCCCCAGAGCCACTCTCACTGGGACTTGGAACTCACGGATAGCCTTAGGTTAGCTTGTTTCAGGTGGTTAGCTGGGTTAGTCAGTAGTAGAAGAACAAGTCTCGGGTCCAGTAGCATCTTCAAGACCAACTAGATTTCCGGGGTATGAGAATTCCAGAGTTAAAGCTCTGCTTGCTCTCACTCTCAGAAAGTTCTTTACACCCTGGAAATAATAATACCGATCCATTTTATAGGGTTGTTGTACAGATTGCCAGAAAATGACCTGTATCTAACCACACCATTAAGAAAAATTAAATACTCCTGTTTTAAGAGGTACAGCAGCAACCCCCCTCTTTTATTGCAGTATACTGAGGATTAGTGGATCTCCAAGAACAGCCTCCTGGGTGCCTACAGAGGCAGGAAGGAATTGGTGGAAATCAGCACAACGTTATATATGAGTACTGGAACATTAATTTTAAACAAACCAACCATTTCTGCTTAATGCTGTTGTTGATCGAGAGGTGTGATTTGCGATTCCTACAAAAAGGCAAGCTCTGGTTCTATGGGAGTCAAATCTCATTGAAACTTCTAAGTAAACATAAGCCGTTCAGCTGCTATCTTTAACGGTGACTAGCAATAAACCACACATCGGATAACAGAGCCTCTTGCCTAAGAGAATCAGTGGGCCGACACGCTGGCTGGTAACAGGGGGGAGGAGGGAGAAAGAAACTTATCCACCAGGTGAAAACGGGCGGAGGCCGAGCTAAACCGGTAGATCTCTTCAGGGGTTGGTCGCCTGTGGGTGGGACTCGCAGAAGTTCTCGACAAACCCAGAAAACCGTCCTTGGATCCCATTTATTTAGGAGTTCTCACCTGGGTCTGTACGATTTGGTCTCAAAGATGGAAATAGTTGTGGGGGCAGGTTGTCTGCCTTTTCCTAATTTTTCTTTTGTGGTTTAATTTGCATCTTTCAGATCATTTGAATCTCTCCCCTTTTCATTGATTCGTTATACTTATTGCTCTTCTGCTCCGCTTTATTGTTATTTGTTGGATTTTTTTAAAAAGAGGGAGGGTAAGGGAGGAAAGTCTCCCTCAAGAACGAAAAAGAGGGGCTGCCAAAACAACAACACAAAAGCCATCGTAGAAACCGTGGGTGTTAGAAACATCGTCTCCTCCTCCCTCCCTACCCTCACAAACCGGTTTGACAACCAGGTAACACACCGGTTTAAAAAAAGAAAAAAGAGGGTAAGACACCGTTATTTCCAAACGCATGCGCCATCCCCACCACACCCCCTCCACCTCCATCTGATCTCATTAGGGCCAAGAGTGCTTTCCTCCTTCTCAGGCGACGAGTAACTCGTCTCTCCGGATCGGGAGCTTCAAAGAAAGCTCGTCTCTTCCACCGGCGCGCAGCAGAAGGGATCCGAGGAGAAAGACAGGCGAGCGGCGGGGGAACTCGCTAGCTTTCCCTCCGCCTTCCTCTCACCTTGCTTCTTGTACCTTGATCCCCGGTTTAAGCCCTGCGCGCCAAAGGCCAGACGGCTACCGGTGGGGCTGAAACTGACCCGCTTTGGGGCTCGCCGGCCTTCCAGCCGCAGAACGCCCAAAGCCCCCGGCTTTGATCTCAACGTTCCATCCGCAGAACGCCTTTCAAGAACCGCGAGCAAACCCCAACAATCCCTTTTGGAAAGCAGCCGCGCGTGGGAGTTAAGGGGACTAAGAAAGGAACGAATCGAAGTTTTGAGTGGGAAGCCCCCTGCCCCACATTTAAGATGCCCCGAGCTTTCCTGGTGAAAAAAACGTGCGTTTCCACGGGCAAGAGGAACTGGAGCGAACTTCCAGATGAAGAGAGGGGCGAGATTTACGTCCCAGGTGAGTCGCCTTGACGGGGGAGGGGAGAGACTCGGGTTTACAACGGCCGCGCCGGCTTTAGAATAAAAGCGGAGTCACGCCTGTTGCTCTCTTGTGAAACTCCAACCTATATTGAAAGGCACTTCGGATTCGAGCAGTTTGGGGGGAGAGTCTTTTATTTCTTTTAGAAACTGGCCGGCCGATTGGGGTGGTGGGGTGGGACGGGACGGGACAAAGCGGTGCATAACGGCCATCCGAGGAGGGGAGTCGAGAGTGCAGCGTTTTTCGGTCTTCCTGGGTCAGGTAAATTCCTGAAGGTTCCCGTCTCATTTCCTGGAGGGAACTGGGAGGTCAGGAGGGAGGGGGAGAGGCGGCGATGGCTCTGTCTCCATGAATCCCCCTGAAGGCAGAGCGGGCGAGCGAGCAGTCCTTCCTCCCTTGATTAACTTTTCGCTAATCACACCTGCACGCTTCGCTTGGTTGGGGGGTGGCGGTGGCGGTGGCGGCCTATTGTTTTCTCCAAGAATGCTGGGAAGGGGCAGTTATGTGCAACCCCCACCCCACCCCCAGCGTGTAATGTTTAAACTCTCGGCAGTTTGGCGGGTTGGTTGGGAAGCCACGGGGCGGGGGGGGGGGGGGAGTGTAGTGGAACAGACTCGGGGCGGAGGGCTTTCTCTTGCAGATTAAAAGGCGCACAACTCAACGGGCCCCTGTGGGCTGTTCTGGCTCTTACCACACGCGCAGCTCAATCCCAGCCCTGTTTACTCGGAAAGAAATGGGTCTTGCTCCTCCCAAATCAGTGCGATTAGGTTTGCCCAAGAACGGATGATAGCTACGCCGAGTTAGGCAGTCCGAGTTAAACTCCTCGGGTCTTGTGTTGATGTCGGGGTGAACCGAAAAGTAAATTTGGTTTCCTACGATGATTGATCTCCTAATAATTATGTGCAGGCAGAAATGGAATGGGTTCAGTATGATGGGGATGCTGAATCAGTTGAATTTCTGCCTGTCATGCAGCTGTTGAATGGTGCCATACTAAGTTGGAAATTCTTCCAGTAACATACTAGAAGCCTTTTCTGTGACTTTATGTTGGTTCTTCACTCCTTATCTCCAGTACACCAGATTGCATCTTGCACTGAGAAGTGGGGTTCTAGGCCAGGTACCCTTGTTCTAGCTGCTATTTCTAAAACGGGGAATAAAACACTGGAGCCCAGACCCTGCTGTAACCACCAGGCACTGCTTCTCATCTGGCAGCAGAGCCCTGGAGATATGGGAAAAATCAGGAACTGAGGTTCCTACCTTCTCTTATTACTAGGTGCTGCACCCCTAATAGAGAAGAGACAGAACCAAAGTGTTTCCAAGAAGATCTTAGTGTGGATGTGAGCCACTAACACCCTTTGCTCCAAAGAACAGGGAATGTAACCTTTCCCCTTCTCTGAACATAAAGAGTCTTGGCAGATCAGACCCTTATAGGCCGGCATCCTGTTTCCATCAGTTGCCTATCCAAAGCTTCTGAAAAGCCCACAAAAAGAGTATGACAGCCACAGCACCCCACTTTTGTTTGACCTCCAGCCCCTGGTATCCAAAGGTAGACTGCCTTTGACGCTGGTGGCTCAACTGAACTACCATGGCTCTCTGTAGCACCAGGCTCTCCAGGACAGTCTTGATGCGGAGGACGCTTTGTGCCCAGCTTGTAAAACTCCCCGTCTTACTTGGCAAGCATCACAAGGCTGATCTGGGGAGTCTGTAATTAGCTTCTAATTAATCACGCTGGAAGCCTGGCGCTGTTTTCCACCATAGATTCCAATCTGCTGACCTGGGGAAAGAACAGCAGGCCCCTCTCCTACCGACCAGAATTAAAATAGCAGACCTTTTAATTTCTACTTAATGAGAGCTGGGCAGGGAAGTGCATGTGGGGAAACTGAGGTGCAGCTAAAGAAAGGGAAACAGGCAGTTTTCCTGCAGGCAAAATTATTGAGGATGTGGTTCTGGTGGCTGGACTGATATAGCAAAAAGGGTCAGAATTTCTCGAATCCACTTGTTCTATGAACAGTAAGATCTGAGTCCAGTGATAACTTAAAAATCAAGGTTTTCAGGGTATAAACTTTTGAGAGCCAAAGTTCCCTTCATCAGGTACAAGTAGAACCAACTGTAGACCAATGTGGCTACCCACTTGGAACTTGTGCCATGAAGACTTTGCTTGCCTCCTTACACTCAGTCATTTCACTTCTCTTAGTCTATTCTCTCTTCTTTTCAGCCTCAAATCAGGGCGAAGGCTGGTTACCCCCCCCCCCATGAATCTAACATGCAGATTCGTGGCCTGGCATTTTCTACAGCATCACTCCTCACCACTGAGGCAGGGGCTCCCTGGTTCACACTCTATGTTAAGTCCCTGCAAGCAGAAAAGCAGCACATCTAGCAGAGATGGAGTAGAACCTTATTCCCTGTGGTGCTGGCTTTTTAATAACAACATTCTATTTATATACCACCCTTCAGGACAACTTAATGCCCACTCAGAGTGCTTTACAAAGTATGTTATTATTATCCTCAAGACAATCACCCTGTGAGGTGGGTGGGGCTGAGAAAGCTCCTAGAAGCTGTGACTAGCCCAAGGTCACCCAGCTGGCTTCAAGTGGAGGAGTGGGGAATCAAACCCCGTTCTCCAGATTAGAGTCCTGCAGTCTTAACCCCTACACCAAACTGGCTCTTTTAATTGCATGAAGGCTTTTCTGTGAAACCTGGAATCCTCCATCTGCTTTCTTAAGTCCACTTTACCGCCTCACTCTCTTAAATGTGTGAATCAGGCCTCTGACCCGTTCTCCTGATGTCTGTTGGTCAAACTAGCATGCGACCAACAGAAAATGCTGTGCAGAAAAAGGCAGTGCCTTTGACACCTACTTGAATTGGCCTTTCTTCCTTACAATTAATTGGCTGGTGTTAACTCCAAGGGGGCAAATCCATCAGCCTCTGTGCTTGAACAGCCCATTGCAGTGTGGGTAAAACTTGCCCATCTCTTCTGACATGGTGTGGCCTGGCCAGACTGTCAGGGATCCCCCCCCAGGGGGGAGTACAAAGCATCTTTCATCATTGTGATGGGCATTTTGCTACTAATAACAGTAGATACCCAACACTTGCATTAATCCAAGTGAGAGTGAGGCGCTCTGCATGTGATCAGAGGCTTTCTTTTTCTGACCTATTCTGGGCAAGTTCAAAACAAGTCCTGAAATGGACTTCTTGGGACCAGTGTCATAAAGCCTGTTGCTGAGCTCCTGCCCCAACATTTCTTAGAAAGCATTAGAAGTTGTGCATTGAGCCAGGAGGGTTGCATGTGTCTTGAAGTGGGTAGCATAGCAGTCAACAACATGAGTTATAACCTAGATGCCATCAGCAATGAACTTACTGGGTCATGAATTTGTCAATTGGAGCTGATGGCAAAGCTGGGAATAGAAAGTTGTGGGGGAGGACAATGCTTGCACGTTTAAAAGCTTTATGAAAGACAGAAATGCAGCAGGTGATGCTTTTCCTAGTATGGAGATGCTATGATTGGGGAAACTTGGCCTGTTCAATTTCTCCCTGTTACACAAGCGTTCAAGGTACTGGGAACCCAATCAGCCATGCGATGAGGGGCAGTAATATTGCTGGGATCCTATGTTTGCCATTGCTTCCCAACAGACCCCCTTTTTCTCTCCTTTTCCTAAAACTTGAAGAATAGAACTTGTGAGCACAGTTTGATGTGAACTGGAATGTGCAATATGATAATGAGAGTGCCTCTTAACTTGTACAATACTAAAGAGTCCAGTAGCACTTTTAAAACTAACCAACTTTATTGTAACATAAGCTTTCGAGAACTACAGCTCTCTTTGCCAGATGCATCTGACAGAGCTGTAGTTCTCGAAAGCTTATGCTACAATTAAGTTAGTTAGTCTTAAAGGTGCTACTGGACTCTTTAGTATTTTGCAACTACAGACTAACATGGCTAACTCCTCCACATCTATTAACGTGTACAGAGTATGCTAACTGCTGCCAGTTTTCACATAGTTGAGATCAAAAGACAGGGCTACAAAAAATTCTGGCTTTCGGTGAGGTTTAAACGCCAGCACCTCTCCCTTCAAATTGCAATACTTCATCAATAAAATATTTCATACTCCTTTTAATTTTTTTTCAAACTGACACATTTGACAAGCTTCAAATAATTTGCCAATTCACTTCAGGCTCTTTGGTGTGAATCAATATGAAACATAACACCGCTTCCGTGCAAGGAAAGGGTTTTGACAGTCGAAGACGTGTTTTTCGTTTGACACAAGTGGATATTCCAGCCTTCATTCCAGCAAACTTTCTTTCAAAACTGCTCCTTGTCAATTAACAGCCAGCAAGTGGCTAATTAGCCTTTTACTAGTCATTGATCAGCCCTTTACCAGTGGGCTTGGTGTGAGTGGTCAGAAAGAGCACACCTCCACTCCCAGGTTTCATGGTGCATAGGTATCCCACCTGGGCTCAGGCTAATGCTGAGGTGTACTTTCTAGATGCAACGGAGCCAAGGAGAACGGGAAGTCTAAATGATGCTCCTTGAATTGGTTTGAGGGTGATTGCAACATGCCCCCCCTCCCACTCCACCTCCCTGAGGCAGGTGACAGGAGCTGGAGTTGTGGCGCCGGGCCGGAAACACTTAATTAACTCTCTGGGCTGGGTTGGACTTTCCAATAACATCCCGGTTAACCGGTTCTGAGCTGTTTACTTGTTGTTGAAGTTGGCTTTGGGAGGTGGTGGTGATGGTGGTGGTTGAAGGCAGAGCAACAAGAGGGGGGTATGTTGGGCAGGGGGAAGACTCGCAATGATTCCAGACGAGTTCTAGTCATGAGGACTAGCTTCTAAGTCAAAGGGATGATGAATAGCTTGGGGACTGTGCTACCTGTAGAGGTTGTCTTGCAGCTTAACTTTGTCTCAGAGCCAAGCTACAAATGACGCCTGACACAGGTTAGACACTTGTCAGCTTCCCTCAAGGTTTGATGGGAAATGTAGTTTACAGAGCGACAGTCTATGGGAGGGAGAACATGCAGTCAGGAGGGGAGTGCTGGTGTCGGGCTCTTGCCGGGGGCCCCTTTTACCTCCGCTGTGTGGGGGGGGGGTCTGTAAACTTCTATTAAATGGAGAGCCAAGCTGTAAGACCAGGATGCCTACATTTCCCACCAAAACTTGAGGTAAGCTGACAAGTGTCCAACCTGTGTCAGGCGTCACTTGTAGCTTGACTCTGAGATCAAGTTCCATTTAGGTTTATGGAGTTCTTTTGAAGACCTTTTTATTTCAGAATTTTTATCCTGCCTTTCTCCCACTGGGGATTCAAAGCGCTTTATGAAACAAAGGCTGAAACCAAATGACAGCCCAATATATGAAATAGCAAAAAAAAAATTATAAATATTCAACAGTGCTCACATTATGAAGTAGTCAGCTTCACTTAAGAAACATAATCAGGAAGACGGTTATGTGGTGAATTCTGTGGTGGTGACGGGCTGTGAACAGTTCTGGCAGTTACCTCTAGTGTAATAGGTTTTCAAGATTGCTTTCTCTTATTCCAGAGTAATCTGGGGTTACTACCACTCCCCAAATAAGCACAGTTTAGAACTATCAATCCAGATGTTAAATTTCTTAACCACCTTTCCTGTTCACATGCTTAGTGTGTTGTCATTATGGAAAGGATTATATGTTCCCTCCTTGACTTTTTAACAATATGTTAACATTGCCTATTTTTTTTACCCCTTAGTCTCGCTGGGGGGGTATGCCCTGTGGAAAGATCCGGAGCCTTCCATTGCTGAACACCCTTCGTACTCAATGCCACTGGACATGACAATACGAGACTCCACCTATAGGGCAGCACAGCCCCATTGTACAGCACAGGTCTTCAATGGGATACCTCAGGATGGGGAGCCTGGATTTTTGCGCCCCAAAATCAAGGTAGGGAAGTGCAGAGCAAATACTTTGCATGGGGGAGACCTCTGAGTTCAACCTCTGGTTCCCCTAGTATCCAAGGTGGGAAAGCTTTGGAGAGCTGTTACTACCAACTGACAATACCATGTTAGAGAGCTCAAAGGTCCAGCTTGGTCTAAGATTGCTTGATATGATATGGGATGATGGGTATAATAGGAACTGTTGTGTACCTGCAGAAGAACGGCTGTGATGGATTAACAACAATGGTGAACGTCATGCCACTCCAAGGACAGATCTGAGTTTTGTGGCATTTGCCTCTGTTACTGCAGCTCCTTCCGCCTCTGGAAAAATCATTCCCAGGGTCCTGGGAGTAGAAAAGAGCAAAAGTCCAGTAGCACCTATTTGTGGCAGGGTATGAGCTTTCGTGAGTGACAGCTGAAGAAGTGAGCTGTGACTCATGAAAGCTCATACCCTACCTCAAATTTTGTTAGTCTTATAGGTGCTAGTGGACTCTTGCTCTTTTCTACTGCTACAGACTTAACACAGCTAGCCACCTTGATCTAGGGTCATGGGACACCTACAGACAACAAGCCATGTGAGCTGGGGAGGTTGGCATGAGGAAGGGCGAGGGGATGCAATTGCTCCTTTTCTTTCCTCCCATAAGCACAAGTTCTGCTGAAGAAAGGGATCTATTTCAACTCCTCTTCCTTCCACATTCCAGCCCACTGACCCTCATGGCTCTGGATGCCACGATCCCAGGAATGAGATCACCACAGGTTGGAAGAGGTTGCTGGAATACAGCAGAATGAACTCTGTGTGCTTTCCATTGTACAGGTCGTTGGTTCCATGCCAGGGTCTTTATAAAGCAATGCAAATGTGTTTTTTAAAAAGTGCACATGTTGTCAACCATTCCCAGCACGGGATATGAGGTGTCTCCCTTGTGCGCCTTCATACCAAGCCTGTCTGACAGCACTCCCTATCTTCTTCCGCAGGTGACCCAGGGTGAAGGGCCGTGTGAGCCATTCTGCTGCCCTGTCTGCCAGAAGGGATTCTCCTACCAGCGGATGTTGAACCGCCACATGAAATGCCACAGCCAGGTGAAGCGGCACCTCTGCCCATATTGCAATAAAGGCTTCAATGACACCTTTGATCTCAAGCGCCATGTCCGGACGCATACAGGTGAGCTTGGCAGCACAGACTGTGTGAGTGCTGGGCGGGAGACAATTTGCCTGTCTATAGCTTTTGGACTCAGGAGAAGGTTGATTGGCAGCGACGTTGACTGGCAGCAGGCTCAGGATGGAGGACAAGAAGCACTTCCTGCAACTCACAATTGACTTGCAGAAATTGTGACTACAAGATATGGAGATGGCTTTCAAGGGATTAGGCTAATTTGGGGAGGACAGACTTCTCAATGGCTCTTGATTCTGGCAGCTAAAAATTGCGTCCTTGTAGAGGACAAACAAATAGGGACATTGTCTTTATATCTTGTTGGTGTGGCTTCCCTGAGGCATCTACTATGTTATGTCCGCTGTCATTAGTTCTAATTTCTCTCTCTCTCTCTCTCTCTCTCTCTCTCACACACACACTCTCACACCCACACACAGTGAATGTTTTGGAGAAATCTGAATAGATCATACAGAGCACTTCCCATCCCCAGGTCAGCCATACCCTGAGCACAAGCAAAATCCACTCACCTAGTCATTTTATAGGAAACTTTTGTATAAGGCCGTATAACTCCATGCTGTTGATGAAAAGAGAAGAGCAAGATTTGAGTCCAGCTGCACCTGAAAGATCAACAAGATTTCCAGGGAATAAGCTTTTGAGAGTTGAAGCTCTGGTATCTGACAAAGGGAGCAGAGATTCTCAAAATCTTATACTCTGGAAATCTTATTGGTCCTTCAGGTGCTACTGGACTCGCATCTTGGTCTTTACTGCATACCAGCACAACTTCCCACCTGAAACCATCTTCATTAATGAAAAAGGGACTCCTGATATATCAGGCAGCAGATTTTAAAATATAATTTTTAATACCCATGTGAATCAAAACTGCCGATAGCATGTGCCATCACTTGTTGTGAGGGTCAAATGGAGAACCATTTCTGACGGTCAAAGTCCTTTGGAGGACAAGTGGGACCAAACGTCATGGGTTATATAGATAGGAAAAGCTCTGTCGCTATCTATTGGAACGTGCCTCCCCACCTCCGACTGAAGCTAATTCCCTCTCCGCTTTTCTTGCCGCAGGTGTGCGCCCCTACAAGTGTGAACTCTGTGACAAGGCCTTCACCCAGCGCTGTTCCCTGGAGTCCCACCTGAAGAAGATCCATGGGGTTCAGCAGAGCTATGCCTACAAAGAGCGCCGTGCCAAGTTGTACGTGTGCGAGGAATGCGGCTCCACGGCCGACAGCCAGGAGGGCCACATGCGCCATCTTCAGGAACGTCATCCAGACAGTCCGCTGCTGCGCAAGGCTTCGCGCAAATCGTCTGCTTTGCTCCATGGCACCACCCCACCCTCTCTGCTGCAGGGCAACGGTTGCCTTTGAAACTGTCCCTGAGTGGAGCATATAAGGGGTCTGTCTTCACCAACAGTCTACTGGCATCTCCTTGCAAAGTCAACCCTTCTTTTAGCTCAGGGATTCTCAAACTTTTTATCCAAGCCGAGGAGAAACAACATCTTTTGGGCGTGTATGTGGAGATATTTGAGACAAAGGACAAAGATAGCCTCTGCTGATCCAACTCTGAGGACAAGATGACCCAACAGATCAAAAGGCTAGCAGTAAACTTTTAAGACTAGATGCAGAAATTGAACTGGAAGTGACCAGGGGAGGGTGTTTAGGATTGAATGAGAAGCAGCAAGCGTCTTTCATCTTGCATCCGCCTTTTGCTAATTGTTCTCGAAAGGAGCTAACAAGAAGGTTAGCAGTGATTCTCTGGTCCCTAGTTTAGGGTTACTGTTCTGTCGCTGTTACAAGTGACGCCACAACCCTCCCCCTCCCCATTTTGGTTTTTAACGGGTATTTTTTCAAACAGTGACTATAGCTAATGTGGCAGGGAGGACAGGAGGGAGCCAATTCTAATATGAATGAAGGTCTTTTAGAAATGTGGCTATTTAATTTTAGATGATCCGGGGGTGCTGGGGGGGTGTTTTACTGTTTCTGTGAATAGGTAGTTTTGTAGCTCCCAAAAGGTGTACTTTGGACTTTGAATTCATTTTTCTTGCAGTATACATCTAGGGAGGGAACTGCCTTCTGCATCTGCATATGATACAGTACTCTGCCCTTTGAGTCCAGTGGCACCTTAAAGACCAACAAGATTTAAGAGTATACACTTTCGAGAGTCAAAGCTCCCTTCATCCTAATGGTCTTTTAAGGTGCTGCCAGGCCAAATCTTGCTGTTCTACTGTAGATCAACAGGGCTAACCCACCTGAAATGTCTCTGGCCTTGCAGCCTTTCAGTGTGTGTGTGGGAGGGTGCACAATTGTGTCAGCTTGGGAATGAATGGTTTAGCCACCTGCAATACAGAGACACAGTAGGATAAACCATCCTAGTGGGAGGTTGCCTGTTGGAGCTCTGCATAAGTTTCTTCAGTTGGCTTGCCTTGCTCCATGCAAGAGGCGTGCCCAAAACGATGACGCGTGCAGAAGCTCAAGGGGAGCGGGCCTTCATCTGAGGGCAGGTAGGTTTTGTGCTTACGAATGAACCCTCGCCTTTTGGCTTATATGAAATGTGCCCCCACCCATTTTAATGGAGAAAAATCATGTGCCTTACTGATAGCCAGTATAGTGGGTAGAATGCTGGATTAGAGCCAGAGAGTCATGCGTTCAAATCTGCGCTCAGCCATGAAACTCATTGGGTAGATGGCCTTGGGCCAGTCACTCTCAGCCTGACCGACCTCAGAGATAGGCTTCCTTATTGCCTCAGCCTGGGAGAGAATTCCCCAGTCCCAATTTCCCACTCTGGAGAAATTGAAGGGGGAAAATGGCCTCTGTAATGACACTCTTGAGAATTTCTTCTGTTCAATATGGTCTTTACAATAGACTGGGTAAATTCCTAGAACGTGTTGGCCTGAAGTGACGTTGCATCCTCCCCAAACTCTCCCCTCCCTAGTCACTGCCCCCCATATCTCCCAGCATTTGCCCAGGCAGTGCTGGGAATTGTACTCACATGATCATTGTGAGGATAAAATGGCGAAGAGCATTTGTGCAGTCCTGAAGTTGTAGAAAGGGTGGGATAAAAATGGTTAGATAGATAATAGACAGCCATCAGCAACTTGGCAGACCCTGGGCACCCAGAAGGGGGTAGTATTGGTTACTGGTATTTCACTGGCTGCCACAGAGGTAACATTAAAAACTCTCTGGCTGATGGTGTGTCCTTTCTCCCTTTGGGGGAAAAATATGGCTGCCTGTGGAGAATGCAAGTATATTAATTTGTGAATATGAATGGTGCAAGTCGGTATGTTGTTGCTGTGCAGGCGCAGCAGCACAGAAACCAACTTTAGCATCTCTGGGACACAGGCCTAAGTAGATTACAAAGGTATAAATCTTGTTTACATATTGGTCTTTTTTCCCTTGACTTTTCTGTGGAACAAGCCAAGCCTGTGAACTTAAATGTTATTATATTATATTATTGTTATTCATAACCAGTTATTTTTCCTCTGATAATAAAAATAAAGGTACTGACTACTTCACTGATGTGAGTGTGTATGGTTTTTATTGGCCAACAATGCCTCTTGGAGTAGAGTAACGCTCTTGCTTGGCCATGTTACTACTCTGTAGCCCACCCATCAGCTTTGTGTGTGTGTGTGTGTGTGTGTGTGTGTAGGGAGGTACGCAACAAACAGGAACGGTTCACTGCCAGTCTGGATCAGGCTACCAATGCTAACCCTAGAGCTCACCAAAACTGTAGTCAAGGTACATCATAAATGTCATGGGCAAATGACTTTGTTTAAGTCAAAGTCTGATTTTCATCTGAACAGATATTAGTATCAACAACTATACTGGTGAGTGGTGAGGTATCACATCCAAGAGTCTTTTGTAGCTCCTCGATGAGCATCAGTTTGTGGAGAGAAGCTCCAAGCCACAAGTAAAACCAGTGCTGGAAGTCCTCTAGGCTCTAGTATACTAGAATAACTGGAAATCACACAAAGTGGCCTTCTAAACATTATACCCCTCCTTTTCTTCTGCAAAATAGATCCTCCCTCAGCTTTTCCTTCCTTAATCTAACATCAATGTAGGAAGCAAAACTATACCATATAATCAAACAGTTTCTGCAACCTCAAAATAGCCTTCTGAGGGTGATCCCAAAAGAATGTTATGTCATAAGATAGACTTCTGAATCATCCTTGGCTTGTGTGCTATGGGTATCTCTGGATCTCCTCCCAAGCTGAAGAAAGAGTCTGAAGAAGCTGAGGTGAAGAATGAAACAGTATTGATTGCTGTATTTTCTTTAGAAGGACAAGACAAAGGCCTTTCACAAGTATGAAGTGAAGAGAAAGTCCTGATGATTCTGTAATATCCTCCATGGTTGTGATCATAATCTACTTTTTGTAGCCTTATAAGACTGACCTGGAAAAAAAATGAAAATAGTGCATAGGTTCATTTGGGAGGGTGGGGAGAAGCCCCTTTCAGTCATTACATTTTTCTGCTCAGAAGGAGATCATCTTACCACACTGCATGCAAGACTCCCAATGTGCATTCTTTCCATTTTGTCTGAAAGGGGTATGCATTCGGCTAGCAAGCTCCAGGAATGATGAGGGGTCAGAGATTTCAAAAACCTTAATGGCTAGATGCTGTGACATCATTTCCAGTTTCAGAGCTGGGCATGATAGCATGGTGCTGCTGGTGCTGCTCTAGGAATTTCCCTAATCTCTGTTGTTTTGACCATAGAGATTTGGGAAATTCCTAGAGCATCATGCGACATCACAATGTCACTTCTTGGTCCAAAACCAAAATCAGTGTCGCACATTGCTATTCTCCCCTGCCAACACCCACACACACATTTTGTTCCCACTACTTCAAGCAACAGCGGAAGCACAAATTTCAAAGGCAGGAGGTTGCCTATTGTAGTGGGCAACCTCTACATTTTCCAAATCAAGGCTCTCCCACAACCTGTTGGGTTGTTGACTCTGTGGGCACTTTTGAAATTTTGAGAAAAGTTAGCAGGTGCCAATCACAAAATGGCTGCCATGGCAGGGAGACAATAACAAAATGTTGGGAGGGTCTGAGCCAAGCATCATCCTATGATGGAGGTAGCTATATATGAATAGGTGCGCTACAGACTCAGTGATGGTTCCTGGGGTCTTATGAAGCACCTCCTGCTCCAGTGAGATGGAAGAAATCCTTTTGCTTTGGTGGGGAAAGCATATGGACATACATCAATGGGCTTAGTGATGCTTATAGACACACTGTCAGGGATCACTGTTCTAAATGGCGTAACAAGATGGAGTGACCAGCTATGTCAAAACATCAACAGATCCAACAGGATCAACAAATGTGGATTGCTTTTATCCAGGGCTTTTTTTCAGCGGGAATGCAGTGGAACGGAGTTCCGGCACCTCTTGAAAATGGTCACATGGCCGGTGGCCACGCCACCTGATCTCCAGACAGAAGGGAGTTTAGATTGCCCTCCAGTCTAAACTCCTCTCTGTCTGGAGATCAGGGGGTGGGGCCACCAGCCATGTGACCATTTTCGCAGAGGGCGATTGAAACTTAAAATAACTCCCCCCCCCCGTTCCAGCTGACTCAAAGGGACATCGTTGTGCGGTCCTGAGTTCCACCACCTCTTTTCCCAGAAAAAAAGTCCTGCTTTTATCAAGCTGGAAGCAGAGACTGACAACCAGTGCAATCAAAGCTGTCTCAGTTAGCCAAAGGGCAGATATACCATCCAAGAATACCTTCAGTTTCTCTACTACTGCTCATGCTATTACCTTCCTCCAAAAGGGAAAGTTGAAAACTGGCTGCGTAGTTCTTTTCTAGACTTACCTGCTCGACTGCCACAAGCTCCTGCATCTGCACTTCGGCCACCACCTTTGCTCAATGGATGAGTGGGATGAAAATAGAGATAGAGGGAATTCCTAGAGTGTTGTGATGTCATTTGCCCCAGTGCCTACCTCCCCCCCCCCATGTGGAATGAATAATATTTCCAACACAACTGTACTAGTTAGGAGGGTCAATGATCTAATGAAAATGCGAGGTCATTCAATAACAAGAATCCTGTCAGCATCCATAAGCAAGATCACTAAAGGTATGCACAGAATAATGATAAGCAGGTGCTTAGAATAATAAAATCATAGAGTTGGAAGGGGCCTTACAGACCGTCTAGTCCAACTGCCTGCCCAGTTTAGGAACAGCTTAAAGCATCCCTGACAAGTATTCATCCTGCCACTCCTTGAAAACTGCCAATGAGAGGGAACCCACCACATTCTTAGGCCTCTGATTCCACTGCTGGATTACTCTTAATGTGAAGAAGTTTTTCCTAATATCTAGCTGTTACCTTCCCTCCTGTAGTTTAAACCCATATGAGAGCCAGTTTGGTGTAGTGGTTAAGAGTGCGGGAGTCTAATCTGGAGAACCGGGTTTGATTCCCCAGTCCTCCACTTGAAGCCAGCTGGGTGACCTTGAGTCAGTCACCGCTTCTAGGAGCTCTCTGAGCCCCACCCACCTCACAGGGTGATTGTTGTTGTGGGGATAATGATAACATACATTGGCAAACCACTCTGAGTGGGTGCTAAGTCATCCTGAAGGGCGGTATATAAATCGAATGTTGTTGTTGTTATTTCAAGTCCTATCCTCTGTTCCCAACAGGAACAGCTCCCTTCCCTCCTCCTCTATCTGATGTTTCAGCCACTGAGTCCACCTTCAACCTGGCATCCAAATCAGCTTAGAAGAGAGATTTTAGCAGCAAAAATTCTGCAAAACATGATAATTAAGGGCCAAACTGGTACTTGTAAAAGTGCCTGTTGGAGATGGTGTTAGATTATGAACCACTTTAAATAACTGAGGTAGCCAAGGAAGTGGATTATAAATGAAGTAAGTAAATAAATAAAACCTTCACCACCTCCTTAGAGTTCCACAAATGATCTCCATGGCATGTTCTGCCCTATTTGGCCTGCAACTTCTGGCAACAGCATTCAAGACATCTCCCAGCCATCTCCATTTCCCCTAGGTCTCTAGTAAACCATGCAGCCAGGGGCCTATTTGAGGGTTGGAGAACACCCCAGGAAAGAATCCTGTCTCTCACTCCTAATCATATTATTCCAGGCAGTCGCTAGGGTTTCAACAGTATTGCTCTCATGACTCAAACTTCCTAGGAATATTCTGCAAACCATTTGGAGCCATTCGTCTCTCAGAGCAAACCATTCCAACCCATCCGGTGCCCCTACATGGAGGAGCCTAAAACTCAGTCATGCTTTCAGAAAATTACGATCACACCCATACTCCAGGAGAAGAGCCAGTCTCCAGCGTCCCCCCTCCTACATCACCAGCTACCTTCTTGATACAGAAAAAAAGATACAGCGTAGGCCTTTTCTCATGAATTGGACCCAAAACAACCTGGGGGGAGCCCACAGTAACCATGGTATCCACGCTGAAAAGCCAGCCTCAGAAAGAACATTAAAGGCTCTCAGAACAACATTTTTGCATCTTCAACAAATCCAAAATCACCTCTTTCTTCTCAACTAGAGTGCCTTCTGGGAAGCAAGGTGAACAATAAACCAGCAGGAGATGTAACCTGCGGAGAACTAGTGTGGCATAGTGGTTAGAATGTTTTTGTTTATTTGTTTACTCCACCTATGCCCCACCTTTCCCCCCCAATGAGGACCCGAAGCAAATTACATCGTTCTCCTGTCCTCTATTTTAGCTTCACAACAACCCTGGGAAGTATATTAAGCGGAGAGGGTGTGAATAGTCGAAAGCCACTCAACAAGCTTGCATGGCAGACTGGAGAATCAAACCTGGATCTCCCACGTCCCAGACACCCTACCCACCAACACACTGGAGGACTAAGTTTCTGCCATGAAACTCATTGGCAACCTTTTGTCTACTATTCTTTCTATCCACCTAACCTACCACAGAGCTTTGTTGTGAGGATAAAATGGAGGAAGGGGGAAATTATATATGATACTTTTGAGTTCCTGGGAGGAAGGTCAGCATAAATATCCAATATAAAAAAGAGAAATAAGCAATCTCTGGAATCCTGTACACTCAAAACTAGCCTCTGTTTGTGCTGGGAATCTGCTGACAAAAAGGCTCATGGAAGCAAATAGCTACTCCATGCCATTCACTGTCAGCAGCTGCAATGGTCTTTGCCCGTTTTGACTAGTGCCCAATGGCCACTAGTCAGGCTAGTGCCCAATGGCCAGACTGGCTCAGGAATGGAGTGCTTATGTAGAATGAGAACTTTTCTCAAGCCAGTTAGCCAGCAATGGGATTTGGAGAAACACTGTGCACAAAAATTCAGTTCAGGAATAATACAACGTGGCATGAAAATAGGATAAGTGTTTTGGTTGGATAGTGTGCATATCAGGCACATATCTGAGGAATCCTTTTCTCCTCTTGCTCCTGCTTCTCACCATCTTGAGGAATTGGAAACTTAAATACTGAGCAGGGAAACTGAGAACAATGTAATCCCAGACATCAGAACATTACAAGGAAAATGGTCAGATTGGCCTAGTCCAAAATCGGAGGAAATTTCATTAGTGACACTTCTGAGGTTAATGAACAGGTCATGTTCATCACAGATTTTGATTAGTTACGTTTCAAAGGTACATCCATAGTGATCAGCTTAAGAACTAGGAAGCTAGCTGCATAATCAATGAAAAGAAAAGAGTATGGTGGACAGGAGGACATGGAATTCCAGCCAGGTATGTGAAGGCAAATCGTAATCATTTGTAGGGACATTGCTGTCTGATCCAGCACCACCAGATGATGACAGGAGTATTGGACATAGCACACTACTTCTGCGGACAAGAGCCAGACATTTTCTCAAAGCATGATCTTTACCACATTATGAGGCATAATGATCCTGATCCCTCAAAGAAGCAAGTTTGTAGTAGTGACTGTCAGTTGTTAATAAAATGTTAAAGGAAGCTGTAACGAAAACTTGGTTACTAGGTGAAAAGATTAATAACCTTAAAACAATAATAACCTTCTGCTTATATACCTTTCTTCAGTACAACTTAATGCCCACTCAGAGTGGTTTACAAAGTGTGTTATAATTATTCCCACAACCACAATCATCCTGTGAGGGTTACCCAAGGTCACCCAGCTGGCTTCAAGCAGAGGAGTGGGGAATCAAGTCCGATTCTCCAGATTACAGTCCTGCCACTCTTAATCACTACACCAAACTGTCAGGAGTGCAAAGAAGGACATGCCACTGCCCATGCTGAACAGCAGCAATTGCATGGATCTACATCTATGGCTTCTTGAACTCATTATGAGATGGCTTTGGAAACAGCATTGGAGGGAAGAACTGAGTGAATGATGTCCAATGTGGCTGCAAATTGAATAATGTCTACAGTTCTGGTCACCTCATCTCTGGAAGGATGTAGCAGATCTGGGAAAGGTGCAGAAAAAGACAACCCAAGCAATCAAGAGGGCAGGAGCCCCTTCCCTGTGAGAAATGGAAAAAGATAGCTGGGCTTTTTAGTTTAGGAAGAAAAGATGGTCCTTGTGTGTGTGAGAGAGAGTGAGTGAGAGAAAGAGAGCAGAACCACAAGTGACAAAAGGCACAGATTGGACACTTGTCAGCTTCCCTCAAGTTTTGATGGGAAATGTAGGCAGCTTGGCAGAATGTTGGACAAGTGACAGTTGAAAAGTCCATTGGACAGCAGACAGAGAGCCAAGCTGCAAGACAAGGATGCCTACATTTCCCATCAAAACTTGAGGGAAGCTGACAAGTGTTCAATCTGTGCCTTTTGTCACTTGTGGTTCTGCTCAGAGAGAGAGAGAGAGAGAGAGAGAGAGAGAGAGAGAGAGAGAGAGAGAGAGGTCAGAGAGAACTTTTCTCTCTCTTTCCTAAAATATTAACATTTAGGGGTAGTCAATGAAGTTGACGGGCAGTGGAACAAGATCAGAGAAAACGATGTATATACAACAATTGAGGAACTTATGGAATTCACTGCCATAGGACACAGTGATAGCCTCTAGCTTTGAAGGCCAGTGGAGTGTAGTTGCTAGTGGTGGGGTAAGGTCTGGGAAACTTGTGTTCAAATCCTTCCTCTGCCATGAAACTTGCTGGATGAACTTGGGCCTGCCCCCCACTCTCTCACTATAACCTACCGCACAGGTTTGTTGTAAGGATACAGTGGGGCAGGGAGAACCAGGTATGCTGCCCTGAGCTACTCAGAGAGGAAGGACAGGATTCAAACGTACGAGAAAGGTTGCTGAATCTCAGCTTTCTATGATGGCTGGATTTTTTTAACAATGGGGCCACGATGGGAGGTTTGCACAGGTAATCCTCATCTCTCTTTGACAACTAAAACCGAGATAGAATGACATGAGCAGGCCCCTTGCTATCAGCTATTTTTACCATCCGGTTAAAGCCTGATAGCCACATTGACTCATGATCTAAGGATGGACTAGCATAAAGAGCTAATTTCAAACACTGACCCATATACACATTGGCAACAAATGGAAGAACTAGATGAGCAAGAGTAGTTGTCAAGAATTTGGAAAACCTTGTAGATAGTGAAGTTCAGGGAAAGAATGAATAAAACCCAAACTTTTTTTTATAGGAGCAAGAACGATTATATCGAATTTTGGAAGCTTTAGTCAAAATGTACATAGAGAGATGTCCTTAATCTGAAGAGAGAACTTTAGTTGTATCATTACAAGAGAGGGTTTAAATTAATCCTATCATTACAACATGGCCTGCCCTGTGGGATTGTTTACGTTTCCGCTTGTACGTGTTTGGATGTCATTTCACAATTGTTACTGATCATAAGCAATTGTCATTCACTGGTACTTCATTCCTACTATCAGCCTCCCATTTGAATACTGGATGTTGCAACTGTAAATTTGTGATTGTGATATACTGCCCTGGCAAAACCGATCCTGCAGGTTATTCGCTATTTGTGTAAGAACGTAAGAGCTCCCTGTTGGAACACACCTGTGGTCCTTTTAGCCCAGTATCCTGGTTCCCCATAGTGGCCAACCAGTTCCCTAGAAATGGTGGCACTGGAGCCAAAATGTCCTCCGCCACATATTTATATTTAGATATACACCCTCTTTAAACAGGGTTGTTATATTTATTCCCTCACAAATAATGCTCTTTTAGAGCTATCCAAGTATCTAGGTAGTACATTTTTCTCCTGCCCTTCCCTAAGTACCTCAGGGTGGCATAGAAGGTTCTTCCCCATCCTATTTTTAATGGGTGGTGAATGAATCCGTTTGCCACTGCTGTTACTTTCATAGCTAAGGAACAGATAGTTCAATTTCATGCCATCACATTCTCTTTTTTGATATGATATCTCAAAAGATATTCTCAAGTTTTTCTCCATCATTAATAAATTCCTTGAACCTGTTCTCCAGTGGTCTTAAAATATGTTTCGGAGTAAAAGAGGTTAAAGTCAGAAGTAAAAATTACAGTTGTGGCCATTTTACCGTGCTCTGGGTGAGGCACTAATCTGTCTAGAAGAGCGGTATATAAGCGCAGTTATTATTAGTATCTGATAGGTATATGATAGGTTACTAACTTTCTTTACAGTGGGTATATAGTTGTGTTCTTTGTTATGATGTAGTATGCAATTTGCCTGTTGCAACCACTTTCTTATTCTAGGTGACTTTTTTTTTATTAATGTTGCTGTTTCACATGGAATTTTGTTGTAGATGGCCTTGATATATGTCCACAAAAAGACAGAATATTATTTACTTCTGGACAGCATTCAAAGTGCTGGCATTGGGGTCAGCTTGGGACTGGGGTACCTGAAGGACTGCATTGTCTCACTTTGCCAGTTAGGGTCTTCTTCTCAAGCTCTGTTCTCCGTGCCCATGTGATAACAGGAGTGGCAAGAGGCAGGGCTTTTTCCGTGGTGGTGCCCCACTTCTGGAACGGCCTCCCCCCTTGATGCTTTCAGTTTGAGTTTATTCCATCTTAGTATTTTACAAGCTCACTCCTGCCTGAGGTCATTGGAGCTGGTCGTTATGACCAGCTTCTAAGATTGTTTTATACTTCTGTGGAATCCTGATTGCTTTAACTGCTAAAAGGGGATAATTTTACCATTCTGTTGGTAGAGGTTTTTTGTTGTTGTTTATTTTACAACAATGCTTTTGTGGATTGTTATTATGTTGGATTTCTAAATGGCTATGATTTTTAATCTCCTTGGGCTGAACTCTTGAGAGGCAGCATACAAATATATTGAATAAATTTCAAATAAGCTCCTCTGAGAGTGGACTGCTTTGTCAGACATACACCCTGATCACACTAGCTCATGAAAGGTTGTGCCATGAGAAACATGCTGGGTTTTGCAATACCAATTTGTAAGGACAAACTGTTTGGCTGCTACAACCTTAAAAGCTGTCACATTACCCCACAATAAACACAGAAGATGCTGCAGCCCAGCAGCAGAACACCAGCTTTGTATGTGGAAGGTCCCAGGTTCAAACCCTGATCTCCATTGAAAGATCTCAGGCAACCAGTGACGGGAAAGGCCTTTCTCTATTTGAGATCCTGGAGAGCAACAACTGCTCAGAGTAGAGAATATGGAGTTGGGTGGACCAATCAGCTGTCTCAGTAAAAGGCAACTTTATGTGTTCAAATTATACCCCCCTCCTAGAAGCTGTGAGGTCCAAAAGGCCTCCCTTTCCAGTTATTCCTCTTTTAAAAGTCACTTGCACTATATTCCATAAAAATAATGACCAGTTTGGTGAGTAGATAGAGGCTGGGCTAAGAATGAGAGTACCTGAGTAGAGTCATGAAGGTCAAAGGACCACATTGAACACATGAAGCCAGACCCTTGGTCTATCAGGCTAACTCTCTTGCTCTCAGGCAGCAGTCATTCACATCCCCTTATGCCCGATCAAATTAATTGGAGATACTGAGGATTAAACTTGGGATTTTCTGCTTGTGCTTGACAGCTGAGCCATAACCACTCTCTTGAATGGAAGAAAAATCCATGT
This sequence comes from Eublepharis macularius, assembly GCF_028583425.1. Taxonomy (NCBI): domain Eukaryota; kingdom Metazoa; phylum Chordata; class Lepidosauria; order Squamata; family Eublepharidae; genus Eublepharis; species Eublepharis macularius. The sequence continues at coordinate 225,558,620 of NC_072790.1, forward strand.
GATAATTGTTTCCAAAATCAACAGAGGCTTGGATCCTGCCTAAAATTTCTGCATGTGCAAACTTGGGCTATTGTTACTGATTTCCCCCTCCCATAGGAGACCTCTCCCACCAAACTATTCCTGGGGGGGGGGGGTCCCCCATCCTCCATGAGCAAGAAGGGAGTGGGGTTGGGGCTGCTGCAGAAGGGGAGAATTGGGAAAAAAATTGCTCTCCTCCTTACATCTAAGGAAATTTTAGGCAGATTCAAGCCAGCGATTGCGGGCAGCCGCATTGGCCCAAAGCAAAAGCCTTTTATTAAGAACAATTTTATTACACCAGTTTAGTTTTTGGATAATTAGTTGTATGAACTTTTAAATAAGCCCAGCATTTGTTTGTGGCAAGAGGCAAAGGTCTTGCATTTTCAAGAAGGATACAGGTGTGCTTGTGTTTTCGGAGTGGATAAGGATAATTCCTGCTTTGGAAAATTTCAGATGAAATAACATCTTTAGCCACTAGGAGGCACTCGGGGATTGCTAATAACATCTTGATGATCACCGTTTCAAAAATATATGTAATATTTGTTCCACTCAGAAGGCTGCCTTAATTATTCTATACATGGGTTATCTTTGGACACTGAGAAAACCGTTCGTCAAGAGACATTTCCTGTACTTTTGAATCTATGTTTGCCATATTCTCCTCCTCTTCTTTTGGAAATATAGCAAAAGTACTAAATTCGAGTTCAGTAGCACAGGGATACAACAGAAGTGGCTACAAATGTGAGCTGTTATGACCCCAGATTGAATCTTGCCTCTGCCGTGCACTGTGCAATCCTCAGCAGTTACACCTTTCTAAGTCTGAAGGTAAGATTCGAACCAGAGCCTTCCTTTGAAGTCCTTTTTGCTGAAGAAGCTGCATATGTGTAAGAGAGGAGCAGGACAGAGGCATAAAACCAAGATCAACATTCTTCCCTTGGAATGTTCACTTGATTTGGGGGGAAATGGTTTGTTCTGAAAACACCTTTTCCTCCAAGTCCTTGCTGGTGGGTCTGTGTAAGGACCGTAACTAAGGGGCGGCAGCAGCAAAGGTCTATAGGTGTATCTACAGAAGGACAATATGGGAAAAGAATTTTCTGAGATGCTACATTCCTAGCCTGTCAAGGGCACAGAATTTACTAGGTACAACTGGATTCCATGGATGGCTCTATATGTCCCATAGATGGCTTTGTTCTGGGGAAGGGTGTCTTTGGGAGGGGACTAGATTCCTTAGGGAATAAGTGGGAGGGGCAGGGGATACAGCTTCTAGTCTGGATTGGGGACAGGAATACCATTTATTTATTTCATTTCATTTACATCTCACCTTTCTCCTCAGTGGGGACCCAAAGTAGCTTACATCGTTCTCTTCTCCTCCCCTTTATCCTCACAACAACCCTGGGAGGTAGATTAGGCTGAAAGCGCATAACAAGGTTACCCACTGAGCTTCCATGGCAGAGCTGAGATTTGAAGCTTGGGTCACTCAGATCCTAGTCCAACATTCTCTCCACTACAGCCCACTGGCTCTCATTTATGGTAAGCACGAGGGAGCCACTTAACGCTCCCATGTTTGAGACCACATGGCAGCCCATATATTTCTGGCCAATTCCTTGGGGTTCCAGTCCACACTGTTGTCACAGGCTATCTAATGGGCTGATGTGCTACTAAGCATCCAAAGCACAAACCCATTTGCCGGAGAAACAAAGAAAACTCACCTTGGTTGTTGTGGGTTTTCCGGAAAACCCACAACAACCATCGTTCTCCGGCCGTGAAAGCCTTCGACAATACATAAAACTCACCTTGTTAATGGTGCTACAGGAATACAATAGCAGCCTTGTGGGTTGGAGGTCTGATTACTGTGAATGGGCTGGGTGAGAAATGGCACACCTGCTGGGGAGCAGGGCCTTGGACAAAAGGCTGTGAATGTTCATCGATGGGCACAGATTGGCAGAAGATGGTTCCCTGATGTTCCTGTCCAAATATCCATCACAGCTTGGAAGAGGAGGGGGAGTGAGGCTGCATCTATGCGGTGTTGGATACTGCGTTATTGTTGTAAGGCAACAGTTCTTTGCAAGTGGATTCGGTCTTGGCCATACAGGAAAATCTAGTTGCGAAGGGCTGCTAAAGCCCCAAGTGGGTGGATGCATTAAAGGGATTTGGGGAGGGGAATTCTGAGTTTTGGAAAAAGTAGAAAGATTTAGGGGAAGACTGCAGTGAGTTGGCTAAAGCACATTAAAGAACAGGAACTCCCCCCCCCCACCATGTGATGTGTGGCAGTGAATCTGCTTCCTTGTAGGACAATACTTGGGTCCATCTGTGCTGTACTTGAATGATTTAAAGGATTCAGGGCTTTCTCCTCAAGTTAGGGTTGCCAACTCTGGGTAGGGCAATTTGGGGGAGTGGGCCTGGAGAGGGCAGGGTTTGGGAAAGGGAAGGACCTTAGCTGGGTATAATGCCATAGAGTCCACCTTCCGAGCAGCCATTTTAATTTAATTTAATTTATTACATTTATATTCCGCCCTCCCCGCATCAGCGGGCTCAGGGGAACTGAGCTCTGTTGCCTGGAGATCAGTTGTAATTCTGGGAGATCTCCAGCCACCACCTGGGGGTTGCCAACTCTACTCCAGTGCTGCCCCTGGAATGATTCCCCTCTCAGCGAAGTGATGAGTACGTTAACGTTTCCATCCAAAAGGCTCTTGGGCAGCTTGGGTAGCACAGTGGCTGCGATATCGAACTATGGATCAGGTACAGGATAGCCAGCCTCCAGGTAGGGCCTGGGGCCCTCCAGACTACCGATGTAGCAGCTTCAAGAGTCGTGCAGGAATGAGACCCACAAGGATTCAGGAAGGAAAGCGTGCTTTATTAGCCGGCTAAGGGTCAGCTTGACTTCTGCCACTCAAAACAAACTGAGCCCCCTAACACAGACAGTAACTTGCCTAAATACATTCTTGTCAGGCAGAATACATAACTAAATCACATGCCATAGTTACAGACTTGTCATTGGTAAACTAACATCATGCTACATAACTTTGATACATGTATGAGCCTCAAACTGGCTCCCTCTGGTAATTTTCCACTCTCTTTAGGCTGCGGCCTGCTTCACCAAGATCAGTCCCCTGGAGAAATGGCTGCTTTGGAAGGTGGAATCTGTGGTATGATACCCTGCCAAACTCCTTCCTGTCCACAAACCCTGCCCTTCCCAGGTGTCATACCCAAATCTCCGGGAATTTTCCAGCACAGAGTTGGTAGCCCTACTCAGGAAAGTTCCTCGTCCAAATGCTGGGTCTACCACGCACTTACTAGGAGACAAGCCATGCCCCTATCCAGTACCACCACATTATTATATGGATAATAAAACTGAGCCTGACTCATCTTGCTGGGATGTTGTAAGGATTACCTCAGGAAAATATATTCAAGGTGCTTTGAACAGGTGCGATAAAATGGTAATATTATTAAGATGCAGAAGCCTCCTTGGAATTGAACCTTCAACTTTGTTAAGAATCTCTCCTTACCCTCCTTATTGAAATCCCACCGGCCTTCCTTCCCCTTTCTGAAATCTGAAGTGGTGCTTTGGGAGCAAGGCCTTGATTGGCCTCCTTGGATTCTTTTTTTCAGGTCTTGAAGGACCTGCGGCTTCCCGGCCAATTGTGGCTCTTGCTCCTGTCCAAAAGTGCCAACTCATTTACTGACCTCAAGTTGAGTGGATGGAGGGGTGGGGGTGGGGGGAGGATTGAAGAGGCACCCTTTGCACTGCTGTGGAATTTGGTTGCTCATCAGAATGTGCTCATCAGAAAGTGTCCAGCAATGACTTATTGACCAAGTCAGAATCAAGGCCTCTGGTGGCCAAGAGTGCCAGAGTACGGTTCAGTGGTCAGAATGCTGTTTTGGAAGGACACCAGCATTCAAGCCAGGCTGAAACTGAAGTTGGGAAGGAGGCTGGATTCTAGCAAAAGCTGCCAGCTCTGAGTTGCTTGCGAGAATTCCAGTTCACATTCTTCTAACCTGTTTTTTTCCATTCCAGTATTCCTTATTATGGGATGCTGTTGAGGCATAAAGGCATCCGATGCGAGAAGATGATCCAGCGCAAGCAGCTTGACGTACATTATCAATCATCCTTGAAAAATGAAGTGCTGGATTTGGCCCGGGAGACCCAGATTCAAATTCTATCCCCAGTTCTATTTGTGTCTTATAACCTGCTCCCTAATGCCCCAAAGGGTGACCTTTGAGGACAAGTTGCCATCACTTGGTCCAACCTTCCTCACAGGATTGTTGTGATCATAAATAGGAGGAAAACCTTCGTACAGTGGCTTGAGCTCTTCATATGGAGGGCAGAACGGAAACAGGGCAGATAATCTTTACAATAATCTTGTAAGGAAGGCCAAAATAATGTATTCCCGTATTTCAAGAGGGAGGCTTGGAAAGAACAGCTTTGTTGAAGGCCACCTAGTAAGACTGCCATTCAGGTGACATTTGAATCAGGTTCTCCCTAAAGCAGGTTTTATGGCATTCACAGGATGCCAATGCTATTTTAGAGTGGAATCAGGGCCGGTGCCAGAGTTTCTGGCGCCTGAGGCCAGGGGGCAGCTTCAGAGCTGTTGCAGCCCCCATGCGCATGCGCATGCGTGCACATGCGCATGCACACCCAGACTACTCAGTTGCCCCGCACCGCCCTGACCACCTGCCATGCCTGGCCCACAGCTGTGTGCTAGCGGTGACAGCAGCAGCACAGGGCAACTTAGAGCTGGACCAAACGAGACGAGGATCGCGCAAGTTTTCTTGGAGGGATGGGACGGAATAATGACAGAAGAAAGCAAAGGGGAAGGGAAAGGAGAAAGCGGGAAGGACCTAGAGAAACAGCTGCACTTCAGGGTGTGCGCTTTGAATGAGCTGCTGAAGACGCAAATCCTTCTTCCAGGCACAAGCCCCCCCCTCCCCACCCCTGATACGAGGGCATCCTGGGAGAGAGCCGCAGCAGCCCACCCCGGAATGGTCTTTGGGTGCCCTCGCGTCCAGCAGGCTTGTGCCTGGAAGAAGGATTTGAATCTTCAGCAGCTCATTCAAAGCACACACCCTGAGGCACAGCTGTTTCTCTAGGTCCTTCCCGCTTTCTCCTTTCCCTTCCCCTTTGCTTTCTTCTGTCATTCCATCCCCACCTCCAGTCCCCCAAAATAAACGTATCACTTTTCTTCTGCTCATTTCCAGTTTGTGAGGCAACAGGCAGGAAACAAGGGAGAATGCTTGGCCATGCGTGTGTCCTCCCAGCCCTCCTGCTCAGAGTTGCTCTGCAGCGTGCATTCCCCGTGCCCCCCCTGCGCTTGAGGCGATTGCTGGATCTGCCTCCATTGACTCGATGGGCCCTGAGCTGAACACAGTAGAGTTGCTGACTTCCTTGTGAGGCATGAAAATCTCCTGGAATTAAAATTGGAGATCAGTTCCCGTTAGGGTTGCCAGCCCCCCCCACCTTACCTCAGAAGCACGGAATGGGGGGGTTGCAAGTTAGGTATGGTGCTTCAGATGCCCTGAGGACATCAATTCCGGTTAAAAACCAGAGGCTACAAGATCTCAACACACATAATTGGCCCCAAACAGCATTTTCGCTAGGTTCCATTTGTCCACCAGAACCACATCATTGGAGTCTCTGGAGCTTGCATGTGCACAATTTTGCCACATGCTCCAGTGTCTCCTGACCTGTCTCCCTCCTCCTTTCCCCCTGTTGGTCAGATGAGTGGGGCTGGGGGTGAAAGGTGGGGTGGAGGATTCCCCAACACCACTAGGGGGGGCTGGCATCTCTGAAGAAAATGGCTGCTTTGAAGGGTGGGCTCTATGGAATTAATCCCGGAGTTGGCAACCCTAGAATTCAGCAATTTAAAAATGCCATGAGGGCCCCATCCTGATGAGGCTTCTAGCATGGCAGCACCAGGCAATCTGCCCCCTGCCCTGTCTCAAGTGCCAAAATGGCTGTTTCAAAATGGCAGTGGCAGGGAGACAAGAATACCTGGTCCTAGAGTGCTGTGCGCCTGGTGATCAGGCCCTTGCATTATTTTTAAATGTCTGAGCTTAGCTCTAAAATGGAACCACCATCCATGGCTTATACCCATAAATGACACAATGTCTAGTTTGCCCTCAGGGTCATCACTCAGAAGGAAGTCCCACCAGGGCCAATTCTCAGATCTAGCGGCCCAAGTAGGGTTCCCAGGTGCCCGTCCGTGGCAGGCAAACTCCTGGGGATTTGCCCCCTCGTCTGCCAATTGCCCAGTGATCAGTGGGAGGGGGCACGCCCTCGGAGGTTGCCCACCACTGGCAGGCATCTCAGGAGCACGTGCTCCCAACTGGCGCCGAGACATCACTTCCAGAAGTGACGCCTGTCCGCGCCTGTCATCTTGCTTTGGCACTTTCTTCTTTAACCTTCATCATAGCTTTTTCAAGTCTTCAGTATTTTCTGCCAGTAATGTGTTGTCATCTGCATATCTCAAATTGTTATGTTCCTTCCACCAATTTTCACTCCATCTAAATCTAATCCAGCCTTCCCTATTATCTGCAATTTCTGCAGCTCATACAGTATTATATTTCTCACTGAACACCTTGCTGTTGATCATATTGATTGGAATGGTGTAATCTGCCTTGAGTCTCAGACTATAATAATAATAACATTAATAATAACATTCGATTTATATACCGCCCTTCAGGTTGACTTAACACCCACTCAGAGTGGTTTACAAAGTATGCCATTATTATCCCCACAACAAAACACCCTGTGTGAGGTGGGTGGGGCTGAGAGAGCTAGAAGCTGTGACTGACTCAAGGTCACCCAGCTGGCTTCAAGTGGAGGAGTGGGGAATCAAACCTGGCTCTCCAGATTAGAGTCTTACACTCTTAACCACTACACCAAACTGGCTCTATAAATGACTTAAATGTGTACGAAATCTTCCCAAACCCCCTGTGGTAGTAAAAAGTAATTATTAGTTTGTCCTTGTCTTGCTTGCTTGAATTTTCTGAGATTATTTTGATTGGCAGGTACTTTTTGCAACTGTCCTTAAAACATGCCACACTTTTAAAAAAATCCCCCCAAATTTCCTGCCTTAGAATCATAGAATCATAGAGTTGGAAGGGGCCATACAGACCATCTAGCTTTCTCACAAGCTGTCACTCTAGAGTTGCTGGCTCCGCTATAAGTGTCTCATTAATGAAATATAACACTTTCCAACTACATCCTCATTACTTGTGGATGGGCCCATTACATGGAGAACACAGGCAGGTCCTATGTTGCCTGACTGAACAAGGTTTGGACTCTGACCTGTTACCTCAGTTGAAGAACTTTAATACCCGGTGAAGGGGCAGGCATTCATTTGGGATAAATCAATAAGCTTCAGCCAAACCCTGGAGTTAAACTGAAGTTAGACTGAGGGCCCTCTTGTTTTGGGTCCTCAAATGAGAGTTTATTTCAAGAATGTACAGGGTATTTTGGGGTTCCCCCAACATCACATCTGTAGACCCACAGTTAGCTTCAAAGCAGCATATAGATTTTGACACTATGTCAGTTGCTACTCTAGCTAAGGTAGCCCTTGTGCTTCTGGACAAACGATGAGGCTGCCTACGCACCCCTCTGTTGCTGCAACATAATTTTTGAAATCTTGAGAATGGGAAATTACTACTACTACTACAACAACATTCAGTTTATATACTGCCCTTCAGGACAACAATGCCCACCCAGACCAGTTTACAAAGTGTGTTATTATTATCCTCATGACAATCACCCTGTGAGGTGGGTGGGACTGAGAGACCTCTGAGAGAGCTGTGATTGACCCAAGGTCACCCAGCCGGCTTCAAGCAGAGGAGTAGAGAGAATCAAACCTGGTTCTCCAGATTAGAGTCCCACTGCTCTTAACCACTACACCTAACTGGCTTTCCCAAAGCCTAAAAACGTTGCCAGTTTTATTAAAACATCCACGGAGGGCATGAACCAACATTTATTGAGTTTAGTAAACTGGAGAGACACATTTTCAGCTTGAAAAATATGTGCTGGAGGAGCATTATGATATATGTGTATACTTTTCTTTAGGCAGGGACTCTACCAGGCTTGTTCTGTATAGGGGTAATTCCCCTGTTTTGCTCAGACTACTGTTGTGAATGCAGAAGCCAGCATATTTATTCCCCCTACTGCTGACTTGAAAGAAACCAGTTTCATGGGTGTGACTGGAGCTTTTGAAATAATACTGAAGAATGAGTTTGTTAAATGCCTTGTGAAACAACGATATAATTGCAAAATATTTATTTATATTATTAGGAGTCTGTAAGCTAATTAAAGAATTTTAGTTGATCAATCAACTAAACAGTTCTTTAACCAATGTAATAACATAATTGATTCAGTTTAAATAAATATAAGAATTACAAAATGCAGAAGTTAGGTGTTTGTTCAAGAAGCTAAGAAGGTAGTATTCCATCATGAAATCCCTGGTTCAAATATGGTAATACTGGCCTACCTTACAGGGTTCTTGTAAGGAATAATCTTGAACGCTTGCAAAAGCTCTATAAATGCTATTATATGGAAGTAAGCATGAAAAAAGTTTTATTCAAAATCAACCTCCTTTTTGCTAGGAAGAAGAGCTGCCTTTAATCTTCTCTATTGCCATTCGCTGGAACAATGGTAGAGGCTGAAGCCCCTTCTCAGTAACAATAATAACAACAGCAACATTCGATTTATATACCACCCTTCAGGACAACTTAACACCCACTCAGATCAGTTTACAAAGTGTGTTATTATTATCCTCACAACAATCACCCTGTGAGGTGGGTGGGGCTGAGAGAGCTCTGAGAGCCGTGACTGACCCACGGTCACTCAGCTGGCTTCAAGTGGAAGAATGGGGAATCAAGCCTGGTTCTCCAGATTAGAGTCCTGCCGCTCTTAACCACTACACCAAACTGGCTCTCATTATAAATTTATTTCAAAATCAATGGGAAACAAGGCAACAATTCTGTGTGGAAGAAAAGATAACATTAGAGGCTTTGAGAGGTCTCAAAGTGAGAACAGCAAAACCTGGTCAATTTTGACTATGGAGAGAAAATCTCACAATTAAAATGGAACAATTAGTCCTGTCCTACGCATTACACACATTTCTAATATAGATGGTCAACCTTTTAAGAACATATAGAGAATTGAAAACAACTGTTCCATGCACGTCCACTGAGGTACAGCTGTATGCTCATCTACTGAAAATCCAAGGCTATCCGAGGACTAGTATATACTGAGTAAGGCAGCAGACAGTAAATATATACTAACTTTGCATGCATTCATTCCCTCTGTAGGGTAGGACCGCTTTTGCAAATGCCATACCAAGGTCACTGAATGATTGCAATACAGGAATATCTATTAATACCAATTCCTATATTTTGTTTCTGTGACTGTTCTTACTTTTGTTAAACATTCCTTAAATGTAAAAATGTTTATTTTATATTTGTATGTTTTATATATTCAACTATTTTAATAAACCAAGTCTGAAATTAACAACAACACCCCCCTTTGCTCTGTCCCTTGACCTCTTTGGTTCTACTCCTTTGGGTCCAGCAGCCTCAGGACACTTGGCAACCCCTACAGTCTTATATTAGGGGAGTAGATGACCACTTGCCAGCCAGTGAAGATGGGTCAGCTGCTAAGGCTGGTTCCCTGTACAGAGGCCAAAAGAGAAGGGACTTGACCTAGGTCATAGCACACCACAGTGGCACAACCCATTGTTCCCATCTTCTAGTTGACTGCCTTGCCGGTCACTCTGCACAAATTCCTCTGCACCCTAACTGCTTCTCCCCCTCAAATCATGTGCTGCATGGAGAATGAGACAGCACTCATGACTCTGAACTTCAGTGTACCAGGACCAAATCTCCGGTAGCCCAGAGTGTCCCTGACCCACTCAAAACACCTGCCACCCTCACTGGAACAGCCACCAGCTAAAGCCTGACTTTCCTTGGAGGAGAAAGGGGGGTATATGAGGGCAGCCCCCCTGACCTGACCCCGAAGGAAATAAAACTGCAGGTTGCAGATCTTTCTCTCCCTGCCCTTTCTTCCACATCTCCCCATTCCTCCCTAATTCCCCTTTCTTTAGTTAATCCCTCCAAACAAGAGTAAAACTTTAACCAAATGAGCTGCTTACTGTTTTACATAAATAATCCACCCAAAGGCCCAGCAAATACAGGACACTTTTGCCGGTAGGGAACAGAGGGAGTAAGTAAGATTTTGTGCTTCAGAGGGACCCCCTTCTCAATGCAAGTAACTAGGAGCTGGTTGCGAACTTTCCTGCTTTCACCGCTGACTGGATTTCTCTTGCAGAACTCTGAATAAGCACTAAGAGATTCTGCCCCCCCCCCGCCTCCCACCCCCCAGGAGAGCACAGTTAGCACAAGGCAAAAGAGTGAGAAGAAAGACCCTCAGACCTCTGACAAGTATATGGCATGGTCCTCAGATTGGCAGAAAGCCCAAACCTTCCTGCATGGACCATTTGATCCACTTTTGACATAAGGAGATCCTGCCGTTTCCCCGAAAGCAGTTTATTAGGTAAATTAGGACACTCCCTTTGGCTAAGCAATTTGTTCATCTCCTCCAGGAAGTCATAAGCAAGAGATCCGCCGTATCCAAAGGAACTCTGATTCTACACTGCATCACAATCCAACTCCTACTCATGAAATCTTTTCAGCTTCAGCAAGTTTAATTAGTGTCACTTTCCCTTCCTTTATAAAGAGAGATTTGTCTTTTTTGGATTAGAAAGGAGTCAAGGATTTTTATTTTTTTTTAATCCTCCTGTGTGATTTCTTCTTGGGAATTTGCAAGACACAATGACTTTTGCTGAATTCCTGGAGCAAGTTGGCGGCATGGGCCGCTTCCAGTTTATCCATACAGCACTACTTACTATCCCTATCCTTTTGATGGCCAGCCACAACCTTCTCCAGAACTTCACAGCTGCCATCCCAGGACATCACTGCCGGGTCCACATTGCCACCAACGGCAGTGAGTATCTGAACGCCAGTCATTTACTAGAAGCCAGCGATCTTCTCAAGGTTGGCATCCCCATGGACAGCAACCAGCAACTGGAAAGATGTCATCGCTTTGTGGACACCCAATGGCATCTCCTCAGCCCCAATGGTACTGAGGCAAACAAGACCAAGATGGGTACCGAGCCTTGTGCTGATGGATGGGTATATGACAGGACCCTGTACACTTCCTCAATCATCATGGAGGTGAGATGCAATAGGTTGAAATGTATTTCCAGGGAAGGTCTGTTGAAGGGGGCAGGTGGCCGAAGATGGGCATGTTAGGGGGTTGGACTAGATGACCCTAGGTGTCCCTTCCAGCCCTATGAGACTATGATTCTATGTTGTTTCATTCTAGGCAGGTGATTTTTGAAAGCAGCTTCCTATTCCAGTGTAATGCTTAGTGTTTCAGACTAGGACCTGGTAGACTCAGTTCAAATCTCCACTCAGCCATGATGCAAAGACTGTGTGAACATGGGTCAAAAATTCTCAACCTAAGCCTTTGCAAGGATGAAGGGTGGGTGGAGAACCACTAATGTCCTTCTAGCATCCTTGGAGGAAGTGTAGGATTAACATGTACAGACAGACAGAGATGACAGGATTCAGCTCTGAATATGTACATCGGAGCATATACAGAGAACTTCCTCTTCGTCTTTTTCATCAAGTTAATCAGCAACTGCCTACTTATATCAAATACGTACCCGCTGCTGGGCATTCTTTTTTTTTATTCTATAAACATGCCACAAGTAAACAAATTGTTAGTGTTCTTGTGTTTTGCAAGTTTCTCCCACCCACCCCTTTTTTTTAGCTGTACCAAACCCTCCAGGGCAATATACAAAGCATAAAAACCTAACCATCGATTTATTTTTTGGCAGTATTTTATGTCATTTTCCCAATGCAATTATGGCCTCATAACAATAAAATATAATATGCTAAGGCCGAAGGACATTCCACATTCCATCAAAGGAAGACTCCCAGTTCTTATATTGGAGGTTCAGGCTTGAATGAGCAGAGTGGTCATGTACAAGCCGCTCTCCCCAGACCACATCGACTATTGCAGTATACTTCCTTGCCTGACCAAGCAGGTCCGTGTAAACCTGGTTCCAGCCACATGCCTCTGTGATACTCTTAAGCAAAGGCAAGAAGACCCTGGCTATTCCACCCACACACTCTGGCAATCAGGAGCATCAGTCCTTTTGTATGTGCAAAAATGGTAAGCAGTTATGTCAGCCCATTAGATTAGAACCAATCGGAGGTCACCAGTGATGTAATCCCATTTATTCAGACCAACTCAAACAGCACAAAAGTGGCGAGCAAGCTTTTTGAGCTCCACAGAATTCTTCATCAATGTTAAGCTGAGGTGGGGAGAATAAAGAAAGGGAAGGGAAACATTCTTCAGTTTTAGCAATCATAGCTAAAAGCTATCAATAGTCCTATTCCTGTCTTCTGAGAATTTGTGCAGTCGTATAAGAAAGTGTCATGGTGAAGTCTTGAGGTCTCCAGCCACCTGGTCTCCTCTGTATGATTGTGATTCATTTTTGTCTGGTGCAAAAGACCGAGCAGGGAAGAGATGGAGGCTGCAGCATGAAGGAGTTTCCAGCAAACAAGTGGGTTAAAGCAGCAAGATCAGCAGGGGGTGGTTGCATTTGGTGGGTAAACAGGCTGTAATTGACTCGCCCCCTCCATCACTCCCACCCCCCACCCGTGGTCTCCAAAGGACCTGCTGGGAACAGAAGATTTACAAAGCAGACGGAGATGCTGCTGGCAAAAATCCCAAGGGAAAGAGCAGCTGGGGGTTCTGCTGAGAGCAGGAATGTTCTACATTCTTCCCTCCATCCTGCCCCCAATTCCTGGCTGCCAATTCTTGTGCATGACTGGTGTAGTACAAGATTCAGATGTAAATCAGGAACCTTGCCATGAATTCATCAGGTCACCTAGAAAAGTCTCTCTGTCTTAGCCTCCCTCTTCATCTGCTACACGGGACGGTCATATTGGCCTGCCTTGCAGACTTGTTGTAAAAATTTCAACCAAGTAAGATATGGGAAGCACTTCAAACTTTTGAAAGTATTCAGGCAAGGCTACTATTAATATTATGACTGGCTGCTCGGACTGCAGTGCCAATACTGAAGGCGTTAAAACCCTGAGGCTATTTTCTAACATTTATTTCTCTATTTGTTTAAAACATTTTTATGCTGCCTTTCCACCCAATGTAGGGTTCACAAGGCAGCCAACTAGCAAAACCATTAAAACAGCTGTTCAAATACATTTTAATTAAAAACAATAAAACCAAATACATAAACAATTAAATTATTCCAATGAACTCCATTCTCCAACACCATGTAGATCCAGAGGAGTTAGCCGTGTTAGTCTGTAGTAGCAAAAACAGAAAAGAGTCCAGTAGCACCTTTAAGACTAACCAACTTTACTGTAGCATAAGCTTTCGAGAATCACAGTTCTCTTCTTCAGATGCATGCATGCATCTGAAGAAGAGAACTGTGATTCTCAAAAAGCTTATGCTACAGTAAAGTTGGTTAGTCTTAAAGGTGCTACTGGACTCTTTTCTATTCTCCAACATGTTTGCCCAATTTTTCTCTTTCTGCAAAAAAGTGACTATGGACACCAATAAAGGCAAAATAAATATGTATTTTAAAATGCATGGGGGAAAGGGCAGTAATCTTACAGCAAAGAAGGGAGACTTAGGAGATACTCAATATCCCTTTAAACCATCACCCAATGCTGCCAGGCTCGATCTGCCTGGAACCACAGGTGCTTCTTGTGAACATCTGCGCTTTGCCTCCTGGTTCCAGACTGCTTGAGGCCTGGCAAACCTAGCCAACATATTAGGTGTTCAACACAGAGATGGTGGGGGTCCAACCAGTACAGATGATAGACTCAGAAAGTCTTGCCTGTTAATTCCTAGATTTGGAGAGGCCATTCATTGATCAGAGAAAGGCATGGACTCTCTTCAAGTGTATGGGTTTAGAAGGGCATAACTCTGCTTAGGATTGCTCCGTCACCCTGAAATCCTTAATGCTGATCCACTGTTCTTCTCCCACAATAGTGGGATCTGGTTTGTGACTCACGGAAGCTTCGGGAGATGGCCCAGTCGCTCTATATGGCAGGTGTGCTGGTTGGAGCGCTGATTCTCGGCAGGCTCTCTGATAGGTAAGTCAGATAGTGTGCCAGCCTATAACCTATCTTGGGGACAGTGGGAGCGTGCATCTGGTTGTGGGCTGTGGCCAGCACCAAGATGGAGTTCAAGCAAATCCAAGAAAGGTTCTGGTTATTCTTTATACTGGACCATCAGCATTACAAGCAAAAAGGAGAACTCCTATCTCAAGGAGTTTACAAGCCAAAAGTAGCCAATAGAGGGAGAAAAGGAGGAATGTCTCAGAATGAAGGAACTCTTGGACAGCAGAGATAGGAGTGCTCGCTTCTCAGTTCTGAAAATGTTCCTATGCCATTAACAGGCAGAAATCCAACAGGTTAAGCAGTCACTGTCATTATTACCTTAATCAGTGCATTTCTATGCATGGGTGTAATGCCAGGCCTGTTGCATTTCTGGCTGTTGCCTGGATGTTAAAAAGTCACAAACTCCTGCTTGGAAAAAAGAATCTCATAGGTAAACTGGATTAACTATTACATGGACAATTCTACAGGATGGAGCCTGGCCAACCAGGAGGAGGGAAGGGTCCCCCCAAAAAACTATTTTTGGGTTCCACCAAGAAAGACTTTCTTTAAATGTCCAGAGCCCTGACATGGACAGTCCAGGAGAGCCTGATCTTGTCAGATTTCAGAAGCTAAGCAGAGTCGGCCTTGATTAGTAACTGGATGGGAGACCTCCAATGAAGATCAGGGTTGCAGAGGCAGGCAATGGCAGGAAGAAGAAAATAATTGTCTGAATACTGTGAAACAGGAAAGGATAAAATGGGCATGACTGGATGCATGTATTGAATACTTTGTGGCTCAGTGGTACAGCATCTGCTTCGCATGCAGGTGGTCCTAGGGTCAGCCCTTGACATCTCATTACAAAAGGCTCAGGTGTAGGTGGGTGTGAAATGCATCTTGCCTGAGACCCAGAGAGCAGCGGTTATTCAGAGGGGATAATACTTACCAATGGGCTGAAGTCAGTTTCATGTGTGGATATGGGGTAATGAGGGAAGCAGAGCTTAGGTAAGGTCACTGAGGGTAGCGGAGGACAAAATCTGAGGGATCCCAGTCAATCCGGGGCTCCACGGAATGTGATTTTTTTTAAAATGATGCTTGAGTTCATTTGGGATAGAGGGCTGGAGAAAATCTTGGAGGGGGCCTGTGGTGGCTCTCGGCAGCCCTGGACAAAATGCTAAACAGGAGATAATGATGGTGGCCATATTTACGGTGCCTACTTGAAAGGAAGCACACACTGGTGTTGGCAGAGTATTTACACAACAATAATCATGTAAATTGATTAAAGAGTAAAAAAAGTTTGTTTAGGAACTAACATACTTGATTGTAAAGTGGAGAGATAGAGAGAGACTGAGATAGACTTATCAAGCTGACTGAGAGAGAGAGAGGTTCTGAGAAGAAGCAGGATATTGCCTTGAGAGGACCAATCTGGAGACAAGACAAGGAAATGACACTCAATAGAAAGAGAGGTGCTGTGCTCACATTCCCATCTGACTAGTCCTTGCTGCCCCTTGTAGGGTGGTCTTCTCTTTCTCTTTGTATGCCAGACATTCCAACAACAGGTGTGGGGAAATGAAACCCTTCCCCTCCACACAATCCACCACCTTTTGTCTCATCTCAATTCACTTCTGGAATGGGGAGGCCTTCAGAAAAAGACCCCCCCTCCCCAAGCCCTTCGATTTAGTTCTGGAAAGGGGGTGAAGCACATGAGACCCCCCCCCCAGCCCCACTGTGGTGTTTGCCAGGCGTATTTCAGATGCTTTTGCTTGCTTGTTGCAGGTTTGGCCGCAAGGCTCTGCTCATTTGGTCCTTCCTGCAAATGGCAGTCATGGGGATTTGCGCAGCCTTCTCCCCCAACTTTGTTTCTTATTGCATCTTCCGGTTCCTGAGTGGCATGGCGCTCTCTGGGTTCGGCCTCAGCATTGCCTGCTTGGGTAAGAGCTTTCTTAAGGGAAGCCTGAAACAAAATGACGCTCAAGCAACCCATTTGGATCCTGGGATTTTAACATTCTTAATTTTGCATGCAGGGCCGTTTCCACACTGCTTACCTTCATCCGGAACGCCGCGAAAAAACCGCGGAAGATAGTGTTTTCTCGCACGAGTTTTGTGCAACATCGCGCAAAACTCATGCAAGAAGACGCTATCTTCTGCGGTTTTTTCATGACATTCTGCGGCATTTTGGATGAAGGTAAGCAGTGTGGAAACGGCCTAGGTTTAATTTTTTTTCTTTTATTTTAACATGGAACAGATAACCAGGGCAGTTTCCACACTACTCACCTTCAATTGGAATGCTGCAGAACGTTGCGGGAAAAACCCGGAAGATAGTGTTTTCTCGCATGAGTTTTGTGCGACATCGCACGCTATCTTCTAGGTTTTGTTCGCCACGGTCCGCGGTGTTCCGATTGAAGGTGAGTAGTGTGGAAACGGCCCAGGTCGTAGGATTCATTGCCACAGGAGGTGGCAATATGTATTCACACTGATGACTTTTTAAAAGCCACGCTGATAGGGGATCATTCCAGATGGGTTGCCCTGTGAGTCTGTAAGTTGCAAAATAAAACAGCAGCCCAGTTATTTTGTAAATCTTTTTAAGTGCTACCGGACTCCTGTTTGTTAATGAAAGATATGCCTAGCACAGATCACGGCCGGTTTCATGGTAAGGATTACAGTTATATTTATTATTTAGACAGTGGCTGAATCCACACACCCGCGGAGCATCCCGGCGTTGCGCTAAATGTTCACTAAACACCTGGAAGTGTAGCGTCTTTCTAGCGCAATTTCTGAATCACGCTAGAAAGACGCTACACTTCCGGGTGTTTAGCGAACATTTAGTGCAATGCCGGGATGCTCCGCGGGTGTGTGGATTCAGCCACTACCTTCAAGGCATGTAGTGCTTTATAGAATAACACATGCAAGAAACAAAGGCAATGTATTGTCGAAGGCTTTCACGGCCGGAGAACGATGGTTGTTGTGGGTTTTCCGGGCTGTATTGCCGTGGTCTTGGCATTGTAGTTCCTGACTTTTCGCCAGCAGCTGTGGCTGGCATCTTCAGAGGTGTAGCACCAAAAGACAGAGATCTCTCAGTGTCTCAGTGTCCACACTGTGACACTGAGAGATCTCTGTCTTTTGGTGCTACACCTCTGAAGATGCCAGCCACAGCTGCTGGCGAAACGTCAGGAACTACAATGCCAAGACCACGGCAATACAGCCCGGAAAACCCACAACAACCAAACAAAGGCAAGTTGTTCTGTCTAAACTTCAACTGTAGGAGGGAAGCCATAGCTCAGGGGCAGAGCACAAGCTTTGCATGAAGCAGGTTCATTATCCAGCACCTCCAGGTAAGGAACTTGGGGCCAAAATAGACATGATAGTGTCCTTGCATCCACGATAGGGACACGGCCACCATTTTAAAGAGCCAGTTTGGTGTAGCGGTTAAGAGCGCGGGACTCTAATCTGGAGAGCCAGGTTTGATTCCCCACTCCTCCACTTGGCCAGCCGGGTGACCTTGGGTCAGTCGCAGTTCTCTGGAGCTCTCTCTGCCCCACCCACCTCACAGGGTGTTTTGTTGTGGGGATAATAATGGCATACCTTGTAAACCGCTCTGAGTGAGCATTAAGTTGTCCTGAAGGGCGGTATATAAATCGAATGTTATAATTATTAAAGCCTAAAAAGAGTGATATAAAACATCATGAGCACAATGAGATGATGTGCTCTTGTTTCTTCCCAACACCCTTCAAGTGCTAAAACAGCTGGGGGGGGAGTTAAGTAGTAGATTTGGGGGTACACTTGTCTTTGCCTCAGGCATTGCCATTGGTAGAGTTGTCAACTCTGGTTTAGGAAATTCCTGGAGAAATGTGAGTGGCCTTTGGGGAGGGGAAAGAGCTCAGTGGAGGAGATATGATAATGGAGTCTACCTTCCAAGTTGTCATTTCCTTCCAGGGGAATTGATATTTATAGTCTGGAGAACAGTTCTAATTCCAGAAGAACTCTAGGCCCCAACTAGTGGTTGGCAGTCCTAGGTACTGGAAAACTACTGCCAACCAGTGTAGAGAATACTAACTTAGGGCTGCTTTGACATGGTGATCATTGTCCGTGTTTCTCTCATTGCCACTGCAATGGAGAGTTCACACAGCAGCCATTTCCCTAATCACCACTGGAAAGTTTTTTTTTTAAATCAGCAATTGCTAAATCATTACAAAACTGTAATGCTGAAACTGACTATTCCCTTCATCTGTTAGTTCCTCTGATTCCCGGTTTTCATTTTTTAAAAAGTAAATCTCAAGCCATTCTTGTTGCAAAGATATAAGGGGTGCACATTTCTCCTTATATCACTGCAATGAAAACAGTCTTTTTAAAGCAAAGCTAAAAATTCAGACAAACTAATAGATTGTGGCAACAGGTTGTTATAATATTGTTGCGCTGCAGCAATCTACCAATTTCAGATTTTTTAAAAAGTCAGTTTAAAAGCCCTCTACTGGCATGGGGCAGGGGGGGATGATTTCTGCTGAGGGCTTAGTCAAGTAAAATGGTGCCAATATGGGCAGGTCCTTAAAAAATTGCATGCCTTCTTATCCGCATGGTGAGCAAAGGCACTTTGACTTCCATCTTTCCAAAAAGATCATATTAAATTATCTTTGGGAGAGATTGTATCAAAGCAAGGGGGAACCCAGTAAGTGGATGATTAGAGGATGATGTTGTATGGATGGTCCAAAATCACCAGCACCAGTTTGGAGGCCAAACCGGAGCACAACCTCCATGTGAAAGCAGCATTGTCCCTGAATTGCTGGACGCCGCCTCAATATAAGTGAGCTTTGTATGGTCAACAAAAGACCGGAAGAAGACATTTAAACCCATTTGCTCAGCTGAGGCCACAGTGGGGCATCAGACTCCAGACAAAATAGGAGGGCCCGTGTGAAATTTGACAGGGGTTCCTTTCTTTTCCAGTTGTGGAGTGGATTCCCACTCAGTACCGCACCATCACCATAGCATGCACTGGCTTTGCGTATACACTGGGCCAGATCATCCTGGCTGGCTTGGCCTACTTAATCCCAGACTGGCGTTGGCTGCAGCTGGCTGTGTCAGCGCCCTTCTTCTTCTTCCTCCTTTATTCATGGTAGGTACTGCTCGGGGGAGGGAGGTGCAGCCCCTCATGTGGGAGGGAAGTGGCATTAGATGGCTGGCAGAGGAGGTGGCAGGGGAAAGGGCCAGGAGGCTGAATATCTTTTGTTTTTTCCTTGATGTGGGACACATTTCATTTCCAATTAAAACAGCTTCTTCCTGAAGAACTGCTTCTCCCAGTGTGCCAGCTTTAGGCTCCTCATAATAGCCTCTTTTGATGGCGTCCTTCATTCACCTGGCACTCACTTTCCAGGCATGGTTTCTGGCCTTTCCAATCATGGAATACATGAAACAGATTGCCAGAGGAAGTTTTCAGTTCTTTATGGCTCTTCTTTGCAAGTGATTCCTGTTAGCTGCCTTGAGTGTAGGGTAAAGCAGGGTAAATATTAAGTAACCAACTCTGAGAGA
Organism: Eublepharis macularius; assembly: GCF_028583425.1. Lineage (NCBI taxonomy): Eukaryota > Metazoa > Chordata > Lepidosauria > Squamata > Eublepharidae > Eublepharis > Eublepharis macularius. The sequence goes on from NC_072790.1 coordinate 225,578,333, forward strand.
AAGAAAGGAGAAGCACAGTTGGTATCATCTACTGTTGAACTAGAATGGGTTGCTTAGAAGCCTTAATGCAAACTTTTCCCACAAAAAAAGAATAAGAGTCTGGGCACCCTTCTGGGTGGGAAGACACTTGGTCCCCATTGTGTGCCTTTGTTAGGAGCAGCTAAAGCAAATCAGAATAGTAAGAATGAAAAACAGTTCCTTGTAAACACACCCATACTACACAGCCTTGTCTATGATGTGGGAAGTAGTGGAACCTGCACTCTTTTCAAGAGTTTTGCAATCTATGCAGAAAATATCACCAGGAAAGAAAGTTGAATTAAGAAAACATCAAACCCACACTTTTTACAAGTGAATTCAGATTTTAAAAATTGCTTAAGAAAATGTGCGTGGGTGAGTTTTGACCTCTCTTGTTCACCTGTGCTTTGTTGATTGCCCTGTTGGTTGAGGGGGTGTCCCTTGGTTTCATTCGCACAGGTGGCTTGCGGAGTCAGCTCGCTGGCTACTTCTAGCAGGGAAATCTCACACAGCTGTCCAAGTCCTCCAGAGGGTCGCCCGGGTCAATGGGAAGCAGCATGCTGGAGCTGAGATCACCACTGAAGTAAGGAAGAGAATGTGACAGAGAGTTTGGGGGCCAAACTGATAGACGTAGCTGGATCCTTGTGGAAGTTAGTCTTGAATATGGGAGGCCACTAGATGAAGAAGACTCTGGTAGCTCCAGCCTAGTGTGTCCTCTACTTGCTGGAATCTGAGGCAGGTTTGCTCCCACACAGAGGTTTTGCTCCACTTTGACATCCAGGGCCCCACAACTGAGTTCAAAGGGAGAACTCACCTTACTGTAAGTCCCTGTGGTGGTCATGTGTTGAATGTAACATGTAGTTTGTCCCTATATGGTTCCTGGAACTTCCATTACTTGGGGAACAATATTTTCCTCAGGAAAACTGCACATCTGCCACGGAAGGCAAGCAACTGTCCCTGGTCTATAATTGAGTCATGTTCAGTTGGCAGCTCTGAAGGCTGAAGCTGTCACCAAAGGGCATCAATAGTAATTCTTCTCTGTATTTGGATTCCCCTCCATTCTTACCAGGGCTTTCCTATTCATCAGGTGCCCCTAGGTGCCCAGAGGCAGAGAGGCGGCAAAACCAGTCCCGTCATCACCCCACCTGTAGCATTTTTTATTTATTTTCTTAATTTATACCTTGCCTTTCTCCTCAGTGGGGACCCAAGGTGGCAGACATCATTCTCCTCCATTTTTTCCTCGCAACAAACCCTGTGAGGCAGGTTAGGCTGAATGTGTGTGACTGGCTCAAGATCACCCAGCAAGCTTTCACTGTAGAGTAGGGATTTGAACCCGGCACTCCCAGATCCTAATCTGGCCGTTTCCTCACAGTCTAAAAATAGCGAGATACTCATCTCACTGCCGGCTTCCTCAAGGGATTTTTGACACCATCTGTTTACAAAATGCCACAAATCACGTTTGTGGTGTTTTGTAAACCAATGGCGTCAAAAATCTCACGAGGAAGCTGATAGCTTTCTGTGAGTCTCTCGCTATTTTTAGACCGTGGGGAAATGGCCTCTGACCCTGTAATCACTACATGATGCAGGTTTGCCATGACAAGAGGCAGCTCTGGATGGCACCTTGGTCTGTGGAGAGCCTGCTCCATCCCTCCCCCTACTGGGGGCAGGGGCAGGCCCTCTTCCTCCTTCCCTTCCGCTTCCATTGAGGCAGAGCCCTTTCCCCAATCTTCCCCTGGGAGGCATGGCACTGCAGCAAGGGTATGCAGTGTGTGTTAGTGGCACTGGCTTCTCTGCAGTTGAAGGGGGGGCAGCAACTTCTCTGTGGTGCAAAGATGGAGGAGAGGATGGTAGCCGCTTCCTCAGGGTGTGGAGAGGAGGAGGGCAGGTAGTGGCTTCCTTGCAATATGAGGGGGGGGGAGAGAGCAATGTCATTTATCTAGGGTGCCAGAAATCCTTGGGCCAGCCCCAATTCTTATGTGGTCACCTTGTTGGTTTTTTTCAGGTGCTGCTTTCCAACATGGAGAAGGAACTGTCTTCCACTAAAGCCTCTTATTCCATCTCTGACTTGGTGCGCACGCCAGCCATCCGGCGCATTTGCTGCTGCCTCTCCTTGGTGTGGTAAGAGGGCCAAGCCCGGTATGAGCAACTCACGGAAGGAAAGAGAAGCACCTTCTGAAAAGCCAAGGAGGGAGGTTCAGGCACTTTGAAAACCTCATTCCTTAATCAATTACCCAAGCAGATTAATATTCATTGCTGCTTCAAAAGTAAATTCAAATGCCTCATACTGCATGCGATTGAACAATACAGTTGATGTATATCTGTAGTGCCTTGCTCTGTTTGCAAGGCTTTGAACGAGGCATTTTCTGTAAGGTCTGCTTGCAAGATCTTAGACTTGAGCTATACAATAGTTCTGATCAAGCAATAGTTAAGTCAATTAAAACTGCTAAGATCTTGTAAAGAAACAGAGGTTCTGTCAGGCTTAAGCAACGTGACAAAGTTATGTGGCAGAGTGCAAGCAAATTATCTTGCAACCGATCTGACTTGTGTGGAAAAGTGTTTTGCTTTCACTCCACCAACTCAGCTACTGTAGATAGATACTTAACTTCCCATCAACACTGCCTGGGAATCATTAAAGCAGATAGAGTGAATAGTCCCAAGCGCTTGTTCACCCAAGGGTAGTGGGAAGTAGTTTCCCAACCTGATCTTTTACACGTATCTTCTGTTCTATCAAACATCACCCATCTCCGTCTTCATGATAGGTTCTCCGTCAGCTTCTCATACTATGGGTTGGCCATGGACCTCCAGAATTTTGGAGTTAGCATCTATCTCATCCAGGTGATCTTTGGCGCTGTTGACTTCCCAGCCAAAGTGATTGTGACCATCACCATGAGCTATATTGGGCGAAGGTTCAGCCTCATGTCCTTCCTCATCCTGGCTGGCCTTGTCATCATCGCTAACATCTTTGTGCCCCCAGGTGAGTTGCTCGTCACTCACCACCATGCAGAGTTTGCATCGGATGCAGTTGGCTCTGACCCATGAAACGAGATGTTGCTATAAACTTGTTAGACCTCAAGGTGCCACAAAGCTCTTCATTGTTTCAATAGAACTTTAATAATAACATAATAATAGTGCCATTATACACCGCTCTTCTAGATAGATTAGTGCCCCACTTAGAGCACTGAATAGAGTCAGTGTCATTATTATCCCCACAATACAGCTGGGGAGCTGAGCTGAGAGGAGTGGCTTCCCTAAGACCACCTGCTGTGCTCAGAGCAGTAGTGAGATTTGGGCCAACAGGGTGCTGAATACAACCAATTAGCATGATCTAGATGCCAGCTGCAATGTAAAGGAGATAGAAGAAGTGCTTAATACACCATCAGGCTGACATTTGGACTGCTTTGAACCAATTACAGTGACAGACTTTAACAAGATCCTGGCAGCTATGAAAGCCATTACTTGTGTGCTTGATCCTTGCCCATCTTGGCTGTTAAAATCAAGTAAAGATCATGTAAACAGGGCTGGCACCTCCATTGAGGCAAGTCCAGCAACCACCTCCAGCGCTGAGGCGCCAGAGGGGGCGCCAGGGGCGAGAGTGCACGCTGCGGAGCTGGCGGCAGCAGTGCACAGGCGGCTGAGCAGGAGGGATGGCAAGCCACCCGCATGCCACCCTGGCTGCCTGCCACGCCTGGCCCGCAGCTACTGAAGCCTCCCAGCCCTCCTGCACTGCTGCCAGCTCGGGCCCCCAGCTGGGAGCAGCAGCTGCGGGCCAGGCGTGGCAGACGTCTGGGGTGGTGTGTGGAGCAACAGAGCAGGAGGGCTGGGAGGACGCATGCACACCTCTGCAGCCACCCACTGTGCCTGGCTGGGAGCGCACGCCAGTGGCGGCAGCATGGGGCAGTCTGAGCGGGCAGCCCTCCCGCCCAGCCACCCGCCGCCTCGCAGTCCAGGTGCGCACATGAGGGGGCAGGAGCAGACCTGAAGCTGCCCCCGGCTTCAGGTGCCAGAAACCCTGGTGCCAGCCCTGCATGTAAATGAACCACTGAGATTTATTGTAAATCAGTCACTAACTCAGGGCACCTTTCCCCAGCAGCTCAAACAGGCAGTTATCCATTCGCTAATTAAAAAACCATCCCCAGACAAAACTGATGTGGCCAATTATCACCCAGTCTCTAATCTGCCCTTTCTGGGCAAAGTGATTGAGAGAGCAGTAGCTGACCAGCTCCAGATCTTCTTGGAAAACTCTAGTGCTCTAGACCCTTTCCAGTCTGGATTCAGACCAGGGCATGGGACAGAGACAGCACTAGTAGCATTAGTGGATGACCTCCATCTAAATATAGACAAAGGCCGTGCCTCCTTATACTCCTCCTGGATCTATCTGCAGCTTTTGACATAGTAGACCATACCATCCTGTTGAGATGTTTGGAAACAGAAGTGGTCATCAAACGACTAGTTCGAATTGTTTCTCATGGAACGGATTCAAAGGGTTGCCGTTGGAGATCAGCTATCTCCATAATGGGAACTATCTTGTGGTGTTCCACAAGGCACAATCTTATCTCCCGTGTTATTCAACCTCTACATAAAACCTTTAGAGAACTCATTTGCAGCTATGGAGTTGGATGTCATCAATATGCAGATGACACCCAACTCTATATCTTGCTATCCAGATCCCCACAGGATGTGGTAGAAATCTTAGATCGCTGCCTGACAGCCATGGTGAAATGGCTGAAAAATAACTAATTGAAATTGAACCCAGACAAGACTGAAGTGATGCTTGTTGGGAAGGCAGAGATCATGAAAGACATTGTACTCCCTGCTTTCGATGGAGTTCATCTGACCCTTGCAGACTTGGTGGGGTTATGCTGCATCCACTGCTACAACTAGAAAAACAAGTTAAGGCAGCTGCAAAAATGCTTTCTACAATCTCACTCTAGCCTGGAAGGTGGCTTCTTACCTCTACCTGGCCACCAGGACTCATGCTGTGGTAACATCAAACCTTGACTGTTGTAATGCACTATACATTGGTCTCCCATCTAAGTTAACTAGGAGGCTCCAATTGGTGCAAAATGCTGCAGCTCAACTGTTAGCAGGAGCGAGCAGAAGCATGAACATCACTCCCATCCTACAGTCAATCCATTGGCTACCTGTCAGTTACCGTGCTCAACTCAAGGTATTGGTTATTACATACAAAGCTCTTCACGGCCTTGGCCTAGCATACCTATGTGCCAGCCTGCACATAGGTGAAATCAACAGCAGCCTGTACACAAGCTTTCTCTGTGGTGGCCCCTACCCTGTTGAAAGGCCTGCCTGAGGAGGTCAGAAGATCTCCCACGCTCCTGGCTTTCCACAAACAATGCAAAACCGAATTATTCAAAAAGGCTTTTTTACTCAGATAGGAAGGCAGTATTGTAGGGAGGGGGGTCTCAGATGTTTCGCTAATGAGTTAGGAACCATAGACTTCACCACTATGTTGCCTTACATATTATCTGTTGCTTTAAATATGTACTCCTATATACTACCTGTGCTTCATGTCAGTCCTAGCATTGATTATGTTCTGTTTCAGCAATTCTTCAACTCTGTATTGGATCCTTGCTAATGCTATGTCTTTGTAAACTTGTATTTATTTACCCTATGACATTGTTTATGGAAATGTTCCTGACACTGTATGGAAATGCCTGCCCTTGTCCTTGCTAGTGATTGTACTAATCTCACCCTATGTAATCCGCCTTGAGTCTCAGTGAGAAAGGCGGACTATAAATGACATAAATAAATAATAAATAAACTGCTACAGCAGCAGTTTAAAATGGTAAAAAGTGAGGCTGATGTTCAGTTGGCTAATCAGTTATATGAATTGATTAAAAACAAGGGTTTTTTTTAGTTTTTTTAAATTAAAAACAAGTTGACCAATTAAAATATTTCTAATTAATCAGGCAGAAGATTTTTTAAAAAGTTTTTGATGCAAGTAATCGGTCTAGCTCAGTGTTCTCAATTCTGATTGGCAACGGCTCAGCTGTAATGGAGAGCCAAGCTGTTAAACCAGGACGCCTACATTTCCCATCAAAACTTGAGGTAAGCTGACAAGTGTCCAACCTGTGTAAGGCGTCACTTGTAGCTTGGCTCTCAGGCAGAGAAAGGCCTTTCCTAATACCTGCTGCCTGATCTCCTTAAATTGAAGATGCCAGGGACCGAACCTGGGAATTTCTGTGCACAAAGTGTGCACTCTAAGCCACAACCTTGTTAAATGTGTGAAGTGAAGTGAAGTGAAGTGAAGTGAAGTGAAGTGAAGAGCATTATGGTGGTATGAACATCTCTCCATGTGTTGCATTGGTTTGTGATGGCTGATTCACACAGAGGAATCTGTGAAACATCCCTAAGGGAGAAGCAGAAGCCTCAGTTGGGCACTGTGTTCAAATCCTGCCATCTTTGTTTCTTCCCTTTCCCCCCCTAAGAGTTTCAGACTGTCCGGACGTCATTGGCTGTCATTGGGAAGGGAGGCCTTGCAGCTGCCTTCAACTGTGTCTTCCTCTTCACGACTGAACTCTACCCCACACCCATCCGGTGAGACACCACTTTTGAATATGCCACCCTTGGCTTGGGTGGATGAAGAGAGGACATGGAAATTTTAATGTGCGGTGGCTTATATCGCAGATTTTTTGAGGGTAACCTTGGCAGCGCTGCGATCCTAGGCTGTTTCTCATAGCCCCACAGTAGTTAAGGATTCTAACAGGAAGATGCAATTGCCTCCAGAGGTGGAGGTCTGAGGGAAGGGAAGATGTTGCTGGTGGGATCCAGCTCCCTCCCTGCACAGCGCTTCTTCTCCACCCCTTTAAAAAAACAAGTAAAATGGCTCTTTATGGCAGACAGGCTACCAAGGACAAGCCGAGGAATCCCTTGACAGTGGTTACCTAGGGGACCTGTAGAACTATAGAAGTAATTTGATTGTCTTCCTTTAGGGCTAACGTACCTGGGAGTTTTGTGAATAAGCTAGCAAGTGTGTGTGTGTGTTAAGCACAGGTGTCTTTGGGAACGTGATTTGGATTGGGACCCCTCCGTGTCATTTTGGGCAGGTCTCAAACTCCATTGGAGTCCCATGCACCTGTTTTTTTAAAAGGGAAAAAAATGTTTGGGAGTTTGTTAATGGCTCTCCCATCTTGATTGGATATATATTTATTTGAAATACTTTTATGATGTTATCTCAAGGATGTATTTTTTTTCCATCCCAGGCAGACTGGGCTAGGTTTTGGTAGCACCATGGCCCGTGTAGGAGGCATTGTTGCCCCACTGGCTAAGATGATGGAGGACTACTTTTCCCTCCTGCCATCGATCGTGTATGGAGCAGCTCCCATCATATCTGGCATTGTCGCTTGCTTTCTGCCAGAGACACTTAATGTCCCACTACCAGATACGATTGAAGAAGTGGAGAACAGGTATGTGACTTTGTAAAAAGCATTGGGTGAGGAAAGGGGGCGAGGCTTCAGCGGTCTACATGTTACAGAGTCCTTGGAGAGTTGAGCTTCTTAGACTCAAGGACTTTATATCAGTCTTTTCGGGGAGTTTCGTAGACTTTCTCTCTTCAAGGCTGCAGCGTGTAGACAGAAGCAGCTTCAGCCTTTTCCACCTGTGCTATTTTAGCTTCCGTAGGTCATTGCAAAACTTGTGTGCATTGCAAATGGATCCAGTTGCAATTCTATGGGGTGATTTGAGGAAGAGAAACAGTGTACAGACTGGTGAGGGGTGGGGGGAGCTGAAGCCATTTCCACCCACACACTGGAAAGAGTCTGGGAAGTGAGATATAAATATTTTAATAAATAAACCTGAAATGTGTTGGCCTGAGAGTCTGGCACCTCAACAGAGTGGTTCATGGCTTAATTTAAACTAATTGTTACATAGCCAGCAAGTAGGTAAGCTTTAAGGCAGTTATACTCTTCAGTAGCTTGGGAGCCACATACGGCACTTTAACATGCCACCTCTGGCTCTTCTGAGCACCTTTCCCCAATGTAGCGTCAGCCCCATGCTCCAGAAAAATGGACAAGGCCCTTGCCTGGTATGGCTTGTGGTTGGCAGGTGGCTTGTCCCTTGAAACAGCTGTTGAAGTGAGCCTCCTTGAGCTGTGGGCCTCATGCCAGATATGGAAGTATAAGGCCCATTCTTTCTTTAATAATAATATTTTTTTAAAACCCACCCTTCTCCTCAGCCTCTACACTCCTATCCTGACTACTCGGAAGGGAGAAAGCTAGCTATGTAGAAGAGTAAAACCATCACCATCATGGTAGCCACCCAGGAAAAGAGCAAGCCAGCCACAGTAATGTTGTGGTGTTGTTTAGTTCCCTTTCTTCACAGCTAGCTTGCTCTCTTCTGAGTGCCTTTACAAACTGCAGTGCCTCATGCTGAAGAGAAAGTGAAAAGGCAGAAAGGGAAACCTCTTCCCCTCTCTCCAGATATACAAGAGCTGGCTAATTTTCAGCAGTGGTAGGGGGAGACAACCCAGGTACTCTAGTAATTAAAAAAGCTTATATTTAATATTTAAAAAATTACAGGTTTACATTATTGTATGTCTGTGGTACATGGCCATACAGCAGTCATAAGGCTCTTTTGGCTAATGGTAATTCTGAATGTGGCTCTCTGCAAGTTGTGGAGTGAGTACCATTGCTTTAAGGGATCCTCCTGACTAGACTGCAAATCTTGTTTTGCTTGTATATTTCTCTCCATTTTGACTAACCAGGTTGCTTGAACTGATTTCCTTGCTGAGGCTTAGTTCTTGGATTCGTAACACCTGGTTTGAATGGTCATGGGTTGTTTTTTCATCTATTGACGGTACCAGTCAAAAAGCAGGATCTAAAAACTGTATTGAACATGCTGCACGGATATTCAAAAGGGAGCTCAAAGCACATTCTCCGCACTGGGGAGCCTCTTTGCAGTTTATGCCATGAAGGATTTTTCAGTTTCATGGCAGACTTGCTTGAACTAGTTATAGAATAAGATACACTTTCAGCAACATTTATGTTTAACGGAAGACAAGAAGAAAGCAGAGCAGTGGCATTTTGCATCCATACGTGTACAATGATATGTGTGTACAATGATATGTGATATACACCATCACCATACACCACGTGTACATACACGTGCATACACACACCATGCATGGGCACGAACTGGAAAAAAACAACCATGTGATTTGTGGTTTGTCAAATTTCACAAACCACGAACTTTCACAAACCTGCCCTTGGTTTGCGAACCGGTTTGTTTCGTTCATGAAAACGCCACATCCAGGTCAGAAAATAACCACTTCCGGGTCAGCAGAAGGTCACTTCCGGGCCAGCAGAAGTTCACTTCCAAGTCAGCGGAAGGTCTGCAGGAAGTCCATCCCCTATTGCTTAAGAAACTGATTGATTGGCACCAGGTTGTCTGCAGCGATGAACAAAAAAACCAAACCAAATGAATCAGCCTAAAAGTTCGTGGCAGTTCGTCAGAAATGGGATCTGACAAACTGTGGTTCGCGAACCACAAACCAGCCTGGTTCATGCTTAATTTTGGTTTGTATTTTGGTTCGTGCCCATCTCTAATAATAATAATAATAATGTGATTTATATACTGCCCTTCAGGACAACTTAATGCCCACTGGTTTACAAAGTGGTTTACAGAGTGGTTTACAAAGTATGTTATTATTATCCCCATGAAAATCTCCCTGTGCAGTGGGTGGGGCTGAGAGAGCTCCAGAGAGCTTTGACTAATACAAGGTCACCCAGCTGGCTTCAAGTGGAGGAGCGGGGAATCAAACCTGGCTTTCCAGTTTAGAGTCCTGCACTCTGAACCGCTACACCAAACTGGCTAAACATAAAATGTAGTTAGGTCCTCAGCCATAAGCACACGGGTTGATGTTGGGCCAGCCAAACTGTGTCAGCCCAACCTACTTAGCGGGGTTGCAATGATAATAAAATGGAGGGAAGAACTGCGTGAGCTGTTCTGAGCTTGTTTATGTTTAGCAACAATTTTTTAAAAATTTGCCTGCTATGATTTACCAAGACCCAGAAAATAGGGAATTTCCCTGGGGGAAAGGGCAGCTGTAGTACATGGTTCTGATCAGTGGAGAAAGGAGAAGAGAGCCCCAAACAACCTGATGAGCTTCCAGGGATGTCAGTCGGGGTGCAGCAAGAATCTGGTGGGGCTGAAAGCCAAACTAAAAGTGACGTCTTACACAGGTTGGGCACTAGTCGGCTTCCCTCAAGTTTTGATGGGAAATGTAGGCATCCTGGTCTTGCAGCTGTAATGGAGAGCCAAGCTGTAAAACCAGGATGCCTACATTTCCCATCAAAACTTGAGGGAAGCCGACTAGTGTCCAACCTGTGTAAGACGTCACTTGTAGTTTGGCTCTTAGAGTGAGGCTGGGGCAGCACTGGGTGACCAGGCAGAACATGACATGTCTCCATTGGAGTTTAGCAGAATCTGGTGTTGGGGAGGGGCTGTGGCTCAGTGGTAGAGCCTCTGCTTTGCCTGCAGGAGGTTCCAGGTTCAAGCCCTGGCCTTGCCAGTTAAGAAGATCAGGTTGTAGGTGATGGGAAGGACCTTTGCCACGCACCCTGGAGAGCTGCTGCCTGCCTGAGAAGACAATTCTGACTTTGATGGACCCATGGTCTAATTCAGTCTAAGGCAGTACTGCTTGGAAATAACACTGTCTGGTTATAGGAACACCAGAAACACGCGGATTTGATTTTTAAAAGTTTTCCTGGATGATTGACAGACTGGTGGGGATTTCTGTGGCTGACCATTCTCTGGTTTTTCCTGCAAGATCCAGGAAGAAGAAGAGGAAGAGCGAAGCAGCCGCTCATGAAAAGATTCTGCTCCAGAGCCAGGAGAAGCCCCTGTTCAAAGAGGCCTGCTGATCAACACCTGGACACTGGCGGATCCTTGAAACAAATTCTTTTAAAATATGTGACTGCCTGCTCTTTTGTACTCATCCAAAGAATTCCTCACAAAGGAGATATGCGGTGAAGGCTGGAGAAGACAGTATAAAATCTCTATATATTCTGAACTTTTTGTTTTAAAAAGAGAGCATCTTGTTACTTGTGGTTTGTTTTTTCCCCATCATCAGGGGATGGTTCTGAGGGGGTCAAGGGAAAGGGCAGAACTTTATTTGAGCTTGTTTCTGGCTGCCAGGAGGACTGAGGACTAATAAAGGCAGCCGTTGAGCATGTACAGAGCATATTTCCTTATGGATGAGGAGACTCGGCTTGCTTTCCACAGAACTAAGACTGCAATTGTACACGCAAAGGCTGCATGTGAGTGCAAAAACGTGCCTCTGTTGCAGTAGGGTAGGAAGTGGCGAGGGAACAGGCAGGAATGGTATCCACACACACAGCCCATTCTCGAGCCGTTCTCTTCAGCTACTATCCCTCATCCTCCACTCCTCCCCCTCTCTCCCATCATACTTGTATAAAAGTGCAGATGTCACAGCAGTTTCACGCACAACTCAGAAATCTCCCCTTTCTCCTGATTCCCCCTTTCCCTGCTGAGCAGTGCCATAATGTTACAGCACAGCTCTGGGCAGGGAAATGGGGGGCAAGCCCCTGAAAGGGCTAAAAAGGGGTGTGCAGATCTGCGTTCCCTCAACCCAGCCTTCCCATGGAGCCTCCCAGATTGATGGTGTATTTGCAGCTGCCCCACAGCTCCCCCTTTTTTTGGAAAGAAATTGCATTTATACTTTCTCTGGATTAAAGGGGGGAAATGGGAGCCACATGAATTCTCCACAGATTGGGCATAATGCTTGCTGGACAGTTCTCTTTACTGTGAAGGTGTCCTCCTGCCCATGCAAGGAAAAATCACCATAATGAAGCAGCCAAAGGCAACATCATATACTTCCTATGGAGTAAAAGTCTCTGGAAGACCGAAAGGAGATAAGTATCCAGGCCCCGAGGAAATGGGCCAGGATGAGACCTAAAGCCGTCCTATTCTAAGAGAGAGGCTGGTAGTGAAAGCAATTCTTAGGTTTCGCTTGAGTGAGGGCTTTCTTTTTCCAGTGCCCAATGTCAGTCTGTAATAAAGATTGTGCCAAGCTCACACTACGTGCAGGTCTCTAAGGTGCTTCTCTAAGATACTGCTGGACCTAAATCTTGCTCTGCCATGTCCAGGGTGTGTGCTGTTCTCAGGAGATGTGTTTGACTATAAACTCAAGAACTCTGGACAGGCAAAGAAGAGACCACTTTGTTGTTTCCCCTCCAGTCTCAACTTGCTTCCACCTCTCTGAAATGAGAGCCACAGTGATGCAGCTCTTAAATATATGCAGGGGAAGAGACTTAAGCCCTTCCCTCAGAAATTGTTTTCCTTATTTGTAACAATGGTCCCGGGTAGCTGTTGTTTGCCACTTTGGGCAAACGCATATATACTAATGTACATATGTACTCCCCAGGCTGTTTCAGATTGGGAAAACAGCACAACCGAGGAAGGCTGAGGGTCAAAACACACGAGACACATAGGTGAGTGTTGGATCCTGTAAAGATCCCTGGGACTTTCTAGTTAAAGAAACCCAGCCACTCGATGTGAATCTCAGCTCAGCCAGAGAGAATCACAACTGGAGGGACTTTCTCTCTTTCAAAAATCCTCCAGGAGCTCAGGATGGGGGCAGGGGGGTGGAGGTTGGGAACAACGTAACAAGAGGCAGGAAAAAAAGCCAAGGTATTTTGCGAGTGAAAGAAACCCAGTCCCTCCCATTCTTCTTTTCCCAGCAGGGTCCTGTTACACCCCCCACCCCCGCCCCCACCCCATCTCTGAGCTTCTGAAGGAAAACCAGCCAATCGGACTTTTGAAAGAGAGAATCTCTCCAGTTGAGCAGCTGTTCTTTGCAAGAAAATCCACTTCGCTCGGTTTTCCTCCAGTTGCTTGGAGAGGGGGAGAGTTAGACTATCACTCCCAGGGATGCTTGCAGGACCAATCAAATGTAATTCGTCTCATGTGTTTTCACTCTGACCCCTCCACAGCTGTAGTTCTGATCCAAATTGGGCCCTTGAGCACCAGGGAATTACGTTTCAACATGGAACTCCCAGTGCACATCTGATTGATGTTAGCCAAGTGAGTATTTACCATGTAGGGAGGTGAGGTTAATTAAAGAAATAAAACCATTTATTTAGGAACTAGCATTGCTGGATAGAGAGAGTGGCCGTTTCCAGATGGCTTACCTGAAGCTGCTCCATGCCACAATGTTGTGGATCGTGCGATATTTCGCGTTTTCCCCGGCACGATCCACAACATTGCGGCATGGAGCGGCTTCAGGTAAGCCATCTGGAAACGGCCAGTGTTAAACCTCCTAGTTACATAGCTGATGGGAGGAAGAGATAAGGACAAAGAGTGAGAAGAAGCAGGAAACAAGCCTAAGGACTGTATTCTGGGGACAAAACAAGGAAATGACATTTATCGGAAAGTATAAGACTGACTTACTTTCCCATAGGTTGCCCCCCATAGGAGCTTCTCTTCTTGTACATTAAACATTTCATATTCTCGCATCCCTTCTCAATGTCTAGCTTATAAAGCCCACAAGATTCATCTGCTTGCGTCAACTATCCTGTTTCTGTCTAGTTAGCAGCTTGGTGAGTGCCTCTGCTATCATTTCCACTTTGGGACAATACTTTAGCAAAATAAGTCTTTCTTCTTGCATATCTCTTATTAGGTGATGCTTTACATCTGAGTGTCTGGTACTTTCTGCACCTATTTGTAGATGTGAGAGTTTGATACATCCCTGATGGTCTTCAAACAGTTGTAAGAGTTCTGGAACAATTATTCCAAAATCCAGGAATAGTTAGCGTATCCCTGCAAACTGCTGACACAATTCTGAGGCCGATAAATACTCAACTTCGGTAAAAGAGCGATCACTGTTTGCTTCTTACTAGTCCAGCTGATAATTTGACCACCATAAAAGAACAAGAGTTTTTTCTGTCCATAACGTCTCTGGCCACAGTCTGCATCAGAATCCCACTAATCTGGGGTCATAGTTTGCTGACAACTTCCAAGTGTGTGGCCCCTTTCAGATATCTCCCCAGCCTCTGGAGTGCATTCTAGTCACTTTTTCTTGGTAAGTTCATTTTTCTGCACAATATTTGTACAGTTGCAGCTATGTCAGGCTGTGTCCCTGTACTTACATACAAGAGCTTTTCAATCACTTCTTTGCACTGCTTGTTGTCTAGTAGAAGCTCATCCCTTCCATAATGTTTTAGATAGCTCATTTCCATAGGAGCACTTACTGTGTAGGTTTCTTTCAGACCTAATTTTGTGTTTCTGGTTGAGGATTTATTTATTTATGTACTTTAAACTTTTATTCCAGCCTCCCCACAAGCGGGCTCAGGGTGGATTACATCAGGTTAAGACACATCATAATTTATACATCATAAAAACTATGAAACATTTGAAAAAATTCCAAGATAACTTCTAGCTTCCTGTCATTCCACCTATATTTCGAAGTAGTATTTGATGTCTCCTAATTGTTTCATCTCTGCTTCTTGGTTCAAGTGTTGCACTATTTTATCACAGTATTCCTTGTTTTCATCCGTGTAAATCAGAACATAAATCCATCTGTTGTCTTTGTTTCTTGAGTACAGGCAGAGGTCTGCCTTGCCTTGTATGAATCCTACCTTGATAAGCATTTGGCTTGGTGTTTTTTTTCATTCTGTGATCTTGCAAATTGCTTCAGCCCATAGATACTCTTGGAGATTACATAGGAGTTACTTACTCCTTACTCAGATCCAAGTGGTTGCTCCATATAGATATCCTCTTCTATCTCTCCATGTAGAAAGGCAGTCTTCACATTTAGATGCTCAGCATGCATCTTCCTTGCTGCTGCTATATTCAGGACAGTCCTTATAGAGGTGTGTTTCACAGCTGGACCAAATGTTTCATCAGAGTCTTCTCCAGAGTATTCCTTAGGGACCCACCTGGCCTGTTATCTCTGGATTTCCCCTTCTGCATCAAGTTTTATCTTAAAGATACATTAGCATTCTATTGCTTTTCATTCAGGAGGTGGTTTTGTGAGAGTCCATGTCTTATTCTTGGTTAGAAATTTTCTGCCTGTTTTCTCCATTGCCCAGTTTTTCTTATAGGCATGTTTGTTATGTCTTCCCATGAGGACAGTTCTAATATAGCCTCAGCCTGGGCAAAATAGGAGAGTCTTCTTGGTGATATCCCTTCATTTGGTCTGGTTAAATGTCTAACATCTGGTTCTGAATTCACTTCCACCTGTTTAGGCATCACAGATGTGTAGGTTGTTATACTCCAATCCACTTCAATTTGCTGCTTCTCTTTACTGTTCATTGGTGAAATTTCTTCAGTGTCCCATACTTCTTCCATGATTGACCTCTTGGTTTCATTAAAGTAGACCATACTGCATTCCTTGACTGTGTCTGACTGGATGTCCAGGACACTGTAGCCTTTGCATCCCAGTGCACATCTCACAAATATGCCTGCTTTTGCTCTGAGTTCAAGCTTGGTCCATCCTCTTTTGATATGTAGATGTAAGCTATTGATCCAAACACTGAGGTGTGTCAAACTGAGCTCATATTCATGCCACAGTTCAAAAGGTGTGCTACTTTTGTCTTTGGTAGGCAGTCTATTTTGTAGATAGGTAGCTGTCATAACTGATTCTCCCCAGTATTTGTCAGGTAGCTCTGCATCAAGGAGCATATATCTTGACATCTCTGAAAGGAAGTGATTCTTTCTGCCATTCCATTCTGCTCTGGGATGTAGGGCACCAGAATCTGGTGCTCTTTACCTAGCTCTGTTAGATAACTTCTCACGTCTTTGCTCATGTATTCTCTTCCAATGTCTGTGCAAATCACCAGTGGTTTTCTCTGGAATCTGCCTCTCACCACTGCCACATATGCTTGCAATTTTTCCAGCACTTGACTTTTCTCTCTGAGTAGGTATGTTACAGTATACCATGAGTATTCATCCATAAAGGTTATTATATATTTATTTCTGCCCGGCATTTGTGGTTTCATGGGTCCACAGACATCACTATGTATCACCTCTAGAGGCACTTGGTTTCTCTTGTGCTTTGCCTGTTAAAGGTGGCTTGTGTTCCCTTTGCCTCAACACAGCATATACATTTTTCTGTATTGACACAAGCAGTCATCAGCACACCTTTGGCTAAGTTCTTCTTCTCAAGTTGAGAAATGTCCTCTATATCTCCATGGCCCAACCGTCAGTGCTGCAAATACACATATGAGAGCATTGTCTTATAACAACAGTACGCTCCTTTTGACATTCAACTCTATATATGTTTTCATACAGGGTCCCTATTGCAAGCAGGTCACTTCCATTACTGATTGTTCCTTTATCCTTCTTGAACTTTACGGTCAATGCTTTTTGAGTTAAACATTTCACAGAGAGAAGGTTTTTCTCTAGCTCCCGTACATAAAAGAACATCTTTAACATGCATTTCTCTGGTGCCACCTGCTGGCATTGTACAGTACACTATTCCCGAGCAACTTCCATGCATCTCAACACATTTCCCATTTCCCATTTTCTCATTTATTTTATCACTGAACTCTTGAAAGAAACTTTTATCATTAGACATATGAGCTATGGCTACTGAGTTAATATAGCATTAATTAGCTACTTGTCCCTGTGGTAATTTTAAACAAGTCTAACAAAATCTGTGGTAGGGTATGAGCTTTCGTGAGTCACAGCTCACTTCTTCAGATACCAGGTATCTGAAGTGAGCTGTGACTCACAAAAGGTCATATCCTACCACAAATTTTGTTAGTCTTATAGGTGCTACTGGAGTCTTGCTCTTTTCTACTGCTACAGGCAGACTAACACAGCTACCCATCTTGATTTAAAACATGCCTGACTGTGCTTTTGCACTTCCATGTAATTTCTCTTTAAGTGACAAGGGGTCCTGCATTGATAACAAATAACTTCCTTTTGTCTCCCTTTATTATGCACATAGGAGGAAGAATAAGTCTTCTTGTTTTTACAGTTCTCCCTCTGCCCTTCCTCTTGGAATAATTGGTTAAGAACACATTTAAGACTTAAATCTGCCTTTGCCGCAATTGCACTTATTACAGGGCAGTAGTAGTTTGATAAACTTGCAGGAAGTATAGGAATGATGACTTCATCATCCATATCCTTTCCCATTCCCCTTAATTGTTCAATTAGTTTTATCATTTCCTCTACTTGGTTTTGCAGACTCCCCGTCTCATAGAACTTTTTCTGTAAAGAGCTGGTTGAGAAGCTCATTCTTGAATGCAAAACCCTCAGCATATCCCACATACCCGCAGCAGGCTGTAGTCTTGCAATGTGAATCAATTGCTGCTCTTCAACAGGGCAGATGATTGCTGCCTTTGCTTTTCCATTTTTCCTGTTCCAAGCGGCTTGATTCTCTCTGTGTTCTAATGTCTCTCTTGATGTATTACTTCCCATAGCTCATTCTCAATTAACATCATTTTCATCTTTAAACTCCATAGCTGATAGTTTACTTTGTTTTGCTTGTTCATTTCAGATCTTGGATCTAGATTCCATGCCATGTTTTTTCTTTGTTCTTTGTGCAGCTCATTCACAGCTTGCTAGCCTTCTAGAGTCTTTGGCTATTTCTCTCTGCTTTAATTGGTTTGTTTTGTGTCTGGACCCATAACCTGTTAGCAGAATGAATATTTAGCACACAGTGAAGCTGAGCCAAGAAACAAGATAATCTATTTAGGAACTACCATTGTTGGATAGAAAGGTTGTTAAGCATCCTAGCTACAGATGGGGTGGGAAGACCAGCGAATGTGAGAAGTAGAGAGCAAGCCTACAAACTGCATTTGGGTGACAAAACAAGGAAGCGGGAAGAAGAAGGTAGTATCTACATACCTATATGTCGTCCCTATATGCTTCCCCCCTGCAGGAAGTCTTCTCTTGTACACTAGACTGAGGTCCCCAATATTTTTGAGACTGTGGGCAGCTTTGAAATTCTGATACAGGGCAGTGGGCACAATCACAAAATGACTGCCACAGGAAGCAAAGCCAACCATAAAATGTCAGGGAACAAAGTAATATATAACTCTAATAGTAACTCCAACATTTCAGGCAGAAGCTCTGTTTAACAGAATGCTTTTTAATCTCCACAGCCAATCAGAAGTCCTGCTGGTCAAAAGCCTCACTCACTTTCTAACAGTACTTGGCAGGAACTAGGAAAGTTGTCAGCCAGTGCCATGGTACCCATGGGCACGCCGCTGGGGACCAATGCCCTAGACATTACATATTCCAACCATTAACAGAAAGGAGGGCAGACCTCTAACTGAATGTCAAAATAGTACCAGGAAGACCCAAATTCAAATCCTTGCTCAACACTGTCATGAAGCTCACTGTGGCTTTATGTATTTCTAGAGTTTTCCACATGGGGCCAGGCTCATGTTGATTTGCTACAGCTGCTAATAACTATCAATATATTGCAGTGACAGCGGGGCTTCCTCTTGGCAGATTTCCCTGCATTTTCCCTGGAGGGAAATGGTCTCTGAATGGTCTCTGAATACCCAGTAAGTCTATAGCACCTTTCATTGCACAGATATGAGGAGAAAGGCATATTTCTGCAAGAAAAAGGGCAGAGATTCATACTTTAAAAAAAATGAAAGCCAAGAATTCAGAGGTACTGATAGACAGATGTTAATGCTACAATGATATGTCAATTGTCAATAAAAAGAAGCCATCCACTGGTGGGCAGAATGGCTACTACAGGGTACTTGGGCAGGGAATAGGATTGCCAGGTCCCATTACCCTCTGAGCAGGAGGTGGGAGACCTGGCACTCACCTTAGAGACTTCTTTGCATGCACACGCCCTCCCAGGCTACATGATGATATCACTTCCAGGAAGTGATGTCATTGTGCAGGCCATATGCTGCCCCTGGGAGCTCTCCTGTGCTCTGCAGTGGGCCAATTTTAACCTGTTTGGGGCCAAATTGGGCCCATCTGGGGCTGAAATTGGTCCACTGTTGCATGCAGGAGCACACCATGCTGCCTAGGAACTCACCCCGGGAGGCGCATTCCCTCGTCCTTTCCCCTGATGGTGAGGTAAGTGGGGGATCCCCCACCCCCAGTGGGGGACTGGCAACTCTAGCAGGGAAAATGGCCTCAATGTGTGCTGGACCTGGAAAATCCAGGTTTACATTACAGCAAAGCAGGTTTTGGAAGATTGCAGGAAAGGCAAGGAAAACTGAGAAGGTGTATGAAAGCATCACAATGCTGTGGGGAAGCAGAAAAACCCAATGGCATCCAAGCCAGGCACGCTACCTGTATGTAACCCCTGACAAGAGGTACACCACAAATAACATTTTAGATTCATTACTAAGTACACAAGTAATACTAGTACACAAGTAATACTATTACAGAATCTCTGCTTCCATTCTAAGCCTTTATTATTAAAACATGATTATTCAGCATTCTTTATATTAGCTCAATCAACAGAAAATCATACCATCCATCATAACTACACAGAACATTAAAAGAGAGCAATTACATGAATCCAAAAAAGTATCTTACCCAAAGATAAGCGGGTCACAGCCAAGAAGTCACTTCTAGGAAAAAGCTCCCCATCAATTCAGCTTCTCGTATTTATAGGGTTTCGAAATCATCTCCTAACGATAACTACCTAATGTTTGCGTTTTCTATGTATGCTGTAAACTGCCTCAAGCACCAGACGTGGTAGAGAGGCAACATATAAGTTGGATGGATAGGTGGATGGATGGATAAATAAATAAGTAAAATAAATAGAAACTTACATAAATAACCATGTCTCACTTCAGAAGGGCTCACATTTTTGGCTAACTAATTGTCTTATAACTTCAGCCAAAGTTATCTGTTTCAAACGTCTTCTCAAAGTATATAAAAATCGTATTGTCGAGGGCTTTCATGGCCGGAGAACGATGGTTGTTGTGGGTTTTCCGGGCTGTATTGCCGTGGTCTTGGCATTGTAGTTCCTGACGTTTCGCCAGCAGCTGTGGCTGGCATCTTCAGAGGTGTAGCACCAAAAGACAGAGATCTCTCAGTGTCACAGTGTGGAAAAGATGTTGGCAGGTCATTTATATCTACTCAGGAGGGGTGGGGTTGAGCTGAGTCATCCTGTAAGAGTTTCCCAGGGTGTGGAATGCTAATGGCGGGAGGCTTCATTGTATTAATGGCACAGAGGATGTTTTTTCTAAAGTACTTCTGGTACAAAATGATACCTATCACTGGAGGTATGAAGTCTCCATCAAAGATAGTAATGGGGAAAAATGATAGGTCTTTTTGGTATCATTAATGTTTTTGTGTGTCAGTTGGTGGCACCATTGTGTGTGTTATGTGCCATCAAGTTGCCTCCGACCTATGGTGACCCTATGAATGAAAGACCTCCAAAACGTCCTATCATTAATCAGATAAATATCTCTGTAGAGATCATTAAAAATATAAATGTAGTCAATTCCTTCCAAATGTCAAGAACCTTTACTTCATTATGGCCAATATGAAGGAAATATGCAAGTTTAATCGATATATCTTGGAACCCATTTTTTGACTATTACTAATTTAGCAGAAGCCAACCAGTAACATCGGGGCAGATCAGGATGTTAAAAAGGCCCGAGAGCAAGCCAAGCCCCAGCGGTGCATGCCGGGTCTGAGCAGCAGCCTGCATGGCCCAGCACGACTAGGCCTTGGCTCAGCAGGCTTATGGTCTTTCAAGATGGCTGCCCACCGAGAACTTACCTGGTATGTTAAAGGGCCAATAAACATCTGAATATAATAAAAACTAAATTTGAGCTCCAGGCCTGGTTCACTTAAAATAAGACATTAAAAGAACCGCTGGGATGTCCATTGTTGGTTAATAAGGTCCAAACTCCTTTGCCAGAATCTTTGGACATGCCACCAAGAATAAGGAAAGTCTTCTTTCCTATATCTATACTCACATTTTTATGTACTCCAGAAAACATCCCACACCACTTTCAAGGCATAATATAATGCTTGGGCAGATTTGGGTCAGAGAGGCCCAAGTTCCAATCTCTATTCTGCCATGAAAGCTTGATGGGTGACCTTGGACCAATCACTCTTTCTCAGCCTAACCTACTTTGCATGGTTGGTGTGAGGATAAAGTGGAGGAAGATCCTTGGACAAAGAGCAGGATGTTGTTTTGGGAGATTATCAGGGTGGGGGGAGATTTTTGTAGCAATTTTCAACTATTTAATCCACAGTGTCTGAACTGGTACATTAGATTATTATAGAAAGCACCACTGATATCCAAGCAGCTTCCCTCAAGAAGGAACTCACTTTGTAAAAGGCGAACCCCGGAGCTTCCTACTGCCTGGGAAAGTAGGGAACGCCAAACACTATTTAATAGGCAGACTCATAAGTCATGAGAGATGGGTACGAACAGGAAAAAACCCTGAACACGATGCTCATTGTTCGTTGCCATCCACGAACAGTGATTCACGAACATCAACAAATATGACCTGCTCACAAACATGTTCGTGGTTGGATGTTTGTTGGGGCCAGAACAGCCCTCTTGGGACTTAGAGAGCCCATATTCACAGGGAGTGTTCAGAAGGCTCTCCTCCAGCCATCATCCATGTTTGGTCAAGAAACCTGACCTGAGCAGGCAGTAGGACAGGAAATAATAATAAAGAATAGCTTGGCCCCAGAGCCTGGCAGCAGCCCTGGAACCTGAGGGTGGGTAGAGCCCTACCCCACCACTCCCAGAAACCTGACCTGAGCAGGCAGCAGGAAAGGTAATAATAATAAAGAATAGCTTGACCCCAGAGCCTGGCAGCAGCTCTAGAACCTGAGGGAGTAGAGCCCCACCCCACAGAAAAAATTCAAGCTCCGTTGCACTCTCCCTCTCTCTCTCAAATGCCAGCAACAGCTCTCTCCCACTCTACTGTCTGCTAAAACTGAAAGCCAGAGCTGGGAGCACAGTGCCTTTTATAACCAGAGGTCCCATAGAGAAATACAGGAGGTCTGTGGTTGGCAGTGAGAACGCCTAACAGGGTTTGGAGGGATCAGATTGGTGTTCCCATGGCTACAGAAGACCCCCTCCCCCTTGCTCTTTGCTCCCATGTAACAAAATGGGAGCTCCACGCTTGGAAGGAAGACCTGCCTATCAAGGTAAGTTGGGCTTAGATTGGGGTTTCATGAACAGCTTGCTCATGAACAGCAGATTGGGCTGTTCGTGGCTTTTTTTGTTGTTGTTCATATTGCTGCTCGTGCCCATGACTAAGAGACAATGCTAGATCAAATTTAACTTCTTGTTTCTGTTGCTATGGTATCTACTTCCTGGGACATGTAAAAGTTGAGGGGATCATCAGGAAACTGTTCAGCTCCTCATGGACAGAAGATACAGAGACAGTGACCATTAGATGAAGTTGAATGGTTTAATTTTCAATCATTGGAATGAATTAAAGTGAGGGCCAGCCACTCTTTGTAATGGCCCTTTTAATGACTGTTTTTAGAAGGCTATGGCAAAGAAAAGAAAAGAAAAGAAAAGAAAAGAAAAGAAAAGAAAAGAAAAGAAAAGAAAAGAAAAGAAAAGAAAAGAAAAGAAAAGAAAAGAAAAGAAAAGAGGGAGCCCCTTTTAAGGGGAAAAGGCAGGATAGAAATACTTTAAATAAATACATAAATTTGACCATGATTTATTAAAGTCCTTCACATTTTGTCCCATAATCTGAGTACCGCTTGGAATATATGGTGCACTGAATGGTCATTCCTGCATATTAAAATTTGTTTACAATAAACATTAGATAACTGTCCTCACAATATATAGTTAAGAACTAACATCAAGAAGTGAATTACGTACTAAATAATGCACTGTTTGGGAAAAAAATCAGGAGAGACAGAGAGTGATAGAGAATTTTATTTCCTGTGAAGTGGAATGTTGGGATCACTCTATTAAATATTTCTCCATCCATCACATAATTCATTCATGAGATACACTGCCCATGAGATACAGAGGTTCCTGCCTGCTTAGGTGGCTTCAAAGGGGAATGAGACAAATTCACAGAGGAAGAAGAACTCTATTCTATCAGCGCCCCTTATCATGGGCAGCCTACCTCTGCTAAACTCGAGGGAATACTGTTCCTTTCATGCCCTGCTTTGCAGGATTCTCTGGTCACCAATGGGGAACAAGATGCTGAACTAGATGTTCCTTTGGCCTGATCCTGCAGAACTCTTAGGTGCTTATAAAGTAAAAAAAAATACAATTATCCCTTAATAAATGAAGTATTGGTCTGGAGGGGAAAGCCTCTGAACCTATGCTCATAGACAATCAATTTATGCTTGCGGTTCATGACTAGCACATGTCAGTTTAAACAAATTATCACAAACTCAAAAGGATTTTGAGAAATAAACAATAATAGAATTTACAAAAATGAGCATAAAAACTTTGCAAATTAAAAGCAAGGCTCAATATTAACAAATAGAGCATAGGCCAAGAGGGCCACTTAATTCATATATCAAGTACCTTCTATAGTCGTTCCTTGCAAATTCTATTGGCTACGGCAAGGAATCTGGTGCAGGCAAATGAAAACTAAGGGATTACGCCAGATAAAAACTTGTTAGTGATTTCTGATGCTGGGAGTATGGGAAACCTCCTAAGCAAAGATTGAAAGATCTTCACACAGGCTTCCAGATATTCTACTAATGAACGTTTATTATTTACTCCATTTACTCTGTATGCATGACAAACAAACAGCATGATGAGCAACTGTGGCATCCCCACAGTTGTTCCCCTTTAAATCTCTTCTATTTCTCCCTCCTCCTCTTCCCTATTCCCTCCCTTCCTGCAAACCTGCCATGGAATCTTCCTCGCCCCCTGCATGCGGCTCACCCTTAGCAGTACATTCCAGCAGGACTTTATACTTGTTCACCACAGGACGTCATGCACTTTGGTCTTAGTCTCTGCTGCTAAGATGCCATACAGCCCATGAAAATCCGGTGGGGTGTGTGTGTGTGGGGGGGGGAATGTAAAATGTTCCACCAAGTCCCAAACATACTTCTTCTTTTTCTCTTTCTCTTCCTCCTTTATGGCTGTTCCCATCCATGATATCCCCTCACTTATCCTTCACTGCATGATCCAAGACAATCAGAGAATCATGCAACTGATGATGTTTCAGGAAGAATATATGTCCCTCTAGTCAGATGATGTTCCCTGCCTTCCTTTAAAAAAAAAAAATTCAATCAGCACTCCACTGGAGTGAAGCCCATTACTGCCATGAGCTCGATAGGCGGCCTTGGATAAGCCACTCCTCTCAGCCCCAGCCCCCCAGCTGTATTGTGGGGATAATAATAACACTAATTTGCTCACTGCACTGCGTGAGGCACTAATCTGTCTAGAAGAATGGTATATAAGTGCTGTTGTTGTTGTTGTTGTTGTTGTTGTTGTTGTTGTTAAAACAAGATTACAAGATAAAGGAGGAGGGGGGGGGAGAAAAAAACACACAGAAAAAAACCAGAATAGACAACGTTGAATCAAGTTATTTGACAGAGGGTGTAATATTTAATACATTTTCCAAATTTATCTTACAAGATATAGCTAAGAGAGGACAGCATTAATGGCACAGAGGATGTTTTTTCTAAAGTATTTCTTTATATACATCATATCTAATTCCTTTTCCATAATTTGAGGAAGGGTTCAGATAGATGTTGATTTTGAGCACCTTTCTGATGCGTATATGAATTAAAATCATGCCATGTTTCATAGAAATCTGACACTTTAGCATTACCTTTAACTACTCTAAGTTGATATGTCAATTTTTCTGTCATAGCGATTTGCCGTAATTCAGAGAACCAATGAAGTAATGATAAAAATTCTGCAGATTTCCTACACTTTGCTATTACCCTACAGGCTGCCATCAACATAAACACTATTAATCCCTTAGATGTCATGTCACTTTTCCATTTTGTTCCCCCCAGTTGTTAACAAGGCATAAATGTGGCATAAATGATTTGATGTGTAATATTTTCATTTCTGTAAATATTTTCCCCAAAATTGTGATGCTACAGGGCATGACCACCACATATGGATGTAATCGCCTTGCTGATTGCAATTTCTCCAGCATTTTGTATTATTTGTATTATTTATTCTTGCAAGGCGTCCTGGAGTGATATACCATCAATGTAATAATTTCAAAGAATTTGTCAAGTCTGACAGAATTGTCCCTAAGGGCTATCAATACTGTTTTCCTTGTTTGAGTCATCCATAATTTTTTTCATATATTTTGTTCTATTTTTATCCCAATGTCATTTTTCCATATTATTTTCAGTCCATTTGATGTACTTGTATCTATTTCAATTAAATAAGAATATATTTTAGAGGTTATTCTTTTTGTACTATTCATAAGTTGCATTAAGATCTGTTTGAATTTTGTCATCTTTTTGGTCATAGTTTCCCTTACTGTAAGGTTTACAATTAAGTAATGTAATTGATGGAGAAGAATCCAATTCATTGAGACTTCTTGCAACTTATCTTTTAATTGTACTACAGTAAAGGGAAAGGTTAAATGAGCTTGGTATGTTTAGCCTGGAGAGGAGACGACTGAGAAGTGATATGATAATCATCTTCAAGTACTTGAAGGGCTGTCATATAGAGAATGGTGCAGAGATGTTTTCCGCTGCCCCAGAAGGTTGGACCAGAACCAACAGGTAGAAATTAAATCAAGAGTTTTCAGTTAAACATTAGGAAGAACTTCCTGACAGAGCGGTCCCTCAGTGGAACAGGCTTCCTTGGAAGGTGGTGGGCTCTCCTTCTTAGGAGGTTTTTAAGCAGAGGCAAGATGGCCGTCTGACAGCAATGCTGTTTCTGTGAAACTGGGCAGATCATGAAGGGGAGGGGAGAATGGGTTACATCAGTGCTTAGTTCTCATGACCCTTCTTACATGCCCAGGGCAATGCCAATTGCCACCTTGAGGGTCAGGTAGCAATTTTCCCCAGGCCACTTTGGCTAGGGATCCTGATGGTGTATTGCCATCTTCTGGGCATGGAGCAGGGGTCACTGTGTGTGTGCGTGGGGGGGGGGAGGTAGTTGTGAATTTCCTGCATTGTGCAGGGGGTTGGACTAGATGACCCAAGAGATACCTTCCAACCCTATGATTCTATGACGGGGAGTCCCATTTTCGTAAAAATCTCTCATTTGTAAATCCCCTTTTCATTGCTCCCTGCCTTCCCATGCTGCATTCCACAATAAATAATCATTACTGAGAATCCTCCATAAGTTTTTTCTTTCCTTCTTTCCTCTTTTCTAGGTGTGTTGAAAAAGATGTTCCCAAAGAAGACATCAGAACCAACAGGTAAGTATCCAAAATCAATGTACTAATATCTTCATATATTTTCTTTTGCAGGTGGAGTCAAAGTTGACGAAGACCTGACAAGGGGCCAGCTATTTAACCACTTGTTTCATAAGTGAACATTTCCTCAGGGGTCATTAAACCAATCCACCATACATCTGAAATAAAAATATTTTATAATAAAATCTTTTCTGAAATTGAAAATATTTCTTGGGTCCTGTTTGTCTTCAAGAAACTCACCAATACAGATGCTTGGATTCTCTCTTGCGTCAGTATGGGCGCACCTCCCGCCTTGGCCATGCACGCTCAACCTGCTTTCAACCTTGGTTTATATAATATCTTGTTAAAGGTACACACCTGAAAGCACATTAAAGGTACATACACAAAATTCCCAAAGCTGTACACTTCCAAAAAGCATGACAGATAGTTTGAAGGAAGCAATGCAGAGGGCAGAAAGGGTCCCTAGAGATGATTTATTTAGACCTAAATATAGGGAGCAGGAAGCCCAAATAAGATGGGCTCTGAACTTCAGCCATTTATCACACCAGATCAAAAGTTATGTTTAAACACTGGCACTTGGTGGAGAACATCCCAGGTTGTGAGAAGCCCCCAACCATTGGTCTAAGAAAAACCGAAGAGCCTCAGAGACCTTGTAGTACATTTGGATCAACTGATTCACACTGTGACTGCCCCAAGCATTATTGGGCATTATCCCTGCGGCCACTGCACAGTATGTCCCCTAGTGTTACCAGGCAGGACCATTTCATTAAAGAATGGACAAATCACAATTAGCCTGAAGTGTTTCTCGACCTGTCAGACAGCGGGGGCGGTTTATCTAATAATATGCAATTGTGGCAAACTCTGTGTTGGAGATACTACCTGTCAGGGTCCGTTTAAGGAATCGGACACTGGAGGCACCCCTGGTGGACCATTTTTCTAATTCCCATCAGAGGGAAAATGAATTCAATTCACCATGTTGTTTGTTGCCACCAGCCCCACCCCTGGAAACTACTAGGGATTTGCTACAGAAGGAAGCGTTTGGATTTATTTTCTGAAGAGTATGAAGCCAGACAGCATGAATGCTGAGTTTAATCTGTCATGCTTTTTGTAAGTGTACGGCTTTGAGAATTTTCTGTATGTACCTTTAATGTGCTTTCAGGTGTGTGCCTCTAACAAGATATTATATAAACCAAGGTTGAAAGCAGGTTTAGTGCGCACAGCCAAGGCAGGAGGTGTGCCCATACTGATGCAAGAGAGCCAGTTTGGTGTCGTAGTTAGGAGAGCGGGACTCTAATCTGGAGAGCCGAGTTTGATTCCCCACTCCTCCACTTGAAGCCAGCTGGGTGACCTTGGGCTAGTCACAGCTCTCTGGAGCTCTCTCAGCCCCACCCACCTCACAGGGTGTTTTGTTGTGGGGATAATGATAACATACTTTGTAAACCGCTCTGAGTGGGCATTTTGTCCTGAAGGGCAGAATATAAATCTAATGTTGTTGATGTTGCTGCTGCTGCTGCTGCTGTTAATCCAAGCATCTGTATTGGTGAGTTTCTTGAAGACAAACAGGACCCAAGAAATATTTTCAATTTTAGAGATTTTATCATAAAGTATTTTTATTTCAGATGTATGGGGGATTGGTTTAATGATCCCTGGTTAAATAGCTGGCCCCTTGTCAGGTCTTCATCAGCTTTGACTCCACCTGCAAAAGAAAATGTATGGAGATATTAGTACATTAATTTTGGATACTTACCTGTTGGTTCCAGTGTCTTCTTTGGGAACATCTTTTTCAATGCACCTAGAAAAGAGAAAAGAAGGGGAGGGGGAACTTACAGAGGATTCTCAGATGTGCATTTGGACTTTCAACATTGCACGATAGGATATGGACTACTTTGGCCTTTTTCAGTTTTGTAATAATTATTTATTGTGGAATGTAGATATGTTGATAGAGTTTATGTATTTGATAGAATCTATTTATTATTGTAACTTTTTATGCAAGATCAGCACTTTGTCACTTTACACTGATCAATTCTAAATATAGATTTATACTAGATTTGTATCAGTGCTCTATTGCTAGACCATTTCTAGTTCCTTGGCTGTGGGTTTCCACCCTAGTCATAGTCTTTACTCCAGGGGAGCTTCTTTTGGTTTGTTTCCATGTTGCATAGCATTGGTTTCATAGCCTACCCATGCATTGCAGTGTCGGAAGAGAGGGAGTGTTCTTTAGTTGTCTAGGCAATATGGGGACATGCTCCCATCCCCATGGGCAAACCCTTCACCCATACGTCTTCACAAAGCATGGATAAAAGAAAGACCAGGGCCACAAAACCTGGGCAAAGTTTTGGCTCTGTCCTATCAATAGCAATAACTGGTGGTATTTCTTAGGACATGCTGGACCACTCCCAAAGAAAGTTAATTCCTGATTCCGTTATGTGAATAATACACTCAGCTGCTTGCGCTGGCAATTGGTAAGAGCCTCACCACTCCCCCCCTTATCCCTCGCAGCTGTTGCCTTTTGCATTTTCCTTCACCTTTTAACACCCTCTGCCCAAACCGCTGTTAACATTTTAACCAAGAGATCAGCTTTGGACCTTAAATATCATACCCACAGAATGTCTCAACACCATCTAGTTTGCCAGAGAGCAATGCAAGAGGGATTAAAAGACAGCTTCACTTTGATATGTATCTCTTTTTAGGGCGTCTCAGCAAAGGGTGCCATATTGGATGAGGCTTCCCTTACTTGGATTTATTGTTTCACGTGGACAGAGAAATGAAAGAGATATTTATCCTGTGATTCAGGACAGTAGCCTTCCTTTAATGCATCTCCGCTGGAGGTCTTCCAAGATAATTGGAACTTTCCACTGACAAGGCCAGCTTCTGTTTTTATGGCAACTTCCAAGAGTCATCCTGATATCAATCAGCTTGTTTGTCCAGTTATTGTTTTGATAGCTTGGCTTCTGGTTGTTGTCAGCAGTTAGTAGTTGTTAGCCTCAAGTAGTAATAGCTACATCTTCTCTGTTGAACCTTCTTGAACTGAGATATAATACTAATTGAACCTGCCAAGTTGACACCATGAGCTTTACTGAACTCTTGGAACATGTTGGCAGCATGGGACGCTATCAGATTGTCTTTGTGACGCTCTTGGTCATCCCTGTGTTCATGATGGCCAGCCACAATTTACTACAGAACTTTACAGCTGCCACTCCCGAGCACCACTGTCTGGTTCACTATGGTGCCACTCATGAGACTCAAAACCTTACCTATGAGGAGCTCATCAAAGTCTCCATCCCCTTGGACAAGAAGCAACAGCGGGAGCAATGTCTCCGTTTCGCCCACTTCCAGTGGGGGCTCTTGGACCCGAATACCACCAATGTGAACAGGACTGAGATGGAAACAGAGATGTGCAGTGATGGGTGGACATATAACCGAAGCATCTTTCCCAACACCATCGTCACAGAGGTAAGGCATCCAATACTGCTTGGGTCTAGGCTGTTCTCCTACTATCAAGTCAGTCATTTCAGCTTTCTGGGATCTCCTGATCCAATATGGTGGAGCAAAGCCAGGGCTGGCACTTTGCTTTGATCAGGATGGCTAGCCATGTTAGTCTGTTTGTAATAGTAGAAAAGAGCAAGAGTCCAGTAGCACCTATAAGACTAACAAAATTTGTGGCAAGGTATGAGCTTTCATGAGTCACAGCTTGCTCCTTCAGGAATCTTACTCATGAAAGCTCATACCCTACCACAAATTTCATTAGTCTTATAGGTGCTACTGGACTCTTGCTCTTTGCTTTGAGGAAGAGAAGCTTCAGGGGCACCAGGAAACCCATTAGCAGGTGTTACAATGGGGATCGCTACACTGCACCATGTTAATGTGAACATAGAGGTTTCCTTTAGCTTTCATGGCTAAAAGCTGTGATAGACCACCTAGGCTACATGACTCATCATGTAGATGATGACTCATCATCTTGTATATTCAGCTAAAGCCTTACTTAGAAATGCAACGGAATGAAGTGGTAGAATTCTGAGATGACTGAATGGGCTGTAGGTTTACTATAGACTGCAGGCGGAGGGTAGTATTTTAAATACTCCATTTTAAAACTATCTGTAAACTTTTTTTTTTAAAGTACATGGAATAGAGTTGTCAACCTCCCAGTGGGGCCTGGCGATCACCTGGAATTACAGTTGATCTCCAGACTATAGAGAGCCGTTTCCCTGGAGAAAATGTTTGCTTTGGAGAGCACCCTCTCTGGCATTAAATCCCACTGAAGTCTTTCCCCTCCCCCACCCCTGCCTTCCCCAGGCTCCACCTCTAAATCTCCAAGAATTTCCCAACCTGGAGTTGGCAGCTCTAATGGAGAGACTTTTCTAAGCCTGCATTCACATGCCTTGCTAGCTTTTCTCTTACATGGAATTATTAATATTAGGGAATGCAACACTTCAGCTGCCTGAAGTAGTGTGGTCCATTTTATCACCTTAGCACTCTATCGCCTATAGGGCCATTTCATTTCCTTCTGTGTAGGCCCAAAGCCTAGTCTACCCATGTGTGGAACAAAGTGACAGAATGCTGACCGTAACATTTCAAACTGCAGGAGGTGGATTAGGTTTTTCAAAAGTTTCCCTATGTTAATAATTCTTCTTAAGTGGAAAACTAGCACTGCATGTGAAGGGCTAGATTTAGAACCTTTCTCCCTGAAGTACTTTTAAAAATAATTTACAGGGAGTTTTTATATGAGGAATTTGCTTCTTCCCACCTGAAGTGGTACAGCACATTCCACACTTCAAAATTCTTGCTGACTCAGGATTAACAGCACAGCGTCTGACGAACGGGGATCTAGGCCTAAAAAGGTTGAGCTAAAATAAATGCCGTTAATCTTTAAGGTGTCTCACTCTCAGGACGTTTTGTACAGTAACAATTTAAAGGCCTACCACAATAGACTTGACATCCTTCTGAGACCTTGGAGAGCTGGTGCCAGCAGACAGATGCAATAGTAGCAGTCTACCTATCATGTGTTCTTATTAGTAGAAGCTGAATTAGATTTTGTTGATTTAGATTACAAAAGTTAGTCTTTTTTTGGAAGTAGATGCTGCCTTTTTAAGCAGTACACACTGAACACATCTTTGCTTGATGCTAAGAGCCGGGCTTTTTTTCTGGGAAAAGAGGTGGTGGAACTCACTGGGTTGCCCTTGGAGAAAATGGTCACATGGCTGGTGGCCCTGCCCCCTGATCTCCAGACAGAGGGGAGTTTAGATTGCCCTCCATGCCGCTTGGCAATGCGGAGCGCATCTAAACTCCCCTCTGTCTGGAGATCAGGGGGGCGGGGCCACCAGCCATATGACCATTTTCAAGAGGTTCCGGAACTCCGTTCCCCCGCGTTCCAGCTGAAAAAAAGCCCTGGCTAAGAGAATCCTAGCCCTATTTCCTCCAGAGTAATCAGAGTGACTTATTTATAGGCAAGTGTCATGAACATTATAGACAAAATTTAGATTAGATGCAACCATTGCATAACTCACATCCAATCTTAATTTCTTTGGTTTATTTTCTTTCATTAAGGGGATGGTAAGGCATATTTGCCCTGACCTGGATAGCCCAGGCAAGCACAGTCTCATCAGATCTCAGAAAATAAATCGGGTCGGCCTTGGTTAATAATTAGATGGGAAGATCAGGGTTGCAGAGGCAGGCAATGGCAAACCACCTCTGTTAGTCTCTTGCCATGAAAACCTCACCAGGGCCGTTTCCAGACGGCTTACCTGGCTCCAGAACGTCGCGCCATGTTGCGGGGAAAATGCGAAATATCGTGTTTTCTCATGCGAGTTTTGCGCGACGTCGTGCAAAACTCGCACGAGAAAACGTGATATTTTGCGTTTTCCCCGCAACATGGCGCGATGTTCCGGAGCCAGGTAAGCCGTCTGGAAACAGCCCTGGGCTCACTATAACTCAGCTATGACTTGATGGCACTCTCCACCACCACCAGAGTTTATTTACCTGATGCTGTATTTGGAAAAACTTTCCATAAACAACTATTCACCAAAAGTAAATGCAGTCACAATGTTGTCCTGTGGTTGCTTTCACAATGTACAGCATAACTTCCAGCTTTCAAGGATTCCACTGAGGGGTTTTGCTCTCTCTCTCTCTCACTCTCTCTCTCTCTCCCCCACCCCTCCCCGCAGTGGAACCTGGTTTGTGCCTCCAGAACACTGAAGGAGATGGCTCAGTCACTCTACATGGCTGGAATTCTGCTGGGGGGCATTGTATTCGGAAACCTTGCAGACAGGTAAGGTGAATGCCATATAATGGGGGTGACATTGGCTGACGGATGGCAGAGAAGCTCTAGCACAGGGGTTACCTATCTTGTTGAGCCTGTGAGCGTTTTTGGAAATTTTGAGAAAGGCGAGTAAGCACTGCAATGAAGTGGCCACCATGGGGGCTTGGGCCCATTACAAAATCAGTGCCAGGAGGTACACTGGGGCCAATCACAAAACGCTGGAGGTTCCAATGAAACATCCTCTTTCCACAGAGGTAGCTGTTTCTGAACGAGTGTTCCCTGCAACACAAAGATGATACCACCTGGGCTGTTCTGAAGCACCTCCTGCGTGGAGGTGGAGGAAAGCCAGGGCTGACTCTTTGATTTGAGTAAGAGATGCTCTGGGAAGAAGCATGGGTCCTAAAAACCCCAGGCACCATGGTGCTCATATGTGCTACGTTGGGGACCACTGATGTAGAGTTTTAAAACCCTGTGTAATCCACCTTCTGTGTCAGTGAGAAAGGTGGATGAGAAATAAAGAAATAAATAAAATACAACAATTTAAGGCAGAGGGGCTTAAATATATCATATTTTATCAGTTCCTGTGGATTGCTATAATCCTATACAAGTTCAATAAAAACATATAAATAATAATAATAACATTCAATTTATATGCCACTCTTCAGGACAACCTAATGCCACACTCAAAGCTATTTACAAAGCGTGTCATTATTACCCTCACAACAATCACCCTGAGAGAGCTGTGACTGACCCAAGGTCACCCAGCTGGCTTCAAGTGGAAGACTGAGGAATCAAACCTGGTTCTCCAGATTAGAGTCCTGCCACACTCTTAACCACTACACCAATCACGTAAACACACAACATCAAAATGAGGGAGCATATGCCAAACAAAACAAAAAGTCATCACCCACCGGTGGAACACAATGATAGAAGAAGACAAACGAATCTCCTTGGGGAGGGTGTTCTGGCACCACGACTGAAAAGATACCCATCTAGGCTACGCTTGCTAGATGCCTGCTGGTGGTGAGCAAACTCCTAATCATTTGCCCCTCTGCTCGCCGATCACTGGCGATTTGCTGGAGGTGGGA
This sequence comes from Eublepharis macularius, assembly GCF_028583425.1. Taxonomy (NCBI): domain Eukaryota; kingdom Metazoa; phylum Chordata; class Lepidosauria; order Squamata; family Eublepharidae; genus Eublepharis; species Eublepharis macularius. Next base: position 225,611,947 of record NC_072790.1, read on the forward strand.
GGCCATCCAGCGATTGCCCGCCCCTGGCAGGCAACCTGGACAAATGAGTAGCATGCGTATTCCTGGCCAGGCACAACAACATCACTTCCAGAAGTGACGTCATGATGGCTGGAGGAGTGCAGCCACGTTTTGTGCAGGCTGATTTGTAAAGATTTGGCTGGGAATACACATGCAGGGTTTGAACCAGGTTAGTACTGATCACCCTCCACCCCCTCTCCCTTCTGTTGCCAGGAAGACCTAACAACCCTAGTCTAGCCTCAGATGGTGGGGCCACCTGAAGCAGGGCCTCCAAAGATAACCAGAGTGGAAGGGTAGGTTCATAGGGGAGAAGGTGGTCCTTAAGGTACTGAGAGATGCTTAAGTCTTATTGACTGATATGAAAAGAATAATGATAATTATTAACTTCCTATAGTTTGGGTTTTCTAGTTTTTAAAATATTGCTAAATCCAAGGCCATCCACAATTGGTCACTTTTGGAAATTGCTTCAGACTGAGAAAATGTGGACTCAGATTATTCAGGAGCAGACATGAACAAGAAAAATTGGCTTCAGAATGTTTGCCTCCCCTTCAGCCAATTATTTTAATCTCTTCTGGCTTTTCCTCTGCCTTTTTTCAGGTTTGGACGCCGATCACTTCTCATCTGGTGTCACTTGCAGATGGCCATCATGGGTACAGCCACGGCCTTCTCCCCTAGCTTCAGTTTCTACTGCGCCTTCCGTTTTCTGACAGGAATGGCCTTCTCGGGCATTGTGATGAATGGTGTCTCACTTTGTGAGTAACGGTGACTCTCCCATCAAAAACAACCAGGGGTACTTCTATATGGCAATGAAAAGGAGTGGTTTTCCTGTTGCTCTTGAGGTTACCAGTTAAGCACACTGGTAATGGGGCTTCCAGATACTGGGATTTTCCACATTGTCCCTAGCCCTTTGCAGCAGCCATTCTCCCCCTCATAACCTGGAGGCTCTCACTTGAAAGCTGTAGTCAGCAAACCTGAGTCCTCTCCAGAATTTCATAAGAGCTGTTTTGACAGATCAGATGAAACACGCCACACCATGGTCAACAAGCCATATTCAACAACCGAAATTGCTGTTTTCGTCACGCATGCACACACATACCCTGGCCCTTCCATATCACAGGAAGGGGCCATGTTTTCTAAGCTCTCATGAAAGCGTCTCTTAACAGAACCATTTGAGGAAATATCAGTGGACCCTTCTGGACTCTCAACCTGGAAAGAAGATGGTTAGCCAGAAGATATAACATTGGCATTCTATTGTTATAGGCTTTGGGACACATGAGCTGGTCTTCTCAGAAGTAACCACCATGGGATTAAATAAGGTTTACTCCCAGGCATCATTTCTTAGGACTGCAACCTCTGACTCCTACTGGATGGGTCACCCAAAGTGATCAACCCGTTCTAAATACTCTGGCAAGAATGTCACAGCAGTATATCGATTACCCAGGCTTTTCTTTTCGGTGTCTGGGTTTGTATCTGTTGGGTTAGTTTTCTGAAATTTATAGTTGTGTTTTTAACTGTGCTGTTAATTGAGATGAGCTACTTTGTAGCTCTGTATTAGACCCAAAATATTCACTTTCCTTTCTGTAGCAAATTAGACACGCTGATTTTCAAAGAGTTGGGTCTAGTTTGCCTGCAGCCACACAGGAAATAGTTGGTTTTTGTTTTGTTTTGTTTTAATTTAAGGAAAGCCCATTTGGGCATGGGATGCTGTCATGGGGAAAGGAAGGACTCTTGCCTCTTCCCCCAGCCATTTTCCTACACCAAAATGGTGCTGGGGAGGAAGCTATTTCCTTGCGTCTGCTGCTCCATATGGAGCGTTCTGTCCATGTGGGACAGCAAAAATGGAGTAATAATAAGTACTACCCTCCAGCACCATTTTGGCACAGGAAAATGGTGTGGGGGAAGACAGGAGCCCTTCTGCCCCCTGCAGCTGCGTTCCAAGCCCAAACAGGCTCTCCTTTTTTAAAACAGCCCATTCCCCACAGCTGCTTTGAAAATCAGCATGTCCAATTTGGCCCTGAGGTACCAAAGTGGGATATAAATATTTAAAGTAAATACATTTTAATTTTTCTGAACCCTTCCTTACCCAGCTGTGGAATGGACACCCACAAAGACACGAGCAGTGGTGGGCACCTTGAATGGCTATGCCTACACCACCGGACAGTTCATCTTGGCAGGTGTGGCATACCTCATCCCGGACTGGCGCTGGCTGCAGCTCACTGTCTCTCTACCTTATTTCATCTTCTTTTTCTACTCCTGGTAAGGCCGAAGCATAGTTGATTTTGTTCCTCACAATTCGTCTTGTGACACTCATACCCCCTTCTCTCCTGAAAATCTCGCTTTCCTTTTTGTAGCAATTTTTGTCCTGCAACGTAATTTTCTCCCAGGTATGGTAACCTGGCTAAATGGAGAGCTGTTTGTATGCAGCAGGGCAGATACACAGACAAGTTGTAGCATGTGGTGCTGGCAGAAAAAGCCTAAAAGCCTCAGGTTTTATTTTTAAAAGACAAGTGTCTAGCCCCTGTGATTACAGTGGAATTGTGGCACATGGGAAGAGGAGCTTAAGACTCCCCCCCCCCACATTTTCCCATCCTGAAACATTCCCAGGAAACTTTATTTGCCTTGTTGGAGAAACGTACCTGTTTTTATAAGGATTTATTTATTTAAAACATTTATGTACCTACCTTTTCTCTCAGGCATCCCAGGATCTGAGGCAGGTAACAACAATGTTAAAAAAATATAAATCAATTTGATAAAATTAAAACAACACATTAAAAACAAAACTAAAAACAATTTATGCCCCAACCAGCAGGCTATTCCCCCTTTGCCCAGGCTCAAACTGGCCTCAAACTCTGTTTTGCAGCCTCATCAGAAAGCCAGGAGGGCAGCGGCCCCCCACCAATGACCTCACCCAGGAAGCCATTCCAGAGCCATGGGGCAGCCACTAAAATAGCTCAAGCCCAGACCATAGCAAGAATGTGTCTTAGACAACAAGAGCACTGATAATTGAACTTGTTGGGAAGAATAGAGCTTCCACATGGGACCATGAAGAGAGAGGCAGTCCTTCAAGTACGAGGGGCCCCAGGTCATGAAGGGCTTTAAGGGTGAACAGGGTCAGGTCAGCAGTCAGTGAAAGGACCTCAAGATAATAATGACATTAATAATAACATTTCATTTATATACCGTCCTTCAGGGTAACTTAATGTCTGCTCAGAGCAGTTTACAGAGTGTGTTATTATTATCCTCACAACAATCACCCTGTGAGGTGGGTAGGGCTGAGAAAGCTCTGAGAGAGCTGTGACTGACACAAGGTCACCCAGCTGGCTTCAAGCGGAGGAGTGGGGAATCAAATCCAGCTCTTCAGATTAGAGTCCAGCCGCTCTTAACCGCTACACTGCTCTGGTCCTGCCAGCTAGCCCCAGAGAACAAGGCCATTTCCACACGTCTTACCTTTTGCCGGCACATTGTAGAAGACAGCGTCTTCGCATGCAAAATTGCGCCAGGAAGATGCTGTTATCGTACGAAATTGCGTGAGAAGATGCTGTCTTCCACAATAACAGCATCTTCCTGGCGCGATTTCACGCATGAAAACGCTGTGTTCCACAATGTGCCGGCAAAAGATAAGATGTGTGGAAATGGCCCTAATGGGCTGCTGTGAAGTGAGCCAGTGAGGTGTAGTGGTTAGAATGTCAGGCTTGGATCTGGGATAACCAGGTTCAAATCTCCACTCTGCTACAGTGGGCCAGTGACACTCAGCCTAACCTACTTCACAGGGTAGTTGTGAGGATAAAATGAAGAACAATGTGTGCATTTGGGGGACACATTGGGGAGAAAAATGGAATATAAATGAAGTAAATAAATAAAATTGTACCACCTATAGTTTCCAGGTTGTCTTCAAGGGCAACCCTGTTCAAAATGTGTTACAGTAATCTAGCTTCACACTTACTGCAGCATGGCCAAATCAACTGTCTGCAAATAGGAAGCCAGCTTTCTAACTAGAAATAGTTGGGGGTTGCTGTCATGGATGCCTGTTTCTCCAACAAGATGCCAGGGTTCAACAAACACATGTAATATCCTCTAGTGGGGCAAATACCAGCTCCCCAGCACCATTTCACATCAGGAAAAAACTCAAGAGGGAAGCTTTAAGCCCCCATTCCCTGTGTGCTTTGGTTCCGATCTGAATCAGACCTGGGAATTTAATTTCTGAGCACAGAACTTCAGGTGCATGTATGAACCAGCCATCATAGTCACTATTGACTGCAGATGGAGAATGAAAAGGACAGAATGCTATCTACATTCAAATATTTGCTGGATACTTTATTTTAGTTTTGGGGGTTTTGTAGTGTTATGGTAGGGCCTCTATCTTGCCCAGTGAATAAAAAGCTTTTAGTCGATTTCTCACATCAAATACCTGCTCCTCCTTCCCATATATGAAACCGCTTAACAACACTGCTTTGGCCAGCAGAGTGAGTATTTAGCATGCAACGAAGTGAAGCCAGTTAAAGAAACTCACATTACGAGATACAAAGAGAGAGGGAAGCGGCCTCACTCTTGAGTTTGTTTCCTTGTATTTATGTAGCTATCAAGACATTGACAAGATAATCCCTTTTTAGCGACCAAAATGTTATAAAATAGTTAGCAAATGTGTAGAATTCTGAGGCTGAGTGCTGTTATTAAACAAAAATAGCAAAACCAGGCATTTTTTTCAGAAACATAGAATATGTAACAGTAATACTCTTTTCATGGTTATAGGATTGCCAGCTCCAGGCTGGGAAATTCCTGGTGATTTGAATGTGGAGCCTGGGAAGGGCAGGGTTAGGGAAGGGGAGGAACCTCAGAAGGATATAAATTCATCTTCCAAAGCAACCATTTTCTCCAAGGGAACTGATCTCTCTAGCCTAGAGATTAGTCATAATTCCAGGACTCTCCAGGCCCCACCTGAGGGTTGGAAACCATAAAGGATTGTGGTGATGGTGAGGAGGCATTTTTACAAATTTGTAGGTCGGTAGATATGTGCCGTCAAATAACAAAGAACACAGAAACTCCAGCAAGGGGCTTACGTGGCATGTGAGAAGCAGAGGTGATTGGCCAGTGCCTTCCTCTGCAGAGTCTTCTTTCGTGGTCCCCCATTCAAGTACCAACTCCACTTAGCTTCCAAGATTTGACAAGATCAGGCTGTGCCATGCTGCCGTCTCTCTTCTTTTTACAAGTTTGTACTGCACCCAAAAAAATAATGCTTGGACCCTGCATGGGTTGGGGGGAAGTTGCAGCCACTTGTCTCCCCATCCTGCAGTCCCAGTTGAACTGGGCTCCTGTGGTGCTTGGGAAATTAGAAACATAGCGTTGGAAGGTGTACCCTAGAGGTCATTTAGTCCAACCCCGTGCACAATGTAGGAAATTCACAATTCATTCACAGCAGCAGCTACTGGACTGACATGAATGATAGTCTGGTTGGAGGAACCCAGACCCAGCTCGGGTGTGTGTGTGGAAAACTTCGTGTCTAGTTCAGCCCAATTAAATTGTAACATGTAGTTTGGGCCTAATTTATAAAGCTGAAAACATTAGAACGGGCAGGGAAGCTGCTATGCACTTTACACTTATGCACTAATCACTTGCAAAAACAGTAATAATAATGATAATTGGCTAGACTCTGCCACCTTTTTGGTCTTCTGTGTTTCCATCTTGCAGGTGGTTTACTGAATCTGCCCGCTGGCTGGTGATAGTTGGGAAGCTGGACCAGGCTGTGAAGGAGCTCAAGAGGGTGGCCCGGATCAATGGAAAGGAGGAAGCTGGTGACAAGATAAACATAGAGGTGGAACCAGGAGGGTCAGAGAATCTGGAATGGGTGTTGACAGCCAGGGCTTTGGGTGGTCTGTACCTCTGTGATCAGATTTTGGGCTTAGGAATCTTGAGTGTGTTCATTAAATCCGAAGGGCAAAGTTCTAGTCCTTAGGACTATAAAGTTAATGTTCTTGAAATCAAGGGGACTGGCTGCAGTCTTGGAGCTTGGTGGAGGCTTGGGGGGCTGAACAGACTTTGACAGTGTCTGCACTTCTGTTCTCTCTCTCCATTCCCCATCCACTGCCCCCATAGCTAGAAGAAATCAAAGAAACAAACGTGCAAAAGTACTTCGTCTGTAGAAAGCGAATAGAATGCAGCTTTTCTTAGAATAGAAAAGGACAATTTCTTATGTACTTTCTGATTCTGGAAAGAGACAGGGAATCCAAGTCCTGTGCTTTAGGGTTAAATCATCTTATCCTATCCTCGTAGTATCAACTATTTCCAAAGCCAGTGCCTATTTTCTGGTCCCTGTCTCTGGTCCATCAGCATCCTGATTTTTGCCCTTGGGGAGTGTCTTGTTACAATGATTGCTGGTGTTGTCTGCAGAATACAGCTCTTCTATAGGGCCTCCAGAAGCTAAATCTCCTAGTGAATTAATGGCTTAATCTTGATTCTAGTGCACACATGTGTAAAGCACGCATGCATGATCACAACGATGCCATGTAGCTGACAGCCTCTCCTATCACACATTGCTAGGGTTGCCAGGTCAAGTTTAGGAAATTCCTGGAGATTTGGGGGTGGAGCCTGGAGAAGGACATCAGCAGGGTATAATACTCAGAGTTAGAGATGGGCACGATCCGCATTATGATCGGAAAAAACCCATGATAATGGGGATCGTGCGATCGTGACCCAGCGGATCGTGATCGTCCACTCAGAGTCCACCCTCCAAGAAGCCATATTATGCAGGGGAACTGATCACTGTCGTCTGGAAATCAGTTTTAATTCCATACCATATACATCACTGAGCCATATTTTTGATAGCAGATTAAAGAACAATTGCTTTTTCTCCTGTATTTCTTAAACTGAGTGATCAAATTCCTCCTTCCCTTTTCAAACTGTGAAGGACAGGCTATATAGGGTGTTACTCTATCCCTGTTTTTGTTTATTAACCAAAGTGTTCCCCACTTTTAACCAAGTTTTATTAACCAAGTGTTCCCCACTTTTATAATTTTTAATTTTTTTTTACTCCTCTTCAAAATAGCTCAGTTTTATACCCATTAGTCTTTCCTCTCCCTACTCACAGACCTTGAGGTCCAAGATGAAGGAAGAAATAGCAACGGTGAAATCTAGGTATACATTTGCTGACTTGGTGCGGACACCCACCATGCGCCGGATTTCTTGTTGCCTCTGCTTTGTGTGGTGAGTTGCAGTCAAGAGGTCTAGAAATGTTTGTGGGCTGTCAGAGTCCAAGTTTAGAGGTAGGTGCTCTGAGCCTATGGGTATAAACAGATGGGCTGTTTCCACACAGCTGACCTTGTTCTGGAAAACAGCAAAATCTCACACGAAATCATGCGAGAAGATGCTGTTATTGCACGAAATCGTGTGAGAAGACACTGTTATCGCACTAGAAGATGCAATAATAGTGTCTTCTCGCGAGATTTCATGCGAGATTTCACTATTTTCCAGAACAAGATAAGCCGGGTGGAAATGGCCCTTGTACAGATATCTTTGGTCTCCACCAGTCTGTAAAAGGTTAATTGCTTGTAAGTGCAGGCCCAATATGGAATGGGACTGCATCTGAAAGGAAGAAAGGGTTTACCCTTCCCCTTGAGCTTGGTTTTGTTAGCATTTTAAAGGGAAAAAAAGATATCTCCTTTAAAAATGTCTTATTTCTCTTTAAAATAGTAATAGTATGTGGAACCCAGGTTTCATTAGCAAAACTTAACAAACATTGAAGGATTAAGTCCTCACTCTTCTCCCCACATGGCCCAATCAGAATCAAGGCTATGTACATTTTGCCGAATCCTGGGCCGTTTCCAGATGGCTTACCTGCACCCACAACGTTGTGCCACGTTGCGGGGAAAACACGAAATATCGCATTTTCTCGCGCGTGTTTTGTGCGACGTCGCACAAAACTCACACGAGAAAACGCGATATTTCGCGTTTTCCCCGCAACGTGGCACGACGTTGTGGGTGCAGGTAAGCCATCTGGAAACGGCCCTGATAAATGGAATTTAGCAAGTTGCTTAGGATTCTCTTAGGTCCTTAGTCCTTCATTTCAGAGTTACTGTTCTCGGTGTTCCTTTTAAATGATATGGACACATATGAAATTGCCGTATTCTGAGTCGATCTAGCCCAGTATTGTCTTAGCCTAGCTAGCAAGCAATGGTTTTCCAGGTAGAGAAAAGCCTTTCCCTGCACCTGCTGTATGAGAACATTGAACTGTAAATGCTCGGCGGGCTTAAAACAGGCTGGAGTCCAGATGTGCTGTTCAACAAGATACCTTGCTAATATTAGCTAAACTGTCTTCAATCTTAAGGTTCTCTACCAGTTTTGCCTATTATGGGCTAGCCATGGACCTGCAGAACTTTGGTGTGAATATCTACTTGGTCCAGATGATATTTGCAGCTGTTGACTTCCCTGCCAAGTTCATCTCAGTGCTCACAATCAGTTTCATCGGGCGCCGGTTCACGCAAGCTGTGGCTCTCATCCTTGCCGGGATAGCAATCCTAGTGAACATCTTCATTCCGCAAGGTGAGAGAGATGCGGCGTTTTGTTGCTCCCACTCCAGCTGGTACTGTAGCTTCAAGTTTAACAACTGCATAAGTTTAAGCCCATGGTCTGGCTCCACAGCCTGTACCTGTTGCTGGAATGGAGGCCTTGCGGCTCTCAAGGTTAGACATTCACCCTAACTTTCCTGATCGCTGCTTGTTTTTGCTACATGTTGATGTGTAAGAGTTAAGTTCACAGCTTCTTAGAATATTTCTCTCCATTAAAGAGAGGGTGGGAACATTTGTCTCTAGAAAATGAGATGAGCATATGAAGTTGCCTTATAATGAGTCAGACTGTTGGTCTATCAAAGTCAGCACTGTCCCCTCTGATTGGTCGCAGCCCTCTGGGATCTCAGGTTGAGGTCCTTCACACCACCCACTACATCCTTTTAACAGGAAATGACAGAGATTGAGCTTCTGACCTTCTGCATGCTAAGCAGATGCTTTACGACTAAAAACTAAGGTACAAGTGATGGGGATGCAATGTTACCTGGGAATTGTAGTTGAAAACAGCGTTATGTCCCTAGTGCGGGGAGGCAGGAGAGGGGAAGAGCAGATAGTTCATCTCTCTGTTGAGATTGCAAGAAAACAATTGCAAAGTTCCTCTCCCCCAATGATCCCGTATGGCTCTGTCTTTGAAAACTGTCTTTGGAAAGCTCTTCCTGTCCCCTGCCTCCTCATGCTAGGGATATAACATTTTTAACTACAGTTCCCAGGTAAAATTGCATCCCTGACACATTAAAAAACACATGTCTGGCATCACTTGTAAGTTGTAGCTTATCTCTAAGCCATAGGCCTTCCCCTGGGATGCTGAAGAACTGTGGGATCTGTTCCCAGAACTCATTGGTGGTGGGAAGAGTGGCAAATGTATTCCTTAGTATCCTGTGTGTGTTTTTTTCCACCCTAGATATGCAAACTCTCCGCACTGTCTTTGCAGTCTTTGGGAAGGGGTGTTTGGCTGCCTCTTTCAACTGTGTCTATTTATACACTGGAGAACTTTATCCGACAGTGATCAGGTAATAGATGAGAAGTCAGAGTTATATGTGCATGTGAGAGGTGAGAGGGAATGAGCTGATACCAAGCCAGAGAAGGGAGCACAGGCTCCGCCCTCGTTTTCTTTCCCCCTGTAGATTAGAATCTCTTGTGCAGTGTTCCCATATAACTTTTGATGCCACCCTACTTGCTTCTTTGCCCTCTGTGTCAGCAGCTCTTGGTCTATTCCCCCCTTCCCCAAAACCTATCTGCCTCATCTCTCATTGCTCCCTACCACTCATACAGTTTGGCCTAGCTCCTTTGATGCGGCAATATTCATTATGTCTCATCTTGTCTTGCAGAGGAGTGATTGCAAAGAGTTCTGGTTTATTTAACAAGCCCTATCTTGCAGATTTTTAAAAATGAGCATTGGTTTGATTTAGGTCTTGTAACGTTTACTTTTTGCAGCCCTTAACTTGCAAAGATACTCAAGTTTTATCTGGCAATTCATCTTTTGCAAAATGTATCCTCATATTGCTTTCCATGCTGGTATGAGGGTATAAAAAACAAAGCTCTGCCTAAATAGGGGTAGTCCAGACTTTACAACCTCAGGCATCTTTATGAAATGAAGGTTAGACAGATGTCATTTGCAAAGAATGTAACTTAAACGAGCTCTGATCATGGTTTATACTAGACAAAATGCCCAACTCTTATTTGTGCGGCTTGAGCCCCAGCTCTGTATAGACAGTCAGTGTCCCAAGATATTGCTCAGTAGCTTTAGAGCCAAAAGATTGGAAAAGTGGGAGATTTGTTGAGTTCCTATTTGACTGGGTTCCAAGCCCAGTTGAGGGCAGGGGTACCCAAATCCATACCTACAATGTATGTTCTTTAACCCAGGATCCTGAGGGGGCTGGCACTGAGAGCTCAAATGCAGCAATAATAATAACAACATTTGATTTATATACAGGGCTTTTTTCAGTGGGAACGCAGTGGAACGGAGTTCCGGCACCTCTTGAAAATGGTCACATGGTCAGTGGCCCCGCCCCCTGATTTCCAGACAGAGGGGAGTTTAGATTACCCTCTGTGCTGCTGGAGCGGCACGGAGGGAAATCTAAACTCCCCTCTGTCTGGAGGTCAGGGGGCGGGGGCACCAGCCATGTGACCATTTTCGCCGAGGGCGATTTCAACTTTAAAAAACTCCCTTCTTGTTCCAGCTGACCCAAAGTGACATCATTGTGCGGTCCTGAGTTCCACCACTGAGTTCCATCACCTCTTTTCCCAGAAAAAAAGCCCTGTTTATATACAACTTAATGCCCTCAGAGTGGTTTACCAAGTGTGTTATTATCCTCACGACAATCACTCTGTGAGGTGGGTGGGGCTGAGAGAGTTCTGAAGAGCTGTGACTGACCCAAGGTCACCCAGCTGGGTTCAAACAGAGGAGTGAGGAATCAAACCCAGTTCTTCAGATTAGAGTCCTGCCGCTTTTAACCACTACCCCAAACTGGCAGGTATTTCTTTGTTGACCAGACAATGCAAGGTTCTAAGGTTTCATACTACCTGCCAGTTACAGAATGAGGCATCCTTCTGACCTCTTCTGAGCCCATCCAAAGAAGTTCCCTATACTAGGCCCTTGCGTCAAAGTATCCGGCAACCCAATATATTGACCTTTCCTCGCTCTGGTTCTTATCCTCTTTGTTAGACTTGAGGGTTGGGACCTGAGTGCTCCATCTTGCTGCACACTGTCTAGGATGATGTTCTTCTTGGTCCAGCACTCGCTGTCTGCCCTAGTGAAAACGGGCTGTTCTTATGCTGCTTCCCTCAGGAACTCTATGGTTGTAGCTGTACACTACATATACTAAAATATATGTTGCCTTCCATGCTTGCAGGCAGACTGGTATGGGCCTGAGTAACACCATGGCTCGCTTGGGTGGCATGGTAGCCCCGGTGGTGAAGATGTCTGGCGAGAACATTCCCTTCCTGCCCCTGGTGATCTACGGGGTTGCTCCCATCGTGTCTGGCATAGCTGCTGCTTTCTTACCAGAAACCCTCAATGTCCCACTGCGGGAAACGATAGAACAAGTTGAGATGCAGTGAGTACAAAAAGGCAGGGGAGTGTCACACAATGTGTGTGCGTGTGCGTGTGTGTGTGTGCGTGCGTGCGTGTGTGAAGGGTCTGATCCATTTAGCATTTTGACAGCTGCATGGCTTATGCAATTCAAATCTAATGCCTGCTGAGCCACAAAATAAGCATGAGATGCCAACATCGTAACAAGTTTGAATTGAAGGTGCTGAGGTAAAATTTCACATTCAAAATGTGAATATCTCAGCATTTTTGCCATTCTGCCCATTTTTATTTGGCAAAAGGAACTTATATAACAACAACAACAACAACAACAATAATAATTTTATATACCGTTATTCAGGACAACTTAACACCCACTCAGAGCAGTTTACGAAATGTGTTCTTATTATCCTCATGACAATCCCTCTGTGAGGTGAGTGTGGCAAAGAGGGCTCCGAGAAGCTGTAACTGACCCAAGGTCACCCAGCTGGCTTCAAGCAGAAAAGAGGGGAATCACACCTGGATCTCCTACTGCTCTTAACCTCTACACTACACCAAACTTGCCAGTGGTAGCTGTAGCAATCTTTTGTGAACCAAAGGTTACAGAAACGCTGTGGTGATTTGAGGTTAAGAAATGGACCAGAAGAGTGTAGAAAGACCCTCATCTCCATCGTCCTTCATGCAAGCTTTTCAGGGGTATCTGAGCAACCCCTGCTGAGGGCAGATCCAACCCGATGTGATTGGAGGAAACCATGGTTGTTTGTTCACATGGATGTTTGTAGAAAGTGGTGGTGTATAATTTTAATAACAAAAACAGCGCATGACTGAGGGGAACTGAAACTGTCTTACTTCCTTGTGGTCCCTTGATTCAAGGTACTTCTCTCATCTCCCATATCAGAGCTAGACTGCTTGAAAAGTGCTTGCAGCAACAAATATAATGAGGTGACAAGGGGCTAGGTTCAAGCTCCCTCACCCAGGTGTCTCTTTTATTATAAAAATTAGGTCTCTCACTCACTTTTTTATGTGAATAGGTCAGACCCATGAATAAGCAAAATGGCTGCCCCATTGTGTCTGTTTGGCCCACAGAATGCTGGATTAGCTGGACTCTTGATCTAACAGAGGCTAGTCAGTTCACTTAAAAAAACAAATGTATTTCATGGACATTTTCTCTTATTAAGATCTCGGCTCCGGAAGGATGAAAAGAAACAGATAAAGGCCCTTCTCAGCTCCACCAAGCCTGAAACAGAAAAGGTCATCATGAGTTAAGAAGAGAAAAGCCCGCCATGGACTGTATTTTGGAGACAGCAATCGTGTCCACGATGCACATTCTGTGCTTTGGAAAGAGGCCAACACTTTGCATTCTGGGACATTTTATAGATGGGCTAAGTAACAGGAGGATGGGATGGTCAATTGGACAGTCTGGATTTTGAGGAAAGGCAGGGTGGGTTGATGGTGATTTTACTTTCTCTCTGATTTCAAGTCACTTGCCGATCATGGCATTTTTAACCCGCCAATTACAGTCTGGCCGTCTCTACATTCTGAAAGGAAGATATTTGGGGCTGAACTATTTTGGAGGGTCACATTCCATATCCCTGGAAGCACTTAAAGCTTGCACACACGATCTGAATGGCTGAGCCCACTTCCCTCCGTTAGTCTCCTCTTATCATCTCATGCAGAGGAGTTAGCCGTGTTAGTCTGTGGTAGCAAAATCAAAAAGAGTCCAGTAGCACCTTTAAGACTAACCAATAAAATTGGTTAGTCTTAAAGGTGCTACTGGGCTCTTTTTGATCTTATCATCTCAGCATCCTTTAGGTCCTGATGCAGACAATCCAAACACTGTCTCTCCAGCACAAATCTCAAAAGAAATCAATGCACAAGAGTGCTACCATTTTCTCACATCTTCCGTTCAGTCCAGAGGGGCTTTTTGCTGGAGTGTGCCCCTCAAGCCAGCTCTGTCTGTTGTAAATGGCTTTGAAATCTGCGGTTGCTCTATAATCTTTGCTTTTATCTGTGCACCAGATCCTCAGCTGCTGTCTCATCACAAACCTCTGGATTAATTTCCTGCCTCACCATCCTAAACCGTCCTCTCTGGATCTGAGAAAGGACCCCCCACCAATGCAGGAAAACATCTATTTGTTGTCCTTGGTGCAGCAAATAACACATTACCACTTTGACCTGTTGCATTTGGCGGGCAGTTTAGAGACAGCAGGGAGAAAAGGCAACGCAAGGAGAATTTATGTTTTCCATTTTTTTCATCTCCAGAATGCTTCATGTGGATCAATTGCTTTGTTTTCTTGGGCTCTTGCAATGGAATAACAAGCCTGAGCCATGAGCCCAAGGCTGTTGATGGAGACTCTATTGCTTACCTGCAAACTTTTAAAATCCAAAAATGGGATGTTGGGGTTCCTCCCCTTACTGAGGAGTCTGTAGCTCTTCCATTTAAATCATTGTCAAAATAATTCAAACCTCGGGTGAAGATTTTCAGTATTTGCATTTGTTCTGAAAATATTTCAACATATGCTAAACAAAAGACCATTAAAGCATTTCATATTGCCAAACTTTTAAGACTGGATTATAGTTTTAAGTCTTTATTATTTACCTCCTAAATTCCAATCTAAGAACCTCATGGTAAGCATCTTGAAAATCTTGAAAAATTAGATCTGAGCTATCTAGCAGCTCAGGTTTAGCACTGCAGCTCAGGGCCTGCAAAGCTTATTTTAGCTAGCTTGCAGATATCTAACAATGTGCTTGCTTGGATTCAGCTTCCTCCTTTGCAGCTGCAATACAGATAGAATAATACTTGCTTGTTTTACATGCAGGGCCACATCATACAATGAGGCCTTTGCCAAGCGCCCATTGCCGCCATGGGCCTACTGCCACCAGGGCCCCACTGCAGGCAAGAAAAAGAGGCAATCCTGGTTCAGACTACATACCTTATACAGGGCAATATGTGCAGGCGTCTGATGGAGCATACTGGTCCTGGTCCCTCATGTATGCCCTTGTGTGCTTATAAGCAAAGCACCTGTGAACATGCACATATTGTAAAAGCAGTTTTGATCATGGGGCAGCTCATGCACTCAGATGGCAAGTGAGGCATATGCATGATTCTATTCCTCTGAGTGAATATGCAGGTCCAAAGCAAGATTCGAGTCCAGTAGCACCTTAAAGACCAACAGGATTTCTAAGATAAGCTTTTGTGAGTCACTACTCCGTCTCAGCTTATACCCTGGAAATCTTGTTGGTCTAAGGTGCTACTGGACTTGAATCTTGCTTTTCCAGTGCAGACAATCAAGGCTATCCACCTGAAACTATGCAGGTCTAGTGAAACTCTGGAGGGCCACCCCAGAGCCAACTCTCTTTATAGAGCAGTTGTAAGCATCAGGGCTTTTTTTTCAGCTGGAACGTGGTGGAATGGAGTTCCGGAACCTCTTGAAAATGGTCACATGGCTGGTGGCCCCGCCCCCTGATCTCCAGACAGAGGGGGGTTGAGATTGCCCTCTGCAATGCAGCGCGGAGGGCAATCTAAACTCCCCTCTGTCTGGAGATCAGGGGGCGGGGCCACCAGCCATGTGACCATTTTCTCCAAGGGCAACCCACTGAGTTCCACCACCTCTTTTCCCAGAAAAAAAGCCCTGGTAAGCATCATAAAGACAATGTATATGAAAGCATATTCAAAAAGGATGGGAGAGAACGATCAGACTTAAAATCAAAATGGGGAATACTAGCGTTTTCCCTGTCACCTCAAAGATCTAGCTCTGGAATAACAGCTCCAGACTGCTTTCTCTTCCAGACCTAGACTAGAAACCATTAATCGGAGTGACAATAAACCACCTCCCCATCCTTCAAAGGACAAACCAAACTGAAAGGAAGAGCTAAATGATCATCATACCCCCCACTGCTGATTTCAGAGCTAGTGCTCTATGAGAAAAAGGATGCCCCTGCACATGTGCAAGGTGATTTTTTTCTTATAAGCTCCCTCTATACACCTGGGGTTGGGGAGGGGTGGGGGGAAGAGTGTAAAGCTTTCATGCAGAATGAAGCCCCAGCATTGTCCCCTGTAGAGATTAACAAATCCTTCTCTCATTATTTCAAGCAGTTCAGGATAATCCCACACATGCTTACAATTGCCCTGTGAGGGAAGTCAGGCTGATGGAGTAGCTAGCCCAAATCACCCAATTCGTTTCGCAGCTGAACAGGAATTTAAACCCAGGTTTTCCCAGTTCATTTCCAACGTTGGCCCTTTCCACACATTCTTTTTTTTTATAATTTTTTTTTATTTTTCATAACTACAAAACACTACACAGCACTACACAAGACTATCACAAGGAAAGGGGAGAGGGAAGGGACAAAGGGGGGTGGAAAAAGAAAAAAAGAAAAAGAAAAAAGGGGGGGGAATGAACTACAAACACTAAACACTACACTTCAATGTTTTCCCTTCATACTGTCATAATACAAAAATAGCTCCATAGGATAATGATGGAGTGGTTAATCATACAGAGAATAAACATTTCAAATTCTGATTAAACTTTCCTCCCCCTTCTAGGTCCCGGACGCAGTTCTCTCTGTGCAACCGCTGTTGTGGTGCTCTCCTCCTCCTCCTCCCCCCCCCTCCGGCTCCTCCTTTTCTTCGTTCTCGGTGCAGCAGAGTTCTGGGTTTTTATTCTCAAAATCCTTTAGTTGATCTTCTGATAATATCTTATAGGCCTGATCTTTATATCTGAACCATATTCCTTCCGGGAATAACCATTTGTACTTTATTCCATGGTCCCTCAGAAGAGCTGCAAACTTTTTATATTTAAAACGCCGTTTCTGGACTAGAAATGGAACGTCCTTCAAAATCTTGACTTTCAAACCCATAAAGTCCAAATCCGCATTGTATGAGTTATATAGGATGGTGTCCCGAATCTTTTTAAATGAAAAGTCAATAATGATCTCACGAGGCAACTGTCGCTTTGTTGCATATTTTGAAGAAGCCCGACGGACCTCCAAAATGGCGCTTTTAACCTCTTCTTTAGTCGTCCTCGCGGGTATCGCCAATAGTTCCGAGACCACCTCCCACAGATCCTCTTTTTCCTCCTCTTTCACGTTTTGGAGACGCAAAATTGTCTGCGTTCGTTCCATCTGTAGCCCGATCAGCTGGTTCTCAACCAGCTTCAGCTCCTTTTTTGTAGCCTTCACAAGTGACGCACTTTCCAGAGCAGACTTCTCTGCCCCCCCCCCCGCTGCTGCCTTAATGGTTTTCACTTCGCTTTCAATTAAGCCCACCCTTTGATCAGTTTCGTTCAGCTTGTCAACAAAGGGTTTTATGGCTTCCACCACCGCCCTGCGCACCAACTCTTCGAGCGACTCCCCCTTCAAGGTAGCCGAGATTGACTTACCGAGAGCGGGACTTTGCTTCTTTGCTGCCATTTGGGGGGGGGGGGGCGCCAACAAAATTCTGGAACTCAGCGAAGGGGAAGAACGAGTCTTCTTCAGATCAACCTCTCCTTCACAAACGCTTGTAGAACAGAAGGGATTCGCTTGTTTACGGGCTTCCGCCTGTTTCTTTTATTTGCCATTTCTCGTTGCCCGGCGGCACTCGAGGCGCCGCGCACGTCTGCCGGCCTCCATAGGGACAAACGGGCAATTCCCCCCCCGCATTGATTTCGGGGAGTTCTTCCCGCCGCGTCCCGGACCCTGGCTCCCTCCCTGGGAGTCCTGGGGGCTAATCCTTGCGGATCAGCCGCCCGGTCAGGGTGCCCGGTCGTTTCCTCCCGGACCAGCCGAGAGGAGCGTCCGGCATGGCTGAGAAAACGAAACCGAATCCCCTTTCCACACATTCTTAAAGGGACAGCGTACTCACCGAACACTGGCCTCTTTCCCCCTTGACTCCAGACGTCTCCGTTTTCAAAACGGTTGCAGGCTGTTTGGCTTCCATTTTTTCTGCGCTTTTTCTGGGACCATGGGAAAGTGCGCTCCCAGAAAAGGTGACGAAAAAAAAAATGGAAAGCCAAACAGCCCGCAACCGTTTTGAAAATGGAGACACCTGGAATCAATGGGAAAAGTGGCCAGCGTTCAGCGAGTGGGACGGCCCTTTAAGGACGTGTCGAAAGGGCCAAGCACCCCTATACCACATTGACTTCCAGTTTAAGCATTGTGTGCTCTAATGTGGAAATTTTTCTCAAGAAAAATATTTTTTAATTGACCAATGTTCATACTTCTGCAAAGTTTCATTTCTACCCTATCTCAGGAGTCCTGTTTCTCATCCCACTTCTAGCCCCCACTTCCACAGGTATAGGATGCAAAATTCTTGGTCACATTTGACCACAGGCCAGGGCTTAGGCCCAGAACTTTATTTTCAGTACTGAAGCTTGTCCTTGGTGATTATAAACATGAGACCTCTGAGCGAGTGCAGAGTACTTTCCTCCTTACTCATCAGTAAGCACAACCAGCCTCCTGATTTAGGAATAAGGATGTCTTTGTAAATCTTCCAAGAAGACTTCAGCCCCAGAACCTCTCATTTTACAAACTAAGCACTCGTCATGCTGTCTGCTGATTTTCCATTCTGTGTCTTGTGAGTCCAGAAACCACTGGGTCATAGAACATAAACCCAGCTCACTGCCCATGAATGCACATGAACGCATTTAAGACTGAATCACTGGTTACATATACTATTGGCTGCTTCTTGGACCACTGCAGTGCATTCCATTCTGGCAGTTTCCCAGACCTCCATATTGTTGTGCACAGATATTGGGCAACTGAACCTTGCCCATCCCTAAGACAGAAATCATCAACTAGCTTCCTTCTTAGGACTGTACCCCAGCTTTGGAAATTGGACTCTAGAGGCTGCCAACTTGGATTTAACGCCAGCCACTTGGATTTCTTCTGGCTCCCTTGGGACACTGATTTAAGTAGTGATTTATTGGTGTTAAGCACTATGGGATTTGAACTAGGAACCTCATGGCTTGAGGTGGCGATCTAGACTAGTGAGTTACCAAGAACTATGTAGGCCACTCTCTGGGTACAGAAGGGAAGATGGTATGCATTAGCCCCTGGGACTGGCAGACAAAATGAAGGCCCAGGACATAACAGGCTTTATATAAATACTGCTTAACCTTCTGCCCTATGAGAGCAGTAACTCTTGTCATGCTTTTGGTACCAGTTGTTGGCCTTGCCTTGGCCCAAGCTCCCAGCCACAGCAAGTGGCCTCAGGGACAACCTGGGTTTTGAAAAGGAGGGTTAAGCACAGGGCTTTTTTTCAGCTGGAACGCGGTGGAACGGAGTTCCGGAACCTCTTGAAAATGGTCACATGGCTGGTGGCCCCGCCCCCAGATCTCCAGACAGAGGGGAGTTTAGATTGCCCTCCACACCGCTCCAGCAGCCATGTGACCATTTTCTCCGAGGGCAACCCACTGAGTTCCACCACCTCTTTTCCCAGAAAAAAAGCCCTGGTTAAACACATTTCCCCTGCCCTATTCCATTATTGTTCTGGATTTTCTTCTGTGTTGTGTTCTAGTCCTTTTGAATTCCACTTTAACGAAAAGAATTCCCTGAATTCATTCCAGAATCGGATCATGAAAAGTTTGCCTTATCATTTCTCCCCTCTGTGTTATCAGTTACATGTAACACGTTGATAAATAAAATACTACATAAAAATTCTTTTCATTTTTCGTTTGACTGATATGCCCGCATGCACTGTCCATCAGCATGGCAATATTGGCAATCATATGTCCAAACACATCAAGATTGTTTTTGTTTTTTGCAGTATTCGCTCAATATGTAGAGACCGGAGAATAGCGAGAGTGACACGAAAGAACAGAAAGATGGGGGCGGGGGGGGGGGCGGAAAGCACAAGTGCAAATATTCAGAAATTTTAAAAAGGTTGTGATGGAGGATTCTTAATGCTTTGGTGCCACTTAGGAAACAAAACCAGGTTATTCAGAACTCCAAATATAAGGAGAAATGTGGGAAAGGAGACTCCCATAGCATCCTTAGGTTATGCACACATACTCCAGATCTGGATTTGAACATTTATGTTCCCAGCTCTAATAAGGGCCCCTGCAGCTAAGCAGGGCAATGTGTCACTTTCAGGAAGGCATGAAATTCATGGTTAGACTGGTAACTGATCAATCTTACCAACATATGTGAGACACTACTAGGCATATCACAAAATTTTCTTATGGTACTACTGCCCTAAAGCATCAGATGGGATCAAATTAATTACCTTTAATGTGGTACATGGATGAAAATAGAACTAAGAGTGGCTAGCTGGTTATAGAGCTGGGAGGTTTTGAAGGGCATTTCGTTTATCCCCTTGCTTCCAGCTATGGCACCATGGGAGTCTGTGGGGGCAGGGACATGAAGGGAGCTTTCTATTGACATTACATCATTTCTGGGGGGGAATGGACGCGACATCACACTGCTTTAGGGATTGCTGGAAATTCTATGGTAAAACCATAGAGTTTCCAACAATTCCTAGAGTAGAGAAACATCATTTCTGGGTTTTCACCAGGGAAAATTAAAAATAGCAGTTGGCATGATGGCGTTATGTCACTTTCAGGGACAACCCAGAATGCCATTGCACCAACAGCCATTTTTTAAAAAAATTCTCTTGTGAGTCACTGGAGTGCTGGCTAGCAATGGGAGTCAGAGGAGGGAAATTTCCCACCTCCAGCAGGTAAATGGCATGCCTCCTTCTCCAGAAAGGACTACACTGCCAGTTGATAATATTTTTTTCAGTTTTTATGCTACTTGTCTGCCCTGATAGCCAAACTAGTTATTATGATATGCACAGGTTTGTCCCATGGATGCCAACACCATTTTACACCTGAAGTTGACCGTTTAAAAATGCTGCAAGGGACAGCACAGTAGGACCAAGTATTTGTCTCCCCTCCTTTTTAAGTACCGACAGTTGGGCCCATGGATGTCATAACTTCTAGTTTCACCCCCAGGCAGCTTGCAATAGTCATAAAATATTTGTTTTAAATTTACAAATATTAAACAATTATAATATTAAAAATCCTTATATGGCACCACCAAGCAAGCAAGCAAGCAAGAGGGTTAGCAACCCTGGCCTGGAGAAAAATATCCTGTCCCTTTAATATAGAGGCTTACTGTGTGGAATTGGGCAGTTGAAGCTTTTCAGGGCATGAAAGTCTACAACATCACCTGGTAAATAATAGCCCATGAAGCCTCTGTTAAAGGGACAGGACACTTTTTCTCTCAGTCTGTTGGCAACGCTAGCAATTGGGCCATGATTTGAGTTGGTGGAAACCCCCACCTGGCTTACTTTCCCTGCAGGCACACAGCACCTGTGGAGAACTTACTGAAAAGCCACCGGATCCAGTTCAGATCAGGACTATGGCACTGGGGTAAGAGAGCTCCACCCATACTACCAGCAACAGTTTTCCTAAATCAAAATGGCTCCAAGAAGACCTTTTGCCCTATTCCAGGAGCAGGACTGCAGTGAAATGGGGAAAAGACGGGAAGGCTGGAGTCCCTCCTCCCTCAAAGCCATGGTCCTGACACAAATTAGGCCTTCCAGCACTTGGGTAAGTTCCTCACAGCTGCTGTGTCGCAGTGTGGAAAGTGACTCACCTGACCTGACGTGAGGCTAGGTGTATCGTGTAGTTTGGCCAGCCTTCAAAAGCCTTTCAGAACAATAAAACTTTCAGTTTTGTCTGGAAGGCCATCAAGGACAGCAGCAACCTGATTTTCTGAGAGGTGAAATTTCACTGCCTGGGAGCAACCAGAAATGAGGCCTTCCCATGAGCCTGTGCTAATCTCACTTCAATCACAGCTGCCACCTCTGTCAGTCTCTGGACTTGGGCTGCTTGACAAGGTCACATTTTTGAAGGCAATCTCAAAACTGAAATACTCATGTATTTGCCTAAGGGTCTGACACTAGACAAAATACACCCAAATGACATGGGTAATTCAAGTGTATTTTGTAATTCAAGTGTAGTTCAAGTATATTTCATCTCATGTGTGGTTTGACCCTGAGTAGCTAGAAATCAAAATTCAGGTTGGTTGGTTCATTGTATAAGACAGGAAGGGTGTCAATTTGAAAAGAGCCAATGATTTCCTAGCCAAAAATTAAAAAGGATCACCACATCTCAGCTGGGTCTGGTAGCTGTGCCTTGAAGGGAAGTATGATATGCCTGAAATCATGGGTGCAAATCTGTGCTTGAAAAGCTTCACCTGCAGATTACATTCATGTTAAAAACACAGTAGCAGAGGCCAGTTGAAAAAATGACAACCTTGCTGTCAGGAATCTTATAATACTCTTCCCTCTACATTTCTGATGGTTTAATGTGATGCCATAAGCCAAGGTTCACCGTTCCAGTTCACTTCACTCTTTCTCAATATTACAACAATCTTTGTATTTCATTTGACCCAACATACATACCCCTTCCCGACAAGAAATTTTCCTTAAGTAAAATTTTAACCATATGAGGATTTATATAAAGCGCTGGGCCTACTTGGAGGCATTTCAAACCGTGTAAATTGGCTAAGAAACTTTTCTACAAAGTGGGCATCTGCTGTGACTAGATGAACCTTATCTCTTATTTTGTTTTGAGGAACAGATAGAAGAAGAGATAATACTGATGAGGAGAGAAGAAAAATAAGGCAGCTGAAGAGGCCAGAGATTTCAGCCTGCAATTTTTTTTCTTCAGCAGGCCTGCGGCGGCTGTTCCTTGACTTGTCCATATTTCTACAACATTCTAGAAGTCACTGAATATCTAAATAGGTTCAAATTGTATCAGAATCTCTTTGGATTTTTTGGTTTTTGCCTTTACTGGCAGCCATCATGAGTTTTGCCGACATTCTGGACAACCTGGGAGGAATGGGGCATTTTCAAAAAATGTCCGTAGCGTTCCTGGCTATTCCACTCTTGATGCTGGCCTCTCACAACCTTCTACAGAATTTCACAGCTGGAGTCCCCGAACATCATTGCCAGATTCATATCACAGCCAATTACACCCGTTATGCCAATGCTACCACCAAAGAATTGGGAACTGAAGACCTCATTAGGATCGCCATCCCTCTGAATGAGAAAGGGCAGCCAGAGAAGTGTCGGCGGTTTGTCTCCACTCAGTGGGGGCTTCTTGACACGAATGCCACCACTGTGAATGACACAGTGGTGGATACTGAACCATGTTCTGATGGATGGACATATGACCGGAGCATGTTTCCCAGCACCATAATCAGTGAGGTGAGAGAAACCAATTGGGAAAATCCTTGAGAGAGCTAGGTTGATAAGACCCCCATAATAATGCAACTCAGGAACACCCAATTAAGCTAATGGGCAATAGATTCAAGACAGACAAAAGGATGAGTAATTAAACAAATAAGTAAATTGTGGGATCAGGGCTGCTCAGCCTTTACTAGTAGTATAGAAGATGAAAGTTTGTCCTGTGAAGCTTGAAACACAGGAGACAGAAAAGTTGCAGTTATCAAATTCCCTTTTACGCAACTGTTCGCTAGTGGATTTGGTCATCTTTCTGAGGATCAACTGTACAGGATGGATGTCACCATCTGCTTGTGAATGTTTGTACAGCATCCAGCCGGATACCGTCAACAGGTAGAATGTTGAATAAGATAGACCATTGGTCCAACACAGTGAAGTGATTCTGGTGTTTATATGTAAACCCTGAAACCGCCGACCACAGATATAAGCACCATCTATGTATGACAGAGGAAAACTCATACATACAGATGGCCATGTGAACACACATGAAGCTGCCTTATACTGAATCGGATCATTGGTCCATCAAGATTGTCTGCTCTGACTGGCAGCAGCTCTCCAGGGTCTCAGGTCAGATCTTTCACATCACCTACTGCTTGGTACTTTTAAATTAGAGATGCTGGGAACTGAATCTGGGAGCTTCTGCATGCAAACCTGAGGCTCTTCATCCCCAAAGGTGAACTGTGTGAGTTTTAGAGGGGGACTGTGTGGGAATTGTATGTGTCTTGTTGAGGAGACTTGATGATAATACACACCTTTGTGATCATGGAAATAGAAAGCTGCTAGAGTTCCAGCATCCTTTGAATTCTGACCCCCAATAACAGGAATGTTGTGCAATTAACAAATATTTTGCACATGACCGAAAGCACTTTCAATCTATTTATTGCACTGATACCTCTTTTTCTTCCATCATGGCTTTCCTATGATTCTTAGACGGTCTCCCATCCTGGCACAAATCAGATTTACATTTGCTTTGCTTCAGCTAGGCTGTTGCATCAGGGTTTTACTTCACACAGTTCTGGGGCTGAGCCTTGCCTGTGGTGAAGGAAAAGCACTTTGCACATGTCTGGAACTACTTTTTCCTCAAGACGACAAATTCCATAGAGGTAGCCCTATTGACTACAGCCAAAACATATGTTTTTATAGCACTTAAAGACTAACACATTTACAGTGCAATCCTAAGAAGAGTGGAATGAATGAGCTTAGTCTGGAGTCACTCTTCTTAGCATATTGTGGTTTTCTTGAGTGAAAGCCGACTCTGTATGATTTGTTAATTTTTAAGGTGATCTAAGTTTCTTTGTTATCTTTTCTTTGGGACACTGAAAAAAGGTTTCTAGGCTCAAAATACTAAGCTTTGGTATGAACCTGAGTTTGCTCCCAAATGTCCTCAGTTCGACAGTTTCTGTTCTCTCTCCCTCCCCTGCAGTGGGATTTGGTGTGCGACTCCCGGACTCTGAGGCAAATGGCTCAGTCCATCTACATGGCTGGAGTGCTGGTAGGATCTGTGCTGTTTGGTGGTCTGTCAGACAGGTGAGCTGAGAGAGTCCTGAAAAGGGGCAACAAGGGAGGGGCCTGTTGTTGCAGCTATAAAATGAAGCCAGATTACTTCTATTTCAGAGCTGGTTGTGCTCCTGTGTATTCCTTTTGAGTGGGTTGCCAACCCCTGGAATAGAAGTTTTTAGTTCTTGGGTTGGGGCTTGTGGCTAAAAAGATTCCCCATCCTGTGAAAACAAGGGTTTTTGAATCTCTGCAGTACTTGTAGTCTTGAATATCCTTACACTTTACATTCCTTAAAATGCCCAGTCCTGTGCTGAATGTCTGCCTTCTGACCTTGAAGCCCTTTCCCCCAGTCCTTGGTGGGATATGCCCAGAGATATACATCATACTTCCCAACCTGTATCCCCACAGGGTTAAGTGGCCTGGCTCAAATTTGATTTCATCCTCATAATTCCACTTCATACTTTCAAATGACTGACAAAACAGGAGACAAGGAAGTCATGCATTTCTTCATGCATACCCTATGCATTTCTTACCTTCCCTTATTCCTATGATCCAGTCTTTAGGTTGCCTAGTGGCCAACAACAAATATTCTGTCCCTAGAGATTTAATATCTCTAATACCTCCATCTCCGTCAGATGTTATATGGTTTTTATATGGTGAGCAGGTGTTTTATTAGAAAGCTGTGTTAATTTATTGTGATTTTTATCTTGTATATTTTATCTTCTGTTGTAACCCACCCTGAGCCCACTTGCAGGGAGGGTGGGATATAAATATGATGATGATGATATGTATAAATGGGCAAGGAGCTAAATAACATCACCTGTAAATTGCTGCATGTCAAACTGATGTTAACAGGTCAGCTAGAGGGACCAGTTTAAAAGCTGGCACCCCTATCCTCCCTCTCTCACACTGATGAGCCCTGCCCTGTCACAGAGCAGGGCTGCATATATGTCTGCCGTCAAAAGGGCTGAAAGAAAAACAGACAGGAGTGGCTATGGGGGTGATCCTGCTCACACGAAGGCTTGTATATTCCTGTCCTTCAGGTTTGGCCGGAAAGCCCTCATCATCTGGTGCTACATGCAGATGGGGGTGTCTGGTGCCTGCACGGCCTTTGTGCCAAACTTTACCGCGTACTGTATCCTCCGCTTCCTGAGTGGAATGGCCATGTCGGGGATTTCTCTCAACTCTGTCTCACTGTGTAAGTAGCTCAGCCCTCCACATCAACGATGAGAGCCAGCATTCCCTCTGATTTATCATTCCACACAGAGACCTGAGAACTTTTGGGCTGGACAAGGAGCTAAACATTCTCAATCCCTATAAAATCCTACTAGGGGGAAATTCTAGGAAGGCAACATCCTTAGAATGGAACATCCTTAGAGTAGAGTACAAAGTTTCCAGGGAATCCCAAGGATATCCCAGTTACCACAGGCTACCATAGGAAAACAACAAGAACCAACAACTCCCACTGAAACGCTTGAATAGAGCCAACACTTTAGTGAATTGCAAATCACGTAGTGTGGCAATCTCAACAGTAAAACAGTGGCTGCCTGAAACCTGACAAATTGTCAAATGTACTGAATATGTTCAGTTATAGGAGATTGGGGGAAATACCCCATGCTTTGAAATAATGGTGTTTTACCCCATTAATAAGTAAATTATCAGTTGCATAACTACTAGCTTGCAAATATTTCATGATGCGACACCTGGACACATCTTAGGTTCTTTTATATTTGGAAATATTATTCACAATAAAACAAAAGATTTAAAACCTTATTCTCAGCCGCATAATTTTCTGCAAGAGCGCTTTATTTCAGAGCTATGCCCACCATGTCAACTTTGGTTTTAACTCAGGTCATTGAAGAGCTGTGGACAAAATTATATCTTAGGCTCTAACTACATGCCACAGATCCTCCACAAGGACTTTCAATCAGATGTGCGCTGTAAATTCCCTGTTGGGAACTCTGGAACTCTATGTCCAGAAATGCAAGGACTATTCTGATCAGGACCACAGCATATGGGGAAGGAAATGATACTTAAGTGTTCCTCCCTACACTGCTTTCTGACCTAAAGAAGCCCAGGCAGGGGGAAGCTGCTATTTGCCTCATTGGGAGCTCCATGTACATGGGCTTCCCCAACAGGGCAAATAGTGCTGCCCTAGGGACGTTTCAGGGCAGGAAAACAATGTTGGCTGAAGGCTTAAGCACTCTTTCCCTGCACACTGCAGTCCCAAACTGAATTGCATCCCCATGACCCTGAGAACTGTGCTCCCAGCAGGGGACTCACAACGTGCATCTAATGAAAAGTCATAACCAAGAACTGTGCAATGTGCTGCCTGCCCATTATAAGTCAAGCAATTAATGTGACTTTGACTCTGAAAAACAAAGGCTGTTAGTACATGGGGGGGGGCAAGATGGGGCACTAGCAGGACAAATGTTTGGGGCCCCATGGAGTTGGACAAGTCCCATGATTTGTTTTCATACACTAACTGGGGTTGGTTCTGGGTGGTGTGAGGGGTGGCCCAGAGGAAGCCTTTGTCGATGAACCAGGGGTGGCTCTTGGCAGCCCTGAGTAACAGGATGCTCCCTTGAAGATAGTTTCAGATGGGTAGCCGTCTTGGCTGTGTATCTGACGCAGGGAGGTTTGACTCTTCAAAGCTGGTCTTTAAGTTGCTACTGAACTCGCAACTTGCAGTTGCTTCAATGAGATATCATTTTCGCTTTCTTGCATCTCTGGCATCAGTTGCCTACCTGAGAAATTAATATCCTTGTATGTGTGCTTTCCTTTGTTCCAGGTATGGAGTGGATTCCAACCAAATATCGTGCTATTGTTGGCACTATCAATGGTTACTGCTACACCATTGGACAATTCATCCTGGCTGGAATGGCATATGCCATCCCCAACTGGCGCTGGCTGCAACTCACTGTCTCACTGCCGTTCTTTGTATTTTTTCTTTATTCCTGGTAGGTGGACATGTTGGATGAAGGTCTAGGTCACATTTCTGGAGAGGGGAAAGGGTTGCTTTAAAAGGTTATTGGCAACAGAAGAAAGGCTTCCCTCTTTCTCTAGCCTAACTGGGAGTCTCTTACCACATGCATTAAATGCAAGTTTCATTGGGGGAAACTCCAACTCAACGCATGCTTAAAGTGTGATTTGAAGCTTAACTTTAAAACATTGGTGTGTGTGGGGGGGTGCAAATTGGCACCCATGCATGTGCGGCGGCAGGAGAATAATTTTCATTCCATCGTTTCCACCCTGCAGCATTTTAACCAGCAGAGAAGGGATGGGAAGGGAGGGCCAGGGCTCATTTCGAGGGGGAACGCACAGGAACGCAGTTCCAGCAGTTCTCCAAAGAGGTCATATGTCAGGTGCCCCCCCCTGACTCTCGGCCATTTTGGGCCCATTTCGGCCTGGATTGCAGCTGAAATGGTCTGGATCGGGCCTCTGACGAGTGGTGGATCAATCTCCCACTCATCAGCAGCCCGATCCTGACCATTTTGGGCCCCTTTTCAGCCATTTTCAGCCCCTTTTTGCCATTTTGAGTCCAATTTCCACCCTGAAAGGCCAGGAATAGGTCCAAAACAGCCAGAATAGGTGATGTCAGGGGGTGTGGCATATGCAAATCAGTTACACTAATGACACACTTCCTGTGATGGCAAGAGGCGTGGCATATGCTAATGAGCTATGCTAATGAGTTCCTCCAGCTCTTTTTCTACGAAATGACCCCTGGGGAGGGCTATTTGTCTCACATTCAGTTCCCGGTGTCTGCCCAGAATCTGCCAATATTATCTAATCAAACTCTTGTTTGGTGCACATATCAAGAGCCCCTCTGATTTTGTTCCCCTTTTGTAGAGAAAGGGACATAAAATTAGGTTGGCAGACCACAGAGTTGCAAGGGCAATCTGGAGCCATGCGTTGTGAATGCCAGCAGTTAGAACTGGGTTTCTTAAATGTTTTGAACTTCCTTCCTTTCCTGTTCCTTCCTCGTCCATTCCATAAGTGAATGTGCAGAGATCTCTTTGTGAAGTCATGTACATATGGTTGGCTGCTGAGTGATCCCTCAGTGGAATTAGAAGAGGAACAGAGCAAGATCTCTTTGTGTGTGTGTGTGTTATGTGCCATCAAGTTGCCTCCGACCTATGGCGACCCTATGAAGGAAAGACCTCCATCTAAATACACACAGGGAAATAAAGGAATAGAACAGCTACTACTTCTTTCTGAATTCCCTTCTTCCCAAATCACATTGGAATGATAGGGCCCTGCGGGCACAGCGAACTCCATGAATCTAGTGTGAGTCAGTGAAGGTCCTCTGCTTTTGGCTAACGGGAGAAGGAGCCACTACCTACATTGGAATCCACCCTCACTCCCTAGTATTTTGCACATAACACCTCTTTCAGGTTTTCTGGGACTACCTAGGGGAGGCCCATCCCACTGGGTTAAGCTGATGCAAACACACGTGTATGCAAACAGGTACAAGTACAACTGAAGTTCCAACGATTCTAGATGGTTCAGAGAACTAGCAACTAGTTATCGTATTCCCATCAAAAGCCACCTTCCTGTGGTCTTTAACACCCTTCTGAGAATCTAAGACAGAACCAAGGTTGCCTCTTCTCCTTGGGTTAATCTATTTTCTTTTATTTCTTTTATTTATGTCTTTTATAGTCCGCCTTTCTCACAGAGACTCAAGGCACATTACATAAAGTGAGATAAGCACAGTCAATATCAAGGACATTTCCATAAACAATGCCATGGGGTAAATAAATGCAAGTTTACAAAGTTATAACATTAGCAAAAATCCAATACAGATTTCAAGAAATGCTGAAACAGAGCTTAAGCAATTCTAGGACTGACATTAGAACTATCCAGTAGGGTTGTACTTAAAGCAACAGGTAGGACATAGGAGCACATACTTAAAGCAACAGATTGTACGTAAGGCAACATAGTGGTGAAGTCTGTGGTCCCTAACTCATTAGTGAAGCAGCTCTAGTTTCTCCCTCCCATTGTGCTCTGACCACTAGACTCCAATACCTTCGGGCAGCCACAGAAACCATTACTTTCCTCCTGTTTGGTTTGCAGGCTGTTCATTGAGTCAGCACGCTGGCTAGCAATTTCAGGGCAGCATGAGCGGGCTGTGAAAGGCCTGAAGAGAGCTGCCAGGGTCAATGGAAGAAAGAAAGAAGGAGATGAACTCAGTGTGGAGGTAAAACGATGACAGCAAGGGATTGGGGTGGGGAGGGGCAACTTGGACATAGAAGTTAAGAGTCATCCCAGTCATGCTGCATTCCCACCAGGGTTGGCGTTTCTGAAATGAAAGATGCAACAGCTTTTTGCCCCAGAAGCATATCTGAATGTGCTTAGAGGCATGAATAGATCTCAGAGCTCAGCTCTGGTGTTCTTAATGAGTTCCACATCCTGGTTGCTTTGCAATGAGTTTATTACATTGCCAGTTGTGCCAGGAATATTTTGGTAGAGCAGAACTCATTCAAACCTGTTGATTCTCCAGCGGTGTACAAAGGCACCTTCAGAACTTTTTCTCCCCTAATACTTGAACTTGGTGGGACCCAGTGAAGTTGAGTGGCAACAGATTCAGGACGACCCATTGCAACTAAAGGGAAGTGGGACGTTTCTGAACACCAGTACTAGGAAGCAACATCAGGAGGCCTTGGTCTCTATGCTCTGTTGATTTGCTTTCCTGGGCAACTGGTGGACAAATGTGTGCAACAGGATGCTGGGCTAAATGAACCACCTGTCTGATCGAGCAGGGTATGTATGAGCTTTCAAGAGTCAGAGTTCCCTTCTTCAGATCTGAAGATATCTGAAGAAGGGAGCTCTGATTCATGAAAGTTCATACCCTGAAAATCTTGTTGGTCTCTAAGGGGCCACTGGACTCGCATACTACTGTTCCTCTGCATTATCTTGTATCTGATGTCAGGAGCTTGACTCTCAAAAGCTCATACCCTGGAATATCTCGTTGGTCTTTCAGGTGCAACCAGACTCAAATCTTGCTCTTCTACTGCAGTCCAACATGACTACCGACCTGAAACTATCTGCATTATCTGTCTGCTGTTCTCCTAGTTTGGACCCAGTTTTTCCTCCTTCTCTTTCAGGTTTTGAAATCCAACATGCAAAAGGAGATGTGCTCCTCGAAATCTAGCCACAATATGACTGACCTGCTGCGGACACCTGGAATTCGCAAAGTCTCCTGTGGGGTTTCCCTTGTCTGGTAACTGTACCCGGCTTCGTTTTTTCCGCTTTCCAAGACTAAATTGCTTTCCGTCAGAATGGAACAAATTTGAGTAAAGGGAAAACATGTCCCAGCAACTCCTTCCAACTCAACATTCCTTGAAAACTTTGAATTTCTTGCCTCCTAAATAGATTTTAAAAAATATATTTTCCATTATAAATTAGGCTGGGTTTAAGAATTTCAAAAAGAAATTCTGGAGGGATGTACGGCAAAATAGGTTGTGCATTGCTGGCAGGATAAGAGACAAGATTGTGGAGCATCTTGGAAAGTTGAAGGCTGGGAAGTGGCATGATCAGAGCACCCAGAAGCAAGAGAGCTGGTGTAGAAATACATGTTACTAAGTACCTATTGGACACTCAAGTTAACCTCATTTCACACACGCCCCTCCAACTTTCCATGCACTTGGTCACAGACACACTTCAATTTGCTCCATGTCACGCATTCTATATCAGTTCCTCCTCAACTGCTAAACATATCCCAGTTTCCTCCACCTCCCACTTCAATTCATTGAAATGCAGATCTTGACACTTTCTCACCCCTTAAAGAAATGCAAATTGGCAAGTCAAGGGAGCCTACAGTACTTGTTCTTGCTGTGATCTGTCCTCTGAACACACTTGCAGATGTGGTCACACAAAGGGAGCTCCCGTGAAAGTGGTATGCCAGTGCGCCAAACAAGAACTGCCTACATATGAATTGAGAATGACACACAAAATCCTGCACTTGAGCATCCCCAGGAAATTTGCAATGTGTATTTCCACTCCTTGTGGGCAGACAGCTGAGATGCCAGGTCAGCCAAAGCTACAGTGACAGAGCGGCTGGTAGCTGGTGGCAGTAAGAGGCTGAACAGAGGTTGAGTGGGTGAGGTCTGGAATTAGCACTTTGCAAAGCATTTTGAGAGATAATTTACGGAGTGGGAATAATCAAACAAATTGGGTAGCTGGAGGAAGGAGCAGGATAAGTGGGATTCTGCAAAGGAAAGGAAGGCTGGAGGAAAAATTGGACGAACAAGGGAGGCTCAGGGGAAAATCTCGCATTAAGATTAGAGACCGAGGAGTTTTTGCCATTGGAATGTGGACAGGCAAGGAATGTCTGGAGGATCGGGGCTGCTGGCCAGATATGAAGGTTGGCAGCAGGGCCCCAGAGACAAGTCTTTGGTTCTAGGGCCCAGAAAGATGTTTTTCTAAAATGTCGAGCATTCTGATTTTTCCTTGCCCACCCCAGGTTCTCCACCAGCTTTGCCTATTATGGGCTAGCTATGGACCTGCAGAACTTCGGTTTCAACATCTATATAACCCAGCTGATCTTTGGTATCGTAGACTTCCCAGCTAAATTCATCTCCGTGATGACCATCACATTTGTGGGCCGCCGGTTTTCACAGGCTTTGTCTCTCATCTTGGCTGGGCTGTGCATCTTGGCCAATATCTTCGTGCCTCAAGGTGAGGGTCCTATTCTAATGGGAACGGTCATGTTAGATCAGAAATGGACATGAGTCAATCACACAGTTCACAATTCAGCTGTACAAAACCGTTGGATATCTTGGACTAGGAGAATTTCAAATGTAAACATTTGAAATTTCAACACGGGAACTGCAAATTTCAGGGAACAAATTTTTTGACCAAGAGTTAGAGCCAACTGAATCCTCTGCCCTGTTTTGTTTTAGTGCTCATTTTAAGGTTTAAATTTTCCCTTAAAAATAGGCCTTTTCCACCTTGGGACCTAGCACAGACAATTCTGTTTCTAACTGGTGACCCTTTCATATTCCCTAGATCTGAGCAATCTGCGCATGACATTTGCTGTGATTGGCAAGGGCTCACTAGCAGCCTCATTCAACTGTGCCTACATCTTTTCTGGAGAGCTTTTCCCAACTGTGATCAGGTAGGTCAGCCAAAAAAAGTGGATGCCAGATCACACCCCATCCATTGAATCCCAGAGATCAAACATATGGCTGTTAACCAGAGAGACCTATGATGCCTTATCACAGATTCGTTCGTTCGTTTATTCATAGGCCGTTTCCACACGGCTTACCTTGTTCCGGAAAACAGCAAAATTGTGCACGAAATCTCGTGAGAAGACGCTGTTATAGCATCTTCTCGCACGAAAACAGCATCTTCTCGCGCGATTTTGCGTGATAACAGCGTCTTCTCGCATGATTTTGTGCGAGATTTTGCTGTTTTCTGGAACAAGGTAAGCCATGTGGAAACGGCCTCAATATAAAAGTCTGAGCAGATACTTTTCCTAAAAAGGAGAGGAAATTTTTTAATGGAGCTAAAGGGCTTCTTAGAGATGCTTTATAGAAAGGGAAATGAGAGAAGAGTTACACTGTAACTCAAGAATGAACAATGAGCAGATTTATGCCAGTGTAGTAAAACAATTGTATGAGATATTTATTATTGATTGTGAGACTTTGGATGTGCCACTTCCTAATAAAAAATAAATGAAGTAAATAAATAAAGGACCCACAATAGATAATGTCGGGGCTGCAGAAATGAAAACATATTATTAATCAACATGTCAATTGTATGAAATGGTAAGCTGAATATTTTCAGTTAGCAAATAGGATATCTTATACTGGCTTCTTTGCTGAGCTCTTGTTCTGAATTTTGACATCATTTGGCTCTTTAATTATAAAATGTTGCTGACGTCTCCTCTATCTGAGCATTTCTGAAGAACTAGGGGATATGGAAGAGATATAGGAGTCCTTTTGTATGGGCTTTTCATGTACACGTAAAAGGGGCTTCAAGTATCTCGCATAGTCCAAAGGCACTATTCGGGCAGATCCCCCAAAGCAGAAAGATGTGAAATTCTGGGACATTACAAGGGTGAAGAGGGGAGGTGGGACAACTTGACTGAAACCGAAACTACTTGAGAGGCATGCAAGGGAGTGGAGATCAATCGTGGCTGTTTCCTTTTCTGCCACAGGCAGTCAGGAATGGGCCTCGGTGGCACCATGGCCCGGGTGGGCAGCATGATAGCCCCTCTGGTGAAGATAACGGGAGAATTTTTCCCACCCCTGCCACTAATAATCTATGGAGGAGCACCCATCATTTCTGGCATTGCCGCTTGTTTCCTTCCTGAGACCAGGAATGTCCCACTGCCAGAGACAATTGAGCAGGTGGAATTACGGTGAGTCCAAGAATTTTCTAAAGCAGTGGAATTTTCGGAACCCTTGGAAGCCCTGCTCTCTAGTGGGCCTAACAGAGAGACATCGACTCTCTGTATTTTCTCAGAGGCCCTCTTTTAGGGCTTAATTTCTAAAGTAGAGCACATCAGGGCAGCTTACAACTGACTCCATGTTGTTTCTACTTCTATCTACTTCAAGTGGCAGAAAGTTTTCAAAGTCTTAGTCCAAAGATGCCAAGGAAATAAAACCACACACAATATGTAATTAACTTATAGAACTCAACATCACATAGGGTTGCGGGATCCCCCGCTCCCACCTTCCACCCCCCACCCCCGCTTACCTGGCCAGTGGGGGAATGTGCCTTCCAGGGCGCACTCCCATGTGGTGTGGTGCACTCCTGCGCGCCACAGTGGGCCAAATTGGGCCCCAAACGGGCCTTTGGCCCACTGCAGAGTGCAGGAGAATTGCTGGGAGGGCCCTAGAGAGCTCCTGCTCTTTACAGTGGGCCAATTTAGCCCCCAAATTGGCCTGCTGTGAAGCGCAGGAGCATTCCAGGGCCCGTCACGCCACCCTGGCAACACTCCCATGCTCCGCAGCAGGCCGATTTCAGCACCAAACAGGCCCAATTTGCCCCGCTGAGGAGCACAGGAGCACTCCCAGGAAGGCCCCAGATAGCTTCTGTGCTTCACAGTGGGCCATTTTAAACCCCAAACAGGCCCTGTGTGATGGTATCACTTCTGGGAAGTGACATCATTGCATGGTCTGGGGTGAAGATGGCCCGGAGTAAAGACTTCAACAAAGGTGCGTGTCAGATCTCCTGCCTCCTGCCCGGAGGATGAGAGGACCTGACGGCCCTACTGCCGCAAGATATGGTGATGGATGCCAGTTCAGATAGTTTGCCAAAGGGATAAGTCAAATTTATAAAGAATAAACCTAGCAGTGGTTTGTACCGGTCACAATCTACCTCCATGTACAGAGGCAGCCTAGCTCTGAATATCAGATACTGGGGGGAACCCATAGCTATCTCCTTGATTCCCTCCCTGTGAGCTTCCAGCGGGTGGGGGAGTACGGTGTGTCCTCTGCACTGATACTGCAGCTGCCCATGAAGTGCAGAGGCAATGGGTCTTCAACGTGGCAAGCTGCCTTGTACTTTCCCTACCCCAATGCCTCATGTATGTGTATAAAGTGCTGCCAAGTTGCAGACAACTCATAGCAACCCCATAAGGCTTTCAAGGCAACAGATGAACAGAGGCAGTTTGGCATTGCCTGCCTCTGCATCGCAGCCCTGCCCTTCCTTAGTCTCCCATCCAAGTACAACCAGGTTTTACCCTGCTTAGCTTCCAAAGCCTGACAAGACTGGGCTAGCATGAGCAATCCAGAATATATATATATATATATATATATATATGTCACTGATCAGGACCGAGAAGATGCAGACTTTCCTGTCCATATGGTATCCACCCAGGTAATATTGCCGAAAACATCCTAGTAAAGCAGATTTAGGAAAGGTCTCAGCAAAACCTGAGGAAAGCTGGAAAGTGCATAAAAGCACAATACTGGAGGGGGACCCCCTTCGTATTAGCCCCCAAGCTGTAGCAAAACACCTTTGTAGAAGCTACCTATAGTTAGCAGAAAAGAATACAGAACTAGATACACTTTTGGTTTGCTTTAGGAAGTCCCACTTTTGCCAATAAGTAGTTATGCATTTGTATCTGCTCCCATTACTTGCATAGTTATTTAAATACTTGTTTATTCCTTTTAAGGTCAAGGCCCAGCCAAGAAGATGAACTGCAAATGAAGGTTCTTCTCCCCTCCACCAAGCCTGACCCAGACAAAAACAGCAGCTAAGCAAAAGAAACACAGGACTTCCCTGACAACCTCTGCCTGATGCTGGCCTGCTTATGAGCACCAGAGTTCTGTCACACTTCAGCCCCTTCCCCCGAGTCTCTAAAATGTCTGACTGGGGCAGATGTGTCTAAACATACATGCTTCTAGGCCGCATCTGTAAAATGTCATGTATGCACATGAATATAGAAAGCTTTCCTTTCCACCCCACCCCTCCCCATCACAATGAAACGTGGTTGAATGTGCGTGAGTTGCTGCATTCTGCAGTAGGCGCAGCCAGATCCATTGTGACACTGTGAAATTGTGAGAAGCATTTTTAATGTATTTTAAGACAAAGAAAAACACCCTGCTTCTGAAACTGGAGTAGGACAGGCTGCAGCAGGATAAATGATCAGTACGGAGAATAGAAGAGACTGCAGAGAAGCATAATTTGGGGGGAAAGTTGCTTATGTTTGGGGAGTTACAAATATACAAGAAGTCCATTTTTTAGTATGTGAAATGGGTATGAGGTTATAAGAGATCCAGTGTAGTGTAGGGGTTAGAGTAGAGGACTAGAATCTGGGAGGCCCAAATTCAAATTCCTTCACAGTCATGAAAACTCACTGGGTTGCCTTGGGCCATCACTCTGTCTTGGCTTAACCTACCTCACAGGGTTGTTGTGAGGCTAAAATGGGAGAAGGGAGAACAATGTTGTAAGCTGCTTTGGGTCTCTCCACTGGGCAGAAAAACAGAGTATAAATATAAATCAATTAGTGCCAAAGAACTAAAGACCGCCACGCTCTGAATACTGAAAGTTCTCTTAATTCTATTGATATATTGGTATATTGATATAATGCTATTACACTGCTGATTAAAAATTTACCAGGGGAAACCACTGTGTGGAAGCCACGATGCCTCTGCCCTGTATTAGCAGCCGCAGCTGCAGGGAAACTACATAAGCTTGTCTGTGTGTGGATAACATCATAGTTCCAAAGTGGAGCGCATCATCAATGCCCGTTGGAATCCTGTGTGTATTGAGGTACAGTGTGGATGGAGAGAAGCGCCCCACAACTGATGCACTTATTTCCCCATTTCAGGAACTGAAACATATTAAAAAGGAATGAGTACACTGATCATCTGATTCTGTTACATTTTAAATTATTCCATGCTTATAGAACAAATATTCGTATGTTACCTTGTTCAGCCTCGTGTCTGGTCTGTGCCTCATGGAGCCTCCAGCTTAGAGATGGAGCTTTTGCTCAAGGTCCGTGGCCCCTCTCAGCCCCTAATGTTTAGTCAGCTTTATACCACTAATAAGTGTATACCACTAAGTCCCTGGCTGTTTCCAGATGGCTTACCTGAAGCCGCTCCATGCTACAATGTTGTGGATCATGCCGGAGATGGCTTCAGGTAAGCCATCTGGAAACGGCCCCTGTTCAATTAACAGATCTTCCTGGATGGCCTGGTACAAGTTGTAATAACAATGTGCTTACATACTGCCCTTCTGGACAGATTAGTGCCCACTCCCTAACCTACCTCACAGGGTTGTTGTGAGGATTAAGAAATAAATAAAGATAGACGTATGAAGTATTTTGTACATTCTGAAAGCCAGCATTGTATAGTGGTTAGAGTATCAACTAGGATCTGGGAGAGCCAGGTTTGAATCCCTTCTCTGCCAAGAAAGCTTGCCAGTGATTGGGGTAGTGACAGTCTCAGCCTAACTTACTTCGCAGGGTTATTGTGAAGATAAAATTGAAGAGCGGTGATTTTTTTTAAAAAAAATATTTATTTGTGCAAAGCAAAAGAAGGGAAGAAACAACAACAAAAGAACCAGCGAAACAATGCTGGTGAATTTATATATAAGCTTATATAAAAGGTCTCCAAATATCTAAATGAAGGCTATATGCAGTTGTTATCTATATGCAATACATTCAAATGTTGACAAGTTTCTAAAGTATTCAATCCAATGAGTTATGGGAAGCAGGCTTTTTTCTTTCCAATGCTGTAATATAAGTCTTTCAGTGATTGTAAGGGCATGGAGGGTCCTTTTCCGTTAGGGATTCTATTCGCCCAGTAGGGATGGGGGATCCCATAGGTGTACGGGGGGGGGGGGCTGAGGGGTTCGAGCCACCCCCAGATTTGGCTGGGGGGCTGAGCTCCTCCCATACAACCAGTGAACTACATGGGGGCTGAGGGGCTCAAGCCTCCTCAGATTTGGCTGGGGGAGGGCAAACAGTGACAAACTCACATGAGGGACTCAGTTACAACTGTAGATAAAGTGCAAGGCTGTCCACCCTTCCTGTTATATCATACTACAATTTCCATGATTCTTTGGGGCTTTGTTCCTGTTTTCTGCTTGTATGTATGTGTGTGTTTATTAAGAATTTATAATTTAAAAATGGAATTGCTGTTTATATAAACAATTTACAAATAAATGTTACAGAAGAATTAAGAGACTCTGACAGAAGATTTTGAAAATCAGGCTCCTGAAAGGCAAGATTTACACACTAGCAACAATACAGGCCCCAACCAATGCAAGAAAATTTTTTTATGAAAATGTTTTCCAATCCATTTTTGATTTTCAAGAAGATAATGATCTTCAGAGACATGAATGGGGTAATGGATCTTAAAAAAAGATAAGTAAAAAAAACCAAAGAAGGCAAACTTCCCAAAAATGTGTTTAATTATATGGAAATGTTACAATTGGAAGATGCTTGGAGGATCAAACATCTGAATACTGGAGACTATACATTCTTTTCTGACAGACACCAAACACATTCAAGGATTTGATATGTGCTGGATATAAAAAACCTGAATTATTTATATTGTTTATTATAATATATGTTTACTCTTTCTTTTCTTTTTCTTTTGATGTAATTAGAATTGTGCTATTATTTTTATTTTATTTTCTCTGTTCTGCTTATATTTATAAAAATAAATTTTATATTAAAAAAAGAATTTATACACTGCCTTAAAATACCTATGGCTATGGCCCACACTAAGTAGCTTAGTCCTTAACCCTGGCTGGCTCCATCCACTTTCAATGTAGCAACAGTCAGATTGCAAGGCCTCTGTTGGACATAATTGCAACATAATTGCTTAGCTCCAATTTACATTTGGAAACAAAACAATGGCCCATGGACTGGAAACACTCAGTCTACATTACAATTCCCCAAAAAGGGGATGCCAAAGAGCATAGCAATGATCAGATTATCATGTTAATTTCACATGCAAGCAAAGTGATGCTCAAAATTCTACAGCAAAGACTCTTACCGTGGCTGTTTCCACACTACTCACCTTCATCTGGAACGTTGCAGAACATTGCAAAAAAACCCGTGGAAGATAGCGTCCTCTTGCGCGAGTTTTGTGCAACATCGTGCAAAACTCAAGCGAGAAGACGCTATCTTCTGCGTTTATTTTTGTGATGATCCACAGCATTCTGGATGAAGGTGAGTGGTGTGGAAATGGCCCCTATATGGAACAAGAAGTGCCAGATGTTCAAGCTGGATTCAGAAAAGGAAGAGGCACCAGAGATCACATTGCAAATTTACGATGGCTAATGGAACATACCAGGGAATTTCACAAGTAAATCAGCCTGTGTTTTATAGATTACAGCAAAGCTTTTGTCTGTATGGATCATGAAAAGCTATGGAGAGTGTTAAAAGAAATGGGGGTGCCACAATATTTGATTGTTTTGATATGCAACCTGTACTCTGGACAAGAGGCTACTGTCAGGACAGAATTTGAGGAAACAGAATGGTTTCCAATTGGCAAAGGTGTCAGACAAGGGTGCATATTATCTCCCTACCTGTTCAACCTCTATGCAGAGTATATCATAAGGAAAGATGGATTAGATCTAGAAGAAGGTGGAGTGAAAACTGGTGGAACATTAACAATTTGAGACATGCAGATGACACCACATTACTGGCAGAAAATAGTGAAGACATGAAACGACTACTGATGAAGGTTAAAGGAGAAAGCGTCAAAGTCGGATTACAACAGAACATCAAGAAGACAAAAGTAATGACTACTGAGGAAGTACACAATATTAAAGTTGACAATGAGGAAATTGAAATTGTACAAGATTTTCTATCCCTTGGTTCGATCATCAACCAAAAGGGAAACTGCAATGAAGAAATCAGAAAAAGACTGAGACTTGGAAGAGCAGCTGAGAGGGAGCTAGAGAAGATCCTTAAAGATAAAGATGTCTCTCAGGGAATCAAGATAATCCAAACTGTGGTATTCCCCATTATTTTGTATGGATGTGAAAGTTGGAGAGTGAAGAAAGCTGATAGGAAGAAAATTGATTAATTTGAAATGTGGTGCTAGAGGAGAGCTTTGCAGATACCATGGACAGCCGGAAAGACAAATAAGTAGGTACTAGATCAAATCAAGCCTGAATTCTCCCTAGAAGCTAAAATGACAAAATTGAGGCTATCATACTTTGGTCACATCATGAGTAGGAAAAGAGGAAGACCTAAAATGAGATGGCTTGACTCAATAAAAGAATCCACATCCTCCAGTTTGCAGGATCTGAGCAAATCTGTTAATGATAGGGCGGGTCACTACAGGACGGCGGCGACTTGACGGCATGTAACAACAACTAGAAGACTCCACTTCTAACGCTGTCCCTTTCCTCAGGTCTCAGAGGAGGAGAAACCAGAGAGTTAGAAAGATAGACAGGTCAGGACATCTGTTTATTGTTTACTCCTTTACTGCCCTGACCTATCCTTTGATGTGTAGATTGCTAATCTCAGGACTTCCTCCTCAAGAATAGATCATTAGATAGGACTCTATCTCTCCACTTTCCTATCAAAGTATGGAGTTCCTCTAATAAAGAAATCTTACTTCTTTTCTAAAACTAAGGCAAGTATAAGTTTGTTATTTTCTCTTTCTGTTTCACATTCAAACCAGCCAGCATGCTCCAACCACCCATCATCACTTTTTCTTTGCAATCAATGCTACTCTGTTAAGGACCAGTTTCTGTTCCTTTTAATAGGGAAAAAGTGAGTCTCTATTTTATTTTCACTTATGTTATCATTACATTGTATTTTGGAAATGGAACACTGGGAAAGGGTAGGCCCTATGTTTCCTTGTTGAAATAGCTTTGTTTGTTTGCTTGCTTGCTGGTTGTTTGTTTGTTTGTTTTGGCTTGGTGTGGGAGAACAGTAAATTTTTTCATGGTAGTGGCGGGGGGGGCTGCTTTATCCACTCCTAAGAAAAGGACAATTCCTAAAATGGCAGCCTGAGTGCTGTCTCTCTGAAACAATGAGAAAGCCCATCTGCATGAACAAAATTCGGGGGCAGGGGATGCAGATCAGAGGCCTTTTAAAAATTTCCTTTTGCCTTGTGTGCAGCCCGGAGAACAATGGCAAGGAATGTGCACTTAATTAAGTGATGTTGTTAATAATGTGTTCTGAATGTCTATGTTTTTAAGGTGGAGTTTTTAAGCAGTGTGCTAAGAAAGCAAAGTATATAAAATCCTAGGTAGTACAACTGTGTTTTCTTTGGGATCATGACTAGTATTCTGACGCAAGGAGGAAATCCCAGCCTTTTGTCATCAAGTAACGCATATGCACGGGCTACAAGCTTAAACTGTTTTTATTTAACTTCTTCATACATGCAAGGCATCTCTGCTCACAGTTCTACTAAATAACAAAAGGAGAGAGTGCATCTTTCATGGATAAAG
Organism: Eublepharis macularius; assembly: GCF_028583425.1. Lineage (NCBI taxonomy): Eukaryota > Metazoa > Chordata > Lepidosauria > Squamata > Eublepharidae > Eublepharis > Eublepharis macularius. Next base: position 225,653,150 of record NC_072790.1, read on the forward strand.
GTCCATGGTAGACCTTTGTAGACCCAGTGAACGTGGTGAAAAAAAGAGATGACTTGCTCCTCTCCCTGCTGAGGTGTGAATGAACAATGGAGGAAATGGCCCTAACAAGTTTTGGCGGGCTCTGAATGCCTCAGGAACTGAAACCTGTGGGGTACGGCACTACAACTCCCAGGATGCACTTCTCTTAAAACTACAGGCATATATTCTAGTCCTAGTACATACTGAGTACCAGGGCTTTTTTTCAGCTGGAATGCAGTGGAACGGAGTTCCGGCACCTCTTGAAAATGGTCACATGGCTGGTGGCCCCACCCCCTGATCTCCAGACAGGAGGGAGTTTAGATTGCCGTCCACGCCTGTGGCGCAGATGGCAATCTAAACTCCCCTCTGTTTGCAGATTGGGGGCGGGGCCACCGGCCATGTGACCATTTTCACCAAGGGCGATTTAATCTTTAAAAAACTCCTCCCTTGTTCCAACTGACCCAAAGTGATGTCATTGTGTGATGCTGGGAGTGTGCGCATACTTTGCGTGCGCACATGTGGTACCGGGAGCACCACCTCCTGAAGTGAGGTCACCAGAAGTTATGTCACTGTGCAGCTGCAGGACCACACTCAGGGAAGAAGGAGGTAAGAGCCAGGTCTCTCCCGCTCCTGCTGGGAGGGTAAGGGGACCTGGAAACCCTACCTTCCGTTGACCATCAGTTAACTTCCATGAGACAGGAAAATAATTTCAAAATACATAAACATCCTCAAAATAATAAGTATTCTAATACAGAATTAATATGGTAAGTTCCAATGCCAACAACTGGATACCGTACTTAAATCTTTTACTTAAAAGGTGCATAGTGTCCAATATACCCTAAACATAATTTTTTGCTGAGTAAGTTGCTACTTAACATCCACGGAAGCAGCCAATATAAGGCTTAAAGCCATGTCCCATTGCTTTGGCAGAATTGGACAACTTCGCTTACTATTCCATTAATCTCTGAGAGAGAAGAATTTTGTAAGCCACTTTGGCTCAACGTTGGGGAGGAAGGAGAAATATAAAGAAAGCAAATAAATGCACTAAACTCAAGAATGCATACCTAGGTGGCCTATTGTCATGTCTCTCTTAACTATCTCAGCCAGCCATGCCATGCCATTTTCGGCTTTTAAAAAAAGAAGCACCAGGGTTTAAAGGCTTGGGTATCTCCCACCATAACTTGGAAATCCTATCCTAAAATGGGACTTGCCATTTGCAGTTAATGTGTTGGTGAAAGTGAGGTTCTCTGCACGTATATACTTATGAACACCTGAAAGTGCCGCCTGATACTGAATCTCCTGATCTGTTAAGGTCAGTAATGTCTACTGAGACGGCCAGTAGCTCTCTACAGTCTCAGGCTGAGGTCTTTCACATCAACCTCCTCCTAGATGCTTTTATATGAAGATGCCAGGGGTTGAAACTGAGGCCTTCAGTAAGCAAAGCAGGTGCTCTGTTATCACTCATCCCTGGATCCTTCTGCGTATCTTTAGAGCAGTTTTTTCTCCCTGGTAATTATAATATATGGTCCATGCAGAGATTCCATTAAGAATCGTGATTCACCCTTTACACTGAAAAGAGGCCTCAAGACTGAACTAGATCGCATTAAATCCTGCTTGCTTTCCCCCCTATAGTCTTAGCTAGTCAGTGCCACAAGTTCAAATAACCAAGTAACTGTGTTAGCACAGAAATTTGCAGGTTGTCCCAGACCCACCAGAGGACCACACATGGAGTGAAAACAGGAGATCCAAATGTCGCTACAGGGCAAAAGAAATAGAAGGCCACTTTGCATACTCTGGGTGAGAGAATAGTGGTTCGTGTGTCTGTCTAAGACCTGGGAAAGCCATGTTCAAATCTCCACATCACAATGAAGCTTTCTAGGAGTCAGTCCCACTCCACCTCACCTACCTCACAGGACTGGTGTGATGATAAAATGGGGAAAGAGAAAACCATGTATGCTGCTCTCTGAGTTTCTTGGAAGAAGAGTGAGATAAAAATGTAGTAGGCCCATAGATAAGTTTTCAGTGTATTCCTAAGATGTCTTAGTGGCATACCTGTAAAGCTAAAATGTGACTGTGACAAGCATGTAACCGTGTACAGACACAGTTACCAAGGCACAGACTTGGCAAATGGGACCATGGACAAATGGGGAAGAATTACTACCCAACTTCCAGTGCGGCAACGGATTTGACTGTGGACCTGCACAGCAGCCATAGTAGACCTTGTTTTCTTTGGAAAATGCAAATAAAAAGCTCATCTTTCAACTGGCTCCCCTTGTCACCAACTGACTCCACTAGCTTACCTCACACCACCATCTCAGCTGAATTCTTTAGAAATGAATTCCATTCCCCCCCCTCTTTCTCTTTCATTCCTCTGCAGCAAGAAGTGCGTCCAATTAAACTGGATAAGCCATCTAAGACGCTGCAGGAGATTAATCCGAAACAAAAAAATGAACACCAGGCCAGGTCCCAATTCTGTTGTGCCCTGTTAGACCTTCTGCTGCCAGTCCGAGAGGAGGAAGAGCACCTGACTGACTTCTTAACAGGAATTCCACCCCAAAAGGACAAAACTTCTCCGTGGCTTTGGATCCATCTCAAAGACAAAAGACACAGCCGGACGTTAGCCTGGTCTGTTTGCTCACCAGCAGGAGAAATCTAAGACGTCTCCTCTTAACTATTTTGTTTGTAGACAATTTGAACCAACGGAAGCCCCCAGCAGATCAGCAGAGCTGAAACCGATTGGATTTTTGACACCTTCCACCAGGTCAGTAATTGCAAACTTTTTTCCTAAGCAAGGCAACTTACGACAGGTACCCCTGAATCCCCAAGCGTACAGTGAGCCGGCTTGTGAATATTCCTCTCGATATACAACTTTGCTGTTGGCATTGCTTCTGTAGATCAGCAAGACGAGCACACATCTAATTCAGCCAGACCTGTGTCGAATTCAGGCCCACCATGACTTTTGCCAAACTTTTGGACCGAGTTGGTGGCATGGGTCGTTTCCAAGTCATCAATGTGGTTTTGCTCGTCTTCCCAATGGTGCTCCTGGCGTGCCACAACCTTCTACAGAACTTTACAGCAGCCATTCCTGACCACCGCTGCAGTGTCCCCGTTAATGACACATGCAACACTAATGTGACAGAAAGCTCGGAATGCAAGGACTTTCTGAGGGCCTCCATCCCAATGGATGACAACAAGACTTTGCAGAAATGTCATCGGTTTGTCACTACCCAGTGGCCATTCTTGAACTCCAACACCACAAGGCCACAGGACACAGAGACAGAAGCTTGTCCAGATGGATGGCTATATGATACGACTGTCTTTACATCCACCATTGTAACAGAGGTAGGAGAAGCACGTGGGTGATCGCTGGGAAGCCACAGTTGGACAAGGGGGTGAGCCAAGAGCTGATCAGGACAAAATGGGTCTCCTGTGAAATGGTGCTGCCAAGACCATTTCATTTACTAGGGTTTTTAATGGGGAGTAGATTGCAGGTTATTTTAGGTGTGGTTGTTTGAGGTTTTATTGTATTTTGTATGTTTTAAATTTAAATGTGAAAGCCATCTTGGCCATGGGGAAATGTGGGGGATAAATATATTTTAACAATTAACAAGACATAAATTGTTGGGTTCTACTTGATTGACTTTCCTGAACCAAAATAATGAACAAAATGTGGTTATAATTTCTACCTGGGTAAGACTTTTCACATTTCAACCATTTTAACATTTTTTCCTTCGGAAATGTAACTTGAAGGTTTTTTTAAAAGGAAATTGTGTAAATCATTTATTTGTCAAATTACTCTTTTTATTTGCAAAATTGCAATGATTTAAATTCAGTATTTGGAAGGGAAGTCCCTAAAACCTCTATTCTCAGAGCATCCTCAATTGGAAATGTTGAAAAACTTCAAGCAGAGAAATACAACTTGAGTTTTTGCAAGCAAATTCAAAAGAGAAGAACTGGTTTGAGAATCCCTCCCTTCATTTCAGCTCTATATTTGGATGACTGATTTCATTCCACAGTCCTGCAGTTCGCTCATTTATAAAAGGAAGTCTCTGGAGCTTTTAATTGGGCCAAATTTGGTTAGCACAGGAATATGCAAGCCTTTGAAACTTGTTACTCAGTCTCAGAGTTCTGTGTACAACAAAAGCTTATATAAGGTCCTTCCCACAGATCCTTAAAGGGACAGCCCACTCACCGTACGCTGGCGGCTTTTCCTCTAGACTCCAGACGTCTCCATTTTCAAAACAGTTGCAGGCTGTTTGGCTTCCATTTTTTTCACACCTTTTCTGGGAGCGCACTTTCACATGGTCCCAAAAAGGCACCAAAAAACCTCGGAAGCCAAATAGCTTGCAATCATTTTGAAAATGGAGACGTTTGGAGTCAAGGGGAAAAGCTGCCAGCGTTCAGTGAGTCGGCTGTCCCTTTAAAGACATGTGGAAAGGACCTATGTGTGTCAAGCAACAAGAGTTGGCCCAAAGATTTGTATTCATATACCAATGGAACCCAATCTCTGATATTTAAAAAAAGATGTGTGGAGATTTGGGTGGGTTTGTGGAGAAGGATGAGATTGGCAGTTTTGAATGGATCATATCTCACCCCAATATGCATCTGTTCCTGTAATCACAGTGACATACAGTTAGAATTGCCAGCCTCCACATGGGACCTTGAGATCTCCCAGAAATACAACTGATCTCCAAACTACAGACATCAGTTCCTGTGGACAAAATGGCTGCCATGGAGGGTGGACTCTTACGAAATTACACCCCACAGGGGTCCCTCCCCTTCCCAAACCCTGCCCTCTCCAGGCTCCATCCCCAAATCTCCAGGAATTTTCCAATCTGGAATCAGCAACCCTAATACTCATGCAGAGATGATGAAATTTGAAACAGACAAAAATCTCCTGCCTAACTAACTCAAATATGTTTCCAAAAACTCTATTCTCCTTTCCTTCACAGTAGAAAAAAAGACAGTTTTGAGCAATACTAAGCAAATATCAGAAGTCCCATTCTATTCAATAGGGTTTACTCCCAGGAAAGTGTTCTTAGGATTACTGCCTTTGTGTACTAGATATTGTATCAGGCCCAGTTTTAATCTTTGTTCAATCTTTGACTTTGAGAGGTAATTTTGTATCAGTCACAATCTCTGAGACTGACCTCAAATTTCATGGACACCCATGTGCCCCACCTTGAACTCCATGGAAGAAGTTGTCTCTGTCATCGTTGTCATTTGCTATTATTATTTACTACTACTACCACTTCTAGTACTGCTATTATTATCATCAGCTATGGATATAGTTCCTTTTATAAAGGTATGATTTCTTAACTGGGCAAGGTGCTATTTAGTGTGTTTTGTTTTAATTAATAAGAAGTAAGAGATTTAAAACTTATACATTTATTCTAGTTGAAATTTTGTGAGCCAAACTCAACTTTATCAGATGCAAGAAGTAGCAGACCTCGGAGATAGTGGAGAAGAGGGAGGGAGATTCTGAGTACAGAGAGAAAAACAGAGATGGCATTTTGTTTTTGTTTTTTTTAAAGTTAGATGAGAAATAAAAGCCAAGCAACACAAGATGGAGGATTGTGTTACAAGACACAGCAAAGAGTTTATCCGATACCGAATTTTGAAATCTTAACTGACTCATTTCCCAACTCAACATTACCACTTCAAATATTGAAGATACAGCCCTTCAGGGCATGTGCGGACTGTTATATTAACTGCCCCCCCCCTTTTCCTGCAGTGGAACTTAGTGTGTGATTTCCGAAACCTGAAGCAGTTGGCTCAGTCAGTCTACATGGCTGGTGTGCTCGTGGGCGCAATCGTGTTCGGGGGCCTCTCAGACAAGTAAGAGGCTTCTTTTCATTTCAATTGTCACATTCAGCCAAATTAGTTTATGGACAGAAATCAGCAGAGCTGAAGATCAATAGATTTAGAGGAGAAGGTATTCTTTAACTCAATCAGTCAATCAATTAAGTATCCAGTGGGATCAGGAATACATGGTTAAGAACATCCACAGCAGATTAATATCACCAGCAGAAGAGCTGAAGCCCTGCGAAACCACTATGGACTGTGTGTGCTCAGTCCTCTAGGGAAAAGGCTTGTGCAACATGAGGCCCCAGCACTATGAAGCCTCTGAACGGATCGGGCCAGGAAATACACTGTACTGCCTGTGCCCTGCTCCAAACTTTAGAAGTGAGGTAGGTAGATGGTGATCAAAGACAGGGCTTTTTCAGTGGTGGCACCTCTCCTCTGGAATGCTCTTCCCCTAGACTTACAAGGTTGCTCGCCATGGTGGGCTTCCTCTCGTCTCTGTGCTCTAGCCCCTGTTGAGGGTTGCCAGTCCCCTGCTGAGGGTGGGGGATAGCTGCTCCCACCCAGTACTTCCTGCTGATGTCACTTCCTGTATAGCTGGAAGTGATGTCATCACATTGCTGGATAAAGCACTGGTATTTGAGCAAAAACCATAGAATTATTCCCAAATACCAGAGCAGTTCCAGATGTCCTGGCAATATGATGAAGTCACTTCTGGATGTGACATCAGTGAGTCGTGGTGACATGACGACATTGCCGACAAGGGTCTCGCACAACTTGGTAAGTTCCTCCTTGCCCCCACCAGTTGCCAGGGTAGGGATCCCAGGTCCCCTGGTGGGGGCAGAAGATCCCCCACTCCCACCCTCTACCCCTTGCCACCACTCACCTGGCTGGCAGGGGTGAAAGGTGGGGGAATAGGCCTCCTAAGCGTGCTTCCAGGGTGGTGCAACAACGCCACTCCTAGGAGTGATGTCATCACACCACCCTGGGAGCACTTCCATGCTTTGTAGCGGGCCAATTTGGCCCCCAAATGGGCCAAATCAGGCCTGTTTGGAGCCAAAATTGGCCCACTGAGAATCAGAAGGAGCTCACCCAACCCCTGAATGATGACATCACTTCCCAGAAGTGACATCATCACAGTGCACCCAGGAGCATGCGTCTGCAAAGCACGCACGTGAGAAGTTTTAAATGGTGAGTGTTGGGGCCCCCTATCCCGCTGGGAGGATAAGAGGACCTGGCAACCCTACCCAGTGATTTTCCTAGAACATCACCAATGCTATGACATTACTTTCAGGTACTCATATGAAAGTGACATCACAGCATCATACGCTGTTGTTTCCCCCAGTTTCTGTGTCCTAAACGCTCCCAGCTGACAACTCTGCTTTCCCTTGAGGTTCACCCAGCACCTATACTGCTGTCTAGATGCCAGGCCAAATATTTTGCTTTAACCCAAGATCTTAACATCACTTTTACAGTCTGTTTTTAGTCTGCTTTAAACTGCTCCCTTTGTGCCATTTAATGTTCTGAAGGGGTTTTTAACACCAAGCTATAATTTATTAAGTTTGATTGTGTTATGTTTTTATTATGTTTTTATTTTGTAAGCCATTTCTGGAGAGGGGGCATTGTTCTCAACAAATAAATAAATATAGGCAGCCACTGCCTTTACTGGCTACTCTTAAAGTACGAGATTCCATCTGCTTCCAGGTGGATTTTCAGCCTGCTCTGCTGCCAAGTTCTCCACATCCCGCTTGCTTAGCATCGGGGAGACTCCCACAACCCTAACTACAACTCACTTCTCCTTGCCTTAGGTTTGGCCGGAAAGCCTTGCTGATCTGGTCTTGCCTGCAAATGGCTGTTTCGGGATCCTGCGCCGCCTTCGCCCCCAGCTTTACGGCATACTGCATCTTTCGTTTCCTGTCAGGAATGGCTCTCTCAGGAGTTGGACTGAACTGTGTGTCACTTTGTAAGTGCCTTTTGGCAGATGCGTTCTGCGGGAGAAAGGAGTTTACAGAGCACAATGCAAACTCGTGTTTGAAACGATGGAAGTGCCTCTGAGCATGTGCAAAGAGCATTTTCTTCTCAGCATCTCCACATGCAGATACACTTAGAACAAAAGCACAGAATTAATGCTTGAGCAGAACTGGCCTTTAGCATTTGGTCTGTTACACTCCTTGCTTTTTCTAACACTGGTCTGGTGTGTGTTGATCTCGGCTGCTTACCCTGAGTTAGAGTGTCAGGCTAGTATCTGGGAGACCAAGGTTCAAATCCGTACTCTGCCATAGAAGCTTGCTGGATGACCTTGGGCCAGTCATTCTCAACCTAACCAACCTCAGAGGGCTGTTGTGAGGGTAAAAAGGAGGGAGAATGACATTGAAAACCACTTTGGGTCCCCACTGGTAAGAAATAAAGGTATAAATATAAATATCTAAAATAAATAAATAAGTACCTGTGCCTTGACATGTTGGCTCTGTTAACTTTTCCCCTTCCAGCGGTAGAGTGGACTCCAATGCAATCTCGGGCCACTGTCAGTATGGTGACAGGGTACAGCTACAGCATCGGGCAGTTCGTCCTAGCCGGTGTGGCCTACGCCATCCGTGACTGGCGCTGGCTCCAGTTGGCTGTTTCCTTTCCGTATCTGGCCTTCTTCCTTTATGGCTGGTAGGTGTCACTCTTGCCTGCGTCCTACTAGGGCTTGACACGGCATGGGACCACCAGCAGAATGCAGGAGTCTCTGCTCCCTGAGAGCTTACAAAACCACATTAGATGGATGAAGAATTGTTGGGAGCCAGGAAGAGTATTGAAAGTGCACACTAGAGGGAGCTCTTGAGGGAGCTAGTAAAATAACCATCCGGGGAGGGAGGGCTTTCAAAGCCCCAAGGAGCAGCCAGGCCAAAGATGCAGTGGGTGGAGTGGAAGAAGGGGACATAGAGTTGCCAACCTCCAGATGCGGCTCGGGGATCTCCTGGAATTACAACTGATCTCCAGACTACAGAAAACGGTTCCCCTGGAAGAAACGGCTGCTTTGGAGGGTGGACTCTATGGCATTATATCTTGCTGAGTTCCGTCCTCTCCCCTAACGCTGCTCTCTCTAGGCTCCATCTCCAAATCTCCAGGAATTTTCTAATCCAGAGTTGGCAAATCTAAGTAGGGTTGCCAACCTCCAGGTGGGGCCTGGGGGTTTCCTAGAGATACAAGTGATCTCCAAAGATCAGTTTCCCTAGAGAAAATGGCAGCTTTGGAGGGTGGCCTCTATGGCATGATAACCTCCTGAGTTCCTTCCCTTCCCCAAATCCACCCTTCCTAGGCTCTGCTCACAAATATACAGGATTTCCCCAACCCAGAGTTGGCAACCCTAGGTAACATGGAGTGAAGGGAGAAAGAAAGAAGAGAAAAGGGGGGGTCTCTCTAATAAGGCTGCCAACATCAGCTTGGAAAATTACTGGCGATTTGGGGGTGGTGCCTAGGAAGAGTGGAGTTTGGGGAGGGGAGGGGAGGGGAGGAGCCTCAGTGGGGATGTGATAAAAGTTGCCCCCTGTAGCTGCCATTTCCTCCAGTGGACCTGATGTCTCCTGTCTCGAGATCTGTTGTAATTCCAGGAGAAATCCAGGCCCCACCTGGAGGCTGGAAAACCTACTCCTGTGCCTTTGCCAACGGAATTGACAAGCAGTTCAACAGGCAAAGTCTTCCTACCAGGGGAAGTCTTCATCAATCTCATTTCTATGCTTTGTACAACCATTAAAGGCATAGGACCGTTGTTTGAGGGGGGAAAGACAACATGTACTAGGGGTGGTTTTCTGGGCCGGGAAATAGGATTGGTCGTCACCGCAAAGGACTTTCCTTCTGCACAGCAATGCAGCCAGTGCCGCTGCGCTTGTATCTGTCTGCCTCTAACCCCCCTCCCCATTTCCTCCCACCCTGCGCATTCTCTTATGCAGGTGGTTCACAGAGTCAGCACGGTGGTATGCCACTTCTGGCAAACTGGAACAAGCGCTAAGAGAGCTGCAAAAAGTTGCACAGATAAACGGACAGAAGGAACAAGGGGACAAGCTCAGCTTAGAGGTAAGAATGTAGGATGGGTTGCTGCCTTCTCTTACTGTCTGGCGGTGCACCTGTGCTGTTGAAAGCTGGCAGACGGAAACTCTGCAAGTTCTGTACTTCCAAGCATCCCATCACCACCTCTCTGTGTCATAAAAATTCAACACCTCTTAAATTTGTGCCAGTTTCCCTGGAGCAAATGGCTACTTTGGAAGTTGGACTCTATGGCATTATAGGCCACTGAGATCCCTCTCCTCCTCAAACCTTGCCCTCTTCAGGCACCACCCCCAAATATCCAGGTATTTCCCACCTTGGCATTGGCAACCATACTCTGAACCCTTCCTGTCTCATGACTCTGATTTCCAATGACCTTGCAGGCTGGGTCCCAGGCTCAGAGGGTCCGTCAAGGTTGGAAACTTTCTTCTAGATGTTAGTAGAGTAGCAGAGAATGTGCAGCAAAAGTGTGTGCGTGTTCCTGAGTTGGAGAGTACATGCATGGAGAGGAACAAACTCAGACGCCGTGCCTCGTTTAAGCTTTAGAAAAGAAACAAGTGGGGGACCCACAAGTACTTGCAGGGGCATCTCATCCACGACGTCCTCTTTCCCTTCCCTGCTCTACCACGGCCTCTTCCCCGTTTCCTGCTAGGTTCTCTCCTTCCCACCTACCTTCATCTGCCCCCCTGGCTTCACTCCCCCCCTCCTCCTAGCAGCTTCTCTCCTGTGGCCCAGTTGCATGCTGTCAGCTGAGCCAGGCCCAGTTGCATAGTGGAGAACCTGCAAGGACTTGCGGAGGGATAAGGTTGCCAGGTCCCCTTACCCTTCTGGCAGGAGGGGGGACCTGGCACTCACCTTTTCTTGACTCTTCGCGCGCCCAGGAGGCCTGTTCCTCCGACTTTCCCGCCCCCCACCAGCCATGTGAGTGGTGGTGGGGACAGAGGGTGGGAACAGGGGATCTCTGCCCCCACCATGGGACCTGGAATCCCTACAGAGGGGTACTGTACCCTTCCCTATATCCCCTTCCCCACATTCTCTCCTCTTTCCCTCCTAGCAGCCTCCATATGCTCACCTTTCCCTACAGCCTTCTCTCCTTCAAACCTGCTAAAAATCTTACCTTTATCTGCCCCCCCATCTTCAATCTATATTTCTTAATTTACTTCTTTACTGCCTTTCTCCACAATGGGGACCCAAAGCAGTTCACATCGTTCTCCTTGACTTTATATTATCTTCACAACAACCCTGAAAGGGAGGTTAGGCTGAAAATGAGTGACTGGATCAAAGTTATTCAGTGAGCTTCCACAGCAGAGTGGTGATTCAGACCTCCCAGATCCTACTCTGAAATTCTAACCACTATGCTGAACTGGGGCTTTATGGGGGAGGGGAGCTGCTAGTGAACAGCCTGGCTGTAGCAAACAGCCAGACCTGAGTGAATCATGCAAGTCTAGTTGCATCAAGTCATCCAGTGGTTGCTTCTGGGCCTGGCCCAGTGAGTCCTCCCTCAAATGCCAGAACAGCCCAGGAATGGGCCCTATCCCCTCCCTTTACATTTCCTGACAGAAACTAAGCCTGGAATACTGGCTAAACTGTTATGATTGATTAACTGTTATGATTGACAGCCACTGAGGGCATCTAGTTAAAACTACAGGTGCTCTTTTTATCGTTTCAGGGTTTTTTAGCCCCCCAGTATAATAAATATTTTTTTTAGTTTTCAGATTTTTCTGGAAACCTGGGGTATTTTTTGGGTGTATAAGAAGATTTGTCTTGTCTGTTCATGGCTTCAGTCTCCAGACTTAAGTATCCTCCAATCAGGGCCACTTGGCTATTAGTATATATGGTATGAGTTCTTTGCTGTAAGAACTCCATTGTTGATAGGAAAGGGTAGATAGCATCCTGTTCCATCTATCTAGTCTAGGATGCCAAGGGATACAGGATGGCATATCCTCTATCTATAGTGGCAAGATGGAGAAGAGAAAGTCAAAGAGAGGAAGGTATGGTGTAAGAAGGAAGGAAAGTCCTTGAGAAAACAATCTACATTTCAAAAGAATAGCTCCAGAATAATAGAAAGGAAGAATGGACAGACTCTTGACCTCTCAGTCTTGCTGACTAAGGCTGCCAGTCCCCAGGTGGGGGCAGGGGTTCCCCCACCCACAGCCTCTGCCCCCCACCACCATTCACCTGGTCGGCAGGAGGGGAAAGGCCCTGGGGAACAGGCCCAGGAGACATCAAACCTCCCGGGCCAGCAAGAAGCAGGCATGCTCCCTGCGAGCACAACAACGTCACTTTCGGAAGTGATGTCATTGCGCCTGATGGCAGGCATGCTCCTGTGCTTCTTGGCCCCTGTGAGGGCAGGAGCATGCCTGCCAACCTGGCGCAATGACATTACTTCCAGGAGTGATGTCATCATGCCTGTTGGGAGCACTAGCATGGAGACCAGAAAGGTAAGTGCCAGGTGTGTCCCCCTCCCACCAGGGAGGATAAGGGAACCTGGCAACTCTATTGCTGACTGTCTCACAGTCCCCCTTGGAAATCTGAGACCAGGTACGGCATAACAGTCCTTCACTTCTTACACTAGATATGTCCTGAAACCCCGTCTGTCTGCCTTGCAGGTCCTAACAGCCAACCTTCCGAAGGAAGCGGCCTCTGCCAAATCAAGCTTTACTGCAGTTGACCTTGTGCATACGCCAGTCTTGCGCCGACTAACTTGCTGCCTTTGCTTCGTATGGTAAGTGTGAATGGGAAATGAAGGTGAGGGGCAAGGGCAAAAAGGAAAAGGTAGTCCCCTGTGCAAGCATCGAGTCATTACTGACCCATGGGGGGACGTCGCATCACAACATTTTCTTGGCAGACTTTTTGTTACGGGGTGGTTTGCCATTGCCTTCCCCAGTCATCTACACTTTACTCCCAGGAAACTGGGTACTCATTTTACTGACCTCGGAAGGATGGAAGGCTGAGGCAACCTTGAGCTGGCTACCTAAACCCGGCTTCCGCGAGGATCGAACTCAGGTTGTGAGCAGAGCTTGGGCTGCAGGAGTGCATCTTACCACTCTGTACCACAGGGCTCTTGGGGGGCAAGAAAGGAGAATAATGAAGAGGGACACAAGCTGAAAATGTCTTCCTAAGTGAATATGGGGAGAGAGCTTTTCGTGGCTTTACCGTGGCAGGATAGCCAGCTGCAGACATGCCCAAGCAAACAGATGCACTTTTAGAACCCCACATCCAAGCCCCCATTTATTTATCACTATTAGCACTTTCAAAGGGAGACAAGAATTCTAGGCGGCTAAGCAAGCCTTACAAACATATAAAGCAGCCCTGGGGTTGACTCTGACCATTGGTCCGTGTAGCCCAATAGTGTCTGCTCTTAGGGCCAATATGCATAGAATACCTTTTTATCAGGGCCGCCCCAAGTGATGCAGAACATTGTGCAAGCTAATCAGTCCATTGCGCATCAGTCCATTTTATCTCAGTGGTCTGCTCCAACTATTGGTGACTCTCCTGGGTATCAGACAGAGGTCTGGCCCAGCCCTGCTGCTGGACAGAGACAAGAAACTGGCTGCAGCTCTAAAAGTGCAGGGGTGCAAGCCTAGATTTCCATTTGACTGAAGATTTCTCTCTAATTCCGATTGCAGGTTCTCCACCAGCTTTGCTTACTATGGGTTGGCTATGGACCTGCAGAATTTTGGGGTCAGCATATACCTCATCCAGGTCATCTTTGGGGCTGTCGACATCCCAGCAAAGCTCATTGCCTTCTTTGTGATTTGCTACTTCGGCCGCCGCATCACACAGGCATTGTCTCTCATCCTGGCAGGGTTTTCCATTGTGGCCAACATCTTTGTGTCGCAAGGTGAAACTCCACTACAGTACAAGCATTAAGTTGGTTTCATGCTGTTTCAATTGTTTTTAGGGGAGGGCCTGTGGCTCACTGGCAGAGCCTCTGCTTTGCATGCTGAAGGTCCCAGGTTCAATCCCTAACATCTCCAGTTAAAAGGACCAGGTAGTAGGTGAAGTGAAAAATCTCTCTGCCTGAGACCCTGGAGAACCACTGCCAGTCTGAGTAGACAATACTGACCTTAATGGACCAAGGGTCTGATTCAGTATAAGGCAGCTTCATATGGGTCTGTGGCCATTTCCATGTCCTTACAGGGACGTCCCACTCACGGAACACTGGCGGCTTTTCCCCATGAATCCAGACATCTCCGTTTGCGAAACGTTTGCAGGCTGTTTGGTTTCCAGTTTTTTTGGCACCTTTTCTGGGAGCGCACTTTCCCATGATCCCAGAAAAGGCGCCGAAAAAACGGAAACCAAACAGCCTGCAACTGTTTTGCAAACGGAGGTACCGCCAGCGTTCCATGAGTGGGACATCCTTATAAGGATGTGTGGAAATGGCTGGTATCTTGTTTTCCTCTGGGGGATTCTGGGAATGGTGAGTTGGAAAAGATGCAGGGAATTGTCTACTAAGAGATTCCTAGCCCCCCTGCAGACCTACTATTCCCAGGCTTCCCTGGGGAAGAAAAAATTATTTCAGTGGTATAGATATGCCCCAGTTCTTTGTGGCATAAAGATTTAATTGTTCCCAATGTTCAGGGCTGTGAATAGATGAAAGGGGGTCCCTGAGCAAGTACAGAGTGCATTTATCTTACCACTGGCTTACTATAGAGAATACCCACATGGTAGGGTCTCTAGATCAGAAGGCAGAGATTCCAAATGGGTGTACGTCCCATCTGGGTGCATCTCCCACTCCAGAAATTAGATTATCTGGGTTTAAGGTTGGTAAATGTTGGTTGAACACTCAGAGAAATGTCAAATGGTGAGAGTAGTTTGACAGTGGTACCAGTTACCTTGGGGTGGGCTTTCCCTTCAAGCAGAGGCTGGACAGGCATCAGTTGGGATGCTTTAGCTTTAGATTTCCTGCACTGAGCAGAGATTTGGACTAGATGACTTGTAAGGCTCCTTCTAACCCTTATTCTATGAAGCCCTTCAGATAAGTCCTAGACCAAGCCACTGTGCAATAGATTTTACTCTGTAAAAGATGAGAACAGTTAGCTCTGCTGAGCCAGCAATGGGCTGTTGTGCCTCACTTTCAGCCCAAGGGGCAGCAGCTGTATGTGCCTTTGCACAAGAAAGAAAGCTGCATGTCATGGGCTGACAGACAACAGCCCATTGCCTGCCCGGTGGAGTGGATTTATCCCGCTGCGTTCAAAGGTAGACAACAGTTGGAGTCATCACATGCAGGTACTCCTCCTTAAATGCCAGTTTCAGTTTCTGCTGACATTTTAAACTAATCAGATTGAGAAATGGTGATGTCATTCACTGAATTTTCCTTCCTCTGCCTTACCATCAAGGAGGGCTCTGCTCATCTGCTCATAGTAGTAGTGTATGTGTGTCTTCAAGTCGCAGCTGATTTATGGTGACTGCATAGGGCCTTCAAGGCAAGAGATGTGCAGAGGTGGTTTGCCTTGGCTTGCTTCTGCATAGCAACCCTGGCCTTCCATGGTTGTCTCCCATCCAAATACTGTCCAGGGCCGACCCTACTTAGCTTCTGAGAT
Source organism: Eublepharis macularius (assembly GCF_028583425.1). Taxonomy (NCBI): domain Eukaryota; kingdom Metazoa; phylum Chordata; class Lepidosauria; order Squamata; family Eublepharidae; genus Eublepharis; species Eublepharis macularius. The sequence goes on from NC_072790.1 coordinate 225,668,548, forward strand.
CTAACCAGGTTGGGCTAATCTGGACCATCTAGGTCAGGGCGTAGTACTAGAACCATGCCTAATTTTCAGGCATTTACAAAATTCTTCTGGGACTGTCAGTGTAACTCTTATGAGCTAATTGGTTTAGCCCAGTACGGTGGGCTCAGTAGCTGTAGCCAGGCAGCTAAGGAAGAATCTGGTTTCTGGGGAGCTTGATAACAATTAATATGCTCTTATCACCGTGAATAAGGGCTGTAATTCCCAAAGAGGAGGACAGAGGCCTGGGTTCCAGTCGCTTCATAACTGGAAGGATTGTGGCAAAGGACTCTTATCACTTGGTGGGATCTGACAAGTTGAACTTGCTTACCTTGAGTGATTTCAAAGACATTGTTGGCTGAAAGTTTCTGTTTTTGTTGCACTCAACAACAACAACATTTGATTTATATACCACCCTCCAGGACAACTTAACGCCCACTCGGAGCAGTTTACAAAGTGTGTTATTATTGTCCTCACAGCAATCACTCTATGAGGTGGGTGGGGATGAGTTTGGTTAAAGAAAGGAAAAAATAGTTATATCATTCTAATTGTTAGGTTTGGAAAAGAATTTTTTTTCTTAACTTACATTTGTATGAAAGTTTGCTTCCTAAATTAGCCTTATAGAGCCCATACAATAAAGGTTACATCAGCATGCTTACCGAAGTTTGGGATTCATTGTTTGCCTGTCATCTGCAAGCCTCACCCACTGCCATTGGTTGAACAGTGGTGAGGCAGTGGAATGTTCACAAGCATTCTGATCGGTCTGAAAAGGAATATTTAGCAACTCTGCAGCTATTAAGGACAGGAGGTTTATGCTGGGGGCAAAATGGAAGTTAATCGTTCCAAGGTCAATGTTGTAGCTGTCATTTATTCAGGGGAAAATTTCTGAAGTATATTTACTCCAACTTAAATTTACTTGCAAAATGTTAAATTTCTCTTTTTCTCAGATATGCAGATCCTTCGAACAGTCTTTGCTGTTTTGGGGAAGGGCTGTCTGGCAGCTTCTTTCAACTGTGTCTTCTTATACACTGGAGAACTGTACCCCACAGTGATCAGGTAATTCTCAGCTTTGCACTTATCAAAAGCCCTTATCTGTGAGCCATTTTACATGGGCTGATTCCAGATGGGGACTTTTCCCCAGATGGGAGCAGACTGTCCATTTAACTTACAGGAAAATTTCCTGGTGAGCCACAATTCTAGAGGACCACTGGTGGCCATGAGGAAGCACAACCCCCAAAAGTCTGCCAGTTCTACAGGGGCCTCTGTCTCAATGACAGTTGGTGTCAGCTTATCAACTGTGTCCTTCTGCACTGCTGCCAGTTTGGGGAAGAATGAAATAGGTGAGCTAATGCCCATTGTTGCCCTACTGAGCTGAGAGTCCCTGAAGAACTGATTTATAACACTACCACAGCCACTCAGCTTGGGTTTCTCCAGGGCAATTTTCACCACACAATCCATTCCTGCTCTTCTTGGAAAGCAGTAAGCCTAGGGATGCCAGCTACCCTTACCCTCCCGGCAGGAGGGTGGGGGATCTGGGGCTAGCCATTTTAGACTCCTCGTGTGCATGCAAAGCCAAAATTGACTCCTATGAAGGACGGGAGCATGCCCCCCCCCCATCGGGTGTGATGATGTCAGTCATAGAAGTGATGTCCTTGCACCTACTGTACTCTGGCCCAGGCAGTTTCTTGCCTCCCAGGCCTGTTCTCTGGGGCCTTTCCCCCTCCCCACCAGTGAGATAAGGAATGGCAGGGGGCAGAGGCTGGGAGCGGAGGACTGGCAGCCCTGTGTCTGAAAGGGAAACATTCACATCAAATTGTGCTCATTAAATGGTGCACAGGTAGGGTTCCCAGGTGCCCACCAGTGGCAGACAAACTCCTGGACATTTGCCCCCTCATGCACCAGTGATTGGCAGGAGGTGGCAAGCCCCCAGAGGTTGCCCGCCACTGGCAAACGCCCCAGAAACATGCGCGGCATGCACACTCCCAGGGGGCGCAACAGCGTCACTCCCAGAAGTGACACTTTCGTTCCAGCTATGAGAGTGCTCCCACACTTTGTTTGGGGCCAATTTTGGTCCCAAACAGGCTGAATCAGCCCCACACAGAGCACAGAGTTAACTGCCAGATTTCCCCTTTCCCTGCCAGGCTGATTCAGAAGCCACAGGAAGTCAAAAGAGTCAGTAGCTCCTCACAAAATCAGACCCTTCCCTCTTCCATCCTGGTAAAACTTTATCCTTTAAAACTACATGTCACACTCGACATAAGTATCAGAAGCACTTTGAATTCTGAATGGGCATATCCACTCAGGCTTAATCTCTTCGACTAACACAAGTTTCCTTTGATAGTTCCTATTATCACTATTATTTCTAGTAATAACCATGGAACATGTAAAAACATGTAAAAGACCCAAGTACCACTGAGAACATTCGGAGTGCCATTGACCACTGAGTAATCTTGGCCGGCACATGACACATCTGAGATGAATTAGTCTTTTAGGGCACACACATTTTCTATTCAAAAAGAAAGCCACAACAGCAGAATAGGTGATACATTTTCAACTTGCTTCTTTGCATGGCAGGCAGACTGGAATGGGCTTTGGCAATACCATGGCACGTATTGGTGGGATTGTGGCTCCCCTGGTGAGGATGACCAGCGAGTATTCCCCCTCCCTACCCCTTGTCATCTATGGGGCAGCTCCCATCATCTCTGGCATTGCTGCCTGCTTCCTTCCTGAGACTCTGAATGTGCCACTACCTGATACTATTGAAGATGTGGAGAGTCAGTAAGTAGATCAAATAGGAATTAAATGCCGTAACCATTTTGTTTTTAAAAAATTATCTAGAAGATGGGCTGACTTTTAAGGTTCCCAGGTGCCCGCTGGTGGCTGGCAAACTCCCAGAAATTTGCCTCGTCTGCCAATCGCCCAGCGATCGGTGGGACAGGGCAAACTCCCAGAACTTGCCCGCCACTGGCAGGTATCTCAGGAGCACATGCCATGTGCATGCTGCCACCCGGCAATGTCATTTCCTTAAGTGACGTTGTTGTGCTGGCCACGGGAGCATCCCTGCGCTCCATTTGGGGCCAAGTTAGGCCCCAAACTGGCCGAATCGGAGCCGTGCAGATTGCGGGAGTGCTCCCACAGCCAGCACAACAACATCACTTATGGAAGTGACGTTGCCACGCATCCAGCTTCCAGAAGTGATGCCATCACGCCTCTGCCAGAGCGCACGCACGTGAAGATTGAAACTGGCACTGCGAAAGGTAAGGACAGAGGACCTGGCAGCCCTAGCTGACTTCTATCAAGTGCTACGCTGAAAAGACCTTATGAATGGGAGCTCAGTCCACTGTGGTTAATTCATGTATTTGTACATAATTAAGACACAAGCCTTCTTCAGTGTGATCAGTAAAGAGAAAGGCTTAAATAATGTAACTTTTCATCATAAATTTTAATTGCTTTTTAATTCTCCGTGAGTCTTTCAATTCTGAGTGTTCTTCTAATTGTGTGCATTTTAAAATCTGTAATTGTGCATTTTTTTAAAAAAAATCTGTGCTTTATTAACTTGGACTGTCACATTTGGTGTCTTTGCAATCTGGTATTCAATTGTTAGTTACTTTGAGTCGGAGGAAACAAGGAGAGATATAAATGTTTTAAATAAATAGATAAATTTTGAAAAAGGATTCAAGGCTTTATCTGAGCCAGGGCTCAGCCCTGGAACCTATTTTCACAATTAAAGCTCATGTCCATTTTATTAATTAGCCTAATCTAAAATTTTGGTTTCCCATTTGGAAAATGCTTCTGAATATCTGCAAATCGCATTTCCCCTCTCTAATGTATTACAGCCTCTATTTCCCCAAAACCTTGAGTTATGGCTCCCAAGATGATTTGGCCCCAACAACTATCATTTATTACATTAAGCATCACTGTTTACTAGAAAGACACTAAGCTACATTTTCAGGTTCTGAGGGACAAGGGGCTGCTGATTTGGCACTAGATTTGATGCCTTGCACAGACAGAGAATTCAGGTGGTACAAATAAACTTGGCTAGTTTATTAAGAGGACTTCATCGCAGAGAATGGAGATATTAATCCCAGCCTTGGTACCTTTCAGGTTACCTATTAAAATCACACTTAAGAAAAAAATTAACAACTGTATGGAATGTGCTGTGTTGGTGTTCAGATGACCAAAGGTGAAAGCCATTTTTAATCATATTCAGACATTCTTGAGGGACCATGGCACAGAATGGCCTTGCATTCAGAAGGTCCCCGGTTCAATCCCTGGCACCTCCAGTTAAAAGGATTGGGGAGTCTTCTGCTGATCAGCAACTTTACATGAGGATAGCAGAGAAGAATCTCAACACTTTAACTAGCTCAAAGACGACACGGACGGGATTAGTCCTGGCTTCATATTCTCTTTCCACAAATATACCTTTGATCAGTACATGGCCTCAGGAAAGCTTTGGTTATCTCACAAAAGTCGCATCTGCAAGAGCAACCACAATAAAGTGTGTTTAGCAAGCAGTATGTTAATTCCATCACAACAGGCTTTTATACTCCAACAGGCGCTTTAGCATTGAGTTAGCTTCTCATGTGAGTTAAAATTAGAATATATAATGAAGAAGATCAATCCAGATCCATATTCCCAGCTTGTCAGGCAAGCAAAAAATGGCTGGTGGATACATGCTGCTGTTAGGTTGCTCAGTGAGTTTCAGTCTGGTTCAGTGACCTGCCCCTGCTAAGCCACTTCCAAAGATGTTTATTCCTTTATGCTGAACACTCTCATGAATGCATGAAACTGCCGTGGACACTGCTATGTACAACTCTGAAAACACATTATAGAGGATGTGCATACAATCCACGTTTGTGATTTTTCTCAGTATGCATGTTCAGTGATTCTTACATAACAATCCACATATTTAGGGCTGAATGTGCTGTTTAAACCCCACATTTATCTAAACAAATGTTGGTTCTTTCTTACAAACAGATGTACATACATACACGTAGGATGGGATGAACATTCACTATAACATTTGTACAAGGCTCCTGATCTATTGAGGGCAATATTGTCTACTCTGACTGTTAGCAGCTCTTCAGGGTCTCACAGATGAGGGGTGGACATTGAACCTGGTCCCCTCTGTGTGCACAGTATGTACTCTAGCACTAACCCATGGCCCCACCCCTCAGCATTAAGCATTTCTAGCCCACAACTCTTAGCTGGTTCATGAGCAGCCTGCAACAATTCCAAGATACATTAACAGGAATCTTGAAAGAACCAGCATAAAACCAACACAAAACAGCTTGAAAAACAGCAGCAGATAACAATAAAACTGATCATAAAAACAGTATCAAAAGTAGTAAAAATAGGTGGCATATGATCAAATAAATCATCAACATATTGGAACAACAGTTGGTAGTTTTTGTCATTCCTTTTTGCGCCTGTAAGAGCAGAGTTTAACCACAAACATATGAAGTTTGGAGTATCTACATCAGGGCCTGAACAAGGCACCCACGAGTGCCACGGCAGCCACCTCCACATTTTTCTGGAACCCACTAAGTGTCTGTAGAAAGTTGGTGGGACTTTTGCCCAGCAGGGTTTCTTTTTGGGCACGGGGGATCTGATTAGCTGTGCAATTTTTTAAAAATGTTGCTTTGGCAGCAGCTGCTACCATAGCACAAGGATTGTCACTGAGGGTAAGTTATGTGTATGCAAGAAAAGGCATACTGCTAAACAGAGCTTGTGCCAGAAATGCTGAAAAGTTACCATTAGAGTTATGCATAACCTCATTCCTTAACATAAGCTTTGCCTCCCGTGCCAGCAATTTTGTGGCTGGCTTGCCTCCCACAGCAGCCATTTTGTGGTTGCACCTACCACCTTGTGTCAGAATTCCAACGGTATCTTCAGGCTGAAAAAGTAGTGTTGCCACTGGTGGTGGGTAAACTCTCACACTATATTTTGGGCCGAATTGGCCCTCGTGCAAAGAGTGCACGCATGCACGCACACACTCCCACTCACCCCACAAAACGACATCGTTGCAGTGGGGCACTAAGACACCACCCCACTGCTCACCTACCCTCCTGATCTCCTGACAGTTGCAGGACAACCTGGCAACTCTATTGAAAAAGTTGGGGAACCCTGATCTACATAATAAAATCAAGCCGGCTAGAACCTGCCTTAACTCCCAGAAAGAATCATAGTATATTTCGGGTTGTTAGAATAGCTTTTTAGTGTAATCTCATGTGTTATTCCAGTTAAGTTACAGTTCTCAGAGTTCATAGGCTGGGTGGGAGTCATAACATTTCAGCAGAAGAGAATCTGGATTTAATTTTGTAGTATAGACAGCTCAATCAGTGGTTTGTGGAACAACGTTATCAGGAATAAACTATACATCTCTTGACTGTTGGCACTGGCAATCCCATGGGGCACTTTCTGAAAATTTACCATCTGTTTTGTTTCAAAGGCCCATGGTATCCGCTGCGAAGTCTGATCCCTTTTTCTCTCTTTAGGAACCTGAAGCAACAGAAGGCAGATGAAAACTGCAAGGAGAAAGTCTTCTCCATTCAAGATGGAGTCTTCCTGGATATGAGAATGTTCACAGATTCCAGGCCTATCAGAAGCACAGGAGAAAAAGACACCCCTGATGTGGCCAGTAGTAGCTAAGGTTCAGAGGTCACCAAGGAAGCCAGTTGGTGTTTGCAATGTACCACCTTAATGGAAGCACAAATGAAAATCTCAGCCATTTTGCGGCGTTTTATACCTATAGCACTATAGCCCTTTCTAGGCGATATGTCTGACTGAACATATCAGGCAAACATGCTACATGTCACCCTCCCAGAACACATGATTGACATCTTGCCTGAAAAGTACAAGATGAGGATTTTCAGCCTCATGGTTGAACGTATCACCTGAAAAGGGCTTATATCTATCACTCATATATCTACACTATACTGGCTAATAATACCACATGTTCAAAATCCCAGTTGGGTTGGCAGACACAGATCTTTAATTCCTTATTTTATGTAGCCTCTGGAGGGTGGGATTTGGGGAGGGGGCCTCAGTGGGGTATAATGCTATAGAGTCCACTCTCCAAAGCAGTCATTTCCTTCAGGGGAACTTATCTCTGTAGACTGGAGATCAGTTGTAATTCTGGGAGATCTCCAGCCCCCACCTGGAGGCTGGCAACCCTGTCAGAAAGAGACCCACACAGGAAAATATCTATAGCATTTTGAAGCCAAAAAGGGGAGTGGGGAAAGGAGGAGGGGCAAGAAAGGGAAGCAGGTGTCCCCAGGAATGAAAAAATAGGAGGATAGGACTGGGTTGCAGGAAACATGGGCTTCCATTTTGCTGAAAGTGGGAACAGGCTGGAAGTCAGTTTCACAACTTGCCAGAAAGCAGTTTGGTCCAGCAAAAGCCAATGCTTTTGAAGGCTTCCAAATGGAGACTTGTGTTCTAGTCCTCAAGAGCTTGGCTACAGGACACATGAGGCTATTACATTGCTAGAGAGTTTGCCAACTTTTCCCCTAGTTAGGCTCCTGTGCCTGTAACAGGAGCCTGACACACTGAAATGACACAGGTGATGCTTTTCGGGGCATGGAGATGAGTGTTGAAGCGGGGAGATAAGCTTCACTTGCAAGATTTCTGTGTGGCAGGTGGCTGGTAAAGGAGCAGGAGCAGTAAAAGAAAGTTGGCACCCTGAAAAGCTAACAGGTCTTATGTTTGCTCAGAGGCCAGATGGTCGTCTTATGTAAGCTGTTCTGATCTCGAAGCAGATGAAAAATAAATGCAAGACTTCAGTCTCTCCGTTTATTGTTGTGAGATGGATGTGTATCATGGTTTTTCTAAAGTGACTCTGATAAGGAATCAGGGATATGACAAAAGAACCCTACAGTGAAATCCTGTGTATATCAACTCAGAAGTTAGTCCCACTGTGTGCAACAGGATTTACTCCTGTGTAACAGAGTATAGGATTTCAGTCTTTTTTAAAAAAAAATATTTAATTTTGTTGCTGTAGCTTATACAAAAAGAGATATATAACAAGGCTAATAACATATTTCCAATGAACTAGGATTTCAGTCTTAACCGTATTGCATTGTTGTTTGGATTTCCCATCCTGTTGATTGCATTGACTTCATAATCTACCTGGAGTCTCAGTGAGAAAAGTGGAATCTAAATAATATAAATTAAAAAAAAACATTTGAATGGCAATCTTCCTACTAGGATATCAGGAGGACATTAATGGGGGTCAACCCATTTTATCCCCACTGAAAGAGAACATGTATTTTATATCCGAATATCTATACTCAGGAAAAAGCCAAGTTTCAAACCATTACATACTTATTAGCTGATTAATCACCTAAGTTTGTGAGATGTCCAAGGAAGAGTGAAATAAACAATTCACAGACATTAACAAAAGCACAGATGTTCTCATTCTCCAAGGGTTTCCTTCCAGGTTAGTTGAAGCTCCTAGAAGTAGCTGGGTTTCTCTGCAAACAGTAACATTCAAATTGTGTTTGAACAGGGCTTTTTTCAGTGGGAACACAGTGGAACGGAGTTCCAGCACCTCTTTAAAATGGTCACATGGCCAGTGGCCCCGCCCCCTGATCTCCAGACAGAGGGGAGTTTAAATTGCCCTCCGCACCGAGCGGCATGGAGGGCAATCTAAACTCCTCTCTGTCAGGAGATCTGGGGCGGAGCCACCGGCCATATGACCATTTTCACCCAGGGCGATTTAAACTTTAAAAAACTCCCCCCTTGTTCCAGCTGACCCAAAGTGATGTCATGGTGTGGTCTTGGGTTCTACCACCAAGTTCCACCACCTCTTTTCCCAGAAAAAAAGCCCTGTGTTTGAATGTTGTCAGTTTCCTCAGAAACTTATCAGGAGCTTCTCATGAGGATCTGAGAGCCAAGCTATGAATTACACTTGCCTGGCAAGTGAACAGACTCACGTGTATTCCTCCCTGTTCATTTGCCACTCACTTGCTCACCACTTGATCAAATGGAGCGCAAGTGAATGGCAAGTGAACAGGGAGGAATACACGTGAGTCTGTTCACTTGCCAGGCAAGTGTAATTCGTAGCTTGGCTCTGAGAGTCTCTCTACATGAGACATCTTACATGAGACCGCTCAAGTGTAGAGAGACGTAATGTTAGCCGGGAAGTGTAGTCTAAAAAGACAGAGCTGTCAATTTCACCTCTCTGCACTAGCTGCAGAGATCACTCCTCAGAGAGTTTGTTAATTTCACCTTCACCTCCCCTAAGGGGAGATGAAATTGACAGAGATGAAATTAAACCCTCTGCTGGCTAGTGTAGACAGGTGAAATTGGCTCTGTCTTTTAAAACTACGCTTCCCAGCTAACATTGCACCTCCCTACACTTGAGCAGTCTCATGTGGAGAAACTCTGAGTCATGGAGTACAAGTTTCTCTGGCAGAAACCCAAGATCCACCTTCAACAGATGAAGCTACCTTATACTGAATCAAACCCTTGCTCTATCAGCATTAGTTTTGTCTACTCTTGACTGGCGGCAGCTGTCCAGGCTCTCGGGCCAAGGCCTTTTACATCACCGACTTCCTGATCCTTTTAACTAGAGATGCTAGTGATTGACAGCTGGCCAGGAGGAAAATATCCTGCAAGTTTAATAGATGCCGAATTTGCAGAAAGTCGCAGCTGAAATTTTTCATGGCATGGAGGTAAATAACATCCCCTGATAAACAACAGCCCATGAAACCTCTATTAAAGGGACAGGAGACTTTTCTCCAGGGCAGGTGGCAACCCTAATGGAATCTGGGACCTTCGGCATGCAAAGCAGATGCTCTATCAATAAGCCACAGCTCTTCTCCAACCCTTCCCCTCTGGGAGAGATTTGGAAGCACTGTACATTACGCCCTCTACTCACATTGATTGACAGTCCCACAGCCCTGGTCTGTGCTCCACATGTTCCAAGTGCACCCAGCACAACATGCACCAGGATATTCTGCAACAGACAGGGGCTCTGGGGCAGTTATGCCAAGTCAATACAGGAAAGGAAGTTTGAAAAATGCCTACACCAAAACTCTAGCCAGCCTGTTGCATGATTTAGTTAGCAGATGACATTACTGAGAATAATCTCACAAGTTCAAGCATCATCTTGTAAGTCATGAGGACTAGAAACCCTTTTTTAAAAAAGTAGTAAACAGATTATTAAGATTTATGATGCAGCCCTACAAATGATTCTTATGCTGACCAAACACCTAAAGTTAGATCATTAAGAGCCCGGAGACTTAAAACAAACCCTAGGCCATTTCTCTCATACGCTGATCGTCTACTAACCTGCTGTGTAGCATCCATTCATTTCACTTGTGGTCCTTATGGGTCAGACTCGCCTGCCTACTAGTCTTCAGGGCAGACAAAATCCAGCATTTGAATTGCTCACCTCACCTTGCCCTCCTAATACAGCTGTCTCAGACAAGCTTTTGAGTTTCACGGAACTCTTCCTGAGGCAGACGGGGCACAAAAATGTGTGTTGACAAAACTTTCTGTGAAACACAAAAGCTTGCACATGTCAATCTGTGCCGGTTTTGATGAAAACTGTCTTTATATGTTGCACCACCAGCCTTTGTTTGTTTTGGGAGCGATCCTGTATGGGGGTCTGGCCTTCTTTCCTTTTAAGAGTGTGAGCACGAAGCAGCCAACAAAAAGCTGCATTTCCTACAGCCAAGAGAACACAGCCAGATCCCTCTCCTTCCTCTCACCCCCCAGCCTAATACTTGTTTCTTGCCACACCCTGCCCCACATTTGCTGAATAGCTGCATTTTCTTGTTCTTTCTTTCTTTTTGAGCTAATCCCTCAAAGCCTCATTAGAACTTTGACCCCAGAAAAGTTATTAGGGGGGGGGTTGCATAATCACCCCCCAGACCAATCCCATGGTTCCCCAAGGTTATTAACACATGCACAGACTAATAAACACCCCACGTGGTTTGCAGTATCCTGGGTGAAATAGTCTCGCAGAGTTCACACAACAGGTTACTCAAATGTTTCTCTCCTAACTTTTTTTTTTAAAAAAAACTCCCCCTTCCACCCCCCTCAATGCCTGCAAGTGATGCTTTCAGCCACAGCCAAGACAAGAAGGACCGTTGCAACATCGCCTTCAAAGATCCTGACCCTAAATTAAGAAGAGGAAACTTTCCAGAGAGGGTGGGAACAGCCTGTATGTGGCTGGCATGTGTTCCAGAGATGCAGGCCGTGCCAGATTGCTTCTGATCTCAGCTACTTCGGCCCCTTTCGTGGCACTCTCTAAGCATCCCCCTCCCTTACTATGACATTTGCTGAACTTCTTGACCGGATTGGGGGAATGGGCCGCTTCCAGGTTCTTCATGTGGCCCTGCTGGTGACCCCGGTCTTACTGACAGCCAGTCACAACCTTCTCCAGAACTTCTCAGCGGCCATCCCAGAACATCACTGCCAGATCAGACTTCTCGGCAATGACACACATCCACATGCAAACAGGACTCTGCAGCCAGCGACAGAAGAAGATCTGCTGTGGATCTCCATCCCCAAAGACCAGGCTGGGAAGCCAGACAAGTGTCGCCGGTTTGTCATCCCACAGTGGCATCTCCTCAGCTCAAACACCACCGATGCCAACGGGACTCAGGCAGACACCGAACCATGCCACGACGGATGGATCTATGACAGAAGCATTTTCACCAACACTATCATTATGGAGGTGAGAGAGATAGGGTTGAGATTGCTACAAAGGTTCATAATGTGAGTGAAGGTTTGAGTCTGGGATCTGCAAAGGACATCATTATTTTAAAAAATTACTTTGAATTCAATCAGAGTACTTGAATTGCAATAATGTTTCATATTAACAGGCTAAGTTTTGTATTGTTTCAGTCACCCAGGGACAACTGCCTTGTGAGGAGGAGATAGTACTTTTGCAATGCTCCCCCGCCATAAAGTGTTTACATTGCAATTCTATACCGAGTCACTCCAGTCAAAGCTCAGTAAAATCAGTGTACTTGGACTGGAGTAACTCTGCATAGGATTGCAATGTCATTTACAAATGTATAGACTGAGCAGGTAGGAAGCAACAACATACAGCCAGCACAGATCTAAGACCAGGCGGCTCCAAACCTCAAAATGACTTCTTTTTTCTCTCACCCAACTGTGAATCTGCAAAGATCTGTTCTTTAAAAGGAATTTCCTTTTAGCCAGTGTTTAGGCTTAAGGCCAAACTAGACGTTACAGCATCTACAGATCTGACTCATGGATAACGACGCCATTTTAGAGGTGAATCCAGGACATTAAAAATGCCATGGCCTGCAGTGTGGTAGGACTTGGCAGGGGATTGTTTCAGCACTTGAGAAGGTTCTGGGGGAGAGATCCTTTTAGCAACTGGGGTGAATAATGTTTGGTAGAATCTGCTGTGCTTCTGGCTAGAACTGCAAACGATTTGGGGAAACCATCAGGCCCTCATGGCATTTAATGGCTCAAGTTCACCTCTAAAATGGCCTCATTACTCACAGGTCAGACTCGTGGGCACTGTAATGTCTAGTCTGGCCCTAAGAATAGCTGTCATTCAGGGGGACCTTGTTCTGCACCAGTTGCAGGATTTACAAAAACCTATACAAAAGGGACCATTTTGCATAATCAAAGAGCACTTCCGCAACAATACATCCTGACTGGAAACAGGACCCCCACCCATAAGGTTGCCAATTCCTCCTTGGGAAATTCCTGGAGATTGGGAGGGTGGTGTTTGGGGAGGGGGCTCAGCAGGAATGTGATGGTGTAGAGTCTGTACTCTGGAGCTGTCATTTCCTCTGGGGAATTCATCTCTGTAGTCTGAAGATCAGTTGCAATTTAGGGAGAACTCAAGGCACCACCTGAAGGCTGGTAACCTTAGTAGTATTCCACTTGGACAAACAAACCACATTTAAAAGTACAGTTTGCATTTGGGCTGTTTTCATATATGCCCTCTGTTATTGCAGGGTTAGAGAGTGTTGATTTCACACACACACACACAACCCCTCCCACTCTTGATTAACCCCCACCTTCCCAAAATCCTTTGAACCACAGCCCCTTCTAGTGGCTGCACTTGGTAATTATATCCTGAAACAGCAGGGGTAGGTTGCAAGTTCAGCTTTTCACGAGAGTGGGTTTGACACGTAGCCCTGCCATTCTTTGTTTCATGACTTTTTAAAAAACAGAACGCATCCACTGCAGCTGCAATGGAACAGGGAAGACCTGTGTGGGAGGAGACAGGTGCCATAATTAGGGTGGTCAGGTGGCCTAGAGAAAAGGGCCCTGTCCATTTAATGAGGGCTTAACTAGCGGTTAGTTACCAGATGAGCTAATTTACGTCCATGTCAAGAACATTTTAAGCCGCCCATTTCCCCACATTAAACCTTTGTTAAAGGGCCAGGACTTTTTCTCCAGGCGGGTTGGCGACCATAGCCTTAATGGCAGTAAAGGCAGCTATGATGAGGTGCTCTTAAAGAGGAAAAGAGCACAAAGAGTTAAATAGCTCCTCTCCTCCCATGCCTGTCTTATATTTAAATTGCAGCCCCTACAGTAAACTATTTTTTAAAAAAATCATCAGGAACACCAGTCAAAGAACATGTCCTAATTTGTAGATCACTTTGCATTTTTCTTTTTTTTAAAAATTCTTTCCTTTCCATCTATGCAGTGGGATCTGGTGTGTAACTTAAGGACCCGGAGACAGATGGCCCAGTCGATTTACATGGGGGGAGTGCTGGTGGGCGCTCTTGTGTTTGGAAGTTTAGCTGACAGGTGGGTGCCTGAAATGGATCTCTCTTGGTTTTATCTAAGAACAGCATTTGGGTCAGTTTTCCAGGCAAGACTAAAGTGAACATGGTCCAATGAGGATGAATGATGAAAAAGCTTAAAGAGGGGGAAAGCATATATTTGCTGGTCAATGGCTGGCATATCTCATTAAAGGACTTCAGATAAGCAGAGCTGGAGAGGACTTCTGTCCAAGACACTGGAAAACTGATTCCTATCAGAGTAGGTTGTTCTGGACTAGATAGACCAACTATCTGAATTAGACTAGGTTTATCCAGTTTTACCAGCCCATTGAACTATTTTCTTAACTGGCTCCACCTTTCTTCCTTGCTGCCCATTCTTTAACTAAGCTTATTATCTTCATGCTCTTGAGATTCCTTCACAGCGCAGAGCCTTTTTATTGGCCAGGGTTAATGCATTCTCTTCCAGGAGGCTCTCTGGTAGGTATCTCCAGACCCCGAGTCAAGAGCATCTATGTCCGTGTGGTCTCAATTCCTTAGACACAATTGACCATATAATTTTAGATTGCCCTTTTTATGAGTCTGCCCAGGAATGTCTGCTTTCTAATTTATTACATTCTAAAAGTCATATGAGTAATAATCTTAAATGTTAGTTTCTTTTAAATGATTTGGTCCCTGAAATTACTGAAGCAGTTGCCAACTTTCTTGTGGAAGTTCTTAAACTTAAAGGTAATTTTAATCAGCAGTCTGCATGGATTTGTATTTTTGGAAGTTTTATATGATATGGATCAGATACTTTACCAGTCTTGTGATTGTTGTTATGCCAGTAAAGATAGATGATGATAATGATGAATTAAGTAATGCCATGTGTACAAAGAAGAGAAAAAGAAACTGCAGGGGGCAGCAAGCTCTAGATAGACATGATTGTAGGTAGCATACCTTCTTTCTAAAGGGGCTTTTCCTCGTCTGTCTGCAGAATGCTATCCTTAGGCCTTCTTTCTAGAACTCTACACACAAACTCTCTCAACTAGCAAAGAAGCTAACTATCTCCTCTCTTTTGATTGTTTCTTAGTTCTGTAAATAAAGCTTCTGTTACTCTTAGTTCAGTCTCCTCACAGCTGCAAAGGCACTCTGCCAACACCACATACCTGGATCTCCCACCTCATGCTCCTCCTTCAAATCCCTCCTCCAAATCCTGCTTTTCCCATGAAACATTTGGGTGTATCCCCTTCCTCCTCACCTCCAACTGAAACAAAGCCTAGGGATATGAAGCATCATTTCCTCACCCTGAGACCCCCTTGCCTCTCCCTCCCTTGTCACTGCCAAAACACAGTGCAAATTCCATGAGAATTGGGGGGCCACTTTTTCACTTCACTCTCCAAAGCACCAACTGCATTGACAGAGTTCTATAAACAGCAGCCAAGGAAATATATTTATGCATAGTCCTGTGCCCTAGGTTTGGGAGGAAGTCAGTGCTAAGCTGGTCCTATCTGCAAATGGCTGTTTCTGGCCTGTGCACAGCCTTCTCCCCAACTTTCACAGCCTACTGCGTGTTCCGCTTCCTGGTTGGCATGGCGCTCTCTGGGATTATCCTGAACTGCATGTCTCTAGGTAAGACCTGAAAAACCCAACGTGTGAAACCTGTATTTATAATATGAGGGCTGGGGGGGGGGGGGAGGATTTGTAAAAATTAGAAATTTGACAAGTTTCCCAGTCTGACAAGTACCTCACCTGTCTTCCAAAGAACTCAGGGTGGTGTATATAGAGTTCTTCCCTCTCATTTTACAGCCACTCCAAACTGTGAGGTAGATTAGGCTGAGAGAGCCTGGCCCAAAGTCACCCTTCTGAACGGGGATTTGAACCCAGGCTTCTCTAATCAATGAAGTGGATACAACCAGCTATTCTTCTAATGATATATGTGAAGGTAGAATGCTGTCCTTTATCCTAGCAAACTTGAAAATCCATTTTGTATCCTGTACCTTCTAAATAAGCCCAATTTAGTCAGTACCACATCCTGTTAAGAACAGCAAGTACAGACTTTGGGCTTTACCTATATACCAGGAAAAAACCTACCACCCCCACCCCCATCCCCTTTTTTGTGCTGGACATCCATTCTGCTAAAGAGTCCTGGAGACCTCCAACCCAGTTGCACCCAGTTTTGTGATGTATGTGGTTTGTTGTGATGTTTTGGCCAGTCCTATCAAAGGTATTCTACAGCTTTGGTTTTCACAAGGTGCAGTGTGAGAGAAGTTTCTTCCCTCCCCCCTCCCCCTGCATTCCTGACCCCATTCACTCTGTTTTGTCCTCAGCATGTGTTGAACTGTACAAATATTTATCCCTCCAGTTCGGCATACCTGACTTTTGATTGGTTTTCTCACACGCTGAGGAAAAGGAGGTCACATGATGTGCACTCTGTGGAGACAGGGGCTGGGAGGGCAGTAAGAACGCCAAGCTCAGAGGAGAGTAATTAAAACAAACAAAATCTCCTCCCATCTGGTCTGTTTTGGAGTTGCCAACTGACCCAGCAAAAAAAACCAACAACCCACCAACAGCTTCGCTTTGCAGATTTCTGCAGAAATCAACAAGAGAAGCTTGGTAGGGACAAGATCAGCATAATCATTGGATAATGTCTGCAGAGGATGCGGCTGTTAACAGCACCGGCGCCAGACCAGGTTAAGAAAGCTGGCAATCCTGCTCTGTCCCCACCCCCAAAAGAAGTGTGCCCCCCCCTCCAAAAATGAGACCACAGAAATATATGCCATTGCTTGGACTGCAGTCTTTCCAAAAAGATCATGCCAAACCAGGTTTAGAAAAGATGTAGCAAAGCAGAGGAAAACAGATAAAAATGACAAAAATGACAAAAATGACATGGATCCTGTTAACAGGGGCTTGAGCATGGCAATATGATCACCACCTCCCTCTGTTTTTTCCACGGTTCAAACCACCTCTTCCCTTGCCTCCCGAAGCATGCAAAGATCTCTTCATACCAGTTTTATTTTGATTAACTTACAAAGTCATTTTTCCCTGCATTATTTAGGAATTCCCTCTCCCCCAAATATGTGCAAACCCCTACTTTATCTGTGGGTGGCCTTGCTGTGCTGTTTTTAGGATTGCTCAGGTGGTGGAGCAGCCAATTTATTCTTAATAGGAATGATTATCCATCTTCAGCAAAGTACTGATAAGTGATGTTTTGTCTGATTTATTTAAGTTCCAAAGTGGAACTAGAAGAGGCTGCTTCTCCCTTGCCTGCCTCCTCTGCTTTTCATTCCTTTCAGCTGAAATACTCTAGCTCTAAGAGTAAGTCCTCATATTACTCACATTAAGATTAGAAATGAATAGCACCAGATATTGTTGCCATCTCAGTGACTAACCTAGTACAATCTCATTTCAATTGGAAACGCCACAGATTGTATGTATGTATTTATTTAGTACACTTTTATCCCACCCATGGAGCTCCGCTCTCCATGGAGCTCAGACAGTTACATTATTCTTCTCTCCTCAATTTTATCATCACAACAACCCTGTAAGGTAGGTTAGTCTGACAGTGTGTGACTGGTCCCAAGTCACTCCATGACTGTCATGTCTGTGCCCCCATCCATGCTGACCTGTTGTTCTGAACCAGTGTTTCATGCTGTACCTTGATGCTGTATTGCCAATGCCATAACTGCTTTGCTTTCACAGGCTTACTGAAGTTGCAGGTGTCTTATCTAATGGCTTTGAAGCTTTCAGTGCTTCTGACCTTGTACACTGCCTGCTCCCATGAATGACTGTGTTTCATCTTTAATCTCCTGCTTTCTTAGTGTCTAGACATGATAGTTAAAATATGTGAGACATTCCCAAGATGGGTTCGCGGCAGGGCTTTTTTTCAGGGGGAATGCAGGGGAACAGAGTTCCGGCACCTCTTGAAAATACTCGGCAATAATGCTTGAAAAGAATATGATTTCAAAGAATCCCATGTGTTTCTTCCTCATTTCCCTTTTGAGAGTTCTGCCACCTCTTTTCCCAGAAAAAAAACCCTGGTTTGCGCCAAAAGTTATGTTTTGCTGATGGGAGGGGGGAAAGGAGTAATTGTGTTTTTTAAGAGGAATGGTTTTTCCACATGTTGCCATTCCTGTCAACCTGTTTTTACTGCTTAGTTGCTTACCTGGCTTCTGAGTAATCCTGTGGACATATCTGTGGAAATGATCTGATTCCTGAATAAAACCTTTTAACCAAGAGCCTGGATTCTTGCTGTAATGGTAAAGGGGTCTATCTGCCATAGCCTGTCATCCATAGCCTGACAGTGACCTTCCATGGCAAAGTGGGGGTTTCCCATTTCCTTGTTCGACACTCTGCCTATGGACTACACCATGCTGAGATGGCGACACTATCAGCTTATAATGAATGGCTTGCTCAAGCAGTAGGAATTGGAAGCATTGACTTTGCAGCCTTCGAAAAATGACCTGGCTTTTCTAACCCCCCTCCCACATCTTGTTTTTCTCAGTCCTCGAGTGGGTGCCGACCAAAGTCCGAACTGTTGCTGGGACTGTGGTGGGCTACTCTGCAACCATTGGGCAAATCATCCTTCCTGGACTGGCCTATGCCCTCCCGGACTGGCGCTGGCTTCAGTTTGCTGCTTCAATGCCTTTTTTTGCTTTCTTCCTCTACTCCTGGTGAGCAGGGGCTGCTCCTTGTGGTTAGCAAAACCACTGTGAACCTTGAACTTGGCTTTCTCAGTAGGACCCAGGGCTTCATCTAACAACATCTTACACCCCCAAGGCTAAGGCTAAATAGATGTGTATCTTTTCCGGAGGAATTCTGGGAATTGCCATTGTATAAGCTTTGTCTAAAGAGCTAGTTTACACAACAGGTCTAAATCAGTTTAACAGTCACAGCTCGGAAGGGGCTACAATGGCATCTTTTGTCCTAACAAACAAAGTTTGCGGAAGTAGCAGCAGTGCCCCAAGGTAAAAGCCCCAAAGAAAAGCCATATCATAGGTTTTATTAGGCTCAACCAAAGTGTGCAAGCTTTTGAGCTCTGAAGAATACTTCATCAGGTTAGATAGTAAAAAAAATTCTTCAACTAGATGAAAAGCTGGGAAATAACTGTGCTTATGGAGTTCCCTCCAACACTAAGAGAGCTATCCTAAGCAGGTCTACTTAGAATCCTAATCAGGTCTATTCAACGGAGCTTATTCCCAGGAACGTGTCTGTAATATATTACATAGTTTGGCTTCCACGAACACTACCTAGTACATCACCCCAAATTTATTTTTGATATGAATAAAAATGTTTACATTGTTTTCCCTCCACCGTCATCTTTTTAAAGTATCTTGAACACATGAATATGTGAATATTTGAACACATGAAGCTGCATTGTACTGAATCAGACCGTTGACCTAGGGATGCCCTCCCACTGCCTGGGGTGGGAGATGCCCTGCCCCTACCCCTGCCCCTGCCCCTGCCCCCTCCCCTCCACCTCCATTCATCTGGGCAGTAGGGGGGGCACATGCTCAAAGCACACACATGCTTCCACATTGCACCAGACAATATTTTCCAGAGGGACAGGTGGGCAGGGGCACACGTGCACATTACAGGTGTGTGAGGGTAAGTACTGCTGCTCCCCCCCCAATTTGGCCCCAGGGGACCTGGCATCCCTACCTATCAAGGTAGTGTCTGCTCTGAATGGCAGTGGCTCTTCAGAGGACTTTCATATCACCGGCTCTCTGATCCTTTCCAATGGAGACTGAACCATGGACCTTCTGCATGCAAAACAGAGGCTCTACCACTGAGCCATAGTCCCTCATGTTAGAGAGACATTTGATCTCCACCTGGCTTTCATATCATCATTTGGAGGCTGCCATTCTCCCCTACTATTCCTGGAATATCAAAAAGTACAATGTGGCCACTATTCTACCCACTATCTATCTATTACCATCTAATTCAACTATTCCTGGCATTCTACACAAGATGCAAACAAGAGGTCTTAAGGTCAGGGCCTGAAATGTTTCTTCCCGCTTCCTTTTTTAAAAATCTCCAGTCTGCTGAAATGTTCTGAAGAACTCAAAAGCTTGCTCATTGTTTTGTGTTATTTTGGTTAGTCTTGATGAAAGGCATCACATGGCTTCTTCAGTTTAATGATAGTCAAAATGTACAGAAGAAACTCCACAAAATTAACTGAAACCTCAAAATTACAGTTGGGTTTCTTGATAAGTCACTGTTCTGGGCCGACATCCTTCCAAATCAGGATACACTCTCAGAACCAACTCGTGCAGAACTCAAGAGACGGGCTTCTGTTCAACCATGCTCTAAAAGTAAGCAATGTGGGGAGCTAGAGTTAAGAACACCTCCAGTTATTAATGTGGAAAAACAGTGAGCTCAGCTAACAGAATGGTGGAGCGGGGCGGCGGGAGCAGGGGCAGGGAAACATGGTTAAGAACAGGGCTTTTTTTCAGGGGGAACGCAGGGGAACGGAGTTCCGGAACCTCTTGAAAATGGTCACATGGCTGGTGGCCCCGCCCCCTGATCTCCAGACAGAGAGGAATTTAGATTGCCCTCTGTCTGGAGATCAGGGGGCGGGGCCACCAGCCATGTGACCATTTTCTCTGAGGGCCACCCACTGAGTTCCACCACCTCTTTTCCCAGAAAAAAAGCCCTGGTTAAGAATATTTGCATGATGCTCGAGCCTGCAATGGCCTCAGGTCTGCCTTTTTCTGCCAGGTGGTTTGCTGAATCTGCACGATGGCTGGTTCTCTCTGGAAAACTAGAGCAAGCTGTGGGAGTCCTTAAGAAGGTGGCCCAGATCAATGGGAAAAAGGAAGAAGGAGAAAAGCTCACAACTGAGGTACAAAGACAAAGTGGTTGAAGCCAGAGATGTACGGAGTCTTTTTTTTTTCCCCTGGGGGGACCACATTGATTGGCGAGCACAGAGTCTTTTTATCTGCTGTTAAAGCAGGAACCAAATTCAAAGTATGGATGCAATTCTCAAAATTCGAAATATTAAAATTTGAAATCTTGGCATTTTCAAATATAACTCTGTGCTCTAGGGCACTTTAGCAGAAATTTGTTCTTAAAATTCTATTGACCATTTTTAAGGAAACTAATATAAAACACCTCCAATATTCACAAAACTCATCTTAGAGCATTCATTAGAGAATACCAATAGACACCTTGGTGTAGCCATGCCTCTGAAAGAGTTTCCAAGTGGAATGAATCAACAGAAATGAAAGAGGGGAGGGAAAGGAGAAAATGTAGAATTATTAACCCTTAATCTCAAGAGAAAGAACTGCAGCCAGATCCTATGCATATCTACTTAGAAGTAAATCCCACTGTTAAGTGGGGCTAATTTTCCTCAACGTGGGTTCCGCTCTTCTCCACTGGGTGGACTCATTCACAGAATGTCAATGTTTGTTTCCAAAGAGACAACAAGCAACATTTGGGTTTGCTGTCACTAGAGGGAGATACAAGATTGGTGTGTGTGTGTGAGTTTGCGCGTGCATACTTGCATACGCAGAGAATTTTTCCTCAGTTCTTTGAAACCCCTTCAGTTCTCAGATCTTGCCACCTGGAGACAGAAGAGAGTTGCTTCAGAGAGCGAGTGGTTTGGAAAAGATGCTCCCAGGGTGCCTACATGCTCTATTTTTGCCTTTTGCCAAAATGAGTTCTTATATTGACCAAACAAAAACCTGTTTGGTCAGAGGCAACTTTGGACCCCCCCCCAAAAAAAGTGTATCTATATCTTTCCCCAAACACTCATCTCTCTTAATAACTGTCTGTTACCACTCTCAGCACTGCATTTCATTGTAATGCACAACTGGGCCTAATTACAAACATTTGGGGCTTGTTTTTGACAAGATAAGTTCAGCTCACACTGGCTGCCTCGTGATCAGCCAATCATCCCCAAATAAAAATTCACATTCCTTCCATTGAATTCAAATCAATGGTAAACCCACTGTAAACCCTTAGAGTAAATTTGGCCGAAAATAAGCATTGAAACTCCTAATGAGGTCATCAGTTGAATCAGCCTCTGTTTTCCCATTCTGTGAAATGGTAATATTAGTAGTAATCTAAGTCACAGGGCTTGTTGGGCAGGAAAACACAAGTTATGAAGAAGAATGATTCTGATTAAAATTATGACTTTCTAAGGCTGCAGACAGCCTTTCATTTTTAAAAGAAGTGAAAGTGGCTTCAGAGAAGTGTGGTGTACATTTACATGCTGCATCTGTGAACTGGGCCTTGCAAACTTCAAGAATCTGCCAGTATTTGCAGAAAAATGGAAGGCAGAAAGATGTCCAGATCTGATAGAATGGAAGAATGCTACATGAATATGTGTCAATGGCAAAATTAATCTCTTATATATACAATAGGCCAATTTCAGAATTTCAAGAAAAATGGAAAGCATTTCTCAACTATATTATTGAAAATTAAGAATAATTAAGAACAATTATTATTAAATATGAGGACAGACGGAAAGATATTCAAATAGATGTGAAAAATTAAGAACATATATAAGCACGTTCTATATAGATATATGATTCAGTTGATGACAACATGATTTAAATGATAGTCGTTGATTCATTCTTATATGATTTAGATGATGTGTTTAGGTTTATGTATATCTAGATGATATTGATGACTGTAGTAGTGGTTGATTATAGAGGTATGATTTAGATGATTGTAGCTTATATCTTACATGTCTGAATTTATTAATTAAAATAAAGAATTCGTAAAAAAAAAAAGAATCTGACAGTGCCTGTTTGTCTGAGACAAAAAGAGGGACAAATGAGCAGTCCGCAAGCAGCAAGTCCCATTTTCAACAGCCTGAAAATACTATCCTCCACCTCCAGCAATGAAACAAACAATTCACTAAACTTGAGTATTTTTTAAAAAATACAGAAGCTGAGATTTATGAGTTGCCAATCTCCATGCCAAAGGCTCCAATACAAACCTGTACTTGGCTGTTTTGATCATGGGGTGAAGTAGAAAAGGTTGATCAAGAAAATCCAGGGAAGCAATTACAGTGGTGACTGGTCACACTTTTTGATTTTCTCTCTGTCTTTTTGCAGGTTTTGAAATCTAACATGCAGAAAGAAATGGCCTTGGCAAATTCCTCATACACGTTCATCAGCTTGGCTCGTACACCCACCGTACGCCGGATCTCCTGTTGTATTTCCAGTGTTTGGTATGCTAGATCAACATTTTTCAAACTGGGACCCATGAAGGTACTCCAGGGGGACTGCAAGTCCAATGTCAGAACAAAGAGCAGGCCCTTTTCACATTCACACCCATCCTGCTAATGTGAAAATGGAGCCCTTTCAGTTTTCTAGGAAGGGAGCAGGGGCTCTACCACATCAGCAACAAATACAACCCATGCCCAGTTGGCTGTGGTAACCACACTGACCATTATAACTGGTCTGTGTGATGGTGTAGCACATTGAAATTGGTAGCAACAACTGGGAGCTGCATGTTTACTGCCTTTCTTCCTGCGTCCTTACGCTCTGTTGTCAGGTTTGCTACCAGTTTCTCCTACTACGGTCTCGCCATGGATCTTCAGAACTTTGGTTTCAGCATCTACTTGATCCAGGTGGCTTTTGGTTCCATCGATATTCCAGCCAAGCTAGTTGCTGCCATTGGTATGAGCTACATCGGACGGCGAACTACACAGGCTTCGTCTGTTATTTTGGCCGGCTTGGCCATCCTGGCCAATATATTTGTGCCTCATGGTGAGCTGCTGGTGGTAGTGAATGCAGGCTTTATGGCCTAAAGCAGAGGGCAGTGTGATGTTTTGTAAATGTTCAGAATCACTCTCTTCTCTAGTCAACATAACAGAGGTTGCAAACAACCACACAAAACCTGTCAGTTGTGTTCCCAGAATCTTCCACGTATTGCAAAGAATTCTGGGGGGTGGGTGGGAAGGGGTGTACCACTCAAATATTCCCTCAGAATTGAAATGACTTCATCTAGTCATGAGGGAAACTGAAGGACTGAAATGACTTCACCTAGTCATTCTAGTCATGAGGGAAACAATAAATAAGAAACATTTCTTAAAATCCTTTATATATATTTTTAAAATAGCCTTTCCCTTATTTCCTCCAGTATAATGTGGGGAGGACCTTTACCTGGCAACAGACTGGCGGGGGGTGGGGAAGTCTTAATCATGTTGATGGGAAAGTGTTCAGTTGGCAACCCTGCTCTCATATAATAGTTTGAGGCCAAACCACATATGTAGGAGCTGGCTGTGTTATGAAGGGGTAAGGGATTCTGCACATGCTCAGAAGACACTCCCCATATTATTACCTTCCATATTCCTGAGTTCACTACAACAGTCATATGAATATTACAGCAGAGAAATGATGGTCCATCAAGTCCAGCATCTTGATTCATACAGTGGGCATGTTCTATTCCCCCCAGGTAGTCCAAAAACCTTCAGCCCATATTAGAAAACTGAACAGTAAACCTCTCAATAAACCGTTTGTTTTCAACTGCCTCCATTCTGTACCCTTCTCCCCAAGATCTCCGGACCCTGAGAACCTCCTTGGCGGTACTTGGAAAAGGATGCTTGGCATCATCTTTCAACTGTCTCTATCTCTATACAGGAGAACTTTACCCAACAGTGATCAGGTACGCACCCCCCACACCCTCCCATTTGCTGCTGCCCTGCTTTAAATAGAGTCCTGCTACAGTCAGCCCCACTTTGGAAGCTCTTGTGTGTTTTATTTTAGTACCTAAAAAGACCATTGCATCCCCATACTCAAGAGCTGGTGTAGCCATTTAAATTTAAATCATCATCATCATTGTCATCATCATCATCATTAACATCATTTATAACCCACCTTTCTCACTGAGACTCAAAGCGGATTACAAAATATGATAAAGACAATTCAATCAAACAGCAAAGATCTCTAATGAACAAAACAATGCGGCAGAAAACAATACAAGCAGAAAACCACTTCCAGTTCCACACAGCTGTCCTGGATCTGCCTGTATTGTCTCATTATCGCCCCTAAGCAGACATGCGGAACAAACAGGTAGAGACACACCTTGCTTATCATCAACACATCACTTCAAGTGCAATAATATTCAGCAGGAATATCTGGAGAAGTGGATGTGGGCATATGGGTATCCAATCCACATTTCTCCAGGCAATCTAGTAAAAAATCCCTTTGATTCACTCAACATTTTGGTCATTACTTTTGCTTAAGGAACCCAAATAAACAAGCTCTTTGTTTTTACAATTCTATGGTTTCTCCTTTAAAGGTTGTTTTCTACACTTGCAGACAGACCGGGATGGGGCTGGGCAGCACCCTGGCTCGTGTGGGGGGCATAGTGGCACCGATGGTAAGGATAACAGGGGAATATTTCCCCTACCTCCCACCAATCATATACGGGACAGCCCCGATCCTCTCGGGGATTGCCGCCATCTTCCTGCCAGAGACACTCAACGTGCCGCTTCCGGACACCATCGAGGAAGTCGAGAGAGGGTGAGTCACTTTCAAAAAGGCAGGCCTGCTTCATCTGCTGTTATTTTGCTAACATTAGCACCAGCAAAGTACATGATATACACAAGACAGAAAGAGTATTGCCTAGGAAGAACTGGTGTACCATAATGGCTAAGAGGGAAACTACACAAGGCGCCCAGACATGTGTTGAGTCCTGCAAGGTCCCCTGGGTTGTGTAGTCTTACAAAGAACAGTCACTCCATGTGATTCTCTAATGGGAGAAGAGTAGTGAGGGGGATTCTCTTGTCAAATCCTGGGAAGCTTTTTGCAAGAGAGAAAGAGAATCTGTGGTGTGATTCTCCGCCAAGGAGAAGAGTGGTGGGAGGGATTCTCTCTCTCTTGCAAAAAGCTGCCCTGGATTTCCTGACTCCTGTTATGTCTACCCCCCACCCCCGAGCTCCCAAAGGAAAATCCAAGCAGAGGCTTTTGGCAAGAGACAGAGAAAATCCCCTACTGCTCTTCCCCCAGGGGAGAATTGCATGGAGCAGCTGTTCTTTGTAAGACTACACTACCCAGGGAACCTTGCAGGACCCAATACGTTAAGAACACATGTCCAGCGTCTCGTATAGTTTGGCTCTAAGAGACTTAAGACTTGCATCCCAAATTCAAATGTCACAACTCTGCTCAGATAGATTCATGAAAGTAGAAGAGGTGTATCAACAGCTATTAGCTGTGATAGTTAAACAGAACTTCCATGTATACAAACATGTGCTTGGGCCAAAGAACAGGATAGGCCATCATATAGGGATGTGGTGTAGTGTGATGCAGTGATCTGAATGTTAGGGTCGCTCTAGACGATATGTTTCTGCACAGGCATGCACTAGTTTTAACATGATCCCTGCAAATACTCATCAGCTGAGGGGAGCTGCTTTGTTTTTAAAAAGGAGAACTCAAATGAGCTCAGAATGGCACCCCAAGGGGAGGGAGTGCTCCTGTATTCTCCCAAGCCATTTTCCTGCGCAAAAACAGCATGTGGGGGGAGTTATTTTGCCAACTTTGCTGCTCTGTGTGGAGAATCTGTGCCCAGATTTTTTAAAAAATGAAGCAGTTCCCCACAGCTGATGTGTGTTTGCAGGGAGCACGTTAAAACCAGTGCATACCTATGGAGAAATGTATCATGTAGTGAGACCCTTAGACTAGGATCAGGGAGAACCAGGTTTGAATCTCCGTTCTGTCCCCGAAGTTTCTTGTAAACTTTCCAGACGCTGCCCACCATTGGAAACAGGATGTTGGGTGAAATGGACTTTTGGTCTGATTCACCAAGGGAGTTCTTAATTTGCTGTAACATATTCTGAGTGGAGAATGGGTTTCCTCAGAACCGGGTTTGGATTTTTAATTTTGCTCTTGGGAGCAGAGGGCAAGACTTTTGATTTCAGAAGATTGATCCCAATTGTTCTCATTTCACTTAATAAACCCCAAAGCTATGTTTATGATGCTCAAATATATTGGCTCAATTCTTATAAGAAGTAAAGTTGCCAGCTGCGCAGGAGAAAAGTGTCCTGACCCTTTCATATAGGCTTAGTTGGCTTTTGTTTACTTCCAAGCCATAAAAATCTTCAGGGCCCCACTTCTGTCTCTGTTAAAGGAACAGGGAGCTTAATGGAGGTTTGTCTGAACTGACATGTCATATATTGCAGAGAGGGACCTCAGCAGGATATAATGAAATAGAGTTCATGCTCGAAAGCAGCCATTTTCTTGAGGGGAACTATTCTGTTTCGTTGGGAGATCAGTTGTATTTTTAAGAGATCATTGGGCCCCGCCTGGAGGTTAGCAACCCTATTTGCTAGCCACAAACTCAGGCTTGAAGTGGGATTGAAAAACCTGGTTTGGTGTGAATTGAGGAATCATAAAGATGGCCCTTGCTCCATCACTGGAGGCCGCTACACCTGGAGACAGGGATATGGAGCTGAGCAGTTGGAAAACAACAGTTTAGAACTTGGGTTTGGGTTCTAAATGATGATTCACGCAAACCACAGTTTGCCATGGTGTCTAAATAGAGCAACGGAGAGCAGTTTTGAACCCTGGCTGCCCTTTATTCCCAACAGGAGGATACCAGACCAATTCATCACCAAAGGCCAAGAAAATGTGTTGCTGAAGAAGGTGAGCCAAGAGGCACCTCAAGATGGCCGACCATGAAGCCGATCATCAGCTGGGAATTGCCGTAGTCTTTATTAAGCAGCCATGAGTGGATGGGTGGAGAAGCTGTGCACCACCATGGACCCCCAGAAAAGGATTCTACCTGGGCCACCACATTCGACCCCGATCAGAACCAAACATCATCACAAAACAAACCACTTGGCTTGCTGTCACCATGAATCTATAATAATAAAAGGATAGGCATGCCCATCCCTCTGTCTGTTTGTGGCAGGCATGACTCATCAGAAAACGCCTCAAAATCGGCCACCAGCTTCAGGATGATTGTGGGAGTTCCGGTACCACCATAATATCCTGTCTCCGTAACAGGCAATGTGTAATCAGAGAGCTTTGAAGCGACTGTTAGTGTCTCTAAGACTCAAGTACCCAATCTGCTATGGAAAGTAGCTGGGTGACCTTATGCCACTCACATATGTTCAGCCAGACCTACTTCACAGGGTTGTGAGCACAAAATGGGGGACAGGAAAACAATAGAAGCAGCTTTGGGTCCCCAGGCAGGTATGACATTTGTTTAGGATTGCCAGATCCCCTTACCCTCCCGGCGGGGGCGGGGGGACCTAGCATTCACCTTACTCTTCTTCTTTGCACATGCACAAACTGTGTGTGTGATCCTGGGCCTGCGTGAGTGCAAACGTGCTTTGCAGTGGGCCAATTTGGGCTGCAAACCAGGCCCTCTGCAAAGCATGGGAACGCTCTCAGGGCAGCACAATAACATCACTCCCAGGAGTGATGTCGTTGCATCACCCCAGGAGCGTGCCCAGGAGGACTGTCCTCCTGCTTTTCCCCCCACCAGCCAGGTGGACCATGGAGGGGGCCAGAGGATGAGAGCAGAGGATCCCCTGCCACCACCAGCAGAACAGCAACCTTGCTGTTGCTTCATTAGGTATTGCTGCAACTCTTTTGGCAGGAGGAAGAACTTCTCACTCAGTATTCAAGCTACCGTTAAACACTGAGAGCGCAGCAATCAGGGCTAGGCCCCTAGTAAGTCTTCGTGACTGTTCAAACGAAGCAGGAGGAGCTATCCTCATCTCTTTCCAGCCAAGCAGTTCCTGCCATAAATACCCTCTTTATCTACTTACTCAATCTGCACAGCATGCACCTTTCTCAGTATTACTGTCTATTAGCCTAGTGTCTAATTTTGTAATTTTATTTTTATACACACATACATATCTCTACCAATATAGGATATACTTCTTTAATCTAATGAAGTGGGCTCTAGTTCACAAAAACTTCATGACATAAAAAATCTTTAGTACGTCTATCAATAAACAATCTGTTTGAATTTACCCTGATATGTACCTTTACCTAGCACAAAAGCAGAGGCAAAATGGGTTATGTAGTTGTGCTTGCTGTCTGGTTTTCCCCTCGACAGTTAATTTTTTTTGCCAGACTGTCTGAGGGAAACAAAGTTGAAAACCAGACACCTGCACACACACCTGAGCCACGCCGAGGGAAATGAGCAAGCTGGCCTGCCACGCACCTGGGGAGTGGCTGGCCCACTTGCCTGCCCAGCCTACTGGTCCATGCACCCAATTACCCAGCTTGCCATGCACCCAGGAAGCTGCCAGCCTGCACGCCTGGGGAGTAGCTGGCCCGCACACCCAACCACCCGGCCTGCTGGGCGGCACATACCCAGCCCACTCACCCTGCCACATTCCTAGATATCAGCCGGAGCCAAGAGTGTGCGCTTGAAACCAAAAAAAATTGGAAAGTGCCAGGGTCCCATCTGGTTGGGGGGGGGGAGCCATCTGGCAACCCTAGGCATGCAGTGTGAAAAAACACTGGGATCACTGGGATTGACACTGCTGACATATCTTTTCAAAAAAACTTGCATCATTTATCATATAGCATGAAGATTAATGTCTACAGTAGTAAAGTAGTGTTTACAAAGGGAATGCCAATACAATAACAACAACAACCTACTGGCTGAAAAGTATTTAAAATGTAATTAAATCTAATTAAGGAGTTTTAATGTATAGCCATTAAAACACATTAACATTACCATGCATGTAAAAGTTAAAGAGCAATGAGGGAGTATGTTTTTACTACTTTCTTAGATCATGAAAAATATTAACTCCCCCCCCCCTTCTGTTCATAATATTAAAAAAGTTTTGATGCTATTATGTACCTTCTAAGTTGCCAACCAGGATAGGGAGGAGGAGACCCCAGGACTGAAAAATGGGGGGGGGGCAGAAAAAAAGAAGACAGGAGAGACAAATTATGGCAGATCATGAAAGGAAGAGAGCAAAATGAAGGAGAAGAATGTCAATGCGAACTTCCTGATAGAGCAGTCCCTCAGTGGAACAGGCTTCCTCAGGAGGTGGTGGACTCTCCTTCTTTGGAGGTTTTTAAGCAGTGGCTAGATAGCCATCTGACAGCAATGCTGATTCTGTGAACCTAGGCAGATCATGAGAGGGAAGGCAGAGGTGCGGGGGGGGGGGGGGGAAGGTAGTTGTGAATTTCCTACACCGTGCAGGGGGTTGGACTAGATGACCCTGGAAGTCCTTTCCAACCCTATGATTCCAAGAAATGGAAAGGTTGTTTTATATGGCTACACAAAGCTACCCTGTGCTTGATGGCCTTGCGTTGTTCCAACACTGGCTTGATTTTTTCTGGAATAACGTTTATTTAAATCTGAGTACATAAGAAAGTCCTTTATGCCACTAGTACCCAGGCTCCACCAACTGCTTTGATTTTCTCTTCTGCTTTTCTGCTGAAGAACTTTGCTTTCACAATTACAGGCTGTTTAGGCAGCTTCCCCTTGCCCAGGACTTTGTAATAACCCGAGCGTACTACATCAATTGAGCCTTGTCTGTTCACTAACAAGCGTCCAGAGTTTATCTAGATTGACTGTAGGGCAGAAGTGCTGTTTTTTCTTCAAGTGGTAGAGTCTCATACCAACTTTTCCAAAATAACCAGGATGATATTTGTCAAAATTAATTCTGTGGTGATGCAGGCCTCCTGCATTACCACGTCCTCCAAGGATGCTTCCGGTGCTTGCCAATATGACCATGGCCTTGACTCACATGACCCGTCAGTTTCCTGGTCTTCCTCAGTTTGGAAGGCATCTTGCCAGGCTGAAAAGAAAGCGCCAAGACTGGCTTGATTAATGACCTCAGCAGCATCTCGCGATAAGCAAGTGTTTACCTCAGCCTCATCACAGTAGAGTTTGCAGAAAGGCATGCAGACAGTCAGAGCTACTGCTGTTTACTCGGCCTTCTCTAGTAGCTACAATGCAGAACTACGTAAAAGTGAAATAAATTGAAATACCCTCACTGAATGTAGCATGACTTCAGCTTCAAAGGCCCTTGAGTTGACTTGGGCTGCACACACACACCCCGGTTCGGTGGCCCAAATGAACAAAGTGTAGCCATGTATCTTTTTGTGGATGCAAACAGAGGAAGAGATGGTCTAAAGAGAGTTGTTTCTATTGCATTACTTCCTACAACTGGCACCCTGTCAGAGCCCAAAGTGACACTGAGGGGCAAGAATCACAGCTATCATTGAAAAGGAAAAATCAAGTTTCTAGCTCTTAAGAGATAGGACGAGCAGTGTGTGGGCAGTGTCTGAGGTACAGGGACACAATACAGGGGGAAACAAGATACCATTTCATCCTTCCCCTTGTGTAGGCAGCCACAGTGTGTGTGTTTATTCTGGAAAATGGGATTCCCAGGCGCTACTGTGAAAGGCCAGCTTGTGCACGAGACCAGAACCTTCTGAAGATCTCCGCCCAAACCCTTCAAAAGCCACACCCCTTTGGGGCAGACCAGCACATTTTCAGATTAGACTGCTGCTAGGATTGCTTAATGGGCTAATTTGTAAATTGAATCAAAGGGGGGGAAACCTACTGATTGATTAAAATGTAGCTTAATGCGGGAACAAACCCCAGGCAACACGCAAGGGCTGTGATGAGAACTTTTGGCATTTTAAAAAAGGTAAGTGCGGCGAGTATGCTGTGAGGGGGACAATCCTTTTCCTATATGCCATTTTCTTGATTTAAACCTCTTCATACCATAACAACAACAACAACAACAACATTTGATTTATATACTGCCATTCAGGACAACTTAACGCCCACTCAGAGCCATTTGCTGGTTGTTATTATCCTCACTACAATCACACTGTGAGGTGGGTGGGGCTGAAAGAGCTCTGAGAGAGCTGTGCGACTGATCCAAGGTCACCCAGCTGGCTTCAAGCAGAGGAGTTGGGAATCAAGCCCGGTTCTCCACATTACAGTCCTGCTGTTCTTAACCACTACACCAAACTGGCTCTCAGTTTGAATGCTGCTATTTGCCCATAATGGAATTTGTAAATTTACCCTTGTAGGATATATAGCAATTTTGAAGCAGCCCTGATTCAATTTCTCTCAACCCCCCTGCAAGCTGCTTTTTAAAAATACAGGAGACCTGATCACAGATCTGCTACATTACATATCGTCGTTGAGACTTACTCCTGCTAAATTAGCTGTATGGGAGGACGGGCTCTGTGCAAAACCACTGAGTTAGTCAGAGAGATACAGGTCCTCCTAATGCATGAATCGCACGTGGTCTGAAAAATTGCAATGTCATGCGTACCATGCACACCCCTCAGCCACACATCATCAATCCCAACTTGGCCTAAATCTTGCGGCCACAGGGGAAAGTTCAGTAGAGGACTCACAAGCTCTGCTATGAAGGTAAAGTGGGGGGGGGAGCCCAATTTTTCTTAATGGCCCCAAAGGATACAAAATTAACTTTGTTGAAAAGAGAGAGAAGCCAAAGCCAGCGTTCAGAATGCTGGAGATTCTGTATTCCAGGCAGGCTCCTGCAAAGAAATGGAACACGCAGCTCTGCCAATGGGACAAGAAGAGCAGAAACCCAGCAGCACATAGAAGCACTCCGGTCTCCATTGTTCTCCTCCACACAGCTCAGCAGTGGAGGTTTTCTCTTCTCTTGAAAATGCTGCAGCCATTGCCAAAGGTGCAGCTGCATCCTGTGGCACGCACACCCCATTAATCTAGGCCCAGGATCTGTTGAGAGTTCTCACAAACAGGCCCTACTCTGGACAAAGGAGAAATGTGGAAACACCACAGCTGTTTCTATAAACGTTTAAGTAAATACTGCTTCAGCTTGGAACGGTGGGGTGAGCCCCCTAGACTCCTCTGTCCAACTCTGCCTGCAGAGCCCCCCACCAAAATACGTTGTTATTTCTTTGTCCTTATGTGGATGTAATGCATAGCCCTGTGTTTAAAACTAACCCTGGTTGGCTGCCTTAACACTCGTTAAGATCATACCCACACAACAGAACCATGGTTAACTTGCCAGACTGAAAGCTCTTCCCCTGGAGAAAGAAGACACCAGCCCATGCAAAACTAGTGAAGCTTTCTTATACTGGGTAAGCTCATTGAGCTATCAAGGTCAGTATTATCTACTTTGACAGGCAGTAGTTCACCAGGATCTCAAGAAGAGGTCTTTCACATCCCCAGCTACATGATCCATTTTAACTGGGGATTCCATAGGACCTTCATGTAAACAGGGTTGCCAACTCCAGAATGGAAAATTTCTGGAGATTTGGGAATGGAGCCTAGGGAGAGCAGGATTTAGGGATGGGAGGATCCTCCGTGGGGTATAATGCCATGGAATTCACCCTCCAAAGCAACCATTTTCCATGGGAGAACTGTAATTCCGGGAGATGTCCAGGACAGGCTCCACCTGAAGTCTAGGGCAGAAACGAGAGAGTCACAGTAAATAACACAAGAAGAAAAGCAAAGCAAAAGCGCTGTGACAAGCTAACTAAGAGAAAATCTACAACACAAATATGAATGAAAATGTTTATAGAATACTCATTGAAATTAACTCACAAATTGATAGTTACATAAATAATGCCACAGAGGCAGTCCCCAACGAATTCAAACTTTACAGAACAGCAAAAATAGGTCACAGATTATACAGGATGCTCAAGGTAATTCACGTGACTCCAATAAAGTGCTAAGTGCCAAATTACAAAATCAAAGTTACATATTCAACAATATTGGAATGATGAAAGTGGCCAGGGCTTGTTCATTAAAGTGACAGTGCCTCATTAAGAACTACAGTAATGTAAGTTAAGAGTTATAGCAGTTACACAAATACATAAATATTTCAACATTAAAAGAGCCTGTCTGACGGGGAGGGCAGTCTAGAAGTGTTGTAACAACAACAACAACAACAACAACAACAACAAAATCAATTCATGAAAATCAAACCTACAGAAAAGGGACACCCGTAGCAGTTACGAAGCAGAACAACTTGGATCAATATCCTATTTGGACCTTTTGGCAGCAGAGTATCAGACTTTGTACCAACTTGGTGATGTATTAGAACTTGATTTGAAGATTTATATCCTGTTGAA
This sequence comes from Eublepharis macularius, assembly GCF_028583425.1. NCBI lineage: Eukaryota > Metazoa > Chordata > Lepidosauria > Squamata > Eublepharidae > Eublepharis > Eublepharis macularius. The sequence goes on from NC_072790.1 coordinate 225,702,290, forward strand.
CATCAGCCTTTGAAAAAGCATTTGGTCGAAATGGGATACGAAATATTCTCGCAAAACCCGTCAGACTCTACAGCTGAGTACTGTTTTTCAACATGAATTATTAAACTACTCTAGAAAATCTACTACACTGCAGGTGGTAAGAATAAGCACCTACAAAAGAATAACAGAAGAATAATGATATAAGAGACTGTGAAACTTATGACTTATCTATGCAAGTCTCTTTCATGGAAGATCTACACCAGTTGGACTTTTGTATGAAATTTTAGTAATACGTGGGATATATATTTTTGTATGATATTTATTGTGTAATTAATTTGATTGTGGTATTTATTAATTGCGTTTAACTATTCATAATTATAGCACTTTGGCAGTTTGCACTTTTACTGATACAGAGTAAAAATAATATATTTATGAATGGTTGTATATCTTGTTTGAACCTCTGGTAGGGTAAAGTAACCTTGATAGTTGCTAGCATTTCAAGTTCCGGAGGAGCCCGTTGTTTGTTGTTTTGCTAGTGAGGGGACACCAGCAGATCAACAGCACAGAAAAATCAGAACAAAAGTTGTGCAGAATGTCAGACTGTGGCTAGATAAGGCACTCTCTGCAAGGTTCCCTTTAGAAGCAAGAATAAGTCCAGTGTCTGGCAAAGGAAGCTTTATTGCAGAAAAGGTCCATTATAGTCCACTGTCCTGAATAGGAGACTCAGGATGGTACATGATCATTGTTACCAATGAAGAGCAAGCATAGGACACAGAGTAACAATACCCATCTGGATCAGCCTCCCCCCACAGTTCTCAAAACAACATCTCTCAGTCCTGGGAAGCTGCTCTCCTTCAAGGCCAATGCTTGGTGGAACGGTGTTAGACAAAACAGTCTCCTCCGGTGGGAATGCTGCCTGGGAACTGGTGCACCTGGGAAGAAAGCACTTAAACACTAGAAGCATTAGAAAATGGAGTCAGTACAGTTTAGATATACACTGGACCTGACATTCTGCCCCCCTTAAAACAGATCCCCCCCTGGTTTATATGGGTAGCGAGTATGAAAAGCTTTGGTTAATCTAGGAGCATGAACATGTGCAGAGTCCACCCATTCATCGTAACCAGAATCAAAGTCCTTCCATCTAATGAGGTAAAAAAGCCGATTTCGCTTGAGTTTAGAGTCCAAAATTTGTTGCACCTCATAGTGTATTTGGTCGTCAATTAAAGTTGGAATGGGTGGAGCTTTGATGTGCCATTTGTTGTCGGTGGGGGCTCTCTTTAAAAGGCTGACATGGAACGTATCATGCACATGGCGCAGGTTCTTGGGCAAAGTTACAGCAACAGTCACTTTATTTATTATCTTGCGCACAGGAAAAGGTCCCAGGAATTTCAGAGCGAGTTTGCGGCTTGTCTGAGCTAGTTTCAGGTTTTTTGTGGAAATATACACATGATCTCCGGGTTGAAATTCCCATTCGGCCACACGATGGCGATCTGCGTATTTTTTATAATCCAGTTTGGCTTTTTCAAGGTGTTTCTTAATAAGAGTCCACTGCTGCGCCGCCTCCCCCCACCATGAAGATACATCTGGCAATTTAGAGGAATGGAGAGGGGGTGCGTCCAACGGGAAGGGATTGAAGTGAGTCCCGTAGACAATTTTGAATGGGGCCTCTCCCGTTGAAGCGTGTACACTGTTGTTATAGGAGAATTCGGCTAGAGGGAGAAGGTCCACCCAATTATCTTGTTGAAAATTGATGTAGCAACGAAGGAACTGTTCTAATATTTGGTTTGTTTTTTCGGATTGCCCGTCGGTTTGTGGGTGGTGGCTTGAACTGATGCCTTGCTCAATATTCAACATTTTCAAAAGCTCCCGCCAGAAGTTGGCAACGAACTGTCCGCCGCGATCCGAAATCACCTTGGACGGAAAAGAATGTAATTTTACGATGTGTTTTAGAAACAGATCCGCTAGTTTTCGAGCGGAGGGTATAGCAGTACAGGGGATAAAATGAGCTTGTTTGGAGAACAGATCTACCACAACTAAAATACAATTATGTCCTTTTGAAATAGGTAGATCAGTGATAAAGTCCATAGATATTATTTCCCAGGGTCTGTTCGGCGTTTCCAATGGTTGCAGGAGACCCGGAGGTTTCCCTTTCCTGGTTTTTGCGCTGAGGCAAACAGGGCAGGAACTAACGTATTGGGAAATGTCTTTGCGCATGCCCGGCCACCAGAATTGCCTTTGAATTAGGTGCAAAGTTTTCAAGTACCCATAATGTCCAGCAGTGGGAGCATCATGACAGCGCTGCAAGACCTCCAGCTTGAGGCTGTCTGGGACATAAAACTTGCTCCCAGCTAGCCAATCCCCGTGTGGGGATTGGGTTAGTTTGTTTCGCGGAGCTTTATCCCCCTCCTTCTCCACTTCAGTTTTAAGTTTCGATTTCCACTCTTGGTTGGCCGGGAGGGGCTGCTTGGCACGGCTGCGAGTAGTCACCACGCCCCCAAGTTGTGTAGGCGAGAAGACCGTGTCGACAGTCTCCTCCCGTTTGCTCTTATGTTGGGGCATGCGCGACAGGGCGTCCGCTAAAAAGTTAGTTTTGCCCGGGAGATAATTTAGAGTGAAGTTGAATTTGGAAAAGAATTCCGCCCATCGCAATTGCTTGGCATTCAGTCTGCGTGGGCTTCGGAGGGCCTCCAAATTTTTATGATCTGTCCAGACCTCGAAAGGGTATCGCGCCCCCTCCAGCCAATGTCTCCAATTAGTAAGGGCTGCTTTTACTGCAAAGGCCTCCTTCTCCCACACATTCCAATTCCTTTCCGCCTCCGAAAATTTTCTAGACAAGAAAGCACAAGGCCGCAATTTCCCATCCTCCCCCTTCTGTAGCAAAACCCCCCCTATCGCCGTATCGCTGGCGTCGACCTGTACTATGAAGGGGGATTGTTCGTTGGGGTGGGAGAGGATGGGTTCCGTTACAAATTGCTTTTTTAGGCATTCGAAGGCTGTTTGGCAATCGGGGGTCCATTGTAGTTTGGAAGAGGGTCTTTTAGCCTGGTCCCCTTTATCTTTGGTTTTCAGCAACTCTGTTAAGGGGAGTGTGATTTGGGCGAAATTTGCTATGAAGTCTCTATAGAAGTTGGCAAAACCCAGGAAGGATTGTAGTTCTTTACGGGTGGTGGGTGTCTGCCAGTCTTGGATCGCCTGTATTTTGGCTGGATCCATTTTCAGACCCTCTTGGGAGATACAATACCCGAGGTAAGTGAGTTCGGTTTTATGGAATTCGCATTTGGACAACTTGATGGGCAGTTTATTCTTCATCAAGGTGGCTAGGACTTTTTGTACCATTTGAATATGTTCTTCCTCGGTGTCCGAATAAATTAAAACATCATCAAGGTACACCACCACCCCTTTGTACAGAAATTCGTGTAGAACTTCGTTTATCATGGACATGAATACAGACGGGGCTCCCGTCAATCCAAAAGGCATAACTAAGTATTCATATTGTCCGAGGGGCGTATTAAACGCGGTTTTCCACTCATCCCCTGCCTGATACGAACGTGGAAGTAAGCATCTTTTAGATCTAATTTCGTAAAGATCTTACCTTGGGCCACGACGTTGAGAAGGTCTCGGATGAGCGGTATAGGATAGGCGTTGTTGGTGGATACTGCATTCAGTCCTCGGAAATCCGTGCACAGTCGGAGTCCCCCATCCTTCTTTTTCACGAAGAGGACTGGAGCGGCGTGGGGGCTAGAGGCTGGGCGGATGAACCCTCGTTGGAGGTTGGTGTCGATGAATTTCCGGAGCTCTTCGCGTTCATGGAGACTCATGGGATAGAGTCGTCCTTTGGGCAGTGAGGCTCCGGGTAAAATTTCCACCGCACAGTCCGTTCGTCGGTGTGGGGGTAGAGAATCAGCTTCCTCCTCAGAGAAAGCATTTAGAAAAGGCCAGTACGGTTCGGGTATTTGGTTGACTTCTTCTTGGGTGAGAAGGGCTTTTTCCTTATGAGTTGGATCTTCGCCCCAGTTTTGATTCCAACGGTGATTTTTACAGTTGGCATGACTGAAGGTAATACATCCTTGTGCCCAGTCTATGTAGGGATTGTGATCACATAGCCATTTGCTGCCTAGAATTAACGGGTACTTGGCAGTAGAGCTGATGACAAAGGACCTCTTCTCCCAATGTTGTCCCATGCCTGTGATCACCGGGATGGTTTCAGTTGTGACCGGATTCATGTTGGTACCATCCATTTGTTCAAAGATTACTGGATTTTGTAAATCCCGAGTTGGTAAGACCAGTCCATTGACTAGAGCTGGGGCTATGATGTCTCTCGAGCAGCCCGAGTCAATAAGAGCTTGCACCCGAATGTGCATTTTCCTCTCTGGGTTGATTAGAGTCACTGGCATGAATAAGATGGACCCAGGTGGCCGGTTCCGAGCAGGGACGGGCTTGGGGCGGATCTGTCGTTTGGGCCCTTTTACGACAGATCCATCTCGTTTCCCGACTGGGGACTTTCTGGATTGACTTCTGAAGTTGGGGAAGCGGGATCGTATTCCATAACTTCTTCCGCTTCCAGCCCTCTCTCTGAGGCTGGCCTTTGGGAAGCGCCGCGGCCTCTATTCGCTCGTGGAGCGGGAGTCGGGCGTTGGAGCGTAGGAAACGGAGCAAGGGTTGGACGCCGTAATTGAAGCGGAGGTCTTTGCACAGGCCGGTAGGGGCATTGTGCTGCAAAGTGACCAGCCTGTCCGCATTGCAAACACAGCCCTTGTTGCCATCTAGCATCTCTCGCTCCACGGGTGGCGTAGCCAGCTCCCCGTGCTCCCCTCTGTAAGGTCAATGGTCTTCTTTGTCCCTTTTGTTGTTGTTGTTCAACCAAACGGACTTCCAAAATGCGATTCTCCACTTCGCAAACAAGTTGGATCCAACCTAACAGTGTAGGGGGATTGTCTTGCATGAGGGCTCTGTCCAAAAGTCTCGGGTTAAGTCCTTGTTTGAACAGAATAATCTTGGTGGACTCCTCACACCTAGGGCACTTGGCTGCTAATTGCCGGAATTTTGTGACATAGTCTCTTGCTGACATGCTGCCCTGTTTGATGGCTTGCAATTCTGTTCGGGCCCGGGTTTCTTCTAAGGGGTCTTCATATTGTGCTCGGATAGCATCCACTAACCCCTGGAGAGTATCGAGTTCCGGGGCCCCAACATTGTATAGTCCTACATACCAATCTGCTGCCTTGCCCTGTAAACGAGATCCAAGATGTTCAATTTGGCTAGCCTCACTGCCGAAAAGGTGCCCCCACCGGTTGAAAAACTGTACCACTTGCACCAAGAAAAATCCCAGTTTGGAGGGATCCCCATCGAAAGTGGCTTCCAGCTTCACCCAGCCCATCGGGAGTTCTTGTCTTGGAGCAGGCGCTGGGTAGAAGTCCATCGGCAGTCTTAATTGCGCCTGGGGCGCGGGAGGAGGTAACTGGAGCCTCGGTCGGGGCAACGGTGGCGGCTGTACTGGCGGCGGTTGAACCGGCAGTGCCGGCGGAGGTTGGGCCGGCGGTGCGGGCGGAGGTTGCCGTGGTTGAGCTGCCGGGGGTGGTCTCGGTTGGGCCGGAGGCTGCAGTGGCGGGCGAGTAGGTGGCGGCAGTCTTGGCCTGGCTGGTAACACGGGAGGCGTTGGCGGCAGCTGTCGAGGTGGAGGAGGCTGGGGTGGTTGAGTGGAGATCGGCCGCTGAGGAGGGGGTTGGAGGTGCCGTAGTGGTGCAGGCCTTCCCGGTTGATTCGGAGGTGGTAAGGCGGGCTGGTCCTGGGGCTGCTGCAACGGTATGAGCTGCGGTCGAGGTGAGAGGGGCCGCAGCGGCGAGGGTCGAACGGGCGGAAGGCCGCGCGGGCTTGCCCCTCCAGGCGTTGTTATTCTGGGAAGCAACGGCTGGCCTCGTGGCGCTGGTAGACCATCTCCCGAAGGTTGCCCGACGGGAACAGTTTCTCGCGGTTGACCAGGGGCTCCCCCCTCGGATGGAGCCGCGTGTGCTCCCGCTTGGTCCGGCCGGACCGTTATAGGAGAAGTATGGGGGGGTATCACCGGTGTATCACTTGGCTTTTGCTCCCCTTCCGTAGGCCTCTCAACGGGAGTCTCGTCTGGCGGCACATCCCCTCCCGCGTTAGGAGGTTCGGTGGGAGTCTCTCCGGGTGGCTCAACCGGGTTATCCCTTCTCGGTGGAACTTCCTGCTGTGTGGGAAGTTCCTTGGGCTGTTCTCCCGATTCGCCAGGATAGGTGCCCCCCTCGCCTGTAGGTGACGACCGCTGCTGAACTTCCTCCACTGGATAGGAGATGACACTTTGGAGGGTAGCTATCTGTATCGCCATCTCTTCAGGAGACAGTCTTTCTCCTGCTCCCATTGAGGAAATTAAATGAATGGCATGAGCCAAACTTTCTTCCATATCCATCAGCTTAGCTTCTAACTGTTGCATTCGACTTGGCCCCGGTTGTTCACTCATGGAACCTTCATTCGTTGTACTCACCGGGGAGAAAGGGCCCCAAGGAGGAGGGTCCCCTTGGACGACTCGCGACCTCGCGGCTAGAATTCCCTTGGCCATACCTGTCACGGCCGAGATGCTGGTATCTACCGCATAGGTGCGACCTTGTATCTGCTCCCAACTTTGTTCAGGGACTTCCGTTGGCTCTTTCCACGGAGCAAGTTCGGAATAATCCCAACTCAGGGCGCCGCGGCGAGACGTGTCCCCCTCCGTCTGCTCAAACGTCCTGTTCCAATATCGCCATGGTTGGCTGCTATCTAGCTCCGGGACGGTTTCTAGGCTTCGGCGCCCGTCCATCGAAACTCGTGGATGGAGTCCACCTGCCCGGCGCTCTCTCGTTTCTCGGGGTCTGGCTCCCCACTCCGACGGGGTGGGTACCGAGATCAAGGGGAGAGCGGTTGCTTTCGGCCTTGCCCCGAGGTCGCCTTCGGTCTCGTCCCGAGTACTGAGGTCGATGAGAGGCGGGGTGGAAGTGGAAGCTCCGGTTCCGTTCCCGGTTGCTCCCAGCTCCTGGGAGTCTTGGGCTTGCACAGGTTGATTGTCGGGAGACGCATACGGATCAAACAAAGGATCCCTGTCCGGGACAACCTTGGATTCCGCTGGGCCCGACTCAGACATGATTGGTAACAAAATGTCAGACTGTGGCTAGATAAGGCACTCTCTGCAAGGTTCCCTTTAGAAGCAAGAATAAGTCCAGTGTCTGGCAAAGGAAGCTTTATTGCAGAAAAGGTCCATTATAGTCCACTGTCCTGAATAGGAGACTCAGGATGGTACATGATCATTGTTACCAATGAAGAGCAAGCATAGGACACAGAGTAACAATACCCATCTGGATCAGCCTCCCCCCACAGTTCTCAAAACAACATCTCTCAGTCCTGGGAAGCTGCTCTCCTTCAAGGCCAATGCTTGGTGGAACGGTGTTAGACAAAACAGTCTCCTCCGGTGGGAATGCTGCCTGGGAACTGGTGCACCTGGGAAGAAAGCACTTAAACACTAGAAGCATTAGAAAATGGAGTCAGTACAGTTTAGATATACACTGGACCTGACACAGAAGAGCCCATTATGTCCTTTGATCATGAAAGGACCTTGGGTAGTAGTTGTCTGGAAATACTTTTCTCTGCCTGAGATCCTAAAGAGCTTCCACCAGTCACAGTGGGTGATACTGAGGTTGCTTCCACACAGGCCTTTAGCTCAAAGCCCACTGCCCAGTGTAATGGGATTTTCTTTGGGTTGCACAAGATGCCATCATGCAACTGGCCATCTTTCTGGTTTTTCCCTATGTTGCTGCAATTTTTCCCTAAACCTGCTTTGGTATGATATTTCTAGAAAGATGGTGTTCAAAGCAGATTTAGTCACCATGCAGACAGGAAAGTGCAGTTTTTTGCAAAATCTGGTGCCATTTCCTTTCATATCCCCCCACAGCTGCCATTACACATCCCGCAGCAGCAGGCTTTTCTGGTGACATTTTTAAAAAATCTAGATATATTGCTATAGTATTATGGCATATAGTAATTTATCTCCTACCAGTTTTTAAAAAGTGACAAGAAGCACACCATTAGCAAGAGACAGGGCCGCATTTAGGGGGGCAGAGGGGGGTCGCTTGCCCTGGGTGCTGCCAGAGAGGGAGCCCAGCGTGGCTCCTGGCTGAGAGTATGAGGAGCTGGTGGCAGCAGTGCAGGCGGCTGCACAGGAAGGCTGGGAGGCTGCCCGTGCCACATTGGCTGCTGCTGTGCCAACAGGGCAGCTGGCTCACTGGGCACTGAGGTGGCCCTCCTGCTGTGGCTCCTGGCTGGGAGCATGCGGAGCTGGTGGTGGCAGCGTGGGAGGCCATTCGCTCCGCCCTGGCTGCCTGTTGTGCCGACAGAGTGGCTGGCTTTCTGGGCACCGAGGTTGCTGTGCTGCAGTGGCTGCTGGCTAGGAGCAAGCGGCCCGAATCGTGGGAGCACTCCGGGGGGGGGGGGGTTGCCCCGTACGATGACATCACAAGTGATGTCATCACGCAGTCCTGGGAGCATACGCACGGCTGCTGGCAACCCACACTACGCTGCTGGCAAGAGAATACCACAGAGAATGTCCCTGTGTGGACTTTCTATTGACATGACAAATAACCTTGCATTTGTTGCAGCCATCAAAGCTCAGTGGGGAATCTTCCCCATGTGGAAGTCACCTCTGACCTAAATTCACTTTTACTGAAACCAAGGAAGAGGTGAGAGAAGAGGCAAATGGAATGGAGAGGTAGAAACTTTGTCTCAGGCTTCCTCCAAAATACAACCCACAATTCCTGTAATTGGTCATCAAAGCCAGGATATGGATATAGTCGTCTTCTGACGTTATATGCTGACTGCATTGCCGAACTCCCGACCTCAAGCGATCCGCCGGCCTCAGCCTCCCGGCCTCAGCCTCCCGTGCTTAGACTGGATATATATCAGTTCTCATGCATTACACTGGCAGAACACTGGGGGGAAAAAAACCCAGAAGCCTTAATCATGCAGTTGCTCCTTCGGCTGTACAAAATATAGAAGAATATTTTTCATATCTGGCAACATCACAGTCATCCTTCACATACTTACACAAAGCCAGGAGTCTCTCAGCATCATATCCAGCAGAGGGAGCGGAGGAGAGGAGAAGGGTTTGCAGGAGAGCTGGGTGTTTTTCACCCTCCTGAATCTAGAAAGAGTGAGAGCCCCTTGGCTAGCCAGAGGAACATTTGAACCGTGAAGGAACCAGAGGTCAGTGGGCATCTCACCTGGAGGGACTATGGAGAAAGAAAACCTACTGAAGGAGCAAGGCCGGTAAGTGTTGATTTGGCAGCTATCCTGTAGGGGTGGGGGCGGCTCGCAAGTTCTGGTGGGCATCTTTCCGCTGTTATCAAATGTCTTGTTATTACAGGGCTATTAGAGGTTCCATTGATTTTATTTATTTACGTTATTATAGATTATAATAGTGGTACCTGTACATTAGTATAAGTGAAGTGGAGTCTAACTCAGGAGGAGAATTGCGTTGATAGCGGCAGAAAGACAAACAAAAAACAAAGAGAGACTTGCAAAACTTCCTGCCCCCCCTCTCCTCAGCTGGTCCAAATATGATGGGGAAAGGGAGGGGTGGATGGGTTGATCGGTGGTTTGAATACGAAGCATAGTTTGCCTTACAGGGTGAAGATTAGGGATCCAGTAAGGAAACATCAGATTTATGTCACGTTAATTCCAAAGCAAACCCCAATGATTTCACTGGGAAGTACTCAGTCCCAAGTAAGTAGGTCTTGGGGTTGCAACTTGCAATACAGGGTCTGCTCCTAGCTTGGCCATTTGTTGGGGTCCGACAAATTATCACTTGGAACACCCAAGAAGGTCAGAGGCAGGAAGAGAAACTGTTTGGTTTGTATGCCCTCATCCTTTTCGGATTAAGAAAGACCTCTGGGCTGAAGGGCCCCCAGATTCCTGGTGCAGAAGCTGACTGTGCCCCATGGAAATCAGGGTCAGTTCAGGCCTCATCAGCATTGTGGAAGGACAATAACCTCACCTGGTAAATAGCATCCTGTTAAAGGGGCAGGATGTGTTTTCTCCCAGTTGTTGGCAACCCTACAAAGACCCCATTCACAGTTCTTACACAGTTGTACTCTTCTACTCTGGAGCAGAACCCTGAATGCAATTTCATATTTTTATAATAAACTGGAGTCACCATTAACTATATCCATGGTCTGATGCCTTTAGAAACAATTGAGGTCTATTTAATCCCAACACCAGATTAATAAAGGTACTTTATAAGTACTGAAGGGTTAAAATGTCATATTTCTTAAAATTGCTGGCTGAGGTTAAGCTGCCTAAAGATAGAGCTGAATCATCAGAAATGGCTTGATCCTGCTCAGAAGGATCACAACTTCCTCTTTAACTCTGGATGTGAGTGGAGTGCTACATGCTCAGAGGAAATCATGTTGCTACTTTGCAAGAAGGTCAAAAGGGCCCTGCTTGCTCTGACCATCAAGGCTAGCATCGTATTTTCAACAGAGGCCAGTCAGATGCCTTGGTATGTGGCCCCAATATCAAGAGTTCAGAGACACCCATCAAACTTGAAAGCCAGTGGTTAAGAGCGGCAAGACTCTAATGTGGAGAACTGGGTTTGATTCCCCACTCCTCCACTTGTAGCCAGCTGGATGACCTTGGGTCAGTCACAGCTCTCTCAGAGCTCTCTCAGCCCCACCTACCTCACAGGGTGTCTGTGGGGATAATAATGACTCTGACTTTGTAAACCTTTCTGAGTGTGGCACTAATCTGTCCAGAAGAGCAGTATATAAGCACATTAAGTTTGCATGTACACATCTCTCTCACTCTCTCTCTCACACACACACACACTCATATTTTTCCATTTCAAATTATAATAGCACAGAGGATGGGGGTGAGGTGGTTTTGATTAATGAAACCAGATGGGAGCTGAAAGGTTAAATCCCCTCTTTCCTTCCTGAGCGACCCTGTTCCAAACTGTGTTGCATGCACATGCAATTTTTCTTTTACAGACTGGTGGAAATGCACATGATCTTCATCGTGTGAGTTTGGCAAAGATGGAATTCTTAGATTTTTTTCCCCCAAGCCTAACTGCAGGGAGTTGGTGCAACTGGCAAAATCGTGTGGGGATGTAAGGGTTAGAAAGGGTTAACTTCCTATCTCCCATCCAGCTCCCACCCAGCAATACCAATCTGAGTGGGGGGGGGGGCTTCCATGAAAGCCTGGGAAGATCCAATAATAGGCATCTTTTTTCCTAAACCCAAAGTTGTCTTGTTCTGCGATTTTTCCAGATCTGCTTTATAATATCTTTTTTTGATGTGGGGCAAGCAGAACTTTTACACGGTGTTGCAGTGTTCTGAGGTTCAGCAATGGCAATGGAAAGAAGTTTGGGAGCTCAGTACAGTTCAGTCAGGGTGTGTTTAGAATAGCTAATGGATTCAACAGAATTGCAAGCACATGGTGTGTACGGACATGTGGAGTGAGACAGCCCAGCACACAGGGAGGAAAATAGTCACAACCTTAATGGGGGGGGAGCTGTTTCCCCCAGTTCTTTCAGAAGTAACATTAACCACCTGCCAGTGAATGCAGCAGGGCAAAATGCTTCTACATTCTTTCCTGCATGCCTTTCCAAATTGCATGCGCTGGGATGATTTATTTTCCCTACACATGGTATTTAAACGCCTCATTTTCTCCTACCAGAGAAAACTGGAAAAAGTTCAGTAACCCACCCCCAGCAAAAATACCTCGATTGTTTCATGTCATAGCAGTACTTGGGATTCAAAATCTGAAGCCAGAACCTGTTTAACAGAAGACTTGAAACCTGTAAGAAAATAAGCAGGTGCTCGATGCCTTTTTCTCACAACAAGCAGCCCCCACATTCAAAGCAAGTGTTAGCATGCCAAGTCAGCAAAAAAGCACTTCTAGCCATGTGCAGAATGCCTTTGCCTCATCATTTGGGGAGGGGCTGTTGCTGAGTGATAGAGCATCTGCTTGGCATGCTGGCCACAGGTTCAATCCCCCAGCATCTCCAACTGAGGGCCAAGCTACACATGACGAATGACACTTGAACAGCAAGTGGATTGAGTGGAGGGCAAGTGAACAGGGAGAAATACACTTGCTGTTCAAGTGTCATTCGTCATGTGTAGCTTGGCCCTAAAAGGAGCGGATGGTAGGTGATGTGAATGACCTCTGCCGGAGACGCTGGAGACCTGGGGCCAGTCTGAGTAGATAATACTGACTGTGAGCCACTTTGGTGTAGAGGTTAAGAGCAGCAGGACTCTCATCTGGAAACTCTGGGTTTGATTCCACACTCCTCCACTTGAAGCCAGCTTGGGTCAGTCACAGCTTCTGGGAGCAATTTCAGCCCCACCCACCTCACAGGGTGATAGTTGTAGTGGGGATGATAATAACATACTTTGTAAACCACTCTGAGTGAGCATTAAGTTGTCCTGAAGGGCTGTATATAAATCAAATGTTATTGTTATTATTATTACTGATAAACCACGGGTCAGACTCAGCATAAAGTAGCATCCTGGATTGATGTATTCTGTACTCACCACACTAACCTCTTGGACTGAGAGCCAAGCTAGACCGGCAGGTTTTTAAAGAGTTGGGTTTGGGCTCCCCAGATCCAACTTGACTTCCCTGCAGCTACACAGAAGCTTTGGGGACATGCTGTTAAAAATAAAGGAGACACTAAATGGCCTCAGAGTGCCTCCACGGGTGGGGGGGGGATCCTCCCTCTCCTCTCAAGCCTGTTCCCCCTGTTAAAAATAGCAGGAGAGGGAGGTTTTTTCCCCTCACTTTTTTCTGCCTCACGTGGAGTATTCTGTGCATGTGGAACACTAAAAATGGAGGGGGGGGGCTCTCCCTGTGCTATTGAGATATGGGGAAATGGCTTCCCCCACCTCCTTCCCCCACAGAAGCATTCTGAGGCCATTTGGGCTCGCTTTTATTTTTTAACAGCCATTTACTTTTTAACCACTGTCTGGTTATGGAAACCTGAGTTGGGAACCCAGACCCAACTCTTTAAAAACCTGTTTGTCTACCTTGGCCCTAAGAATAAAGGCTGCAAGGCAGCCCACTTTTTTTAGGAATTAAACACACCTGACACTGACTTATAACAACAACAACATTCGATTTATATACCACCCTTCAGGACAACTTAATGCCCACTCAGAGCAGTTTACAAAGTATGTTGTTATTATTCCCACAACAATAATCACCCTGTGAGGTTGGAGGGGCTGAGAGAGCTCTGGGAGAGCTGTGACTGACCCAAGGTCACCCAGCTGGCTTCAAGTGGAGGAGTGGGGAATCAAACCCGGCTCTCCAGATTAGAGTCCCGCGCTCTTAACAACTACACCAAACTGGCTCTTAACCACTACACCAAACTGGCCTATCAAGTTCAGTATTCGTTTCTCTGTCAGCAGCTCATCGGAGTCTTAGGGAGAGGCCTTTCATATCACCTAACCCTTTTAACTGGAGATGCTGAGGATTGATCCTGAGATGATTTGCATGCCAAGCTGATGCTCTGTCACTGCACCAAGAGTCCCTCCCCCAAATTCTGAAATCCTCAAATAAAACTTAACTTGTCTTCAAAATACAGTTTTGGGGAACATAACTTAATTCCAACCAAACTTAATCCTGACAAAAAGTGGCTAGAAGGTTTATCCAAGAATGAGACATCTCTCGTCCTGCATAGAGTTGCACTCCCCCTTAAAGGAGCAAGTTCATAACTTGGGGGCGCTGCTGGACCCAGGCCTCTTGTTGGGTAGTCAGGTGGCAATGGGGGCCAGGGGTTCCTGTGCCTTTCACCAGCTGCAGACATTTCCTGGGCACAAAAGATCTGGCCACTGCAGTGCACACACTGTTAGTATCTACATTGGACTACTGCAATGTGCTCCACGTAGGGCTGCTCTTGAAGAGTGTCCACTGGCTATAGTTAGTACAGAATGCTGCACCCAGAATGCTGACTGGACCGGGTTGTAAGAACCATGGCCATTTCCAGATGGCTTACCTTCTGCCGCTCTATGCCGCAATGTCGCGGCTCGGCCTGGGGCGAACGCGAAATATCGCGCGAGTTTTGTGCGACGTTGCGCACCACTCGCGCGAGAAAACGCGATATTTCGCATTTTCCCCGGCACGAGCCGCGACGTTGCGGCATGGAGCGGCAGAAGGTAAGCCATCTGGAAACGGCCCATATCAGTCTAGTCTTGTTCCACCTACGTTGGCTCCCAGTTTGCTTTTGGACCCGATTCAAGGTGCTGCTATTGACCTTTAAAGCTCCATATGGCTAGCATAATTTAAAGACAAGCTAGTCCCATATGAACCTACCCAATCTCTCTGGTCATTTTCAGAGGCCCTGCATCACAGCCCTCACCATCTGAGCCTAGATGGGTGGCAGCCTGAGAAAGGGCCTTCTCAGTCACAGCACCCAACCTCTGGAACTCCTTCTCCAGAGAGGTTCATCAGTCTCCCTCTGGGGCCGTCTCCTGCCAGTGGGTAAAGACTTTATTGTTGGTGTGGCATTCCCTCACTAACTTCCATTGGTCCTCCCTTTTGTGTGTTTTGTGTAATTGCTTTAAATATTTTATATATATTTATTTGTATTTTAGTCTTGTTTTGATTGTTTGCTACCTTGGGGATCCTACAACCATTTTAAATTAAAAAAAAATAAGGGAGAAGGTGGGGAGGTGCACTTTTACTCGGTACTAGAAGCAACTAGAAACCCTAACATGGCAGCACTAAAGAAGTGACAAGGAAGGATGAACTCAGAGGCTCAATGAGAGTCATTCTGTGGGGGAACGGCACGGCACTTGCGCTCAAGTGGAGAGCAAGTGAATGGCAAGTGAACAGGGAGGAATACACGTGAGTCTGTTCACTTGCCAGGCAAGTGTCATTCTTCACTTGTAGCTTGACCACTAGTTTCACCTGAATTTCATGTGAACACTCATGAAGCTACCTCATACTGAATCAGACTATTGGTTCATCAAGGCCACATTGTCTACTCTGCTTGACAGTGGCTCTCTAGAGGCTCACATCACCTAGCGCTTGGTCCTTTTTAACTGGAGATGCTGGGGATTGAACCTGGAACCTTCTGTATGCAAAGCCGAGGCTCTCCTCCCTTGATAGGCAGACTGCAGCAGAAGCTTTTTCAGAAAAAGTTAGCAACCCTGCCAGGGCAGTCCACTGCCTATCTCTGTCCCCAGTCCCTGATTATTCACAGCATGGGATTTACTCCCTCACACCTTCCTTGTCACTTCTTTAGTGCTGCCATGTTAGGGTTTCTAGTTGCTTCTAGTACCGAGTAAAAGTGCACCTCCCCACCTTCTCCCTTATTTTTTTTTAATTTAAAATGGTTGTAGGATCCCCAAGGTAGCAAACAATCAAAACAAGACTAAAATACAAATAAATATATATAAAATATTTCAAGCAATTACGGCAAGTGAACGGCAAGTGGAACGGCAAGTGAACAGGGAGGAATACACGTGAGTCTGTTCACTTGCCAGGCGAGTGTCATTCGTCACTTGTAGCTTGGCCCTAGTTTCCAGATGCTGTGATGGGCACACCAACCGAATTGATGCCACTTGTAAAAACCAGGGGCCCTGCTCTGGAAAAACAATTATGGCATGGGATATAAAGGAGTTGAAGAAACAACATCATCAAATATCTTAGGCCAAACCAAATCTGCCTTCCTCTCCTTCCAAAAAACCGGCCCTTTGGGCACAAATATAGAGTTTCTTCAAGATGCTAGATGGATCCCCCTTTGGATTGTAAACAGCTGCCTTCTGTTTTAAATTAAGGCTTTTAGATTAAGAGAAATCAAATCACAACACACAGACAGACAGTGGCTGACTCTGGGCACAGTCTGAGAATGGATGGGTCTGTAGATCAAGGAACAGCATTGCACATATGCATGTACATCAAGACCTACCATGCCTCCCACTCTCTGCTTGCAGTACAGATCAGTTACGGTACTCAGTTCAAGGTGTTGGCTATCACACTAATTCTATTCACTAATGAGTTAGGGACCATAGACTTCACCACTATGTTGCCTTACCTACTATCTGTTGCTTTAAGTATGTGGTCCTATGTACTACCCGTTGCTTTAAGTATGACCCTACTGGGTAGTTCTATGTTGTCTAATGTCGGTCCTAGAATTGCTTATGCTCTGTTTCAACATTTCTTCAAATCTGTATTGGATTTTTGCTGATGTTATCTTTTTGTAAACTTGCATTTATTTACCCTATGGCATTGTTTATTGAAGTGCCCTTGATACTGACTGTGCTAATTTCACACTATGTAATCTGCCTCGAGTCTCCGTGAGAAAGGCGGACTATAAATGACACAGATAAATAAAATAACTCTCACAAGCAGATTGCAAAGCAATCACCTTTCCCAGCGGTTTGTCCCCAGTGACTGGTACTGAGAGGTGGACTGCCTCAGAATTTGGAGGCTCCATTTACCATTATTGCTAATAGACGAAGAGTTCAGTAGCACCTATAAGACTAACAAAATGTGTGGTAGGATATGAGCTTTCGTGAGTCACAGAACTTGAAAGTCCACCAAAGATACTGAAGAAGAATCCATTCATCATCTGAAAGAAAGAATGAGGGATACATGGGACATCTGTGACTCGATTCCCCAATGTATTTTAACCCCCAAAAGTACCTGTGGGGAGGCCCCATTTGGATGGGGAGGGTTAATTCTTTCTCCTTGCACCATGTCTCTGGTAGAAATCCAAGCTAACAAGCAGATCAGGGGAAGGAGGAGTGATTGCACCATTTGTTTGCTTATACCCCACCCTTCTCCTAGCGGGCACACAAAGCAGCTTGCATCATTCTCCTCTCCTTCATTTTATCCTCACAACAACCCTGCGAGGTAGGTTGGGCTGAGGATGTATGACTGGCCCAAGGTCACCCAGTGAGCTTCCATGGCAGAACGGGGACTCAAACCCGGGCCTCTCAGATCCTAGTCCAATGCTCAAACCACGATGCCATGCTGGCTGTCTACCCCCCTCCCCACAGCAGCATTTTAACATTAAATAATGCATCAAAACCTATAGGTTGACCCTGAGTTATTTAGTGATGGAGATCAACAGCGGAAAGGGGACAGCCAGAGAACCTAGGACTCTCGGGGACGTATGAAAGAGGGAATTTTGGCAACTGTCACTTCTCCTTCCAGGGTATGAACTGCTTTAACTTCGTTTTTCAAATATTTCTTTCTTATCCTGCTTCTCTTCCATTGGGACTCAGAAGTCTCAGTTACTGATCAGTCTGTACCTGTGCTTTGCTCAGATAGATCCCCTTTCTAGTCTACAGAAGTTGTCTCCAGCCTTTTGCCCTCCAGCGAGAGCATCTTCAGAGAGGCTCTGTCCCACTGCTGACACGCTGAACTGCCGCCAGCGGTGTAGCAACTCAAGACACAATCCAGAACACGAGAGGCAGCTTTTACAAGGGAGACGTGAACATTGCAATCTAAGAACAGACTTGGGGCAAGAGGAAACAAGTGTGTGTGTGGTGTGTGTGTGTGTGTGTGGCTTCCCAGTGTAAGTAAGAGGGTTGAAATGCAAGTGTGTGCCATTAGAATCACGGAGAATTGGGCCAGGTTCAAGGGTGGAGGAATGTTAGCAAGGAGAGAGTGCAAGACATACTGGATGCCTTCTGTACTCATGCAGAATAGGCGATTTCAGCAGGTAGGCAGCTTTTCTCCCTTGTGAAAGAGAAGTTGCAACGACCAATGGAAATATTTCTTCAGTTATTTCATTTGTAAGCCAAAAGGTGACTGGCTCAAGGTCACCCAGTGAGCTTTCAGGGTCAACTGGGGATTTAAACCTGGTTCTCCCAGATCCTAGTCCAACAATCTAACCAGTACACCATGCTGGCTCTGAATTTTCAAGGCACGGGTGCTTTGTTGGCCTACTTTGTACTCCATCACACTGGGATCTGTACGAACCCTGCTCCTAGGTGTGTATGCGTGTGCTATGAAGTAGCATAGAAAAGGCTTTCAATCACGCTTTGAAGTACCCTTACATCACACCAGTGATGAGGCCTAGCATGGAAAATATACGGAGAGGTTAAGCTTTTATCAGGCCTAGTAGCCTCTGGCATCTGGCAATGGCCTCTTTGAGAAAATTATAGAATTGCCAGCTCCAGGTTGGGAAATTCTTGGAGATTTGGGAGGCAGAGCCTGGAGAGGGTGGGGTTTGGAGTTTCAGTAGGCTACATATTCCCACCTTCCCACACTTCATTGCGGGGGGGGGGGGAGTTAAATAGCCCAAGGGAAAAGGCTTAAGCATTTCTCTCTACCTAGGCTGAATCCACACACCCGCGGAGCGTCCCGGCATTGCGCTAAATGTTTGCTAAACACCCGGAAGTGTAGCGTCTTTCTAGCGCAATTTCTGAATTGCACTAGAAAGATGCTACACTTCCGGGTGTTTAGTGAACATTTAGCGCAATGCCGGGACACTCCGCAGGTGTGTGGATTCAGCCCTGCTTTTCTTTCCTTTTTTCTATGCTTGTATACTGCTCTTCTAAACAGATTAGTGGCCCATTCAGAGCAGTGAACAAAGTCAGTGTTGTTATTATCCCCACATTACAGCTGGGGAACTGGGGCTGAGAGGAGTGGCTTACCCAAGACCACCTACTGAGCTCATGGCAATAGTGGGATTCGAACCGGCAGAGTGATTTATATCCCAACCACTTAACCACTATGCTACAGGCAGTTATGGATCACCTCTATGTTAACTTCAGCTCAAAGTTTATCTCAGTCTTCCCAGTACTTCAAATCAGGAGGCCAAGCGACACCATTGTAGTAAACAGAAGGCACTCTATACCTCGTAATATTCAGTAATTTTTTTTCATGTTTTATATTCATTCCAGTGCACTAAAATCTGGAGCAGTTCCAGCCCAGGTTTTAATCATGTCTCTGGGTAAGCCTGCTAGAGAAATTGCTTTCAAGAACTCCTTTAGGCCCTGTTCCTCTTTATTAATTTCTCCTAAATAAAGTTACTCTGTGTTTATTTAAAAGACCCTCAGAATCTTCCTGGATGGTTGCAGCATCTTACCCACATGTTCAGGTGCACTCACCTCTATTGAGACCTCCCACAGTCTTCAAATTGAGAATGAACCTTAGTAGCCTTTGTAAAACCGGGGTGTTTTTTTTTTTTTAAGCAGAGGTGTTAACTGGGTGAGGGTTTCTATGAGCCAGTGTGGATGATTCATCAAGCAATAATTACCTTGCCCACTATGAAATGCTGCCATCTGCAACCCCAGCCAATCGAAAGCCACGTCTTCTCATTCTTCATTGAGCATCATCCATCGCAAACAGCACGCGCCAACGTTGTGTGCGTGAATCCCTAAAATAGATCCGCTCTTCAGTTTGTAGGGAGGTGAAGGCGGGCAGAGGGGATGTGTCACTCGGCAATTTTATTCCATAAACAGAGCATGAGGAAGAACACACTACTGCAGATTCCTGAGGGTCCGAAACATTGAAGCTCAAACTGTTGTATGCGTGGCAGGCAGTGCTGTGACTCACCGTATAAGCGTATCGCTTTCGCCAATGGGCCTGCTTTCTCAATGGCCTCTCATAGTTTGAGAGGATTGAATTTTTCTTGAAGGCAGTCAGAGATGTTTTTTGTGGGCTGAGGGGGATGGGATCAAACATTCAGCCCCTCCATCCTTAGCATTGCTGCCACTGGACGGCTGAGCCCCCAGACAGTATCTCCTCCAGAGATCTGTCGCCTGCTCGCTCCCTTCATGCCAACATCATGCCGCCCCTACAGGCCCTAATAGGGAGTTTCCCCCTCCCAGCCCCTCTTTCTCACTTTCCCCCCAACTTAACCCTCCATCTGCCCTCCGTAAGGCCCCATATCTCATCTCAGCCCATCACCCTACCTCTGAGCTTCTTTAGTCTCAGCTTAACTACCTCAGCTCCCAAGCCTCCTCAAACCATCCTGGGCCTTTGACCAGGGACTCAGAATCACTGAAGGAGCAAAATATCATGATGGGGAAGACGAGCTGTTTTCTGCTTGGCTTTTGCTGTTAGGTCTACTCTTCGTGTCTATCAAGGGCTATCCTTGCCCCCTTCCATTACGTTCCACCTCCTAGGCAACACCCTTATTTTCTCGGTTCCTGCCCTTGGGTCTCAGGGTCTGATGCTCTGAAGACATGGCAGCCTTCATCACCATTCCTTCTGTCTGTAGGCAGCATCCATTTTTCCAGCCAAACCGACCTTTCACTTTGCTCACAAGCGCTGTACTGTTTTTCAGTGAAGTTGATGCTGCTGTCTAGCTAACAGCAATGCTTTCCCCTGGTGTAGGAAGCTCTTCTATGGCAGAGGAACCATTTGCATCAGAGGAAGGTAGTGCTTGGGGTGCCAGGTCCATTCACCCTCCAGGCAGGAGGCAGGAGCTCTGGCACCACCTTTGTAGGTTTTTTCACACATGCGCAAAGCATGCATGCACTCCCAGGCTGCATGATGATGTCACCTCCAGGAAGTGACATCTTTGCATAGGGCCTCGTGCTGCCCCGGGAGTGCATGGTTTATCCGTGGCTTCATGGTGATGGATGCGGGAAGCAACATGTTGGTTCCCTCCTGGGCTTGGTGTTCATGGCACACAAGCTGCACCTGGTGATGAGGGACGTGCTCAGGCTGGGGAGCAAGCCAAGGGACAGCTGGGACAAGGGAACCTTGTGGACGCACAATCTGCTGGAGAGCTGCTGCCACATCGCTTCCCACTTCTCCCACAGCATCAACTTTTCCTGCGAGCTGTTCCAGAGGCAGGGGGAGGGGGACCCCGAGCACCAACTCTTTCAGAACCTGCCCACCCGCTAGAACTCCACCTACGACATGATACGTCATCTGGTGGAGCGAGGAGCCTGTTGCAGGACATCCTGTCATCCACGGACGTTCTGAGGAGGGTAGAGGAGGCCATTCGGTATGGCACCTCGTGGTGCAGAGGATGCAAGCGCTCGGCCATGCATGCCTGCATCCTCCTCACAAAGTCCTGGACCCTGGGGAGCAGCTCTTTCTCGTGCTTGAGCTTCTTGGCCAGGAACTGGTCGAGCCTGTGGATCGGGGATGACCTGACCCAGGCTGGCCTCGTAGGAGCACAGGAGCTCAGTGGCCTCCTTAAAGGGTTTCGGCATCCAGGACATCTGGGCAAGGACTCTCCATTCCATGGAGCTGAGGCTCAGCTCCTCTCCCCAGACTCCCGCCCCCAAGATGGGAGGCAGCACGCCTTCAGGACTACCGCACAGGGCACAAGTGAACTGGGGAGGGTAGCTCCATTTGTGTTGATTGGGAGTTTCCTGGGGGTGTCAAATTTGGGACTGTGTAACTCTGAGATCCATACTGCAATCTTGACCAAACTTGGGTGGTGGCTGGAGAAGAGCCTGCTGCACATTCCCTGTGAATATGGGCTCTCTACGTGCTAAGGGGGCCGCTCTGGTGCTGACGAACTCCGAACACGTTCGTTAATGGGACATGTTCGGGTCCAGTCGGCTGTTCGTGTTCGTCATCGGGAACGAACACCGAACAGCCTGTTCGGGTTTTTTTTCACTTTCGTGCTTATGTCTATTGATATCTTCCAGCTGGACAATTAGAATGTTTGTGAGTGTCTGATGAAATCACATCAATTCAGCCAATCATGAGGCAGGACTAACAGGTAACAGTCAGGATTCACCTGCCATCTTAAATTATTTCTGCTTTATTTCAAAATTGTCTTCAGCTCTGTATGTTTCTGCTTGTATTCTAATTTCTGCAATCCACACTTTATTGCATGTTTTTAAAATGTTTGATCATATTGACCTACTCTGTGTAACCCACCTTGAGTCTTATGAGAAAGGCTGGATAATAAATAAACAAATTTGTGTATGAAAGGAAATACTTCTTCTTTCCTCTCTCTCCCCCTCACAACAACCCTATGAGGTAGAATAGGCTGAGAGTGTATGACTGGCCCAAGGTCACCTCCATGGCTAAGTGGGGATTTGAAATCTGGTCTCCCCAATTTTATACCAAAACTCTAGTGTGCCTATTTCACGCTAGGCTAAAGAAAGAAATATTCCCATTTCCTCTATTTCTTTTTCTTTAAAGCAAGTCCTAGGATACCAAATCCAACTTAACTGTGCCGCCATTTGGACCACAAGCCTCTGCTCATCCTCTCCAGAAGCACATAACTTTCAATATCTGGGCAACAGGCTTTTTGCACCCCAAAAAACACAGTGTTGCCAGGTCTCCCTGCTCTCCCGGCAGAAGGGGGAGATCCAGCATCCAGCACTTCTCTTTGCCTGTGCGCAAAGTACCGTTGCCAGTTCCCGTCCCAACCCCCTGAGCAGCAGGTTGGAGGCCCAGCACCTACCTGTTGGTGTTCATGTTGCACGCGCACGCACACACTCCTGGCCTGTGTGATGATGTCACTTCTGCATGATGTCACTTCCCAGAAGTGACATCATCACACAGGCCACAGGTCACCAGACAGGTAAGCAGGGCTGGGGGGTAGAGGATTTTCCACCCCCAGTAGGGACTGGCAACCCTAGCATAAAGTGCACTCACACTCCCAGCATTAACATGATAATGTCACTTTTGGAAGTGACATCATTGTGTCTGCTGGGAGCTCACCCGCTGCATGTGTTCCCAGGGCTCCTGCCGGTGGCGAGCAATCTTCAGGCAGCCAGAAACCTCCCACCAGTCACCAGCAACCAGCAGGCAGTCAGGTAAACCAGTGGGCACCTGGGATCCCTAAAAACCCACCAGGCTAAATATAAAATGGAAATGGAAATATTTCTCTATTTAAAGGAGGGCCTTGGTAATAGTATGACGTCCCCTCTGGGGGACCTGTTTTGTCCAAAATAGGGCCCAGCAGGGCCGATTCCAGACGGCCCTCCCCACCCCGAAACGTCGCGCGTCGTTGCGCAGAAAACGCGAAATATCGCGTTTTCTCGTGCGAGTTTTGCATGACGTCGCGCAAAACTCGCGCGAGAAAACGCGATATTTTGTGTTTTCCACACGACGACGCGCAACGTTTCAGGGTGGGGAGGGCTGTCTGGAATCGGCCCAGGACACAATATTGTAATTATTATTATCACATCTGTGAACGCAAACTGTAATTCTCTTGATCCATTTCTTACACCAAAGCTTGTGGTTGCAGGCTACAGAGAATAAATTCTTCAGGCCAGCAGCCACTGAGACCTTCTGATTGCTAGATGGATCCCACTTAGGCTTCCCAGTTGCCTGCTGGTGGCAGGCAATCTCCAGGGGTTTGCCTTTTTGCCCGCCAATCACTGGCCCCAAACAGGCTGAATTTGCTCCACGCGAAGCATGGGAGCACGCCCATGGCCAGCATGATGATGTCACTTCCCAGAAGTGATGACATCACACAAGCCCTTGAAGTGAAGACTCTTGGGAAGGAAAAGGTAAGTGCCAGGGTTCCCCCCCCCCTCATTGGGAGGGTATAGGAACCTGGCAACCCTAAAATTCCCACCAGTTCTGTTAATCTTCCCCTTCCCACCCCGCCAGGCTCTTTCTCTCTCTTTGTTGTTTCTTCACACAGACAGTCATATCCACTGAAGGTCCCCTCCCTCTCTTCTATTTAGAAAAACAAACAAAACAAAGCAGCCCTTTGCCTCCTAAGAACTTGCTAAGTTGCTAACAAAGACAAACAAGACTGACTGAACTCAACTGCCTGAACTGCTTCATGATACTACCTGGCAGTCTGCATAAGGAAATCCCAGAGAGGGCTTGAGCTCTACTGCCCCCTGGAAGTTTACACCCTGGACCCCGTTCAGAATCAGTTATCCCATTTTCATCACTCCAGCCTCTTTGTTAGTCAATCTGTAGCAGTGACCCACGACGAGTCAGGAGTCAGGCGACCTATGGAGCCCCGTCTGCTGGACCACAAACCCTTCTAGATCTTTTCAGCAGAAGAACAAGATTTGAGTCCAGTAGCACCTTAAAGACCTAGTTGTTCTTTAAACAGCCACTAGACTTGAATCTTGCCCCTCTAAGATCTGATTATTTGGGGAGGGGTGCTCCTTTTGGAAGGACTTATGCCTAGTGTGCATGTGATGATTTGGTCATTCCCAAAGGTGCCAGGGTAGCATGGTTCCTGCTCCTCTTAGCACACACCTTGAGAAGAAAAACAGTATAGGGGTGGCAAGAAGATCTCTCTGCAGGTGGAGAGGATTCCACGATTGACTCTTGGTTGGTTCCTCACTACAGTACATTTCCTGGTGCTCAGCTTGTGATAGTTTCCACATAGGGATTGGGTTGTATAGTTTCACAGAATCACAGAGTTGGAAGGGGCCATACAGACCTTCTAGTCCAGCCCCCTGCTGCTGAGGCAATGGCTGCCAATCCAGTGCAATAACTATAAGGCTTTCCACATGGCAGGTTTCCTCAAAGTTTCCCGGCCCAGTCCCCTGGCAGCAGCCAGCCCCACTTCCTTGGGCCACTGAGGCTTTATGGGGTGTGTTTATTTTAAATTACCAGTTCAATATCACTATACTAATATAATGTTATCAGGTTCTCTGAACTCTCAGCTTTCATTCTTAATAAAGGGAAGTCTCTAGCCCCATTTGTTGCTAAGGTTGCCAGGTCCCCCTGTACTCCCAGTGGAAGGTGGGGGGCCCAGCACTTATCTTTCGGTTCTCTCCTTCCAGGAAGTGATGTCATCACGCAGACCATAGCCGCCCCAGGAGCGCTCCTATGCTCCATGTGTGTGTGTGGGGGGGGGGGGGGAATTCCATTCCTTTCTCTTTACGTCTCTGCAATTAAAAGGGGTAGAAATCTCTAAAAATTAAAGCTGGGAATTCAGAGAACCTGGTATTCACAGTGTTATAACATTATATCACTATAACAATATTCAGTTACTGATTTAAAGACAAAAACAAAAATCACTTGATGGTAGGAGGAAGAAATGGCTGCAGTGGGGAAAATGGCTGACAAGTAGGTGCGATCCAGAAAATTCAAACTTTCATGCCCATAGGTCAGCCTTCCAGGCTTTGCTGCAATTTTTCTAAGAGCCAAGCTACAAGTGATGAATGACACTTGCCTGGCAAGTGAACAGACTCACGTGTATTCCTCTCTGTTCACTTGCCATTCACTTGCTCTCCACTTGATCGAGTGGAGCGCAAGTGGAGTGCAAGTGAACAGGGAGGAATACACACGAGTCTGTTCACTTGCCAGGAAAGTGTAATTCGTCACTTGTAGCTCGGCTCTAAAAACTTCAGTGTAAAGGAGGATTGGGAAAGATTGGAGGAAAACTGAGGAACTCCCAGGAGGTGCATGAATGCACCACAATGCTGTGGATAAGCAGGGGAAAAAATCTGTTCCCAACAGCACCTAACCCAGGGCAAATAACCTGTGTGGAAACAGCCCTTGACTCAAGTGAAACAACACTGGTGACTGCCTGAAAGCAATACATGTGTGGCCTGAATCTCAGTGCTGCAAAACTGTTGGCAAGCTGTTGAAACCAAATGAAACATTCCACCATAAAACAACTACAACTAGAAAAAAAGCAGTAAGATGACATCACAGCAGAAAAAAAACATGAGGCACAAAATCCGGATTGCAAACCCTCCCCTCTCCACACATAGCGTGGGGCAGAATGCTGTTGCTCATTTCCCATTCATTTCAGTCAGGCTTGCATAGGGGAACTTCTTGATGGATCGTTCCCCGTGTGTCTGATCTCTCCATTGCTGGCACCTGAGGTAGCCCCTCAAATTGCCAAATGGGATGGTTCGTTTTGGCTTGGGGCCTCAGAGGTACCTGCTGGCTTAATTCTGCCTTAGAATTTTGCAGCTTCCTGGCCTCACCCACACCAAGACGTATGGACAGAATGAGATGATGGCAGGGTTGCTGTTCCCTCTCAGTGCCTCCATGATGACATCCAGATCTCCATTCATCAAAGCTAATATAAATATTTTCCACCAAGGGACAGACATCTAAGAGGAGGGAGCGTTCTCAGCTGCACTCCACTCTCGGCCCGATCCACAAGCCACGCCAGTTTGGGCTCCTCTCTTGGCAACACACTCCTCTCCCCAGTTAGTAGATGTTTATAAGTGATAATCTGTTTTGAGAGGGTTAATGGAGAAAAATTATGCTTAAGTTTCCAAAATATTAGTACTGGGGCTGGACGGGAGAGAGAAGTATCACTTGTAAATGTTTCAGTAGATAAGTTTTTAAATTAATAAATACATAAAGTAAAGTGCAGTTGACAGCCAGTTTCCTCGTGCCTCTATGGTCGTGGTGACCTTCATCTCAAAAAGGAGATCATAAAGTTGGGAAAGGGGGTGGGGGGAAAGGTGAGCAAAGCGATCAAGAGGGCTGGAGCAGGTTCCCCATGAAAAAAAGGCAATAAACAGACCAGGCATGAAAAGGATAATTTAGAATGATGTGGAAAATACGAATTAAAGGTGGCATGCATAATCCTTTCCCCATGCACCATTTTTCTACTGCAACCCTTTCCTCCCACCGCTTTCTCCTGTGACACAGCAACATGTACTTGGGATCCTAGCTTGGGCAAAAGTTACTAGGTGAAGGGCTGTGTAGGAAAAGTGATTAGTGCGAGAACAGTTAACTCTTTCAGATGGTAACAAAGTCATTTTATTGTTATCATTATGCCCCTCCCTCCACTACTTTTGTTCCTGGGGATCTGCAAACCCTCAGGTACTACATAGGAGGCAAATTGAGGCTATGCAGTGAGAGTAGGGTTGCCAACCTCCAGTTACGGGCTGAAGTTCTCCAAGAATGACAACAGATCTTCAGAACCCAAAGATTAGTTCCCTTGGAGGAAATGGTAGCTGCAGAAGGCAGAGTCTATGAAATCACATCTGCATCGAGATCCCTCCCCTCCCCAAACACTGCCCTCCCCAGGTATTGCCCTCAAATATCCAGGAATTTCCAAAGCTAGAGCTGGCAACCCTAAATGGGAGGGAGAGTTGCCAGAAATTGCTGCCACCTAGGGTGACCAGTTTCCCGGTGGGAGCGGGGGATTCCCCACTCCCACCCTCCACCCCCCACCACTTACCTGGCCATATATCACTACAAGAAAGGGAATCCGTCACCAGGAGAACAAAACCAATAATTATTCTACCAATTAAACCGTGAAAGGAATTTTAAGTTCTTCTAATTATCTCATCCTTCAGGATGAAATCTGCATCATTCAATAGCCGGCCCCAGCTTGGGCTTGGAATGCTTTGATCATCATCTACTGTCCACCAGAGCATCTGCAGAAAGAAACAAGCCATAATAAGATAATTTGAAGAACTTATATAAAAAGAGACTTACCTGTTCGATTCCTTTCTCCCGGATTTATACCTGTGACACCTCTGGATGGAATTGGGGGTGTAGTGTGTCATATGAAATGTGATCTATGAGAGGATATATTGTACTTTAGAGATTACTTTGTATGAATCTGTATATTATATTTATTCATTGAATTTTTGGCAGATGATTCAGCATTTTAATACCTTGTCACTTTAAATTTGATAAAATTCCTTTCAAGGTTTAATTGGTAGAATTATTATTGGTTTTGTTCTCCTGCTGAGGGATTCCCTTTCTTGTAGTGATATATGATCACACCAGGAGTGCCTTTTGTTTGTTGTTAATCACTCACCTGGCCAGCAGGGCAGAAAGACAAGGGAACAAGCCTCCCAGGGCAGTGCGATGGCATCACTTCCCAGGAGTGGCCATCACACCCCTCTGAGAGCACTCCCGCGCTTCATAGCAGGCTGATTTGAGCCCCAATGGGCTGAATGGGGCCCATCTGAGGCTGAAATTGGCCCGCCGCAAAGCGCATGCGCTCCTGCACCTGCACAATGACATTGCCAAAAATGACATCATTGCGCAGGTGTGAGGGACCTAGAGAAGGTGAATACCAGCTACCCACCCTCCCATCGAGAGGATAAGGGGTCCTGGCTACCTTAGTGCCTCCCCTCTTACACAAACAGAAATGCCATCCTGTCAGAGGAACTCTGTGGTGTGATCCACACCATTATTCTGCCGTTTCAAAAACAACAAACCATCTCCACCTGGAATAAGATTTCTGAGTATTATGGGCATAGCTCTCAAAATATGAACAAGCTATAAAAATCTGGGACAGGCAGCAATCCACACAGAAGCCATCTGGGATGAGGAGGTGTGGCTTCCTGCTAAATTTGATTCCCTCCCCTGCCCAAAACCTCTCTTGTGGGAAAATAAACCTTGTCTAAGCTTTCTTCCAAGGTGCCTCCAAGGTGTTATGAGGTATTGTTTGAACATGCAAAGCATTAATATTGACACAAGGGTAAGCCAGGGAGAACAGAAACAGCCGATGACGTTGGAAAGGGGCATCTAGCAGCTCCCTTCTATTCGCTACCATTATCCTGACTTCCCCACAGTGGGGGGAATACAAAAAGAAAACAAAAACTAAATAGAGGAGGCTTCCACGTTGCAGGAAGGGAAGCAACGGAACTGCAGAAGCCTGGCTGAGGCTATGTTTTCCCCCCATATGGAGGGCATTAAGGTAGGAAATATTTCGTTCCTTGGCTTTATATTACAGAATGAGGGTCTCAATTTCCTCTGACAGGAAGATCTTGAGGGCCGCTCCTTGAGCCTTTGCCCTGGATAGAAAGGCTGTGAATGGAATGGTGCCATAGTCCAGGTAGCTGCCATGAGTGGACACACCTGGGGTCACAGTGTCCACTCTGCTTTGAAACTTACCAGGTGACCTTGGGACAGCCTGTCTCAAAAAGGTTGAGAGGGAAAGGTTTTAGCAGAAGGGCAGAAAATAACTACAACCCCAATTCTTCTTCCAAAAGAAAATCATGATGCCAGGCCATACATTGGACACCATTTCTCACTTGTCTTAAACCAGAAAGTCACAATTGTAGAGAAGTAGCCATTTTAGTCTGTGACAGGAAAAAAAAACCAGGAGCAATGTGGCACCTTAAAGGGCCACAGCATGTAAGAAATACAAGGTGAGATGTAATTATGTAAAATTCAAATGGAAAGAAGAAAAATTCGAAGACCATCCATAATAGTAGTCATTCATGATAATGCAGCCTTTCTTTGCTTGTTAAGCAGATTGCCATCTCAGATCCTTGTCCAGGCTTCAGGAAATATAGTCAAATGTCCTTTTGAATGCCAATTAAGCCGTTGCAGAGGGAAGCCTTCTTTAGAAGTCCTTTTTCTAAAGAACGGTGACTTTCAGGTCAGCAACGAAGCGTCCTGGGAGATAAACATGATCTCTTAGGTTAGATGTATCCACTTATCCTCATCATAGTCTAGATTCACCTGCTTGTCCTAATGTAGAAAACAGGAGGACATTTTTGACAGACGATGGCATAGATCCCATTGGAGGATGAGCCCAAGATGGTGTGTAGCTGATGTTATTGGGTTCTGTATGGGGACCGAGTCAGCATCTGGTCTGTCACAAGGCCTGGCCTCTAGGTATGTATCTGTATGACGTAATCCACATTAATGGTAAAAAGCTGAAATCCTTCAAAGCATGAGTTTTGAAAGCAGTCTCTCAATTGTTTCTTCACAAGGAGTCCATATCGCCCTGATGTGTTTCTCTCCCAGGGTTCAATGATTGTTTTTCTGCCCCCCTTTTCCCTAGTTTTGGGTCATGTGTATGTTGAGCTCATCACTCAGCAAGGGTCATTTTCAAACAATTATATGAAAATACAGTAATATGATGGCCGTAGAGTGATTGGCTAAATTATTCTGGAGTATGCAAAAGGTCGCCATTGGTGGAACTTCTCAGCTCCTACAGCAGGATGAGACAGGCCAGAAGAAGCAGGAACTCAATGGAGGAGGAGACTGAGGGCCAAGCTAGACGTACAGGTTCCCCACACCAAACTCAGGTTTCTACAGCCATACAGCAGTTAAAAAATAAATGGCTGTTAAAAAATAAAAGAGGGCCCAAATGACCACAGAATACCTCAGTGGGAGAAAGAAGGGCTCCTCCCTCCTCCCTCAAGCCATTTCCCTGTGTCACAATAACATGGGACCATTCCCCCCCCCCCTATACTGTTCTAGCTGCACAGAATACCCCACATGGAGTAGAAAAAAACGGGGGGGAAACTCCCTCCCCTTCTATTTTGACCCCCCCCCCCCGCAGAGGCGTTCTGAGGCCATTCAAGGTCTCCTTTATTTTTAACAGCTACTCCTCACAGCTGCTGTGTAGCTGCAGGGAACCTGCATGTCTAGCTTGGCCCTCAGAAGATGGTGATTCTGAAGTAGAGTTGGTCCAGAAGTGGGGATAAGGAATGAACAGAAAGCCTGAATAGTGTAGTGTGGAGACCCAGGTTCAAACCCCTACTCTGCTTCCATGGGCCAGTCCTTCTCTTAGTCTAACCTACCTCACAAGGTGGTTGTTGTGAGGACAGAATGGAGGAGATGAGTACGATGTATGCTACTCTGAGCTCCCTGGAGGAAGGTTGTGATAAAAATGAAGTAAATTAATAAGAGCTATTCAGGTGAGGAGACTTAAAGTTCATGTTTTGGAGTAAAAGACACATTTTGGGCTGCAGACCTCTAGGCTTTCAGAACACTATCTTAGGTAAACCTATTGCAACTACCTAAAAAATAGCCTTGGAAACTTTAGAGAGGAAGGTCTACCTTCCTCTCCATTTCATTTTTATCCTGTCAGAGTCTGTCTTGCAACCAAGCAGAGATCTGCCGTCCTGAAGCCGCCTGACCTGGAAGTTTGTACACAAGACTGTCCAATTGCAGGGACGGAATCTTGTTTGGAACTGCCACCTTTCTTTGTAGCCAGTTGTTCCCTTGTACGCCTCATGAAGCAGGACTGTTTATTTTTTTAAATTGTACTTCAAATACATCTATTACCCTCTTTTATTCTTTTGGGGGAGGTCTCAAAGGCATTTGTGCAACAGGATGTGCATCTTATTCACAGAGATGCACAAACAGTCTTGCACACAAAGACCTCTGGATCACTGCCTAACTTCCTTGCTTTGACGGAGACATCCCACTTGGTTTACAAAAGCTCACAGCCAAGTAAATAAATTAAGAGATGTTTTTTCCCAGAGGAGAGAGTAAAGAGAATCTCTCTCTCTCTTTAAAAAAAAAAAACCCACTCAGCCTCTTCACAGAACTATAGATTCCCCAGGGTTTCTTGGGTTGGGCAAGGGAACATGACTGTGAAATGTGGTTGAAAATGTTTTTTTTTTTAATTGCAGCATAGGGGTGTACCTCATGATGTTTTCAGCAATGGCAAAATCCATCATGACCCACTGTACCTTATCTCACTTCTGGATTCACTTTCTCCTTTCAGACTGTGCTCTTCAGCTGAAGAACGACTTCGGCACTGTCATTCTGTCCATCATCTGTGATAGCCATCAAGAAGGGACCTGGCCCCACATACTCATGTGGCTGTCATTCTGGGACCCTTTCTTAGAAGGCAGCAAGGAAAGAAATTGTAGAGTAACCATGAACCTATCAAACACTTCACTGGGCCACAATGAGTCCCTGAAGGTACAAGGCGCACCACCAGGATCAGGCCACACCCTTTGGGAGGTAGTCTTGATTGTTGTGACGACAGGAATCCTTTCTTTGGTCACAGTCGTGGGAAATCTGCTCGTGATGGTGTCCTTCAAGGTCAACCGAGAACTGAAGACAGTGAACAACTACTTCCTGCTCAGCCTCGCTGGCGCTGACCTCATTATTGGGGCAATCTCAATGAATCTATACACCACTTACATTGTCATGGGGCGATGGGCGATGGGCAGTGTGGCCTGTGACCTGTGGTTGGCCCTAGACTATGTGGCCAGCAATGCCTCTATTATGAACCTTCTGGTCATCAGCTTTGACCGCTACTTCTCTATCACCCGTCCCCTCACCTACAGAGCCAAACGAACACCCAAGAGAGCCGCTCTTATGATAGCACTGGCTTGGGCAATCTCATTTGTCCTGTGGGCACCTGCCATCTTGTTTTGGCAAAATGTGGTCGGGAAACGAACTGTCCCTGAGGATGACTGCTACATTCAATTCTTCTCAGTGCCTATTATCACATTTGGAACCGCTATTGCTGCCTTCTATCTCCCTGTCACCATTATGGTAGCCCTCTACTGGAGAATCTACCAAGAGATCCAGAAGAGAGCTAAGGAGCTCTCTGGATTACAGGCCTCAGAGTTCAAGAACAATCCACAAGTAGCTTCCAAAACAACCCAAAATGGTGGTAGTGGCAGCAGTAGCAGCTCAGAACGGTCACATCCTGTCGCCTCTCCAGCCGGGACAATTGTGCCCATGAAGGCCTGCTGTTTCTCTGGACAGAAGACTGAAAGCCTATACTTGGATCGGAGCAGCAATGGCAGCTGGAACACCACAGAGGAGGAGGAAGTTGAAGAGGCCTCTGCCGACTCCTTGA
Source organism: Eublepharis macularius (assembly GCF_028583425.1). Classification (NCBI taxonomy): domain Eukaryota; kingdom Metazoa; phylum Chordata; class Lepidosauria; order Squamata; family Eublepharidae; genus Eublepharis; species Eublepharis macularius. The sequence continues at coordinate 225,734,649 of NC_072790.1, forward strand.
CATCATCTGAAGGAGAGGAACAGCCCTTTGAAGTTCACTCTATCTGCTCGGTGGTAATCCGGCTCCCTATGATCAACACTGTAATGCAGCCACTGAAGGAGACAGAATACCAAGATCCCAAAACAGCTGCAGAGAGGGATTGGGTTGGAGAAAAGGGCCTTGTAATGATCCCCAAACAACCTCCAGACGAGGACAGGAGACTCAAGAAAGCAATGATACCATTACGGGATAAGACACCAGCAATGACCAAAAGGCAAATACCAAGGAGGAGGAGGAGGAGGAACCACCTCTCCAAGCGGAAGACCCTGTCACTACTGAAGGAGAGGAAGGCAGCTCGAACGCTCAGTGCGATCCTGTTGGCCTTCATCATTACCTGGACGCCCTACAATATCATGGTGCTGGTTTCAACTTTCTGCCAGGGATGTATCCCCCCAGCCCTCTGGAAATTCGGCTACTGGCTTTGCTATGTCAACAGCACGGTCAACCCCGTGTGCTATGCTCTGTGCAACAGGTCCTTCCGAACCACCTTCCGGATGCTGCTGCAGTGTCGTTGGAATCGGCATCACTGGAGGAAGATGCCTAAGAAGGGAGTTGTCTCCTGCGGTGTGTTGGGCCGCTGAGCAGGGCACAGATACCCAGACAGTGAGTATGGAGTTCAAAAATGGAGGGCGTTGAAAAGCATTGCAAGTTTTAGGGGCGTGGATATTTAAGCATTTTTTTTACCATCAAGTCACAGCTGACGGTAATTTTCAAGGCAAGAAGTGGTCAGAGGTGGTTTGCCATTGCCTCCTTCTGCATAGCAACCCTGGATTTGCTTGGTGGTCTCCAATCCAAGTACTAACCAGGGCTGACCCTGCTTAGCTTCCGAGATGCGATGAGATCAGGCTAGCCTGGATAGCCCAGGCTATCCAGATAGTAATATACAAAGCCTCTCTGCAGCATTAAAATTGTTAACATCACCCACATCGTAAAGTTTTATTGTTGTTTAAGATTCAAGAGGCAGATTTTGTTCACATGAATTGCCAGCTGGACCGAATCAGAAGTCCTTCTGTACTTTAATGGCAGCAAGCCAGATGATGGGGAGGGGCTGCGGCTCAGCGGCACAACATCTGCTTTGCCTGCAGAAGGCCCCATCCTTCGCATCTCTAGTTAAAAAGGTCAGGTACTAAGCGATGTGAAAGGCCTCTGCCTCCAACCGTGGAGAGCTGCTGCTAGTCAAGAGTCGACCAATGGTCTGGCTCAGGGTACAGCATCATGACATTCTGGGAAGCTCACAAGCAGGGCATTAAGGTATCAGCACTCGCTGTAGTTCGTCCTAAGAATTTGGAATTCAGGGGCAAGTTGCCTTTAATCATGGAGGTTTCATTAAACTATCATGTCAGATTATAGATGCATGCTTTAACTGCCCCCTCTCCCAAGTGTTGTTCTTCTGGATTTGGACCAAAGGTCCATTTAATCCAGCATCCCACCCCCAGACAAAGCCCACAAGCAGGGCAGGAAGCAAACAACCCTCCAACGCACTCTGTCCCTAGTATCTGATATTCAGAGGTAGACTGCCTCAAGACATGGAAGAACTACTATGCCATCACAACTAATACCCGTTGACATCCATTTCTATGTAAATGTGCATAATAGTTTTTAGTGAAAGGCCACCATGACATCTTGTGGCAGTGAATTACATGTGTTGACTTTGCATTGTGGGGAAAACAGCTCCCTTTTGTTTGCCCTGAACTTAATTGTTTAAACAGGTCCCCCCGCCCCTGATTCCATTTTTTTGAGAGGAGAAAATATTCCCCTTTCCACCCCAATCATAATTTTATAAAGCATCCTCATATTTTTTTTCAAAACAAGTCCCAAACTGTTTAGCATTTCCTTGCAAGAAAAGGTACTCCAGTCCTTTGATCATTTTTCGTTGCCCCCACTGCAGATTCTACTCAGGATCTGCCTGAATATAAGTGGAGATCGAAACATATTTTGTTTTGCCCAGTCCCATCCAAACCGTGAACTCCACAGACTCAGGGCCGGCACGCCCATTGAGGCAGGTACGGCCCTTGCCTCGAGCACTGAGGCGCCGGAGGGGGAGCCAGGGGCAGGGGCACGTGCCATGGAGCTGGTGCACAGCTGCTGCAGCCAGCCAGCCCTGCGCCGCCGCCACCATACGCCCCTGGCTGGGCACAGCAGCCACAGGTCAGACGCAGCAGGTGTCCGGGGCGGCGTGCGGAACCTCTCCAACCACTCGCCGTGCCTGACTGGGAGTGCGGGCAGCCTCTGCCCGCCGGCCCAGCTGCCCGCCAGCCAATGAGGCTGGCTTGCTGCGTGATGACATCATATGCAGTGATGTCATCATGCAGTCCGGGGGCATGCGCGCGCTCGTAGGGGCAGCCGCGGGCGCCAGAAACCCTGGCACTGCCCCTGCACAGACCTGCCAGTTGCCCTGGAGGACCAACACAACAGGACACAAAGGCCACAGCTTGCCACCCAAATTTAGAGGTTTTCTGCCTCTGGCTGTGGAGGCTCCCTTTAGTCACCATGGCTGGTAGCCACCAATGGAGCACTCCTCCATGTATCTGCTTACATCGCTTCTAAAGCCACCTTCTTCATAACAATGGGACAAGCAGGACAAGCTCCTAATGAAACTTCTCTCGCCTTGTTTGCCCATCCTTTCTCCCCAGATTGCCCAAGGACAGGCAACCACACAACTCTTGGTGGGGCAGACAAGACCCCAACTGCCATCCAAAGACTTGATTCCAAGAGGGATGGATCTACTCATTGGGAGCAGAAGCAAAGTACTCCAGGACTCATTTGAACTTCTCAGCGGCACAAGTTGAATTTCAGAGCCACTACATTGTGAACTTTTTCCAAGGATAAGCAAGTGTTATTGATGGCTTAATGGAGGGGACGGGAATAATCGTGGATGGAAAGTATGCACCCCCACAGGTTACAAGGTTCGCCTCCCAGTAGCAGGAACAGAACAGCTTCCAGGGGCTAAGGGTCATTGGACAACATTTGCTGCCACCCAGGAAGGTTCTGACTCCTCCTAATCTTCGTTCTTCTGGGGCCGAGTTTGGACTACAGTAAACCCACTGATAGAATCTTGTGCTAAAAGCCAGAGAACTTCAAGGGCTGTTTTACAGCTGTTGAGGTCCTAATTACATCCCAACATCAAGCGTGACTCACAACCCGCCCCCAGCCCTGACTTGCAGGTTGCCAGTTGCTTGTCAGCTCCTGTGATTTTGCAATCCCTGGATGGCACCTAGATTTTGCAATCCCTGGATGGCACAGTTCAGGATCTTATCAATGGTTCAGCAGCTGCACAGGCCCAATGCAAAATCCAGCTTGGCTGCACCAGAAACATCTGAATGCAGAGACTCTTGGTTACTTCTGTCATTTGCTAGCACTCCATTTGAGAAAGTGCACATTTCCTTCCAGTGTGAACAGACATTAAGCTTTTTGAGGGTATCATAAAGAGGACCCCAATCTGGTAGGAACACCTGAGCATCAGCCCCAACACAGCTGCTATTTACCACACCAGGATGATGAACGGGATTCTGAATTCTGACCCAGAATATACTGGCTGTTCCTACATTTCAGGCACAGTCAGCAATAGTATAGTTTGCTGTGCCCCAGCTCACGCATGCAGATGCACGATCCTGGCAGCTGAATGCTGCAGCTGACCCAAAGGAGGCCTGGGCTACACGTGCAGTAGAAGGGTGGTGGTTTGAGATGGCAAAGTAGGTTGTACCAAAACATGGAAGAGATCCTATTTTTCTGTGCTTGTCAGGGGCAGACTAGCCATTTAACAGGGAAATTTCTTGGTGGGCCACGGCCCTCCTGGCCCACTGGTAGCAGAAAGGAAGCCAAGCCAACCCCCAGCAATTCTGTCAATGCCTCAGAGGCCGCTTGGCTCGGATCCTTCTTGGCAATGACTGCTTCTGGGGAGTGGGTCACTTAGCTGAGTTTTTTCCAGGGGCTGTTTTCACTTTCCAGTCCAGTCCTGATGCTTTTCTACATTAAAAACTCACTGCAAGTGAAAAACTCACCCAAGAGGGGAGGGGGGAAAGATTCTAGTCCAGCTTGCTTCCTGTTGAGCTACTTTTCTCCTTGCAGGGAGATAGTTTCAGGTATCTGATGAAGGGAGCATTAACTCTCAAAAGCTTACACCCTGGAAATCTTGTTGGCCTGTAAGGTGCTCCTGGACTTGAATCTTGCTCTTCCTTGGAGGAAGTTTCTTAACATGGAAGAACAGTCAGCTCCCCTGCCCCCAAATAGAATCCTTAGGAGCCTACTACATCACATGCCTGTGCAAGTAGACCAGAAGCAGAGTGTGAGGCAATGTGGAAGCACTTTCTGTAGCATAGGGTCTGTAACAGCACATTCACATGTGCAAATCACTGCTTGACAAAACGGTTACCCAATGAAGAACCCACCTACGTGACTCAGAGTCTCTCTACATAACACTTCTGACATGTGTTCTTCACATGTTGGGAGATGCAGTGTTGGCCAGGAAGGGTAGTTTTAAATGACAGAGTCCACAGAGATCTCTCCAGAGGGGATGGATTCTCTCACAGCCCTCCACCACCTCTGGCATGCCAGACTTTCTCCCCTTTCGGAGGCTTTGCCCTGCTGAGACTCAGTTAATTCAAAGTTTTAAGCAGCGTAGGCATCAGGGCAAAGGCTCCAGAAGGGGAGACAGTCCAGCATGTCAGAAGCAGCAGAGGGCTGTGAGAGAATCTGTCCTTTCTGAAGAGATCTTTGCTGGCTCTGTCTTTTAAAACTACGCTTCCCAGCTAACATTGCATCTCCTGGCACTTGACAAACATGCACTCAGGCATCTCATGTAGAGAGACTCTCAGCCTTACATGATATTGACAAAGTTATAATGTTTTTTAAAAGCATTTGCTATACTGGCTTGCAAGCCTCCTTTTCCTACCAGTTTTTTCACCCAATCATTTTTTAAAAAAGCGATACACTAGATTTGGACAGAGCTGTGCATTCCTAATTGGGGTGCATGTGCAGGTGCAGGTATGCACTTCTTCACACGGAATGGGTAGTATCCTTCAACCTAAAGAGATTTCCCCCAACTTCCAGTGGAAAAGCTTCTTAAATTGGAGGAAAGTTTCAAACCAGGAGAAGGATTGCATAGGAAAAGTGGATAGTGGGAGAAGGTTTAAGCATCACTGCCCCCAAGGGCTGTTTTTCTGCTGCAAAGTCCCCCACCCCACTTGGCAGTTATTCCGCAAAGACCCGAGTGCCTGGTCCCACAGCCTCCAAGCTCCATAAGAAAAACCTTCCTCCTGATTTGCTGGCATTAACATTTATTCCGGTAGCTTTAAAGAAAGCTTTTCCACTGTGGACCTTTTTGTGTTAGCACAAGTTCTTCAAAAAATACCAGAAAGGGCTATGGGAAACATGTAATTAACTTCCTCCTGCAGACTGATTCTGGTTACAGACTTTGCGTATTCTTTGGCACGAAAGCTAGCAGGATTTGCTTTAATTCTTAGGCACACGGTATGCATGGGCCGTGCTAACCTCACTCTTAATAAAAATACTTTATTTTTTAAAGAAGTGTTTTCATTTTGCTTTCAGGTGCCTTCAAGGGAGCCTTCCAGAGTCAAGAGTCCAGTAGCACCTTTAAGACTAACCAACTTTACTGTAGCATAAGCTTTCAAGAACCATAGTTCTCTTCATCAGATGCATCTGACAAACAGAACTGTGGTTCTCAAAAGCTTATGCTACTATAAAGTTGGTTAGTCTTAAAAGTGCTACTGGACTCTACTATTTTGCAACTACAGACTAACATGGCTAACTCCTCTGATTCCAGAGTCATAGAATCATAGAGTTGGAAGGGGCCATACAGACCATCTAGTCCAACCCCCTGCCCAGTGCAGGATCAGCCTAAAGCATCTCTGACAAGTATTCATCCAGCCTCTTCTTGAAAACTGCCAGTGAGGGGGAGCTCACCACCTCCCTCGGCAGCTGATTCCACTTTTGAACTACTCTGACCGTGAAAAAGTTTTTCCTAATATCCAGCTGGTACCTTTGTGCATGTAATTTAAGCCCATTGCTTCGGATCCTATCCTCTGCTGCCAACTGGAACAGCTCCTTGCCCTCCTCCAAATTACAGCCTTTCAAATATTTAAAGAGAGCAATCATGTCCCCCCTCAACCTCCTCTTCTACAAACTAAACATTCCCAAGTCAATTGGTTTAACCATCATTTCACCATTATCGAAATGACCCAAAAGTGAACAAAATGTCTACAATTTCAGATTTGTGACTTTAAGACATTTAGAACTTTGCTTATGCCTTATTAGACATTTAAAGGCAAGGATAGAAAGGAGCAACTTGAAATATTCAATGTGTTCTGCTTTGCTTTTTTCCCTTTTTTAAAAAAAATACTATTGTCATTTTGGAAAAAATGGCAGATGGGGAGAATAAACATTTGAAATTTTTTTGGCAAGTAAATTAGAAAAGATGAATTTGCTTGAAATTTCCCTCTCTCCCCCTCCCCAGTTTCATCTCAGCTCCATTTGGCCTGATCTGCTTTTGCACCTGACTCTCAGGCCTCCACCTGGGCTGTTTCAATCCATTTCCCGCCAAAAGGGGAGGCCATTCCTTCTGTGGCTTCTAACCTGCTCGCAGGCAGAAGAGCAAGGCTGCTGACGAACTGAAACAATTTGGCAGTCGATAATATTAGGGTTTGCTTTTGTACATACCAGCAATGATAACATGAAAGGGTAAACTGGGAAATTCCATGGGGGGTGGAGGGGGTCATCTATCCATTACTATTTACCAAGGAGGGTTGAAATTAAAAGTGTGGGGTGGGGCCCAAGCTTTGACGGAGCTCAGAGCAGAATGCCTGGTTTCTGGAAGGCTCAAGGTATCAGCCCAGCACAACAGTTTCAGAACAAAAAAGCTGACTCCGTGCTTTACTGACAGTTGCCCTGAAAGCATAAAAAGCCCAACAAAACCCCCTTACAGCCATACACTCACTGGGCCTAATAACACTAGCCATACCATCTCAAGTTCATTGACTTCCAACATTATATATACCATCAAATGCCAGTAATGCCCTTCCACTCAGAGGTCAGTCTCTTCGCAAAAGAATGGACATAAATCTGACATTAATAACGCTCCCAAACCAATGGGAAACCAGGACTTTCCACTGCTTACCTATGAGTGGCAGCCGTCAAAAAGAGAAACTTCATGGGAAGATTACAACAGGAGACTGATGAACCTGAGTTGATTCACAAATTCAGAACAATGCACCTGGGGGCTGAAAAGGGACATAGGATTTTATTGCACTACAGATGCTAATTTTATGCATTTCCTCCCCTACTCTAATGTGTACCTCTGCGCAGATTGAGCAGAATTGCTTGGTCTGAGTGGGAATTAATAGGAAAGAGGCAAGACCGGAGTGGTCAGTCATGCAGAGATCCCGCAGATAGCCTCGTCTGGATATTTGGGGTTTATAAGAGCTTTGAATTAACATGATTTGGTGAATTGTGGCAGAGGAAAGAATAACTGCTGTCTTAAAGACACTGCTTAGAGAGCACTAGAGGTTTGGTTGGTTGGTTGAAACCACTAACCTTGTGATTGAGATCAATGCAATTTCTATTTTATGTATAGGGAACTGGGGCTGAAGGAGCACATTTGTCACAGAAGAAAGAAGCCCATGGCAAAGGCGAACACAGGAGCCCAACAGAGTTTGAGCAAAGCTAAGCAGACTTCTGCTGCCCCTTGCTGGTTGCAGGCAAGTCTTGCAGATTCTGTGAAATGCCAGGTTTTGGCAGCTGCCCGAATAAATAGATTTTGCAAGTAGATGCCACATGTCCCAGGCACAGCAGATTAAGAAGTACTCACATTCAGATTCAGAGGTGTCAACAAGACTGACTCTTCTCAGAAAAAAAAGCAAGATCACATGTGCTGAACAGGTTAGCAACTGGCAGCCTAAAGGGTGAATCAAGCCTCTTTATGAGATGCCATATACATTTGATGCTGCCTTATATTGAGACAGGCCATTACTCTATAAAGGTCAGTATTGTCTACTCTGACTAGCAGCACCTCTCCAGAGTCTCAGGAAGATTCCCTTCATATTGCCTACTACCTAGGGTTGCCAGCCTCCAGATAGTGGCTGAAGATCTCCCAGAATTACAACTGGTCTCCAGGCCACAGATATCAGTTCACCTGGAGAAAATGGCTACTTTGGGGGGTGGACTCTATGGAATTATGCCATGCCTAGGTCGTTTCCCTCCCCAAACCACACTTTCTCCAGGTTTCACCCCCCAGATCTCCAGGAATTTCCCAACTTGAAGTTGGCAACCCTACTACTACCTGATATTAACTGGAGATGCTGGGGATTTAATCTGAGACCTTTGGCATGCCAAGCAGATGCTCCGTCACTGAGACACAGTCCTTCCCATAGGACAGAGGCTGGGTTTGAACCCACCCACTCCTAACTACTGAGACAAAGAACCACCATCAGGCCCCCCAATTGCTTTAGTATAACCCAGGAGCCCCTACAGCACCCGCCAATACCACACCTGGCACCCACCAAGTGTTTTCAGAAAGTAGGTGGGGCCACATTAGAGATTGGCTAACTGCCTGTACAGATTCTTTTAAAAAGTTGCTTCAGTGGAAGCTTACCGTCATAGCACTGATTTTATTCTGTCTCATTCCTCCTTCCCAGAGTATTTTTTAAATTACTCTTCTTTTCCTCTGCACTTGAACTTCCTCTGGGTGAATGGCTCTGTCTCCTGTGGTAGCCATTTTGAGGTTGGGTCTGCCTTCTGTGACTGACAGCCATTTTGTGGGTGTGCCTTCCACCTCATGCCAGAACTCCAAAGGTGCCCACAGGCTCAAAAAGATTGGGGACCCCTACTCTAGACTGTTGCCAGGAGAGACAGAAAAGCATAGAGTCTTGCTCAGGGAAGGAAGGGAAGAAAGTGTGCTTCCTCTTATTCCTAGACCTCCCCAACCATTTCAGGCAGGAGGAGAACCCTGGCTGGGTGTTACAAGAGGCAGATTTAGGGAGCAAGCTTGCAAAGCAATTGCTGGTCATGCATACATACAGCTGAATCTGAAAGTATATTCATAAAACAAGGCTATGAGAAATTGTGGGCAAGCTACCATGCAAAGGAGGGAGACGGGACATCTTCCTGGCCCTGAACACGCCCTGATGGTACCAAAGATCTGTGCCCAACGTTCCCGACTTCTGCTTTTTATCCTGCCAAGTCTCATGTGCATTCACAGGGGAGATTCAAAAAGGAGGGGGAGGGGGAAACCCTCATCTCTGCATCTCAATGTAAGTGTATTAGACCTGTTCAAATAATTCCTCACTGAAAGGTCTGGAGACCAGTTATGACCAATGTGGGACCTATCCTGTGGGGATCCACAAGGTGCAATCCTTACCCCCCCTCCCCCGTGCCTTTCATTCTTTATGTAAAGCCCTTAGATAAATCATTTGTAGGGTTGGGATTGGCTGTCCATACCAGTAATATATCCTCATCCAAATATCCTAGTGCGGGGTAGAGGCCTGGCAGCTGTTATTAATTGGCCAAGAGTGCACAAATTGAAACTAAAGCTTGGAAAGACTGGGGAAATGCTGGATGAGAAGGCAGAGATCCTGACCTTTGTTGACTCAAGAGCCTTGGGGTTATACTGGATCCAACATTACTGCTAAAGAAGCAAGTTAACACAGCTGCAGAAAAATGCTTTCTTCTCTCTCTGTCTAACCAAGAAGTTGGCTCCCCTACCTTGATACAGCCAATCTGACCACCTGGATCCAGGCTACTGTAATTCACTCTATTTATTTTTATTTTATGTATCTTCAATTTCTATTCCGCCCTCCCCACACCAGCAGGCTCAGGGCGGATTGTGTTAGTCTCCCCTTGAAGTCAACTCGGACACCCCAGTTGCTGCAAAATACTGCAACTCGACTATTTTTGGGAGTTAGATGGAGCATGCACATTACTTCCATTTTGCAGTTACTCTATTGGTTGTCTATCAGTTGTGTTTGTGTGGAGAGTGCCCTCAAGTCATAGCTGACTTACGGCAACCCCTGGTGGGGTTTTCATGGCAAGAGACTAACAGAGGTGGTTTGCCATTGCCTGCCTCTGCAACCCTGGTATTCATTTATCTATCTCATTTATCTCATTGAAGGTCTTCCATTCAATTACTAACCAAGGCCAACCCTGCTTAGCTTCTGAGATCTGATGAGATCAGGCTCACCTGGGCTATCCAGGTCATGGCATCTGTCAGTTACCAAACTCAATTAAAGATGTTGGCTATCACACACAAAGCCATGAACAGCCTCAGTCCCTCCTACCTATGGGACATCTCTCCTTATGCTCTGCCACAACAGCTTCACTCATCTGAGCAGGACCTTCTGCTGTAAATGAACAGAGTCAACAATTGCCCATACATGGGTATTCTCCATTGTGGCCTTCCCAGCTTGCCTGAGGAGGTCAGGAAAGCTCCCACTTCGTTTTCTGCAAATGATGCAAAACTGAATTATTCAAGAGGTCTTTTCTACACAGATAATAGGGCTGTTCTGTAAAAAAAAACAGCTCTGAAAAATACTTGGGTGAAGAGTTAGGGGCTGTGGTCTGTACTACTGTATATAATTCATACTGGCTGTTACTGTAAATTGGATCCTGTGTAATTTTTGCTTCATTTAACAAGTCAGTACCTATGCTTTGTTCAGTTCTGTTTCAGAGTTCTGGTGGGTTCCAAATTTCTACAGTCCAAATCCTATTGATTATTGGATGTCCCATCATGTTAATTGTATTGACTTACTCTTGTGTAATCCACATTGTGTGTATTATGTGCCATCAAGTCGCCTCCAACCTATGGTGACCCTATGAAAGAAAGACCTCCAAAACGTACTCTCATTAACAGACTTTCTCAGATCTTGCAAACAATCCACCTTGAGTCCCGGTCCCAGTGAAAAAGGGAGAGTATAAATAAATAAATGTTGTAGCAGCTAGCTTTCTGCAACATAGCAATTAACAGCACAGAAATAGAAAAGGGGACATTGCTGAAAGCAGGGACAGTAACACAGGCCATGCAAGATCTTTTTTTGATATGGTATCTAGCTGGGTAGAGATCGAGAATGCTGCAGCCATGGTGTGTCTTGCCTTCAACAAAGCATTGGCTTCCATGATATCCTGTGGGACAAGATAGTTAAACCTGGGCTGGACAACACTGGTGGTAGACAAATTGGTTAAATGTCCATACCCAGCTAGGTTAATGAGTTTGAATCAACCTGGAGGTAGGCCTTGGCGTGCTGCAGGGTTCCATCTTAGATCTTATACAGTTCCAACGTTTTTATAAGCAGCTTGAATAAGGATTTAAGGGGGTCACCAGAAAGCTGGAAGGAACAATTAACACCAAAGGTGAAGTCAGGATCCAAAATTATTTTGAAAGGCTGGGACACTGAGCCAATCCAACAAAATTAATTTCAGCAGGGGAATCTGAACTCTTAGGTTTAAGCCCCCCAAATTCTAAAGCACAGAACTATAGGCTGGAGGGCCTTGGCTTGGCTACGGTACATGAGTAAAGGATCTAAGTGTCCTTGTTGACTATAAGCAGAACATAAGCCAACCGAGTTATGCAGCAGTGTAGAGAAGGAATGCAATCATGGACTACTACACCAACAGAAACATAGGCCCCAGATAATGGGGAAATAGTTCCACTCTATTCTGCTCTGATCAGACCTCAAATAGAAGTACTGTAGCCAGTTCCAGGCACCGTATTTTAAGGCCATCAACTGGAGCATATCCAGATGAGGCCACCAGGATGCTGAAAAGCATGGAAACCATGTTCTATGAGGAAAGATTAAATGGCTGGGCATCTTTAGCATGAAGAAAATTGGGCAGGGGCGGGGGAGACATGATTGCAGTTGCAAGTATCTGAAAGGCTGTCACTGAGAAGCTGGAGCAATCTTGCTGTCTTTTGCTCCATTATGGACTAGAACCCATAGATGGAAATTAAAATCATTTTCAGCAAAATACTAGAAGCTTAATGGACGAGTGTTCCACAGTGGAACTGCCTGCCCCTGGAGGGGATGGACTCACTTTCAGTACAGATCGGTGTGTTGAAGCTTGATGGCCACTATTGGGGATGCTGTAGTTCATGCCTTGACCAGCAGGTTCAACTAGTTCATTGTTTCTCAGCCTGAGAGTTGGGGCCCAGAAGTGGGTTGTGAAGCCTGAGATAGTGGGCCACAAGTCAGCCCTACCTAATGGTCACCTCTGCTCATAGCGTTGCTCTCTCTCCTCTTCCTCCAGGCCATCTTCACAACATTCTTGCTTCCCCCACCCTTTGCAACTGAGTGGGGAGAGCCATCTGGCAACTAGTAACTGTACAAGTATACACATTTTCTTACGTAGAAAAATATTTCTGTAGAAAAATCATGACGCGTGAAGCAGTTCCTGTACCAACCAACTTCAGTGCTTCGAGGCAAAGCTTTGACCTGTTTTGGAAACTAAGACCTGACCCTGGAAACAGTGTCTTCCATATGATGTATTAAAGGTAAAGGTAGTTCCCCTGTGCAAGCACTGAGTTTATTACTGACCCATGGAAGGACGTTGCATCACGAAGTTTTCTTGGCAGATTTTTTGTTACGGGGTAGTTTACCATTGCCTTCCTCAGTCATCTACACTTTACCCTCAGGAAACTGGGTACTCATTTTACTGACCTCAGAAGGATGGAAGGCTGAGTCAACCTTGAGCTAGCTAATTGAACCCGGCTTCCGCCAGGCTCGAACTCAGGTCATGAGCAGAGCTTAAGAGCCCCATGGCGCAGAGCAGTAAGCTGCAGTAGTGCAGCCCAAACTCCCCTATCATCAGTAAATTTGGTCTTCTTGCAGCCCTTTGGCAAAATGATTAGCCAGAGCTCCCTTTCCAGTAATGCAGCCCCCCCATCGCTGAGCGGTTTTCCAAAGCCACACCAACTTCAGCCTATAAAGGTGGTGTAGATGAGCAAGCCAGGTGACACCCTTGGAGACCATCTCAATCCTCACACACTCTGGGGCTCTTGCTACACCGTAAGTATAACTGGAAAGGGGACTGGCCAGGAAAAGCAGATCTCATCTGATGTCTTTCCCTTCACCTATAAGCATCTCCTATTGGCAAAAGTTAAGTCACAGCCCTGGATTGTTGGGACAGAAATAAGAGACATGACCTGTGTAAAAATGATATTTATTCACTAATGCTTATTACAGTACCTTAAAATAAAAGAGCCAAAACACACTTGAGATTAAACTGCTATAAAAAGATATGTGAGTGATCCCGAGAATTAAAAATGAAAGAACAATGAAGAAAAACAAATTCCCAAATCCACAAAATTATCTGTAACATTTGGGGAGAGGGAGAAACAAAGCCACCATCTCAATATAAAACTGGTCGACCAGGGAGACAGGGGCAAGGTAAGTGTAGAGAAGGAATGGCAACCCAGGTGTGCAAGGGGCTACAAAACTGACCGAGACAGCACAAAAGCAGAGAGTTGAGGTATTGTAGCCTAATTTCCAGCCCTTGGATGGGTTAAAAAAAAAAAAAGATGGAAGTCTTTTTGCAAATGCCCAAGGAACAGATGCATCACAGGGCAGAGAAATTGAGGCCGATATCCATCCTTGCTCCTCAACCCCAAACACAGAAACATTGAACAAAGCCAATTTAAGAATCCAGGCTCGGCCTTGCTATCCCCCCACCCCCACAACAGAATTAACCTGAGCATGGAATTCCCACAATGTAGTGGGCTTCACACAGCTTTATTCATTTTAAAAATCCTCCCCCTCACAACTTATCCCCCCCCCACTACCACCCACCCAAAGGACAAGAGACTACAATAAAACGAAGGTCTAAAAACAAGCCATTTTGGTGTTTTATTACGGTAGTGAGTTTAAGACACAGGTGTGATGCTTTGAACGAGAACGTGCCCCAGCTAGGGGTGAGACAGCAATTCCCCCAATGCAATTTAGCAAAGATTTTCTTAATGAGTGAAACCCCCTCCCCCTCTAGTCCTGTGAATCAGCCCACCCCACCCCACCCAGTTATGGGAGAACAAACAAGTGCAAGAATAAGGAAAGCTGGGGGTGCGCTTCCCTATGGGAGCTGTGGCCCTGAGGGGATCTAGGAGCAGAAGTGCACAATGGCACCAACAGAGAGGTCCTTCTTCACATTTCACACACTCTCGAGTTTGTAGAACCACGTATAATCCTGAAGGCCTCTAGCCCACCTGAAGAAGAGTCTGTACAGGGTTTTTAAAAGTTTTCATTCTGTTTACCTTTCCTCATACAACTATCCCCATGAGGAAAGTGAGACAATCACCTTATACAGCAGGGTGACAAGTTAGGCTTTAATGTGAACCCAAACCAGCTGCAGGCTAGATTTGCACTCATGTCCCAGTGAAGCAAAATAACTACCCCTTCCCACTATGACAGAGAGCCCTGAGCCATCTCACACTGCCTTCTGCAGGCAAATAGACTGTGGGCAGAGAAGGATTCAAATGCTTTTTGGGTACACGGGAAGATGCAAAAGGGGGCTTTGGAGGTAGGTTTGAAGTCAGTTTTAGAAAAAACAGGCACATGTGTTAGTACACTATTACACACCACCCAGTTGCAGAGAGAGACCTTTCCTCAGCTCTCTACCGCAACCCAGGGTGACTGGAGAAAACTGTCATTAACAAAAATAATAATGGTGGGACTTCAAGAACAGCTTCTGAAATATCACTTGCAGGACTGATTCCTCCCAGGAAGGGACACAGAAGGCAAGAGGGCGACAAAAGCGGGAGACAGTTTTCGTTCCTGGAAAGACGCCTCTACCCACCAAGTCTGGCCAAACCAGAGAGCACAACAGCTCCCACTGGGTTTTCCTCCAAGAGCAGCAGGGGCTGAAAGAAGAATCCATACACACAACGTGGGGAACCAGGATGCGGCAAACAGACTTCAAGTAAGGCTTGGACAAAAGGGGACTCAGGCAGGCAGCACAACACTTGCAGCCGACGCTCCCAGAGAGGCACGCAACACACAGAAGGTCTTGGATGATCTTCACAGGCATCTGCTGATAAGCAGGAGGGCTGAATTCCCTTAAACAAGCCCTGCTCCATGAGGCAAAGAAGTGACAGCACAAAAGGTCCTTTGCTCTTCCCGTCCAAACTACTAACCACCTACCCTGCAGACAGCACAGAAATCAAAAGAATGGTAAGGGGGGGGGGAATCTATAATGCTGGCAATTAAATGGAAAAACACCCCCCCCCTTCCTTGAATTAAAATGTACTAAAATCCACTGCTACACAAATATGACTGCTTGAGGCTGTGGTCAACACTCCACGTGTCTGGGACTTACCAAGGTGGGGTGAACAAAGCCGAGACCCTTTCTCTGATCCACGGGCAACAGGGCTACCCCCCTCCCTTCCACCAGAAGACAGCCCTGAGTCAAACAACTAATCCTACTTGTCTGTAAAAACACGAAAGGGAGTAATGACGTTTCTATTTTTACAGGGATTCTTTGGGCCAACATCCAACCTCCACTAAGACCGAGGTAAATCTCAGAAGACCTTCTCCAAGAAAGGCAAATGGAGCCGAGTTCACACTGCTGAAGTCAGGGACTGGTTTCAAAGTGCGTACAATGTCATCCAGGATCTCTCCTTGGTATAGGAGGCTGCTCTTGACTGGCACATACTTGTCTTTTGAGTTACACCAGCAATAAAACCACTTCTTTTAGGAAGAGGGAGAACAAGATGACAAAGGGGCTTGTAACCTCTTCCCTCTATAGGGTTGTTTTTTTTCCAGGCAAATGTGTTATGTTTGAATGTAGGAAAAGAAAAAGCAGAGAAAGTAAAATCATTCAAAGCAGCTTCCTTTTCAGCTTGCCAGCCCAGCTTGCAGAGGCAGAAGCCTAAAGACTGGCTGTCAATTCAATAGCGCAAGGTTAGTGAGGTGAGAAGGCGCTTATGTCCCTTCTCCCAGCAATCACTGCACGGCTTCCCCATCCTGACCACTTACAGCAGCTTTGTTCCTAGCGTATTAAGGCTGCAGATATGATGATCCTCAGCCACACGTGAGTGCTGGTGTTGCTCCCAGCATCTGCTCAAGGCTCATGCCTGAAACCTCCAGATAGACTGAGGCCTCAGAAGGATTGGGGGGGGGCATCCCTTCACTCCCCGGGGCAACTGCTAAGTGAGAGAGGTTCAAACCACGGTGGAGAGAACAGCGAGAGCCGGTGTGGGGGAGGGCCTGATCCAACTGATGGAGACACCAACCAAGAGCAGGAGGTGGTAGAAGAAAGAGTAAACCGCAAAAGGAAAAAGAGCCCCTGTAATGCAGCAAACAACCGAAGGTTCCTCTTCGGAGCCTCCTTTCTTCTCTGCTGCCCCAACACCCATCAGGAAGAGTTTTGGTTCTGATAGATGGAGGCCTTTTCCTTCAGCAAGTCCAGACACAAATGACAGCTCCAGCTCCCTGCAGAAACCAATGGGGTGGGGGACACATAAGACATCCAAGTCAGCTAAAGGAAACAGGCAATGCTGAAATGCAACTATTTTCTGGAAAGAAGCAGTCAATCAGGAATATTCAGTGATTTATTTCACCTATACATCTTTCTTCCCACTGGGGACCCAAAGCAGCTTACGTTGTTCTCCTCTCTTACATTTAATCCTCACAACAGCCCTGAAAGGTAGGTTAGGCTGAGAGCGTGGGAGTCCCAAAGTTACCCGGTATACTTTCATGGCAGAGCGGAGATTCCAACAAGGGTCTTCTATATCCTAGTCCAACAGTCTATAACCACTACAACATGCTGACTCTATAAACAAGCAGCTGTCCCTTTTACTTCTACAGCAACTGGGTATGGGATGACATCAGAGCCTTTCTTTCTGACAGCCAGTGTAGTGTAGCACCCGGACTGCCAAATCTGGAAGTGGAAGATTCAGTTTTTAAATCTCTGCCCACCTCTGCTGTGCATTCACAGGCAAATCACCAAATTTCAGCCTTACAAGATCCATGGAAAGATAGAGGTGCTTGTGCTCAAGGCTTCATGTTCCCCAGAAGTAGTATGGGCCCATTCTCCCAAGCACAGCATGTAAACGTAAAACATTACGCTTACACCATGCTGACTTAACCTTGCCTCTGAAATACCGATCATGGAAGTCTTAGAACATCTTAAAAATGCTCAGATTTCAACTCTGGGGAGCATTCAGGAAAAGAGAAAGTTCTAAGACTGGGGGGAAGCCACCCAAGATCACACACATGTGCCATTACTGTTCAGATATGACCCACTGATTGAACAGCACGGCCAAAGACTGCAGCGGTACACAGATGAGGAGACGGCTGGTCACTCAGGCATGTGAAAATTATGTAAGTTCTTTATTCCACATCTAGACCCAATGCTGCCTCTTCCGACCAGCAGCAGCTCCCAGACACAGAACATTCTTTCTCAGCTAGGGCTGTTTTAGAAGAAGGAGGTGTGGACTGAACCGGGGATCTTCTACGTGCAAGGCAAGTGCTCTAACGCTATGCAATGGCTTCATTTAGGGTTTTTGTGGAAGTTATGCAATATATAAATGCCCATTTGCTTGAAGCAGAGCCATTTGAGAAATAAAAAAGCCTCTACTCCGCAGACTGAACTGTGATCCATGACTTGAAAATTAACAGGCAATTTAAGATTAACTAAAGGAAGAACTATCCTGCAACCTCTGGCCACACGTCTGTTGCTTGAAGCATCCTTTCAAAACCCCGAGTCAGCAGCAGCTCAGGAAATGAGTCAGCGAACTACCTGCTGCAAGATGCAGCCAACTTTTGCTACATAAAGTGAATTCATAACTGCTCCCTGACAAAGCAAGACTGAAAGCCTGAAGGAAATATTCCAATGTGACTGGGAATGAAGATCCTTCAGTCAGCCTAAACGGGTACACAGAAGGGTAGCTATCACTCAAAGAAGGGGCACAAGAGTTGTGCTTAGTAGTCTTGCCTCCAAACCACCAGCAGGTGGAAAGACAGAGGAGGGGAGCAGCACTCACCTTCAGGCGGCTCTGACATGGGTGGGGTTAGGCAGTACATATGATAGCCACGGTCACAATCATCACAGAAGAGCAGCTGATCCTAAGAAGGGGGAAGGAAGACATAATAGAAAGTACATATTAATCCTCTTCATCTGTGACAAAATTCAGCAGCCTGAGGATGCCAACTCCCACCCTCCCTTATGGTTGAAGAAAAGCACAACTCAAGTTTGATGAGTCCTATACTGGAGGGGGTCAGGGCCACCTCTGGCTCTCTCACACCTCTCCCAAGACTATTTAATATTTCCTTTGCCTGGGGCTGAACAGAAGAGAAGCTGATATCTCACTGTTCCACTGTACAGAATAAAAAAGAAAGATGGTGCTGGCCCCTACTATTGATGCTCAAGGACCCAGGCAGATTGGTCCTTGAACATCAAGGGCCCAGGCAGAAACAGCTTATCCCAAATCAACAGCCCAATGAAGTGCACTGAGCCCTTCATCAGTAACTGAAAACACTGTGCTCAGCACGAGTGAACAGAACACTAGGAAGGATACATTCACAAGCAAGTCAGGGCTAAACAGCAGTTCTGAAGGGCTTTACTGGCCTATCAAGCCCAAATCTCCAAGAACTCCCCCACACACATCATTTGTCGTATCTGTTATTGCCAAGGGGGTTACGCTCCTTGAACCCTCAAAACTACTCTTTGAAAGCCTTCACAAGAGATGCAAGGAAAAGCAAAAAAACAGGGTTTCTCACCTGTAACTGTTGATCGTCGAGTCTCTTCTGTGCAGACACACATTGGGACTGCGCAGGCGCAGGCCAGCCGCGGAAAAGATTTTTCTAGCTCTAAGAGATGTGAGGGGGACGTTCGGATCCACCGCGCATGCGCGCCGGTGTTCCCGCCAATTTTGAATGCATATATATCCGAACGTCCCCGGCATTCCCTCAGTTCACCTGAGCCGCCGGAGAAACAATGGAAGAAACCAAGCACTCACAGCGGGGCAGGCGGGAGGGAATGTGTGTCTGCACAGAAGAGACTCGACGATCAACAGTTACAGGTGAGAAACCCTGTTTATCGTCTTCGTCCTTCTGTGCAGCCCCACATTGGGAGAGTAACTAGCATCTCACCAATGGGGGCGGGTGTGAGTGTCTACTTGAACAAGGACTGCAGGACAGCTGTGCCCACAGCCGAGTCACGTCGTGCATGCACATCCACAGAATAGTGCTTGATGAAAGTGTCTGCAGAGGACCATGTCGCAGCTTGGCAGACGTCCCGGAGCGGCACTCCCCGTAGGAAGGCAGCAGAAGCAGCTTGCGCTCGAGTGGAATGAGCGGTAACCAACAAGGGACACTGGACTCCAGCATGCTGATAGCAAAGTTTAATCGTAGACACAATCCAGCGAGAGATGGACTGGGCAGAAGCAGGTGAGCCCTTGCGAGGGCCAGAGTAACACACAAACAGGGCAGGAGACTTCCTGAAACATTTGGTGCGGTGCAAGTAAAACAATAAAGCACGCTTTACATCCAATGTGTGTAGTGCTCGTTCCCCTGGGGATGAAGGTGTTGGAAAAAAGGAAGGGAGGAACACCTTTTGCTGTAGGTGAAACCTTGAGACTACCTTGGGCAGAAACTCCATGCTAGTGTGGAGCATGACAGTACCAGGGAAAAACTGCAGGAAGGGAGGGTCACACCGCAGGGCAGACAGCTCCCCAACACGCCTAGAGGACGTGATTGCTACCAGGAAAGCCACCTTCTGAGTGAGCAAAGGTAGGGGACAAGAAGATAGAGGCTCAAAGGGCTGGAGCATCAGCCGGGAGAGAACCAGGGAGAGACTCCATTGCGGAATGGGATGGGCCCTAGGAGGGAAGGTCTTGAACAGGCCCTTCAGGAACTGCTTGGAAAGCCAGTGAGTAAAAACTGTCTTCCCATCAATCTGCTCATGGAAGGCAGAGATCGCAGCCATGTGGACCTTAACACTGGAAAACGCAAGGCCCTGGGAGCAGAGTTCCAGGAGGTAGTCTAGGATGACAGGAAGCGGGCAACTAAAGGGAGAAACCCCCTTCAGGGCCAACCACCGGGAAAAGCGTGACCACTTCCTCTGATAGGACAACCTGGTGGACGGTTTCCGGGCATTCAAGATCACCCCAAGCACTCCAGAAGAGAGGCTCACTCCCGGGTGCCCAGAAGCCAGGCAGTCAGATTCAGTACAGCCACATCGTGATGCCACACCCCGTCCCTGGTTAAGAGGTCCGGGGCGTGAGGCAGGGGGAGGCATCGCCCCTGGGACAGGGAAAGTAAAAGGGGGAACCAATCCTGGCGAGGCCACCGAGGGGCAACGAGGATACAGTGGGTTCGGAAGGCCCTGACCCTGGAAAGAACCTTGTACAGGAGCGGGAAGGGCGGGAAGGCATAAAAGAGCCCTGGGGACCAAGGTATTTGGAAGGCATCCCCTAGGGAGTGGCGGCCAATGCCGGCCCGGGAGCAGAACAGCGGGGCCTGTTTGTTGCGGGCAGTGGCGAAGAGGTCGACCAACGGCGTGCCCCATGTGCGGAAAACCTGGTCGAGGTAAACCCTGTTTAGGGACCACTCGTGCTGAGGCAAAAACACCCTGCTCAGCGCATCCGCCGAGGTGTTGAGATCCCCGGCAATGTGCACGGCTCTGGGAAGGACGTTGTTGACCATGGCCCAATTCCATAGAGTCGTTGCCTCCTTGCAGAGCTTGAGCGAGACCGTCCCTCCCTGCTTGTTGAGGTAGTAGCAGGCCGTGGTATTGTCCGACAGGACCTGAACCCTCCTGTTCCGAATGGCATCTGCAAAAGAAGCGAGGGAGTAACGGATCGCCCTAAGCTCAAGAAGGTTGATATGCATGGATGCCTCAGATGGGGACCAGATGCCCTGAGCCGAAAGCTGTCCACAGCGCCCCCCCCATCCCAAGTTGGAGGCATCGGTATAAACCGTGACCTCAGCTAGGAAGGGGCCGAAAGGACAACCTTCAGACAGGTTCCCAGGGACAGTCCACCAGGCCAGAGAGCGCAGCACCACCCTGGGGATGGAAAACCTCTGGTGCTGACCCATGGTAAGGGGGTTGTACCTCCGGACAAACCAGTTTTGCAGAGGCCTCATACGCAGGCGCGCAAAGAAAACCACCCCTGTGGTGGAGGCCATAAGGCCCAACAGAGTCTGAACCAAAAGGGCAGTCTGATACCGGCAATGCATAAAATGCCGGGCCAAAGCGGAAAGCCTGGCCAACCGGTCTGGGGGCAGGTAGGCTCTACCCAGCAGGGAATTGAAATGGACCCCAATAAACCTAATGGCCATGCCTGGGGTCAGGATAGACTTATCCCCATTAACCACCAAGCCCAGCCTAGCCAGCACGGACAAAGTGAGGGCAATATGGGCCTGGAGAGAGTCAGGCGAGGGTCCCACCAGGAGCCAGTCATCCAGGTACGGGTAGATAAAGCAACCCTGGGACCGCAGGTATGCCACTACGGTGGCCATGCACTTTGTGAACACTCTGGGTGCAGAGGCTAGCCCGAAGGGCAACACTGTATATTCATACACAGAATTCCCATACACAAACCGCAGGTATTTCCTGTGGCCCTCAAATATAGAAATGTGGAAGTAGGCATCCTTCAGGTCTAGAATGGCCAGCCAGACGCCCACTTCCAGGAGTTCCATGACTCGCGCCAGGGTCAGCATGCGAAACTTCTCAGCCTTCAAATAACCATTGAGGCCTCGAAGGTCTAAGATAGGCCGGGAACCTCCACCCTTCTTATCCACAAGGAAGTATCTGGAATAAAATCCCCATGGGGAAGTAGAGACATTGACCACCCGGACAGCACCTTTGGTAACCAACTCCATAACATTATTGTGTAACACAACATCACAACATGGAGAACAACGGGGAGGGAGAGAGAGAGGGGGTGCATCCGTAAACATTAACTTGTAACCATGGGCCACAATGGACAGGACCCAAGCGTCAGAAGTAACACGTTGCCAACAGGGCAAAAAAGGTCGAAGCCTGTCCAGAAACTGGGCAGCAGAGGAAGCACCCTCGGAGGCCAACGGGGGAGCGTTCAGGCGCAGTCAGAAGACCGAGGGCTTCTGCGCCGAGGTCGAAGGCTTGGGTGAAGAGGGCTGTTGCCTGCCCTTGGACCGGCCGGAGCGCCTGGAAGGGTGACGCTGCTGGGCAGAGTAGGATCGGTGACCGTAGGACTGGCCCGAGAAGAAGCGCCCTTGACGCTGCTGGTAAGGCTGGTAAGGGGTCTGGTAGGATCGGAACCGACCATAGCGATACCTCGGACCCGACGACTGGGCTGAGGGGGCGACCCCGAGGGACTTGGCCGTCTGCTGATTCTTCTTCATCAGGGAGAGGGACTCATCCGTCTTCTCCGAGAAGAGCTGGGGCCCCTCGAACGGGAAGTCCTCCACCTTCGCCTTCTTCTCTGGAGGCAGGGCCGTGGACCGAAGCCAGGCGTGCCGACGCAGGACCACCGAAGTTGCCATCGCTCGCGCTGCAGAGTCGGCGGCGTCCTTGCCAGCTGTCATTTGCTGTTTTGACAGCTTCACGGCCTCGGCTTGGAGGGCCTTAACCAGGTGGCGGCGATCCTCCGGGAGGTCGGAGAGGTAAGAGGACAGCCTCTTCCACAGGAATAGATTATAGGATCCCATTATAGCCTGGAAGTTGGCAATACGGAATCCCAGAGACGCGGATGAGTAGAGTTTCCTGCCCACGCCATCCAGCTTTCTGCCTTCTCGGTCCGCCGGGGCCGACGAGGAACCGGAACGGAACCGAGCCTGACCCTCCTCAGCCACGATCGACGAGGGTTTCGGGTGATTGAAGAGGTACGGGCAATCATCTTGCTTTAAACGGTAGTACCGTTCCACCTTCTTTGCCGTCGCGGACAGGGACGCCGGCGTCTGCCAGAGCGCGAGAGCGTTATCAACAAAATCCTCCACAGGGGGAAACGCCACCGACGCGGGGGACCCGGAATACAGCGCCTCCAGCAGCTTACTCTTGGGCTTGGAGGTCGTGGAGGAGACGTCTATCTCCAGCGCGGCGGCCATCCGCACCATTTGTTCGGAGAATAGCCTGTAATCGTCATTCGGGGACGATGAGCGGGGCCCACCCACGGTGTCATTCGGGGAAGGATCCGAGGCCGCGTCTGAAGAGCACTCCGACGGTGACGCCAGACCTTCATCATCCTCGGAATCCGAAAACTCCGGCGAGGTTTGCGTCGGAACCGAAGACCGGTGAGCGGTCGGGGCCGACGGATAAGTTGCAGGAACCGGCGGTCGCAGAGGCAAGCCCGGAGGTGGAGGAGCGGGTGCTGGGAGCCCGACTGGCTGAGCCGGAACGGAGACCATCGGAACCGACGGATGTTGCAGGAAGGGCAGCGACTGCTGGAACCACGCCACAAAATCCTGCCAGGAGGTCATGTTCCCAACCCCCGCGACCGGCTGGCAAGGGGGCAGAGGAGCAGGCACCGGGGCAGGCCAGCGAAGAGGCATCGGAACCGACGAGGTAGACGGCAGTGGAACGGAGGCCTCTGAAGGCGCCGGGGCGGACGGCAGGGAGCGCTCAAAAGATTGGAACGGTTCCGGGAAAGGTGGAAACGGCATAAATTCCTCGGGAACCGACGGAGGAGGCGTGCAAGGAGGCGACGGGGTGTGGAGACTCACCACATCGTCGGGTATCAGGACTGGTTCGGCCGGAGAACCAGGCAGCACAGCCGGAGCTGGGGACAATGCACGGCCCTTGGCCCTCGACTTCGCCTTGGCCTTCTTGGACGGGGGCTCCGAAACAGCCTCCGGAACCGAAGGCTTGGAGGAGGACTTCGGCTTGGGCGCGGAACGCTTCTTGGCCTTCCGGCTCGAAGGACGATCCCCGGAACCGGAATCAGGTCGGGCCTCCGGAACGGGTTGCCCCGTCGGTTCCGAGGGGAGCGGCTCTGGCGACTTACGAGACGGCGCCGGTGACGGAGCGGCGGAGCGCGGCCTATCTCCCAAAGAGCCCGATGGCTTGGGGGGGAGAAGGTTGGCATCCCACAAGAAGGCACGGAGCCTGGCCTTCCGATCACTCCTTGCCTTCGGAGTGAAGGACATACAAATGGAGCAGCGCTCGACAACATGCCCCTCGCCCAGGCAGATGAGGCAGAGCTCATGGCCGTCCGAATGGGTCATCTTAGTGCCGCATTTATGACACTTTTTAAACAAAGATGTCTGCGACATAATGAACGGTATCTCCCGACAGATGACAAGGGGAAAATACCGACCAGCAGAAGAAACGATCCAAAACTCCGAAGAGACGCTGGAAACGAACGCTAGACAATAAGAACCTTTTCGACGGCGGCGAAAAAGGAACTGAGGGAATGCCGGGGACGTTCGGATATATATGCATTCAAAATTGGCGGGAACACCGGCGCGCATGCGCGGTGGATCCGAACGTCCCCCTCACATCTCTTAGAGCTAGAAAAATCTTTTCCGCGGCTGGCCTGCGCCTGCGCAGTCCCAATGTGGGGCTGCACAGAAGGACGAAGACGATCCTTTGCTTGCAATCCAAGCAGAAGTGGAGACACTTTCCCACCTTTAATTCCAGAGAGACAAGAGTTCAATTATGTAGAAACTGAGGGAAGGCTGTTAGCCCTCATCATGCTGGCTTAAAGAAGCCAGAAGTAAAGAGGGAGTGAGAGAAACAGCTTGATGGCTGGAAGCAGGAAAAGGTAACAAAAGAGACACCCTGCCAAAAGGAGGACAGGGAATGAGATCCACCCGTCAGGAGGGCCATGGTGGTACTCACATCATTCTCGGAGGTCCCACATATATTGCAACATTTGCATTCGATGCACTGCCAGCGGTAGGTCTTCACTGCTGCCATCATGACTGGAGTGAACTGTAAGCAAGAGGGATGGCCTGGTGGGGAGAAGCACAGCAGAACCAGCATCAAGACAGACCTCCAGGTTAGCAGGTGAACAAACGAAGATTCTGCCTCTATAGTATATTTATACCCCATTCTGCTTCCAAAGAGATGAAGACTGCACACACAGCAAGAGGGGGGTGGGGACAGAAAAGCCCTTTTTATCTTTACAAGTTTATCTTTACAAGCTTTGCAAGTTGCGTTCAACATGTAAGAGGCCACATATGAGCAGTCCTAAGCGATCAGGCCATGTATCTGTCTAACCCACCATTCTGCTTCTAATGATGGCTCGCCAGATACTTTCAGGAAGCCCTAAAGCAGGGTATTAATAGCCTTTGCCTTTTATTTGGCCCCAAGTTCCTGGTGTCCAGAAGCCCACAGGTTTCTGAACAGGAAAGCTCTATTTAGCCATTATAGCTCGTAAGCATCAACAGGCCTCTCATCCTACAGGAAGTTGTCTCATACCCCTTTAATAATGCTCACATGTTATTTTCAGTCACTTCCTTAACTCCAGAGAGCAGTGTACCAAACAAGGAGGCCAACATCTGCCATCATGAAACTTTCAAGAGGCAGGCGCTGCCGTACCCAAAACCAACAATTTCCCGCACTCCAGCAGACCACCCTTCTCAAGTTAAGGAAGTGGCTCTAAGTAATGTGTGAACTGGCCCTTAAAAGTTTGTGGTTGGGGCCGTTTCCAAAAAAATGCTCGAATGAAAGTGATGCATCCCAAAAATTGAGAAAACAAAACCAGCTGATACATGAAAAAGGTAAAATTCTCAGAAGCAATCCTCAGAGCAGCCAACTGAAAGAGGAAGATGATGAGGGAGATATTCCACAAAGGAAGACCACAGGCAGCAAAGTGCCACCTCATGGCAGGATCTGGTTTCCTCTGTTCCCCAGCTACATACCTGATCGCCCACAATCAGAGCACGAAACCAGTTCCTCCGGCTGTCCCGTCTTCTTATTGATCTTGGAGTCTCCCAGACAGAAATCGCAGTAATTGTTGGGCAAGGCCAAACCATCAGGGCCCTTCTTGGCTGCTGGGAAAGAAGCCATTTGCCGCGGACATATAAGTCAAGGCAGGCAGCCACAACAATGCCCTGCCCATGTCTATACAGGTAAGTGGCAGCTACCTAACCTAAAAGCCTCACACACACATACACAAACTAATTTTTGCAAAGAGCTCTTATGTGGGTTTTCCAGCTTGCTGGCTGGCTCTTCTACACTCGTCCTGCCTTCCTGACACTGACTGCTTGGGACAGTTATAGATTGAATTTAAGAGAACACTGCTGGTACCTGAAGGCCTAGATCAAGACAGGCCCAGTAACTCAGTCCTAGTTGTCATATTTTTATTCCACCTTTCCTCCAAGGAACTC
Source organism: Eublepharis macularius (assembly GCF_028583425.1). Lineage (NCBI taxonomy): Eukaryota > Metazoa > Chordata > Lepidosauria > Squamata > Eublepharidae > Eublepharis > Eublepharis macularius. The sequence continues at coordinate 225,760,934 of NC_072790.1, forward strand.
AGGGTAGGAAACATGTTTGTCCCTTCCATTTATTCTTCACAACCACACTAAGAGGTGGGCCAGGCTGAGAGTTACTAGCCCTAGGATCACCTGTTGAATTTCATGACTAAATGGAATTCGAATTCATTGCCTGAGTCCTGGTCCAACACACTAATCACCACACCACAGTCCTGACTGTGACACCGCCATACGCAGTGTTGCATCTGCGTGCCACAGAGCTCAGCAGGTTGGGATATGCAGTAGGATATTTAATGCTTAATTTCTAAAATTAAAGACCCTGGAGGCTCAAGCTTGCCAGAATGATGTATCCTCTAACCATCAAGATAATTCTCCTAAGACACACTGCACATGCACAGAGGCAATCCAGTCTTGCACCATTACTTCTCCTAACTCTAGCTGAATACCAGCATCATCAACTCTGGCTCAAATTTAGCCAGGAAGGGAAGAAAGTTCCTGCAAAACAGTGAACTCATCAGTAAGAGCCCTGGAAGGAGAAGAGCCTCACATTTTTGCTCCTCGGGTCTCTGAGAGACAGGCGTGGGAGGCTGCGAGTCTTCCTTGTCCTCCCCTTCTTCCTCAGCCAGATGGGAGTGCGCATAGTGGTAGCTCAGCCCAGGCCGGTTCTTGTAACGCTTCCCGCAGACTGAAGAGGTAGAAATTTTAAGAAAACACAAAGACACAGGATAAGCAGCCCCATTAACCAAGAAAATGCCTCCATTTCCTCCCTCTCCACAAAGCTACTCCCCACCTATTGATACCTCCCTAAAATGTGGCTCTTCCCCAGAAACTACTACTGAAAAGGAGAAGCCACCCATAACTGCATAAACCCCAAGCCACTGCTGAAAGAGGGGCCAAATCAGATTCAGATTTCTACACACACCTGGGATTCTCTTAAATTCTGCCCACTGTGTAACAGCATACCTTGTAACCTGTACCTAGTTTTACCATCACATAACCCTTTTCCTCCATGTTTTCTTGTTCCTCCCTTGCAAGTAACAAACTGACTACAACACAGACACAAATGTTACAAACTGAAAGCAGTTTCAGATATACTTTGTAAAAAAAATAAAAACATGGTTCTAGACCTCAGAAAAGAAGTCTGAAAATACATGAGCTAAGTAGATATTCAGTGGCCTGCACTGTTCTAAGTTATAGAAAAAAGCAAGAGTCCAGTAGCTCCTATAAGACTAACTAAATTTGTGATAGGGTGTGAGCTTTATTCAGATACCTGGTATCTGAAAAAGTGAGCTGTGGATCATGAAAGCTTGCACCCTACTACAAATTTTGTTAGTCTTATATGTGCTACCGGACTCTTGCTCTTTTCTACTGCTACAGACAGACTAACATGGCTACCCATCTTGATCTAGTTCTAAATTATAGTCATGACAATGTGCCGAGAATTCTGGATATAGCTTTCCTGGTCAAAGCCGCCATCCGAGGGAGCTCTTAGCTGCCCTGCACAGCTCTGCATCTGACTCACTCTCCCTAAATCTCCAGTTATTTTGCTGCTCTCAAAGAAAAAAAAATGGTGCTTGGATACAGAACACAGACGGCACATATCCTTTGGGACAGGAACAAGCAATACTCCTCCATCATCAGTTCAACCACCCAAACTGGGCCACTAGTGGAGAACCAGTAGCATGCCCCAAAACTGGAAATTGCCAGGGCTCAGAAACATACGGGCAGGCCATGCGCAGAGGGGACTCCTCCCCTTCCCCAGTTCTTTCCCCTTAAGCAAGGGATCAGCTGTGGGGGAAAGAAACAAATCTTTTCTAAAGTCCATTAAGCCCTGCAAGTCTTTTTGCACAACTGGAAAGCTAATTTGCCAAAAAAAAGTTATGACTCTCTTAAGGCCTGTATAAACACAGCTGATTAAGTAGGGGGCTTGACTCCCTCCTTTACTGCTCTCTGCTTCTAAGGAGGCTTACTCTAAGTAGGAGAAGCATGTTCTGAAGAGGCAGGAAAGGAGCAGCAGCAAACATCATATTAGTCTTCAGTGTCAAAGGAACTCTTGCTAAAGTACAGTGGGAGGAAGGTTTTGTTCCCAGTCCCAAAATAATGAAGAGTCTCTTAGAACCAACTAAGGGGCCCCACCAGGTATCCACAGACAGCCTACACCCATCCAGAATCAAGGAGCAAATATCCAAGGATGTTTAAGCCTCAGCACCTCTCCTTTCAGTAACCCACAACCACACAGAGGGTGCCTGTCAGTCAGAACCCCAGCTTCCCTAAAGGCTGTGTTATAGGGAGGGGGTGTCAGATGCTTCGCTAATGAGTTAGGGACCACAGACTTCACCACTAGGCTTCATGTTGTCTAATGTCAGCCCTAGAATTGCTTGTGCTCTGTTTCAGCATTTCTTCCGCTCTGTATTGGATTCTTGCTAATGCTATGTCTTTGTAAACTTGTATTTATTAACCCTATGGCATTGTTTATGGAAATGCTCTTGATACTGACTGCGCTAGTCTCACGCTGTGTAATCCATCTTGAGTCTCGGTGAGAAAGGCAGACTATAAATGTTAATTAAAAAAAAAATTGATTCTTGGGAGATGGTTTGGCTACTGCTGGAGAGTGGAGGAAGCAAGTAAGCCACTACGATGCACACCAGCCCAACCATTTCTGCAGTTAATTCAGATATAGATGGAAGACTGTTGTGTGGCCCCGGAACTGTTAGCGCTGAGAGTGGACCTGTAGCCTACTGAGCCCCATAGCTCAACATGAGCTGCAAGCAGAAGCGTGGCTGCAGGCAACTAATGCCAGCAAACCAACTCACAAGATGCTAATAAAAGCTAACAGGAAAAGTAAGTCAGGAGCACTGACCAATCTAATCAGGATGCAAAATTTACCCTTGACCCGTATGATAGCAATGAACCCTGAGGGATAGCAAATCCCATTTATAATTATAAAGGAAGATTATTTTGGTGCAAATCCATCAATCTGGAACTGGTAGCTTGAAATTTTGATGGGGGTGAGTTGTGGCAGCATGCATATGGGCACTGGAGGTTATTTTTTTTACCCTTGCCTTATCTTCCTAAAATTTCTTGGAAGCCATTTGGACAGGCAACTTAAATCACAAGATATATATTCTATACAACACTCGGTATATGACCAGCATAAAGTGAGTCATGCAGCAGCTGTTCTCCCGCAAAGAATATTAAAAGTACCAACCCCCCCCCCCAAATCTGTCTGCTTTCTGAGCATTAAACTGCTTTTTAAACAAGGCTGCCAACGTAAGAAGAATCTGAGAACTGCTCATTTTTAACAGATTCTGGCTTGGATCCCATGATCCCGGAACGCAAGGATCATGGACCTTTCTTGCTTTGCCTTCCCTTGGAAAAGTTCATTCCTGGAGTCACAGGACCCACGTGTCCCAATGGCTGCACAAGACGGGATTCTGCTGTGGGAAATGGGCTGAAATTGCCGTCTGTCTCTTTCATCAGTGCAGTTCTGCTGATGGGAGATTTCACCGCCCTCCCCAGTGCATCCTCTCAACCTATGTGGTTATTAGACTACACAGATCCCCGATCGTGGAAATAAACTGTCTCTAGGCTGGAAGGAAGGGGGTGCAACACAGGAAATATCTGCAACTATCAGCACCTTTCATTGACAGACAGCAGGATCCACCCATCTAACAAGACCAATAAATATTAAAAGACTACTAATATATAAAATGTGCGGTTGAACGTGCTACTGGAGAACACAAAGACACTAAACAAGATTCCTTTCCAGTCTAGAATGATGTTAGCTAGGTAAAACAGGGCATTATCCTTCAATTTGTATAAAACCTTTTTTCCCCTTTTTTCAAATCTTAGCACAATGATGGCATACACTTTCAGGCAGAATGCAAACCAGGGACAGGGCATTTTTAGTAGTCACACCTCACCTATGGAATGCCCTTCCCCTTGAGGACTGACTAGTGCCTATGATACACTGTATCTGGCACCAGGCCAAAATGTTTCTATTTACACCCATGCTTTTAATTAAGGGTTGAGCTCTTGACAACAATTTTATAGTGTGCTTTTAGCATGAAAACTGTCAAATTTGTTTTAAGCTGCTTAGAGATGTACGTTTTTATCATCTGGCTGGGTTTATAATGCTAAACTTTAATTAATGACTTTTATTGCTATGGGTTTTTCGTTATGCTTTATTTTGTAAGCAATCTTGGGCAGGTTCCTTGGAGAGAGTGTAAAAAATATGTAAACAAATTAATACATCTGTCCCCCAATATTAGTTAGAAACAATTTGTTAGTGCTCTTAACATGTTTGGTGAAAATGTTTTAAAAGCTGGTCTTACTGGGGGGAAATGGTACAAAACATCCAACTGATTTTACTAACAGCGATATTGTAATTATTTCATATTTACTTAAAAGTACTACACAAACCCCTATATGAATGCAAAGCACGCTCTTTAGATAGAAATCTTCTTATAGCAGCTAGGCAAAAGGGAGGACCAAAACATTCCAGGTCAACCTGAATGGCTGAATAAGTATGGAAATAATGTTTATGAATGAACTTATATATTGTGCTCTTATCTATTTGATACAGTGCTTTTTTGCTTAACCGGTGCCAGTACTCAAATATAAGGTTGCACTGATTTCCACCAATTCCTCCTTAGACCTTGGTGGAGCCCCACCCCCAACCCCCCAAGGTGCCTGGACTCATATCAGTGAGTACTGCCACAAAAAAGTCCTACACACATAGACACATATATATTGGCATATTTTTTAAACAATTTGAGACAAGATCAAACTATTCAAACTATGGTTTTTACTTTTGAAGTATCCTTGCTTTGTACCCTTCAAACTAAATGCTTTAAGACATAGTTTTTTAAAAGCCACCAATCGACAGAAGCAAAGAGGTGAAAGTGTCACTGTAAAGGGCAGAAAAAACTGAAGACTCATGCTTTGGCCTATCATTAACAGAGACTGTCAAGTTCCAAAGCCTTTTGAACCCTGAGGTTGCATTAATACATTACCTTGGCTGTGGACAGAGAAGGAAGCTTCATGTGTACTTCAGTTACATCACCAGCTCAAGGGCAGAAGGCCCCCCACTTAAGACAGAAAAACTGTACTATAGGAGAGCCAATACATTGGGAGAGTGACAGTTTATATCTGCTGGCAGCTGGAAGCAGAGAAACTTGCAATAGAAGCCCTAAAAACCCTCACTCTTCCTTTACACACTTCTTTGTGCTTACAGGGGATGCCTGGTTTTGCCTGGGGAGGGGGGGGGGAGGTATTGGTGGAAAGCATTTGAACCCTGCTGAATCAGTGGAAAAATTAGACTGTTGCTGATGGAAAGCAGGGCTTTTCCCCTCTATTCTGGGCATCAAAAGGGGAACAGATCTCATTTGGAGCTGGCATGGAGAGGAGGCAAGCACAAACTTGCAGTACAAATTCACAGTGTGTGTTTCATACTGCAAGGCTGTTCCGAAGTAAGCTAATTCTGACCTGGCTTAAGAGTTCACATGCTTAAGCTTCACATGCCTCTTACCTATCTCCATTCAAAGGTTTTTTGACCCCCTGCTATTCTGTAGGGCTAATATCAGAACAGCTACCTGGAATGGGAAAACCCTCCTAGGACAGCTCATGTATCAAGCACAGTTATGGCTGCCAACAGGCCTGGAGAATAAAAACATTCTGCCCCTTCAACAGAGGCTTAATGTGTGGAAATGAGTAGCTTTTCATGGCACCATGAAGGTAAACGAAACCCCATTAAGCCTCTATTAAAGGGACAGGACATCTTTTCTTTGGGCAGTTAGCAACTCTATTCACAGCATGTAAAAAGCACAGCAGGTACATCAGACCCAAACGCTTCAATGACTGCAACAACTAAACCAATTCTTTCACGACTCCAAATATGTTCATGGATTCTGCTTGCACTACGGCTGACAATCTAATCTTCCCAAAGAAACGTAGCTAGGGCAACTCTGCATTATCCAACATCCTGTCACGCAGAGCTTGTGAACTGTAATTCACCTGGTCACTTGCAGCAAGTCAGAATCACCTCTAAACAAAATTACAGCACTCTCTCAGGCCACAAATGGCTAAATAAGCACATACAGGCAGAAAGGCTAGGAATATAATGGTTTATCCCACCCTTCCTCCAAAGGGCTCAGGGTTGAGGGCATATCTCCCCTAAACTTCACTTTGCCCTCACAACCACCCTTTGAGGTAGGCCAACTAGAGAAAGGCTGGCCCAAGGTTGCCCAGTGAGTTGCAGGGGATTTAAATATGGGCCTCTTCCATCTGAACCTGACACTTTTAACTGTTACATCATACCTCTCTACGAAGATTTGTGACCTAACAAGTATACAAAAATTACTTGCCAGACTGTCATGCCCCACAAGAAGGGAAAGAAGAAGGAGCCAAGAGGACAAGGCGACAGGCTGTCATTCTAAAAACTGTTAAAGAGCAGTAATGTTAACCAACGTAAATTTAGAAGGGCTTAGAACTAGTACGTGGACTAAAGAAATATACTATATATTTTCCTCAACAAATCTCCATCCCTTTTCCTCTGCATCTTTTCTATTGTGATTTTTTGTTTCTATTCCTGTATCTTGTTTTTATTTATGTACAACACCCACCATGACAATCTGTGTTGGATTTTAACTGCTGTGATCTGCTTTGAGATAATATATTAAAGTGCAAAGCAGGATACAAGCGCAATAAATAAATACAACTTCTGGATACAAGCACCTGTAAACACCCTGAGACCTGAACACTTCCCTACCACAACCCTCCCAAACTCTGACAGAGAATCTGATTTCCCTAAATCAAGCTCAAATTTGAACTCTCAACCTTTCTCCCACATTTCTGAGAAATTCTGACCCCAAAGTAAACATTCTCCAAATCCAACACACAACACCTATGCACACAACAAAACAAAACTTCAAAAAGCACATCACAGGAGGGAGGGATTTTTGGTGCCCTGCATCAAAATATACCCACTTTTTAAAAGAGAGTTTTTAAAACTATCATTTCAGGAGAACAAAGTCAGGAGGAAATAAAATAGCAGACAGAGAGAATGGACTACCTCGGTCAGGAGGTTTCGAGGTATGCTTTTGTTTGTAACTATCTGAAATACAGAAAGAGAATAATGAGAGAAAGGTGAAAACACTCTATAGGTCACACAAAACATGCACACGGTAAGCTATACAGAGCGATTAAAAAGGAGAAAAGAAAATGCTAACTAGTGTTAATTTTAAATTAAAGACGGGAGGGAATATAAAATTTGTATAGGATAGTAAAGGAGGAGAGAAAGAAAAGTAATTTCAAAAACTCATTCTTTGCAATTTGTTAAAATTCTTGTCAATTTCCCCACCCACCATGATAACAGCCAGGTTTGCATGGGCATTCATTTCCAGATTGGTACACAGGGAAAGGAAGAGTCATATAATATAGAGCTGGAGAAGGCAGCCACACATGGCAGGGCTGGTCTTCTAACAATGGAGGCCTGTGTGCAAGATGGAATATTAGTAAAGTGATACCCAGGCAAAGCAGCTGCCCCTTCTGTGCTATGTATATGCATACTCCACCCTGGATTTTGCCAGGAGGAGGAGGAAGGGGTGTAGGTTCTGTAGTATGGCACCTATTTCAAACCAACCTGACCACAGGTTTGATCCCCAGCGTCGCCAGTTAAAGAATCCCGGGACTGGCAAAGACTTCAGGAGCCAGTGTAAATCAGGGTTGACAGTACTATGCTAAGTTTTCATTTTTTAGCCAAGGAAACTGAGACAGTTGCTAAAACTTCTCACTCTGCAGGAGCCAACTTAGGCTGGGATAAGGAACACGTAAGTGTTTGCATTTTCATAAAACTCTTCAGCAGGCAAAACAAAGCGCACTGTGAAACTGAAAAGCTTGTATACTCCTAAGTTGGGCAAAGTAAAGTTACCATTTTATGATAAATTAACCTCAAGAGACAGCCAAGGCAGAGCAGGAAGCTCTTACAGCTCTTTCAATGCATTTTTATGAAAAGAGACCAGACATATCCATCCCCAACCCTACAGCCCACACCACCACCCCTCCTTTCCGGCAAAAGCATGCATGATATACTCATGGCAGCTTTCAGCAAGGCACGCATTCATACTCACTGTCACAGGCGTAAGGTTTGTCTCTGTCTTCCAAAATGGCCGCATCAAGTTTTTTCCGGGCACCCCCAACTCCTTTGCCCTAAGAAACCGGAAATGGAGAAAGTAAAGAAGCTGCTGCCATTTTAGCAGGCATGTGACATTCCAGCCTGCAAGGCAGAGACAGGAGGTCCCCTCCAACCCTATGAGTCTATGATTTTGCTGAAGCTAAGCTAAGCAGCAGGACTGGGTCTCGTCAGTGCGTGGCTGTGAGGCTTCTCAGAAATCCTATTTAAGCCATCATAAAGGAAGAAAGATGAGATATAAATGCAATAAAATGGTAGCCAGCCAAGGGAAAAAAGATCTTGCCACCCCAAGGAAATGAAACATGTTTCCAGCCCCACATGAGAACGCCAAGGGAACTGCTTTATTTATGATCATACATACACTGTGCAGAGTACAGCATGCCTAATGCAGTACACACGCAGCACGGGACCCAAATGAACTATCTGGCCAAATGAGGCACACACAAAGAAGTACACACAAACTGAAATGCTTTGAATTTCTTGACACAATCCTAACTGATCACCTGTGGCAGCCAGCATGGAGAACTATTTTAAAGAATGTGTGCCAACAAGTGATCACTTTATTTTTATTGCATTTTTCCTAACTTTTGTAATCCAGTTCTATGGCATTTATTATGCTGTTTTATTGCATTTTACTTACAAAAACTGTATTCTTACTTGAGCATCAGTTAAAAAAAAAAGCAGATACAGCATACCATCTTCTCTGGGTCATGGCCACATCATGTACACCAAGTACCATTACTTTACGTTCAAAACTTTTTACAAAATGTATGTACATATCTGTAGAAAACACAGCCAACATGTTTAAGAAAAAGTACATGCTGTTGAGCTGCAACTGACTCAGGGTTACCCCTTCCATGGGACATTCCTGGCAAAAGACAAGCACAGATAGTTTGATACTGTCCTCCTTCACATAGTTTCAGGTGGGTACCAATGTCCCACCCTCTGCCTGATTTATAAGTACTCTTTCATTTTTCTAATCCTTGTATTTCGACAAAGGGAGCTCTGATTCTTGAAAACTCTATCCTGGAAATCCAGTTGGTTTTTAAAGTGCTACTGGATCTGAATCTTGCTCTTCCTCCACACAGTAATCTGTCTTCCTTGGTGGACTCCCACCCAAGTACTGACCATAGCTGACACTGCTTAGCTCCTAAGCTCTCACAAGTCTAGGATAAGCTGGGCTAGTTGGCCTACTTAAGATGTTTAAAGGCAACAATAATAATCATCACTGCAGGGAATTTAGTGTGTATATATACACACACACACAGTTTTAAAAAATCTTATCATTTATTAGAATTAGGTGTAGTAATTCTAATCAAACAAAGGAAGCAGTATTGGGGCTGGCACTCCAAGGGCTGCAACAAGAAACTGCATTAGAAATGGCAGTTCATTACTGCCCCCCAGTGGCACACACTAGGAGCAAATTTTCAGAGAGCCTCACAGATGACTACTTGTAACTACTTGTTCCTCTTTATTACATTGTTCTTAACAATGTAATCCACCATGAGTCTCAATGAGACTATAAATATAAACAAAGAAATATTTGTAAAGCATGATATTGCACTAGGGGACAGCTGCAGCCCCTCCTTCCACTGGTTCTGTCATTGCACCTCATGTTTTTTTTATTTATATCCTGTTTTTCACCCCATTGGGGTCCTAAAGCAGCTTATAAAATTATTCTCCCAACATTTATTTTATCCCCACAACAACCATGCTGTGAGGGAGGTTAGACTGAAAGAGCGTGAAGGCCCAAGATCATCCAGCAAGCTTAAATAGCATACCGGGGATTCAAACTGGAGTCTCCCAGATCCTAGTCCGACACTCTAGCCACTATACCATGCTGGCTCTCCATTAACTTGCAAGCTTCTAGCCCTTCTATCATCCCTATTTCATCTTGCACGCGCACACCCACTTTCCACCAAATATTCCAGATCCTTACGATTCTCTTCCCCACCACTGTCCTGAAGCCAAAAGAGTTTTCTGCTCTGTCCAGCAGCATTTTCGGGCAGCCAGTCAGATTTGTTCCTACCTGGGTAGAGGATGGCACCACTCTGACAGCAAGTATCCCATTCCTATCTACAGGCATCCTAGTTCATGGGCTCTACAGACAGCACTTCCTCCTATGCCTCTTGGAGCCCTTACCTGACATCAGCCATGAAAGATGTATTTGGCCTCCTCCAGGCATCACAACTGGGTGTTGCGACTGCTGGTGAGGGAGCAGCTGTATGCAGCAGATCATGCCATGAGCATAATTTATCTGCTCTGTCTGGCTCAGAACAGTTAATCCAGGGGGAGGACAGAAAGAACAGTCTGGGCAACACTTGCAATAAAGTTGTGACTAAGCGGGAACTCTGACAAAAACACACCGCTGCAGAATAGGCAGATAGTAATGGGACTGGAAACAGGGATGGAAGCCAGGCAAACTTGTACGACCCTGTGCTTGAAGCAAGAGGGAAAAGTGGTGACCCACTTGGGTTACCCTCATTCACCAGGAGAGAAGAGAAGGCTCCCAAGCGCAGCTGCGCAAGCTGTACCTTCGCCTTGCCTTTGCCTCTGCGTTTTGGTGTATCTTCTTCATAGTCCTCGTCATCCAGATCATCCAAGAAATCATCTGGTTCCAGGATGCGCTAGAATAGAGAAAAGAAGTTACCACAGAGGAAACAAGTGGGTCTCAGGAAAACTAGTGAAAAAGAACTTTTGAGTCGGATACCCCCCCCCCCCGCTTCAGGGGCACCTCTGTTAAGATCTGGTTTGCCCTTTACTTTAATTGCAGCATTTTCACAGCATAAAGTAGCTACAAATAAAGTGAACAGTACTATAGTTGAAGAGAGTAAAGGATCTACACAACAATCCTAGGCACTGCTGCTCCAGCTTAAGCCACTTGAAATTAATGGTCTTAGTCTGAGGTTAATTTACATAGGATTGGGCTGTCAATCTGCTTGGCATAAAGGAAAGTAATGCTCCATTACTGTGGCCTCTGCAATTCTCCCACATTTAAAAGACTTCATAGATTCACTCCTTTATTAAATATGAAGAAGGGGGCCTTGCAGGACATCCACATCAAGACCTCTTCCAACTGGGCTTCAGCACAAGCAGTTATTCACTACGAAAGTCCAGTGCATGGATCCCATATAACAGACCACTGGACTGCTCCTCCTTAGAGCTCCAGCTGGTAAGTTACTCCTGTTCTGGATGAGCACTAAGATGGACTCTACTGTCAGTATCTGAACTGAAGCAAGCAAAATTTTCCCACCCACAGCCAGCTTATATATACCTGCATAAGCCAATTAAGCAAAAAAAGCATGCGGGATTTGCAAATGGACATCTCACACCCACAACTCAAGAGTTAAACAAGGGTTGACATGTACACCCCCCTCAATAAGAAAGAATTTCTCTCCCCCTTCTCTGCCTTCCTGGATTTTGGAAACAAACGATAAGTTTTCTTTTTCAGCTGCCTTACTAGGCTATTGGAGTCGATGCTGGGAGCGGGCCAACATGCATTGCGAGATCCAGCAGTTTGACAAGCCAAAAATGATGATGAAAACCAGAAAGTCCCCCCCCCCTCCTTTCCCAAAGTGATTTTCGCAAAGCACATTAAATTCCACCCTGGTTATAAAGGAAATGTCTATGAGCCAAGAAGACAGTTTACAATGAAAGGAGGAAACAAACAAGGCTGAAACAGACAGGGGCTGAAGGCCTCATGGAGGGTAAGGAGGCAGAAACGCTGAGGACAATTCAGGAAGGAAGTGAGGGCCCTGGAAACAGAAGCTGGAGGCAGGGTTAGGTGTTCCCCATCTATGTGATCACATGTCACGAATGCAGAACTTTATATAATGTGACCAAATGCACTAACGTAACTGAAACCATTAATCCAATCATATACTAACAATTCAGCTAGCAAGCAGTGAAAACAGAGAGGTTGAAAACAATCTGAGTTTCTCAGGAAGTATGAAAGGACGAACATGAATTAGCGGTCATCATAATTTTTAAGAGTCCTTGGTCACTTGGCACCTGGTAGGTTTGGAGGCAGAATTAGTCGCCTATTAAACTGAAACAGCATTTATGTTTATGAGCAGGCAGTCCTTGAGAAAGTGAAGCCTGCCAGATTTTTACGGTTCTCTTTGGACCGTCCTCTGTTTATCTTTGAAAATATTACTGACAAAAGAGGTTGATTCAAACTATCCACAGAAAATTAAAGAATTAGTCAGAAAAGAGGGACTTCTGGTACGCAGAGATTTTGCAAGCGTGTGAAAAATAATGCTCAGGAAGCATTTATTTATGTATTTATTTGATTTATACCCCGCCCTCCCCACAGATGGGCTCAGGGCAGCTAACAACATTCAAAAAATACATTAAAAGTCACAAAAACATAAAATCAATAATTTTTAAAAAGTCATTAAAATAGTCCAGGAGGAGGCTATTTAAACAAATATTGGGAGTCCGTATATGAGCATAGCAGATGGCTGAGGGCAGCCCCAGAGGAAGTGGTGGTCTTAGATGGAAGGAGGAGGACACCCGCTGGCACTCAGCCAAAGGCCCGGCGGAACATCTCCATTTTACAGGCCCTGCAGAACTGTAACAGGTCCTGCAGGACCCGGATCTCCAGCGGGAGAGCGTTCCAACAGGCCAGGGCCAGGGCAGAAAAAGACCTGGCCCTGGTTGAGGCCAGACGGATGTCCTTCGGGCCGGGGACCACCAGGAGTTGCTTGTCTGCAGAGCACAACACCCTGCAGGGGGCATAATGGAAGAGGCGGTCCCGCAGGTATGCAGGTCCCAGTCCGTGAAGGGCTTTAAACACCCAGATTAACACCTTGAACTGGATCCGGAACTCCACTGGGAGCCAGTGCAGCTGGCACAGCACAGGATGAATGTGCGCTCGGATTGGCGTTCTGGTAAGGACGCGTACCACTGCATTCTGGACCAGCTGTAACTTCCGGGTCAGGCCCAAGGACTATACTGAACTTGTAATACACTGTAATGTAAAATTTAACAAGTGGCATATATACTACCACTCCATTGAAGAACTTCCACATGCTGCATACATGCCTGTTCTTTGAACATCTTGTGATGCCAGCAACAGGAAATGCACAATGAATAGAAGATCTGCTTATGCCGCTAAATTAAACATCCGCCACACGGGATGCATCCAATGCTCCACACCCCTTGCAAGTGAGAAGGCCCCACGTAGCACTGACTTTCTTTGTTAACGCCAGCTTTCTTTGAACATATAGGCTATGCTACAGCTTGCAAGCATTCGGGAATCCCAGGAGCATTATCTAGAAAACACATAAATTTGAAGAAAAAAGACAAAAACATGGACCAAAAAGAAGTTCAGGCACCAAGAACCAGAAGATGTCCTACTGGAAGACCCCTTGATCACCTTCTAGGTGAAATCACACACACCCCTTCTGCTATCCTCAACAACACAGGATGAGAAATGCAGCGAAACAGAGAAGTAAATCTAAACTGTATCTCAACAGAGGAGCATTATGCATTTTACCATGAAGCCCCCAGCTGAAACAGAAGGAAGATTGCCCCCTCTCTGCCCTACCTTACGTGCACGGCTGTTGGCAACAGGGAACTCGCCAAGGCTGTCTTCATCAGTGCGTGGGTCAGGCAGGCTGCGCTTCTCCAGCGGGTCTGTCCTCAGGAGGGCCTCCAGGCTGCTACCATCCTGAGAGATCAAACCTTCTTTCTTTAGGGTCTGCTCAGTGTCTGCAAAAGAGAAGTTCCAGACAGGCAGCCAGTGAGAACAGACTCCTTGTGGCACCTTAAAAATTAACGATATCTCTCATGGGCCACTGGCTGCTTCATGAGATATTCTCCATTAGCAAGTCCACAGGGGAGCAAAAGGAAAGAGCTATGAACAGCATGGCCAGAAGGTTATGAAAGGCAAGAGGTCTAGTATTTCCATGTAATGCTCCAATGTAGGCAAGATGAGAGCAGTGTCCATTCACAGCAGCAGTAATCAGGAGCACAATCTTCCTTATTCAGCAATGCTAACTTACACAGTTGTCCAATTAGTATAGTAAAAGCTAGGAAGGGGGTATTATCACCAGTTATGGCTGAGTTACACCCAGAAATGTAACATTACCCTCTTCACTTCATAGCCATTATTTCCTTTCTAACTATGCATATGATGCACACCAACTAACAGAGCACAAAAAACTTTTGCCCCAATAAATCTGTTAGTCTTTCAGGTGTTACCAGACTCTTGGTTCTTTTGTGGAACAGAAAGTGTGAGAGAATCTCAAAACACAGTGGAGAAAAAGAAGACTGAGCTAGAGCATTTTCCAAACCTCAATCCAAAGAGGACTGGGAAAGCCTGCAAAGGTGGGTCCCCACATTTCTGTAGTTTTATTGATTTCTGCATGCTCTATTATTTTTAAGTGGGTCCTAAAAGGCGTAAGGCCCGAGCAAGAGAATTACATTAGAAGAGCGCATTTCAAGCCTTCTACCTTCAAGGTATCATTTCGACTGATTTGCCACAAAAGAAGCCTTGCCTGTTGCAAAGGACTTTGGACAACGTTCTAGGATACAACAGCAACATTACACAGAGGGCTGGCCCAAAACCTGTCTGGTCTCATCACGAGACATAAATAGAGAGAATGACCTAGAACATACCACTATTTCGCTCAGGTTACACGTAGCAAGGGATGGTATAGAAGTGGTAGCCAGGTAGTTTTTTCGGGAACTTCACTGTTCCTAATCTGATAAGCATCCCTGGGGTTTCTGCAAAGATGCCTTAATATATCAAGGGTCTTGTTATATTAAGCTCCAGGAACATCACCTGAGGGCTATTAAAACTGGTGGGCCTAGTTAAAACTATTCAATGAAGCAGAGGGGCTATAACAGCAGAACTTCTATCTCCAGAGTATCTGTGATGAGCTTGAAAACTTTCAAGACACACTACAAGACATGTTTATTATAAAGAACAAGACTCAAAATAAAAATAAGGGCCTTTTACATTTTTTTAAAGTGCAAAGTTATTTCTAATAGCATCAGCAACCTACTTGGCGCTATTCTAACACAGGGTGAGGATTTTCCCAGAATGTAGAAGTGTGAGTTGGAAGAGGGAAAGAAAAGGTGTGACTTTTGGCCAACTAACCAAATATTGTTAAATTAACGTCATTAGAATAAATGCTCATTAATCCAAGTATGCCTATTGTGGAACGTAACTGTTACCGTTGTTTTTAGTCTTCTCTTCATTGTTAATTAACTGATTTATTCATGTTCTTAATGTGTTGCTATTATTACTATTACCATTATTCATAAATATTGCTAATAAGTAAATAATGTTAAAGAAAAACCCAGTGCTTTAATCATAAACAGCTTGATATTAATGCTAATTACAAAACAATTTATAAAGATGATGTTGTGAAACAAATGAACTTATGCAAGATAAACATGAATGAGTCACTGAATGGTTCTTCTCATTGACGATCATCCTGGAACTCCAAGTCTACAAGTCCACACTCCTGACTTCATCAACAAATGAAACTGCAGAGGTAACTAGTATCCTACAAAGGGGTACCGTTGACTTTGTAGAATATCAGACTGGAATAAACCAAAAGGTGATCAACTGACAATATCTGATTAGCCCATAGGGTTACTATGTCGACTGACCTAATGCTCTATCCTTGGCTACAAAGTCTTCTCCAAGGTCATATAAAGAGCCAGGTTCCAAACATTCTGGTACAGTCCTTGTGATGATTCTGCCCAGCTGCCAATGGGATATGCTCACATTTGCCCTCCTCTGGCAAATGGCAAATGGCAATGCCCTCCTCTGGCAAATGGCAATTAAGGAGGCAGGTGAAACACAGTCCTACTCTGAGGCTGGGGCAGAATAATAATAACATTCAATTTATATACCGCCCTTCAGGACAATTTAACATCCACTCAGAGGAGTTTACAAAATGTGTTATTATCATCCTCATGATAATCACCTTGTGAGGCTGGTGGGGCAGAGAGCTCCATGAAGTTGTAACTAATTCAAGGTCACCCAGCTGGCTTCAAGTGGAGGAGTGGGGAATCAAACCTGGTTCTCTAGATTAGAGTCCTACTACTCTTAA
This sequence comes from Eublepharis macularius, assembly GCF_028583425.1. Lineage (NCBI taxonomy): Eukaryota > Metazoa > Chordata > Lepidosauria > Squamata > Eublepharidae > Eublepharis > Eublepharis macularius. The sequence continues at coordinate 225,777,155 of NC_072790.1, forward strand.
CCACTACACCAAACTGACTCTCATTCCTGTTAATTCTCCTTTGGCTAACCCTGTCACCATCTTTTGATCACCACCACCACCACCCTTTCCTTGGTTTCTGCCAATAGGTACAGCAACCCAGGAGTATCTTCTTGTCTACGTAAGAATCAGGGCAATGTGTCTTAAATAAATCAACACTATTTTTACAATACACAACTCTAGAGTAAATGCAGTTACAAAATTAGAATGCAGACTAAAAAAAGAATCATAAAGAGGTTGCTAAACTTCCTGAGACTTAACAGATCCTGAGCACCTTCCCACCACCACCACCACCACCACCCTTGCTGGGAGTGCAAATGGGCGTACGTGAAGGATGAATGCTGATCTTTCTGCACAACTTCCCAGGCGATTCCCCACAGGTTTATATATTTACACACACACACACACAGGTTTATATATTTACACACACACACACACACACGACAGCCCTTTTCAGATCTCTTCCCGTGTGTATCAAAAAAGGCATTAATCAGTCTGGATGTTAGGTTCTGGAGCCCAAAAGCTCGCCAGACCCAGCTTGCCCAGTAGTGAGACACTAGCATATCAAAGAGATGGCATGCTTGCCCTCTTGGCTGTAAAGTCAAACCTATCAGGTTAGATGAGGCTTTTCTAAGCCTTTCTGTCTCCTCTAAGATAGAAAGTCTCCATAATTGTCAAGCCCCATCTGCTCCCATTCATAACAATCCTCTCACAGAATGCACATATAAAACTGATTGTTTGAAGGGCACACAATTTAAACATCCTGCTTGGTCAACATCAAGTTATTCACCATACCTGAACCATGTTCAAAGGCAGTATCCAAACACCCAGCATGCTTTGTTTAGCAACTTCTCAAAAGCAACATACTGGCCATGCCCACTGAGCCCATTTGTGGGGAGGGTGGGGTATAAATCGAATTAAATAAATAAATAATAGAAACAAACCATTGGGCTTGAATGACATTTGGCTTGGATCCCTCAAGACAATTCTTATGTTCTTGACATTTCAGGGAAGAGGATAGCAGTCTACCATTCTCCCAAGACACTAGTTTTCCAAGGTGCTGACTATAAATGGAAAACTATACAAGGTGCCTGCTTAGACTGGACTGAATATTGTATTACTTCAAGTTTTGGCAAACCTCAGAAAAGAAACTCCAAACAAGAAAGCAACCATATAAAGTGCCTAAGTACCAATTATTTGAAACAGCTGCATAAATGACATATAATAATTTGAACTCCACTGCCATTACAGCAGGTACAGAAATAAAGAATATAAGAGATAAAGACCCAAAGATCTACAGACTTAGAAGGTTCAAAATATGATTCCTTGAATTCTTTTTTGAAGATGTAAGATGCTACACAGATGGCTTCTGAAAGTCCACTTCTATTACTACAGCAAGTCAGCCAGACAGGCAAAATTCTCATACCAAGCTGACTCTACGTATACTCTCATCGCCAATCCCAGGTCAATGCCGCTTTTGACAACAAAGTAAAGTCTTGGTGACTTGAAGACATAAGAAAAGACATACCTGGTTTAATGGAAGGAAAGGAAAGCCTTGGATCCTCAGGAGGGTGAGCACGGCGTTTTTTCCTCCAGCGGCGAGCAGGGTAGGAATAGAGCTGTCCAGATGCCAAACCTTCCAGGAAACAAAGAGAAACAGAAAGGCACATCAGAAAAGCAGCACTAATGTAGTCTCTCAGAGCTCTATCCTTGAGCACATACTGATGACCTTTCTTTCATTACTCTACAGAGCGCATCCCATTCCCGTAATTCATCTTGGTCACTGCTACCCATGTAACTGAAAAGAGCTACTACAGGATCACACAAGCAAGACCATCCATATGGCTAACTTCCTCCAATGAATATGAGGAATTCAAGAGGGAAGAAGATACCTGCCTGTCCCATACTCCCATTTGAGCTGTTAAAGGCACAGCAGTCATGTTCTGTTAGGACCAAGAAGAGCTAAGTAAAATTCACACTCTTCTTGCCAAGTACTCTCCTCACAAGAAAACCTTGCTGTGATCTGAAGGTCCAGGTTCTCAAACACAGCAAAAGCCCCCAACCTGGCCCTCTGTGCCGCTTCTCCATCCAGATGTAACAGTTGCTCTGCGCCACCCCAGTCTGCGAGTCCAAGAATGGCAACCGAACACTCCTCTCGGCACACAGTCGGGCGTTGTAGTTGTGGCACTGCTCCATTGCATCCTTGTAATACTGTTCACCGAGGCTGTGGAGTTGGAGAAGCAAATATTAGAGGAAACCTCTCCGTACTAGAATCATTCTTCAAGAACTTACTTAGCTGACTCCAGGCTCACCACAAAGAATACAGTAGTCTAAGAACTTGCCTCGCAAAGAAATCTCTGGAGAAGTAAAGATAATTTGTGATACTCAAGCCAAGGTGCTGAAGCCGACTTTTCTGAACCAGGGCCGGAAAGAAGCATTCCACATCCTTTAAAGCCAACAGCTCCGAATATACAAGATCAAAATTCTGGGGATGTGTCTAATTTTAGAATTCCATTCTCGAAAGAACAGATGCATTAATGGTGCAGGCTTTTCACATTACTGCATATCATGTTCAATCTATTAAGAACCAAGAAAAATAATATCCAGTCCTATTCAATACCCCCTTAGTAAATACGTTCAGATGGAAAATCCTTAGAAGAAAGGAGGAAAATGCTCTTGTATTACCATTCTTTAAAAAAATCTGTGGTGCAGCAGCAATGAAGTCTCCTTAATTGAACAGGGTATAATTACAGTAATTTCAGTGTTTAAACACACAATAGCTGAGGGAAGGGGAACAGAAATTGGTAGGAATCAGCTTGATCAAGAGAAAGAATATTAGATCTCTTCAGCCAGGAAAAAGCAGCAGAGGAATCGAAGAGGAAAAGTAGATAATTAAATCAGTAAGACCCTTTTCATTTACATTTTCTACTCATCACACCGCTTACAAGTTCACGAAATCTACAGAATAAAAATCAGGAAGGTCAACCACTTGACTCTCTGATGTTGCAAAGGGGGCATCACATGCAACCTCCCCTCTCCCCTCCTTCCTTCATCCCTTCAGTAATAAAGCAGAGGGACTCCTCATCCTTTGCCACCCTGGAACCTAGATCCAGTATAGGCTCATTTCATCTTGCCACTCACAGTGCAGGTAAGGCAAATTTTGCAACTGTTTTATCAATGTATTTTATCTGTATGTTGTAATCCGCCCTGAACCCGTTTGTGAGGAGGCTGGACTATAAATTTAATGCAAGACTCAAGACAATTCAACAGCCAGAGAATTACTACTTTACCTGTGTGGAGTATGTTCATTTCTTTTCCCTCTCCCTTTAGATCCTCTAAGCCAGTCTTTTCCCTTTGGTCCCAACTCATTCAACAATCCTGACCTTGGGCCGTAACTTCTCCGTCTCATCCCTCATTTTTTATTTCTTTGAAGAGCTCTCCCCCAACACCCAAATTTCTTTTAAAATCTTATAGGAAGATGGGTCACCATGCTCCTTCCTTACTAGTGCAGAGCATTTTTTTCCTCTTACATTTACTTCTCCACTTTGAGACTTTACATAAAGAGGGTGTGTGTGTGTGATTTTCTTTCCACTCCTTGTTCTGAGCAAGAGGAAGTCCCCCTGCAACTTCATTTTAGCCTCACATTTCTATTTGTTTTTAAAATTGAATCCTGCCTTTTAATTATTTTACAATGATTGTTTTACGACAATCTGGTTTTCTGTTACCGATGAGCATTTACTTTTATTGATAAATTTCAGGTGGGTAGCCATGTTGGTCTGTAACTGGAGCTTCGTGTACGACACACATTATGCCTATCTTGCAACAGCTTCACTGACTCCCAGTAGAATTCTGGATCCAGTTCAAGGTGTTGGTTTTGACCTATAAAGCCTTAAACGGACTGGGACCAGCATACCTAAGGGACCGTCTCCCCCTGTATGTGCCCCAGAGAGCACTTCATTCAACCGGAAAACATCTACTGGTGGTCCCTGGCCCTAGGGAGGCTCGGCTGGCCTCCACCAGGGCCAGGGCCTTTTTGGTCCTGGCTCCAACCTGGTGGAACTCTCTGTCTGAGGACACTCGGGCCCGCCAGGATCTTGTGTCATTTAGGCAGGCCTGTAAGATGGAGATTTCCGCCAGGCATATGGTGGAGGCTAATTTTAGTCCATCATTGCCGAGCCTTCCACCGGTCTCCCTCTACAAGGGGTATGGAGAGTCCACTCACACTGGCTGCTCCAAAAGGGGTACAGTATTTTATCCGTTGCAGTATTCATGAGTGATTTTAAATTGTATTTTAATCAATGTTGTACCTCGCCCTGAGCCCGCTTGCAGGGAGGGCGGGTTAAAAATAAAATTAAAAAATAAATACATAAATAACAGAACAGCAAGATTCCGTCCCGGTAGCATCTTTAAGAACAACTAGGTTTCCAAGGTATGAGTTTTTGAGAATCAATGCCTTAACTTCTAAAAGCTCATACCCTGGAAATCTAGTTGGTCTTGAAGGTGCTACTGGACCCAAACCTTATTTTCATTGAATATGTAAGCCCCCAAGGGGTATAAATGTTTCAAATACATAAACTCCAGCCAAAGAAAGGGTGTGTGTTTCTCCCTCCTGTCCCTGTTTCTGCAGAAGCAGTGGAGTAAGGCCTCCCCCCCAACACACTTTTCTGTCTGGAGGTTTGAGGTACAGTTCAATAAGTACCTTTTCCCACCCCATCTATGGTAGGGTTCATTTTTATTCTCTCCCCTCCTACTTTCCTTTGGGGCATGGAGGATGAGGGCCTGTTCCCTCCTCTTTTCTTTCAAGACTTAATTTTTCATAAGCCAGACAATCTCTCCACACTTCCCTTCCCTGTCATTGTTACTCTAATGGGGCTAGGGGGAGGAAGCCATAATTCCCCTCCACATCGCCCATTTTCTTCTGAAGTTTAGGAAGTCTTTCTCTTTCCTTCCCTCTCTTTTAGAAACTCTACCATTAAGATAAACGGTCTACTTTTTCTCGTTACCCTTACCCGTTTCTGAACCTTGGAGCCTTTGAACCTTTTCCCATACCATTTTGGGATTTTTAACAGATGGGCTCTGTCTACCCCACTTTTGGAACTCTGAGGCGAGGACGCTTTTTCGCTTCCCCGACAATCTATGAAGGCTCGCGCAATCTGCTTTAAGTTATTAAAAAAAAAAACTTCAACGCTGAACAATGAAAAGATCCAGCAACCTCCCCCTCCCCTTTTCTCCACCCAGCCCCTCCACCATCACAGGAGCAATGGACTCTTCCTGACTGCTCTCCCGCACGCGCTTCCAAAGGGTTCGGGCTGTACCACTGGAACCCGGAGGGGGGAAACGGGATAAGATTGCGTGTTCCACTCACAGCTTCACCACATTCTGCACAACCGCCGCCATCTTCCCCTCTGCCGCCTGGGCCACAGTCTGCTCGAGTGCGCCTGCGCCGCTATGCCGTTCTCGCTGACATCGGCGGACTCCGCGTTTCAAAGGCATTTCGCACTCGCCCGAAACAAGACGCATGCGCGGGAGCGCAGTAGACCATGCGCAATGAAAAGTATGATCAAGACCCACGCCCTTCCCGCCACCACTGCCGTCAACATCACAGTTACGCACGCGCAAAGCGGAAAAGGCAATAAGGACCGCTGACGCCACTGTCTTTGCCGAGGTACCCAGTTGCGCATGTGTCCATATAATCTTTCCCTTTTCCTGCCCATAGAGCTAATAAATTTCTCTGGGGTGAGACGATGTTTCGCCGTTTCAGAGCGCATGCGTGTAACTTTGGAAATAAGTAGAAGGAATATGATACTGCCTTGCGAGGGGCTAGATGAAAAAGGCTGTTTTAGGAATATGTTAATTTATGCAGTTTATGTGAACCTTTCCCAATAGCTGAGAATCAATTAAATAATTTGTTAACCCTAGGAGAAGCCTGAAATCAGTCCCCTGAAGCTGACTTAACTCTATAATAATAAAAGAATCCGTCCTTCCTTTCGTCCCTCTATTGCATGTATAACTCCTTAGGAACTGAAAAGTCTCAAAATTGTCACCAACTTCAGGATGATGATGTGAGTTGCGGAGCAGAACATGAAGAGAAACTGGCCTTCGTAATCACCAGAAAGGCCCACCCTCCCTCCTGCTTTTTGCATTGAGAGTTCTTGTTTCTGGGACGCTAGGCGGTACAGTGCCAAAAATGAAGCTTGTGTAGTGATTAGAAGTTTGGACCAGGATCGAGAAGATCCCAGTTTGAATCCCACTCTGCCGTGGAAGGTTGCTGGCTGACTTTCAGCCAGTCACACCCTCACCCTCTCAGCTAGACCTGTCTCACAGGGGTTTTGTGGTAAATATAAAACGGAGAAGAGGAGAACAATTTTTACTCAGTCAGGAGGGCTGCATTGTAGGGAGTGGTTCTCAGATGCTTCCCTAATGAATTAGGGACCATAGTCTTCACCACTATGTTGCCTTACATATTATCTGTTGCTTTAAATATCTACTATCTTTGCTTCATGTTGTCTAATGTCAGTCCTAGAATTGATTATGTTCTGTTTCAGCATTTCTTCAACGCTGTATTGGATCCTTGCTAATGATATGTCTTTGTAAACTTGTATCTATTTATCCTATGGCATTGTTTATGGAAATGTTCTTGATACTGATTGTGCTAATCTTACACTATGTAATCAATCTTGAGTCCCAGTGAGAAAGGAGGACTATAAATCAGTCACTCACTCAATCAATAAAGCTGCTTTCTTTCCCCATGGGGGTATAAATCAGTTTTTGAGGCTTGGTTAATTTAGTGTTTTAAGCAGTGAGGGCAGCAGGGCAAAGGCTCCAGAAAGGGAGACAGTCAGGCACGCCAGAGGCAGCAGAAGGCTGTGAGAGAACCCGTCCCCTCCAGAGCGATCTCCACCAGCTCTGTCTTTTAAAACCACACTTCCTGGTTAACATTGCATCTCTTGGCACTTGACAAACGCGCACCCAGGTGTCTTGTGTAGAGAGAAACCGAAGGAGAAATGATTAGGATGATATCACATTATCCATATCTTGGAAACCTCCAGACTGGGTTGCTATACAAGTTTACTTTTGAGGACTGTTGGCTGCTTTTTGTGCTCAGAATGTGGCAGCTGAATCCATATTCTCAGCAGCTGACTTCAGGGAGAGCATGACCCCCTCACCCCCATCTTCAGACATTTTAATTAGCTCACTAGTCAGGGACAAGCCCAAGGTATTTTGGTGCCTGAGGTGGAAAACCCAAATGTCACCCCATCGCAATCCAGGAAGCTGTTCTGTGCAAGCCCTGTTTAAATTAACTACTAACGCTCTTCCTCAGCTCAAATGCATTTGAACAGGGGTCTGATACAGGAACGTACTGCTGGATTGTGCACTGCAAGGGCCAGGTATGCCTGTTCCAAAGTGACATTCCTATCTTGAAAACCTGAGTCACCCAAAATGTGGCTGTTAGTAGGTCAAGAAAATGTGTCAGGAAAGAGGGGCTGCACCAAGGTAAGGTTCAAGAAGAGAAAAAGCAGCAAGGTGCAGTGGGAGACTTGTTTTATTTATAATTATAGATCTCAACATGTTTCACTTCTAGGTTCGTCAGGGGATCTGTCAACCAGCAACTTCTCCAAAGGTTATTGTGGGTTTTCCGGGCTGTATTGCCGTGGTCTTGGCATTGTAGTTCCTGACGTTTCGCCAGCAGCTGTGGCTGGCATCTTCAGAGGTGTAGCACCAAAAGACAGAGATCTCTCAGTGTCACAGTGTGGAAAAGATGTTGGCATCTTTTCATTTATGACCTGCCATCTTTTCATTTATGACCTGTCATTTATGACCTGCCAACATCTTTTCCACACTGTGACACTGAGAGATCTCTGTCTTTTGGTGCTACACCTCTGAAGATGCCAGCCACAGCTGCTGGCGAAACGTCAGGAACTACAATGCCAAGACCACGGCAATACAGCCCGGAAAACCCACAACAACCATAGTTCTCTGGCCGTGAAAGCCTTCGACAATACAACTTCTCCAAACTTCCACTTTGATCTTTTTATTTGATCAGGGTGGGAGTTTGGAGAGGTTACTGGTTTACAGATCCCCTGATGAAGCTACAAGCAAAATATGTTGGGATCTATAAATAAAACAATTCTCCCACTGCATCTTGCTTTTCCTCTTCCTTGCCATTAGTATAACAAAGAGCCTCTAGACTAGCACTGGCCCTGTGGAACACTTCCCCGCAAAAAGCATGCATAGGCTGCATTCTGTAGGCGTTCCCTTTTTCTTAGCTGGCTGAGTTCTTACCATTGTAAGCACAATTCTGGATTATTGTAAACACCTTTGGGGGCACTTGTCTGAGTTTGGTGTAGGTGAAGGACTAATGAATTGTGATCAGCACCATTCTAGAGCAGATGCACTGTGTTTGTCTGTTGAAGCCAAAACCAGTCTTGTTGCATCTTAATGATGAGCAAGTTTATTTCAGGAGAAGCTTTCATGGATCAGAGAAAGCCCACTTTTTCAGATCCAAGAACTGTTATGACACTTTGGGTCAGTTTTTAATGTACATTGAGGTATAGATCATAATTCATCTGTTTTTTGGCTCCTGGCTTTATGTTTATAAATGGCTTTAAGTTTTAAAAATAGGTTCCTTCATTCTGTAAAATGCTTTGGAAGGAAGGTCTATAGGTTTTGACATATATCAAAATGTATAAAATGTTCATAATCCCAGGAGGCAGGAAGGAGGGCAGATTCAGCACAGGCTCCAAACATTAGGGAAGAGCAGATGGAGAGGGCAGAAGGAAATGTGGTGGCGAAGGCAGCAGGGAGTTGAAGGACAGAGAGGCCCCTGAAGAAAGGGGGATGGGGCAAAACCTCACATAGGGCCTCGGGACAAGAAACCAGCTGCGTCTGCTGGTAGAAATAGGGGAGAGAAACGGATCCTCCTGAGATGGAGAGGTGGGAGTGCAGAAGTCTGGTGAATGAAGCAGCAGGGAGTCCAGATGCTATACGCCAAAGTAAACAGCTTGTAGGAGGTGGCAGCAGGTCGAGAAGGAGGAAAAACAGGAGGGGAGGAGGCAGAAGGCTGAGGGAAAGTATGGTGTGATAGTTAGAATGTCAGGCTAGAATCTGGGAGATTCACATCCCTACTCCACCATAGAAGCCCACTGGATGATCTTGTTTTGTTAGACTTACAGGAGCCACTGGACTCGTGCTCATTTCTGCTGGATGATCTTGGGCCAACTGTTCTCTCTCAGCCTAACATACCTCACTAGATTTTATTTATTCTGTTTTATTTTATATTTTATATTATTTTATTTTACTTCAGTTATACTCCTCTGTTCTCCCCAATGGGGACCCAAAGTGGTTTACATCATTCTCCTCTCCTTTTTTCTTCACAACAACCCTGCAAGGGTAGGTTAGTCTGAGAATATGTGGCTGGTCCAAGGACATCCAGCAAGTTTCCATGGCAGTCAGAGTGGGGAATCAAACCTGGCTTGGCCAGATCCTAGTCTGTCACTCTAGAAACTACCCCAGGTTATTGTGAGGATAAAATGGAGGAAGGGGGAATGATTTTATAAGCTGTTTTGAGTCCGCACAGGGGAGAAAAGCAAGGGAGGGAGGGAGGGAAGGAGGAAAAGTTTAGAGCGGCCCACGAATTCAAGGGAAAAGGACTGCAGGGGGAGCCTTTTACAGAGCCTAGATACAGAAGGCCTCTGTGCCATTGATGGGAAGGGCAGAAAAGGCTTTGATGGCCGATTTAAATGTGATGCTGGTGGGATAGAAAACTTGCCCAATTGCTGTTGCACACACTGCTACCCAAGCAATGTTGGCACACGAGAGAGCCATACCCTGCCTAGGTGGGCATGATGCTGGGCTGAGGTGCTAGCATTGCAGACATAGCAGGCTTGTGCATGTAGTCGCCGCATTTTAAATGAGACCTTGCAAAGTCACATGGAAAAGTTCCTCAATCCTACCAAATATCATGTTTAAATTAAATCTCTAATTAAGACTTCTTATTGCCGAAGCTCTCTTGGGTTGGCTTGTCCGTTTCCACAAAAGCTCTGCCAGAAGTCCAAGGCGCTCGTTCGTTCCTCAGCATTTCTATTTTTATGTTGCGTTTGAGTACAGCAGCTTTCGTTCCGCAGCAACCAAGATATTATTGTTTTATCGTTAAATACGCATTCGGAGTAGCCAGTTTGCCTGTGTCTGAAAGGATGGTGGGTGGGTGGAGAATATTAAGCCGAGTGCCTATTTGGGAAGCATATTTACTAACTGTAAGAGGGGGCTTAAGTGTGTGTAGAGAGGAAACGGAGTACATAATTTAGCTCTGAATGTTTCCTGTCCACTGGGTAAAAACAAAATTCTTTTGGTGCGAGCGGATTGCTCCATTAGGGATCTATTTCATGCCATGAGAGTTCTGGAAACCAGCTGTATCCAGACACTTTCTTGGCATAGCTAGTAGAGAAGAATGTCAACATTTTTCATTTTTCTGCTCTTCGTTTTCTTAACTTCCTTTAGAGACTGGAGATCCTTTGTCACTGCTAAGAAGAACCCTGCTGGATCACAGCCAAGCAGGCTCCATCTAATCCACTGCTTCCTGCATCCAACAGCAGTTATCCAGATTTCCCTGCGAAGCAGGACATAAAGACAATATCCCTGTTATCAATGCAGTCCTAAAACACTTGCCTGGGTGTAAGTTCCTTTTAGTAGATCTGAGTAGGATACTGGATAGCCCAGGCTAGCCCAGTCTCAGAAGCCAAGCAGGGCCAGGACTGGTCAATACTTGGATGGGAGGCCACCAGGGAAGTCTAGGGGTTGCCTCTTCATAGCAGCTATGCAGAGGCCAGCAATGGCAAACCACCTCTGAATGTTTCTTGCCTTAAAAAACCTGTGGGATTGCCATAAGTCTGCTGTAACTTAATGGCAAAAAAGAGAAGAATTTGAGTAAACATGTTTGGGATTTATTGTCGAAGGCTTTCACGGCCGGAGAACGATGGTTGTTGGGGGTTTTCCGGGCTGTATTGCCGTGGTCTTGGCATTGTAGTTCCTGACGTTTCGCCAGCAGCTGTGGCTGGCATCTTCAGAGGTGCTACACCTCTGAAGATGCCAGCCACAGCTGCTGGCGAAACGTCAGGAACTACAATGCCAAGACCACGGCAATACAGCCCGGAAAACCCCCAACAACCAATGTTTGGGATTGCTCTCAGCATCCATTTATTCTAAGGCAAACTGCTTCAGAACAGGGTGGTTCAACATAGCTATCATGGCTAATAGCTGCTGATCAAACGGTTGTGAATAGAAGAAGTGCCTTCTGGATTAGGTGTTCTAATCCAATGTAAATTTCTGAAGGTGGCTGTCCAGATGCCTTTGAGAAACTCAGAAAGGCATCAAGGTTGTGGCCCTGTCCTATCCTGGTGGTTTCCCCATCATGTTACTCAGACATTGCTTCTGCACAGGGAGGTTCCATTATGTCTATTTGCAGTTGGATCATCCCCTTAAAACTCATCTCAGCCTGTGTCTGTTGCCACATTTTGTGGCAGATAACTCCACAAGTTAATTATGTGCTATGTGAGGGAATACTTAAGCGTATCCTCTTTGAATCTGTAGCCAGTCAGTTTCTGTCTGCCCACAATCTTCTGTGGTGCTTCTAAAGTGAAACTCGGTCCTTCTGCTTTGCTGTACTTTATGACTTGACCAGTACATGCATGCAGAGGTGGACTAGGAGGAAACAATGGCCTTGGAAAAGGGATCCATCCCCAGCCCACCACAGATCCTCCTCTCTGAAGAAGGGAGTAACAGCCTGCTCTCCCAGCCAGCCCCGAGCTGCCACCCTCACGCCATATGCAGCTTGGTTGAGCATGAGCATCACCATCACTATGCCTAGTGCAGCTCAGTTGGGCAATGCCCTTTTAACTGCTAGCCTGGTCCAGGTAGTGGCCAATCCGCCCCTGCATGCATATTTCTTTGGGGTTTTTTAAACAAATAAGTGTGACTGACTAAATTGTGTGTGTACCAGTTCCTTGGGGGATGCTGAAATTGCATCTAGGCCACAAATAATACTTTGTCACAGCACTTATAAGACATTCTGAATAGTGTCAAGCTCTGAGCATGAGGACAAAGTGTCTTTTCTAGATGGTGGGCTGCTGCGCACCTTTTCTTGGAAACATGGGCAGAGCAAAATTCTCCTGGACTCTTGAAGAAGCAGCAGCTCACCTGCCTCAACAGGTGGATCTACAGCATTTGCAGGTAGACTTCAAGTACGTAGGTGAACATTAAAACCAGTGATTCTCTCAAACCTAACAGAAGCTTCTGTAACGTGTCACCGAGTCCAAGTAGCTATGCACATTTAATGTCTACAAAATGTTCATGTGCATAGAATCAGTGTTTAAGGTCCAAAGTGTTTCTGATCATGAAAACCTTCTGTGAGGGAGGAGCTATATCTCTAGGGATGTGGAGAAGACTCCAGGAACATCTGCACCCATCACAATTCGTGCCAGACATTTATTACCATCATATCCTTGGGGTGGGGGTGGGGGAGGCTGACCTGAATAGCCCAGATAAGCTTGCTCTCATCAGATTCCAGAAACTAAGCAGGCTCAGCCTTGGTTAGTAATTGGATGGAAGACCTCCAATGAAGAACAGGGCTCCAGAGGCAGGCAATGGCAAACCACCTCTGTAAGTATCTTGCCATGAAAAGCCCACCGGGGTCACCATAAGTCAGCTATGACTTGAGGGTGCTCTTCTCCACCACCACCATCTTTGGGGGAGGGGGAGGTTTGAACCAGAAGCTGAAGAACTTTGGATGTTGTCAGCCTGAGTTTAATGGAGACCAGCAATAACATTTGGTATTCAAAACATTCTCACCCCAGCAAGATAACCATGTCCGGAAAGTATCTTCTCTCGTGCTCACCTAACCTGAAAGCATTCAATTGTTATCAGAACCAATATTGGGAGTCTGTAAACAGATTTTATTGTGAACAACTGTGCAATACACTGTGACTAAAAGACAGTATGCAAATGCTGTAAATAAATAACTTCCTTAATTTTTATTTATGTAAAATCATGATATTCTACTAGGGGAGATGTTATTTATAAATCATCTAGCATTATTTGCCCCTATACAAAATGACATCCATTGCTTGACTTTGTTCTAGGGGTGTTCAGTGGCATGAAGTTCAATTTATTCAGAAATTTATATGCTGCTGTTTCAAAGATCCAGTCATACAAAACTATATTTCAGTGGACAGATAAGTCTCAGTTCCAAGTAGAAGGAGGAATTAAATCACGTATATATTGACCAAACTGCAAACCATAAAGTTCTTGATGCTAATCCCATCTCTATGGTGAATTAGTTCATTAGGTTGTGGTATCCAAACCTCTCCTCCCACTCCTTTCCCTTACATGGGTTATTATTATCGGCCTACCATTCAGGATTGTTGTAACAATTATGCCACGATAATGTGAAAGCACTTAAGAGTGTTCAAAGGGCCAACCTGGAGAGGACCACGTGTAGTTCGGCCTTAAAATGCAGTACATGCACTACCTCATATTCAGGTTTCTAAACACAAACACTCTTGGGAGCAAGAGCATGCTGGCCGTTCGCTCACTTCCACATGATGCTGCTATAGGGTTGCCAGCATCAGAGTTTCAGCCTTGGACTCTCTAGCAGAAGGCGCAAAATCTGAGTACAAGGGAGTCCATTACTGCCCCTTTTATGCTACGGTAATGTTTGTTGCTTTAATATCTGTTCTATGATCAATTTTATGCTGTATTTCTTTTGCCGCCAAGAAGCTAGGAGATGCAAGGGGAGTGGAAAGTCCAGAGTTCATCACAGGTTCAAATCCACTTATATGTTTGACCTTGGCAAGGGGAAATCCATGGAAACAAGAAGGCACCCGGCGGTCACTACCACATTGTTGTCACCATGGCCACAAAGCACGTACGAGGATTATGGACAGTGAGACAGAAGTGTTGTGCGGTAGCTGGCCAGCCTCCGCTTGCTGCATAATATTGCTTGTTCTAGATTTTTCACTGGCCTTTGTACAGCTGAACAATAAGCTATGTGCTGTTGAGACACAATGGCTTTGAAAGAAGAATCCAAGAGTACGCATGAGAGATAGCTTATATATTTTTTTTCTTAAAGGAAAGGTTCTCAACTTTATCATAACAGTTTAAAAAATAAGGGTCCAATCCTTCTTCCTCACAAGCCAAACAATGTTTTGTATTCTGGGTTCAGGTACAACCCCCCCCCCCTTCAAGCCCCAGCTTTTCAATGAAGCCTCTTGATTTTAACCCCTTCCTTCTCACACACACCCAAATGAAACCACTCTAAATATGTATAACAGCATTCAATCTAATTCAGTCCCATGGCCTTGCCCTCTCTCTCCCCCCTGCCCCTCCTTGTCCGTAGTTTAAATTTAGATTGCCACCCCGTTGGGACCATGGACATCTCTTTATTTTCCTGCTTATGTAAAGCGCTATATGTGCTTTGGGAGACACAAAAACATGTTTGCTGTACACAGAAATGAGAGCTCTGCTGAATTAGTTTCAGTCTTTTGTGGCTCTTCTAAAATACACATACCAGTGCAATTCTGGAGGGCCTACAGTGAAGGAAGAAATGGGATTGCTCAATTCTTGGAGCAAAAGCACTACACATCTGGGGAGTATTCAGCGCTCAAGGAGACCAAGTTATTGAGGAAATAGTTTAAACAAGGCTGAAAGCCAAAAGACCCTCACAGAAGGAGTTCTTCTCTGTACCAAGTCCTCTGGGCCATTAAAAATCACTTTCCTGGCAAAAACAGCCCTAGTCAAAAATCATCTCCATCTTTCCCCATGCGTCATGCCAGAGTGGCCTCATATATTCCCTCAGGAAAGCAAAGCTGCAGGCTTGTCTCTTTGTGAATCACCCTCCGCAAGGACAGATGGGCAGGATGCCTGCCAAGGGACAATGCAACAGCTTGCTAGTTTAACGAGTCACTATTTATTCTTCCCCTAAAGATGCTTAAACAAAGTATTATGCGCTAAACCAGCTATCCCATTGGCAAGGCTGCACTGATGACACGGGGGGGGGGGATCATGCACGTGGGTGGTCAGGTGTCTGAGAACACAGGATCTCCTAAACAGCATCAGCACAGAACTCTATCAGCCCCCAAGCTAGATGTCAGCGGGTCACTGGACAGAAGTGCCATGCTGGCAAATCAATATATGGCACTCGTGGCCATTCTTCTACCTTCCTTGTTGCCACAATTCCATTCCATTGCTTCTCAATCTCCACCCTCCCTCTATTTTCCTGTCTGAGCAAAAATGGTCTTCTTATAAATTATTTCTGCCCTCAACCCATTCCCTTCTGGGCTTTCCTATGCCTGTCAGGAGGACATGGCTGATGCAGCCCAACCAAGCTGCAGTGCAATTTAACTTTCCCCCTTGCCTCATTGCTCAGAGCAATCTTGAGAAGACCAGTTTACACATTCCACAGTAAGGAGGGTAAATCTTTTCTTGGACTGGACAGCAACCAATGGGGGCCTGCAGATGTTTCCCCAGGGGCATAATGAAAAAAAGGGCACACTACAGTCGCCATGGGGGTCATCCCCCAGGCAAGAACTCCATGTCTGCTCTGCAGTGGTAGCACTGACATCCATCTAAAGATAGTAATTCCAGAGGCTAGGTGTGTTAGTCTGTAGCAGCAAAATTAAAAGGATCTGTTCCCATGCCATTCTGCCAAATAATGTGGCCACATTACCCTCTTAAAACTCTGAAGATGCCCCCCCCCCCATTCAGAACTTGCCATTTCAATGAAGGTAGCCTAAGTGCACCCACTGAGATGAAAGGGGAACTTGAAGGTTTAGGAGCTTCAAAGCCCAAACAAAGAGCAGAAAGCAACAGTCTGTTCATTGCACAAACGAGCAGCTTGACAACCTCGGTCACACCACACCCACTGCAAAAGTTACACAACAACACTCCTTTCGCTGTTAGGATTTCTCAACCATCTATCAACTCATCCCTTTGAAATGCGCACCCACAACATTACAATTCTTGCTGGCAAATGACAGCTAACAGACGCTTATGAATTTATTGCTTTTAGTTTTCCTATACAGGTTTCAGTAGCATGGGGCAGTAGATTCTGCAGAGAGCGAGCAAGCATGGGAGATAAAGGGCTCCCCTTTCTTTTTCTTCCTCAACACTCAAAAATTCTTCAAAAATAGACTCCACCCAAATCTTTGCAGCATTGGCACACTGCAGGAGGAGAGGTGGACACTCAGGATTATTGGGGGGGGGGTGTTATTAATGAAACTGCACCCAAGGATCTCACTCACATGACAAACCCCAGGTTAGGTGGTCCAGTTAACAGCATCACAAGCTCTTCTCTACACAATGCTGTTCCTGGAAAAAAAAAGTTGAGTCCTTTCTGATGGATGCCTTCCTTGTCACGTCAGGATCTGCTGCCTGTTGGAGTCTTGCAACAGAACACCCACAGTCCCCGTTTGGTGCTTCTCCATCACCTGGAGAACGTCATCCAAAATTGACGGTCCCAAGTCCACGTGTAGGGAGAGCATGGAGCCAGCATGGGACATAAAAGGTTCCCCTTTCTTTTCTTCCTCAACAAACCCATTCAGAGGGGCCACACACTTGCCATTGGGGGCATGACGGGTCTCTGCAGTTCGACTACCGTTGGCCAGATTCTCCGCAGGGTCCTTTGACTGGTGAGCTGGTTGACCCTTGTCATCAAGATGGAGGCGTGGTGGCTTGGGTGGGGCTTGGGCAGAAGGCAAAGTTAAAGCCTGTGGGCCACCGATGACTGGCAGAGAGATTGCGTTTTTTAGGAGAGGTGATGGGATGTCCAGAGACGGTGGATCGTAACTGGAGACAGTA
Source organism: Eublepharis macularius (assembly GCF_028583425.1). NCBI lineage: Eukaryota > Metazoa > Chordata > Lepidosauria > Squamata > Eublepharidae > Eublepharis > Eublepharis macularius. The sequence continues at coordinate 225,794,021 of NC_072790.1, forward strand.
GCAGTCCTTGAGAACTCAAAGGGTACTACATAGTGGCCTGCCCCATCTGAACTCAGACTGCTCTCCGTCCTCGGCAAGAGATGGAACTTCCCTTGCAGGAAAGAGATGTCACCAAACATGTCGTTCTCCCCACCGCTCCCGATATGGATCGTATGCCGGAAGTCACCCAGCGGCGGGCTGATCATGTCGGAGGAGAGGATATCACGAAGTTTCTCTTTTTTCCCTCTCCGGCTTCCCCTTTTCAGGTAGATTGGCACTTTAGTGGTGGACATCTCGCTGACTGCCAAGAAGAAATTTTTAAAAGATTCCTACTCGATGCTGGCCTGAGCCATCAGGGGGGAAAAGAACAAGGATAATCAGGGGGTAAGCCTGCAAGAGACAGAAAAGAAGGAGCGCAGCTGGACCAGCGTTTGGTTTGCACGGAGGGCTAAAGAATGGCTGTGAGCAGTTAGTTCTGTCAGTAAGGCTGGTTTCCTTAGAAGATCAGCTTTCTCGAGTCTTTTGTCTGCAGCACAGAAAGACTGCAGATGATGGATCCTCTGGCAAGTCCGCACCTTTGATATTCACAACAGAGACTTGAGCAAGAGGGAGACTCTTACGGGTCTTTGGAAGTCAATTCATTCTTGTCTGCATCTCCTAGAGAAAGAAACAAGAAGCCATTACAGGCCAGGAATATGCCTTTCATTTACAACCAGAATCTGGCCAGAGCTCTGAAAATTTAAAACATGAAAAAGAAATGTTAAGCATTCCGTGTTTCAGTCATAGCAAACTTTTTAAACCCAGCTTGAAAGCTGCAAAAGTAAGCAGTTATGAGTGATTTTCAAGCAGAACCCTCTACAACAATCTTGTAAAGTAGGCATGCACTATTAGTTCCAT